>NC_141873.1:337520506-338122113 GCF_056163025.1 Triticum urartu
CTTGCACTAGTTCAAGGAGTCACAAACCCTCTTGTTGGTAAGACAAGAGACAAGGTAACCTAAAAGCTTTCATAGACATCATCTTGTGTGTGCATCACTTTATGTATATGGATATCCTTGTTTGTTCCTTGTGGGACTAACCCGTGTAGGTATTGAAAGTGCAACTCACTCCAATGGATAGCTTCAAATGATCTACATCAACATTGAGCATCCACATCTTCAACATCTACATGAAGTCATCATCGACAAAACCCAAGGTTAGTTCATCCCTCTTAGGGGGGATTTCACATCTAGGGGGAGCTTTACTCTAAGAATTGAGCTAAAGCAACTATAATAGTGTGAACACAACAAATGCTTTATGTAAAAGTGGTAACCCCACTTGTGCTTAAACGATGAGCATGACCTATGATCAAATGTTCTCATTTGACTCCTAAGTCAATATACTCATATATAGATGACCTAGTCATCGCAAATTGTTTGATAGATGCTAGAATTGGTTGTGCATGCTTTGCCACATATTTCAATTGCCATTTTATTGTGTGAGCATGTTGATTGCATATTTTACTCATTCGAGGACATCCACTTGTTGTTTTGATTGATTGGTTTTCTTTTCTTTTGCCAAGTGGATGGACAAGAATGCCTAAGAACCCTCTCTAGCTATCTATGCTTTTCTCGTCTCAAACTCTATTCATGCTACATCACAAAATTTGATCAAGTCAAATTTGAACCACTCTGTGTGAGGAGCACTCGGAGTCCCCGATTCGTCATAGACTTAAACTTCCAAAACTTCTTTGTGCGTTTCGGTCTGACCGATTCATCCATTTCGGTCATACCGAGATCACTAAGTTGATCTAGTTTTTCAATCTCGGTGCAACCGATTTGAACCTTTCGGTCACACCGAGTTTCAGTAACTGCTTGCAGTTATGAATCTCGGTGCCACCAAGTTGTTCCACTCGGTCACACCGACAGGCCCGGGCTATATATACTCACGGGTAAAATTTTGGAAATTTCACCGAAACCCCTTCGCCCGCACACAGCTCGCTCTGCCTCTTGGGTCTCCGGATCGTCCTCCTCGTCGCCAGCCGCCTCCTGTTGCGTTTGAATCCTCCAAACCCTTTCCTTTATATTCTTGCAAGTTGCATGCTTTACTTTCCGCTGCTCATATACTCTTTTGCATGCTTGCTTGAATTGTGTGGAGATTGCTTGACTTGTGCTAAGATAGCTAAAATCTGCCAAGAACTAAAATTGGGAAAAGACTAGATTTTTATGTGGTCAAGTAGTCTAATCACCCCTCCTCTGGACATATTTTCGATCCTACAACCTTGTATACAAAAATGGAGGGAGTATTAGACGGCATGCCGTGCTAAAATTTACAGAATCAGAAAATTAGCATATGGAAACTAACGCATAGTTGCAAAGGTATTAAATCAATTCAATCAACTCTTACCTGGCACCAGTTTATCAAAGCGGACTCACAAGTTCCAAATCTCAATACCATCTCTTTCTAAACTGAGTATGCCGGGGTTAGGCTATAGTCTAATCCTTAAGCACGTACGTGCTGCGCAGAACCTCTTTTGATTGGCGATTGGTTAGAGTTGCAAGAGAACTTGGAGTGCTTGAGGAGTTCCTAGGAGGGGAGGGCGTGGGTTGGGTACGAGAAAATTTTGAGAGGAGATGGTGGCGAAATCACAGGAGATCCTCGAGATCAATTCTGCCATAGGAGGGGATCTCGGCATGGCAAACACGGAACGAGATACGCGTTGCCTGCGCAATCTTTTTTATCGGGCCGCCCTATGTCAATCCGCCTGCTGGTCAACCCCCCAATACATAACACACATCTGACGGGGGGCCCCTCTGGCGTCGGGGGCTCGGGGCGGCCGCCCTGTTAGCCCCCCTCAAGACCGGGCCTGCGTACAGCCGAGAAAATCAAGGCATTTGTCGAACTAATTTGCAGCATCTTTACAAATCGGTTAATAAACAACAGGCGTGATACCAACATCTTCAGTATAACTTGGTCTCCGTCGCTGTCTAGTACCATTATGTTCAGTTCTGACGCTGTCATTTTTCCTGAGCTTGACAGATCAGGCACATGGATTGTCGCTCAGGATCACAAGGCACGTTTCGTTGTGGCATGCAGTGACCCAGTTCTTGGTGTTCTTGAATCGGAGATGGCCGAAGCTATAGCTCTCAGGCGAGCTGTTCATTTGACATTGGAAAAGCAAGTACATGATGTTATCTTTGCTACAAATTGCCTATCTTTGGTGCACATAATTCATTCTTCAAGAATGGGTTGTTTTGCTATTGGTGTCGTGGTTTCTGATATTCAAATTGTAGCCGTTGCCTTCAATTTGATGATCTTCAACCATACATATCGGCATTTGAATATTGTTGCTTATTTGTTAGTCAGAGCTTGTATGTATTCAGTTAATCCATGTGTTTTTTTATGTTGGGGACTGTATCGAGGGAACTCTGTATAATATTGTCGAGTAATCAATAAAATTGGTGTTCTCTCTAAAAAAGAAAAAAAAAACGTGGCGAAAAGTGTGGCCAGGAGTTTCACCTGAAACTGATCGTGTTCGACCGACCGGCCATTCCTCCACGGTCGCATTCCCTCGTGGCCGGCGCACCGCGCTCCGAGCAGCAATGGCGTTCGCCGCGGCTGCGCGGAGAAGCCTCGCCTTGCCTAGCATCTCCGATTGCCTCTCCCGCCGCTTCCATCCCGCGCTCCCCCAACTGCTCCCATCCAACTCCATCGGCGATCCCCGGAAGCCCTCGCCCCTTCCTCTCTCACCCGCAACGCGTCCGTTGCGCTTCGCGTTCTCCCCTTGCGGGACAGCTCAAACCCTAAACCTCCTTCCATTCGGCATCCACCTCCTCGCCGGGCCACCCCGCCGCGGCTTCTCCTCCTCCTCCGGCGACATTGACTTCGCCGACGTCCTCACCGGCGCCGCCGATGCCTGGCCGCCCGTGGCTGCCCCGGCGAGCTTCCCCAGCGAGGTGGCGTTGGCCGCAGGGGACTCGTCGATTGCCGTCGCGGCGGTGCAGCATCTCATCGACGCGGTCCATTCCTTCACTGGTCTGAACTGGTTAGGGTTTAGGGGTTTGAGGATTTTTTGCCCTTCACCGCGTCGTTGGAATTGTCTCTGGCTTACATCATTTTCCTCGTGTATTTCACTGCAGGTGGATTTCCATTGCTCTCTCCACTGTGCTCTTACGGTCTGTGTCGTGCCCATTGTGGATGCTTGCCAGGAAACGAGTATATGTAAGATCTTGCTATGGATTTTTGCGTCGGTTATTGTTCCCATGCATCATTAACATCTTATCTTGTAGTGTAGCAGCTGCATCACCCAATTAGTCATAAGCTACTCCCCCGTTCAATATTACTAAGATAGTCCAACTTTTTTCTAAATCGAATGTATGTAGACATGTTTTAGTGTGTTTATTCACTCATTTCAGTCCGTATGTAGTCCATATTGAAATATCCAAAACATTTTATAATAGTGAACAGAGGAAGTAGATATTATATCATCATTTGTTCATGATAATGAAACAAACTTTATGCATGAAAACTTGCTATTCATTGGATGGAGTTAAGTAATCTTTCATCCAGAAACTACAAAGTGACAGGTTTAGGCTGTAAACTGCACCCTTCTGCAGACCCACAACCACAAGGAAACAATTCAAAATATCCATGTTTGTTGCAATTATTTGGGGCGCTGTAAGCAAGTAGGTTCATACCTTTAATAGTCAGTAGTTGCATGTACCCAGTTAGTCATGAGTTAGATATTAAACTAACTTTCTGCAGGCAAAGTTGAGTTCTTTGCATGGAGTTAATTCCATCCAACAACTACAAATTGGTAGGTTTAGTCTGTGAACAACACCTTTTTGTGGACCCACATGGCCACACAACACTCTTGTACTACATATCAGCAAATATGCATTATCCACGAGTAAATGTGTGCTCTGAATGCAATATCCCTGAGTTAGTGTGAATGGAATATCCATGAGTAAATGTCTGTTAGGCAGATCCAAGTAAATGAATTGATTGGATGTTAACTTTTCAATGCCCTGTTTTTTGAGTGTGAGAATTTTTCCAGTATCCTGTAGGATAACAGTTGTTCTGTATGAAGCTCTTGCAGAACTCATTTTTATTGCAAAAATGCCCTAACTTGTTACAGAGCCAACTCAGAAAAGTATAACTGTTGTATATTGTGAAGAATTATGTTTTGACCACAGGCTTAAACCCTACCCCTTTTCATGCTTCAAACTTACATAGGAGATGTGTCAGGAGATGCAGCAAACCAGCAAGTTGGTAAATAATGTAGGTATTCTAACATTATTCATGATTCCTGCAACAAGCAAAGTGAAACTCTTAGATTTTTTGGTACTCCTAATGTACTGTACAACCTGCATATTATGTTGTCAAGAAAAGAAAGTTAATTGTATGCAATCATTTGCTGCAGGCTAAGGACGATGCATCAAGAGAAGAAGCTGAGCGTGCAGCATGTTCTTCACTCAAAAAGTATGCAATATGCTTACTTATGTTTATATCTTGACACTATAAAGCGTGTTCCGACGGTGTTAGCGCTAATGTTTTCTTTCTGAAAAAAATGTCCTTTATGTTTTAACTTTTAAGTAGTTCTTGCTGGATGAAATAAGAGATATGGGGGATGTTTAATCTTAACATGGAAGGGAGAAGATAAAATCGTGTGTTTCCCCTATGATTTTTCCTTTCAAGCGTTTAACCATGACAAGATCTGTTTAGAAGTGAAGTCGTTTGGAAAGTGATGTTAGATTGTTTCATCTGAGAATCAAAACAATGTTAGTTAAAGGGCATGACTTGTGTCAGGTGGTAGGTGCGACATATGCCAACGGGTGGCTTATCATTGTGGGAGCTAGTAAGACGTCGCCGGTGCCTGGAAACGGGATGAGGCGAAGACATGCACGCCGGCGAATTTTACCCAGCTTCGGGGATCTCCGTGGAGATAACACCCCTACTGCTACTCTGCGTGGTCTCCGCATGGTCACTAGATGAACAAGTAGCTACACGGTGCTCCTTGAGCTGTTTGGCGAGAGGAGGAAGAAGTGCACGGCTTGCTCTCTTCTCCTCCCTACGTGGTGTTTGAGACTAGCAAGGATTGATCTCCCTTTGCATGGATGCCCCGGGGGGTTTATATAGGCCTGCCCCCCGGGGGTACAATGGTAATCCGGCTGGGCGCGGGGCCCAGCCGTCTGTGTCTACGCTCTCCGGCTTCTGCGCCGGCTGCTGGGGCCCGCCGGCTAGTGGGTCCTGCCGGCTGCCGGCTCCTTGGTCGACAGGCAGGCCCCACTGTCAGGGCCTTGTCGGCGGCTGGTTACTGTTGCTCAATCTTGGTGGCGAGGGCTTCGCCGAAGTAGGCGTGGCTACAGTGCCGCCGCCCGGTGGGCAATCACGGTAGCCCCACCGCGTCTTGTCTCCTTAATGGGGCGTCTTCTTCGAGGGAGGTGGCAAGCCGGCTGTGGGGAGCCGGCTCTATTTTGAGCCGACTGGGGGAGGTCTGGCCGCCTTCGGGTGTCTCTCTGCCCGAAGGGGCCCACCACCCGTAGGCCGTACTGGTAGCCTGTCGTGGATGACATCAGGGTCAACGTGGCAACAGTGCTGCGCCGGACGGGTCATGGCCACCCGTACTGCGCACTGTGCCAGGCGTGCTCCGGGATTCGGGGGTGGCAGGCTTCACTGTAGCCACGCCCCGTCACATCGCCGTTATGTGGATGCAGACTTCGAGGGTACGATCTTGACCGCTTTATGGGAGCCGGCTTCTTGGAGTCGGCCTTCTCGCGGCCGGCTTCTCGGAGCCGGCCCTCCCGTGGCTTCTCTTCATAAGGGCTGAAGTCGGGCCGCCTTCCGATAGCCGGCCTGGAGACAGCCGGCAAGGGGAAGGCGGCCCTGTGTCTTGGATTTTTGAGGGCCGAATCGGCTCGTAATTTTTTCAGAAGGGCCAGGGGAAGCCGGCTAGGCTACCCATGGTTATTTACTCCGACAGTAGTCCCCGAAGCTGATCGAGCTTCGAGGCTGACAAAGGGACGAGAAGCTAGGTCAGCTTCCTATCCCGTGCGCGCCGTCTTCGGAAAAGTTCTGTTTCTCGCAGGCGGGAACGCGGGCCACGTGACGAGGAAATCCTGCCAACGCACGCGCGCGATGGGGCGCCGTCGCAGGCCCGGGCCCGCCACTCGCAGGCCTCGGTCCGAGCGCGGATCTTCTGCGGCCCACATGGACCGCTCGCCTTCCCGCGGCGGTTTTTATTCTGCCATCAAGGCACAATAATCGCGGGACGTGGGGGAGTGGGCGCAGTTGATCCTCACGTTCCCCCACGCCGCGCCTCCTCGGCTCCGCCGCGCGGTCTATAAGTAGTAGGAGGAGGGGGAGCGGCAGAGGCTCGCGCGCTCTCCCTCACTCCGCCCCTTCTCGCCCTCCTTCTCTTCGCCGCAGCAACTTCTTGCCGCGTCGTTCCGCCGTCGCTTCGTCTTGCTCCCCGCCGCAGCAGTCCTTTGCCACGCCGTTTCGCCGTCGCTTAGTCTTGCTCCCCGCCGCATCGCTCCCATGGCGCTGTCGAGCTCGTGGGATGGCTCCAACGTCCATGAGGACCACGTCGAGTTCCTCCGCCGGACGCGGCGTCTGCCCGGCAAGGACCTTGTGCGGGTTCGTCAAGCGCCGGCGAGGGAGATTTCGCCGGCACCGGAGGAGGGCGAGCGGGTGATCTTCCGCTCGCACTGCCTGCGCGGCTTCGGCCTCCTGGCGAGCGGATTCCTTCAAGCCTTCCTCGAGTTCTACCACCTCCAGCCGCATCACCTCACGCTCAACGCGGTGATGCTGCTGTCGGCCTTCGTCACCCTGTGCGAGGGTTTTCTTGGAGTTCTCCCCACGCTCGAGCTCTGGGGGGAGTTTTTCCAAAGCAAGCTCGGCACCGTCGTCGCGGGCGTGCCCGCCCCCTGCGGAGCCTTCATTGCCATGAGGCAGGCGAGCGAGAACAATCCGTTCCCGTCCATTCCGCTGATCCAGTCGGTGAAGCTTTGGCAGAAGTCTTATTTCTACATGAAGAACGTCGCCCAGCAAGGCGACTACGTCAACCTGCCGGCTTACGTAGCCGGCCCGCCGGCTGGGAGGCAGCCTTCGTGGAGCTACCGGGCCAGGTCGCTATCTCAGGCCGGGAATGCAGCCGTCTCCCAGCTTCGGGTGATGATCCAGTCGGAGGGCCTGACCGGAGCCGACTTGGTGGCCGCCTTCGTGGAGCGCCGGGTTCTTCCGCTCCAAGGCCGGCCTCACATGATCTGCCAAATGGGCGGCCGCTTCGACCCGTGCCGGCTGAGCATCAGGGAGATGCCTCACGTAGAGGTGTCTTACATGGTGAATTATATCTCCAACTGCAAGCTCGCCGAGGATTGGCGATACGGCAAGGAGCCGTATTCCCGCGCCAACCCTCCGCCTGCCGTAAGTTCTTTCTTCTTTTCTTTCTTTTTTGTAGCCGGCCTCATGATAGCCGACTCTTTAATCAATTGGTTTGCCTTTTGCAGAACCCTCTTCTCCCGCCGACAGCCGGGGCCGCTGGGGTAGAGCGCCAGCTCCTCCCCGACCGCACGGTGGACGACGCCGACGATCCGGACCTGGGAGCGGCCGCCATGGAAGACGCCATCGTGGGGGAAAGTGATGAGGCCGGAGGCGCGGGACTCGGGGCCAGCTTCGAGGACTGGCCGGATGACGACGAGGTCGAAGTCGCCCCGCACCGCCAGCCGGCGCCCGATCATCAGGGCACGGGCTCTTCTGCCGTGCCGGCTGCCCGTGGCGGCGCGCAGAAGCGCCGGGCCGCGTCGACCTTCTTCGGCAGTCGGCTGAAAAAATCCAAGGCCTCCATGGCGGCGACCAAGCGGGATGAGGCGGCCGCGAAGGCGGGCCCGCTTCCGCAAGGTGGTGAAGCAGCCGCAGGCGATCTCTGCGTAAGTCGTCGAATGTCTTGCGTATATATTTTTGTCTCTTCGTCCGAAACTCTTCTAAACCTTTCTTTTCTTGCCGGACAGGGCGCCGCTTTCCCTCGAGCGAGGTCCTGGCGGCTCCGTAGTCGGGCCGACTGGAGGGTCTTCAAGCTCCCGCTGCGTGGATCCCCGCGCCGACCTTAAGGAGGCCACGGAGCGGAACGCGCAGGAGACGGCGGAGCGAAGGACCGCCCAGGCGACGAAGGAGCAGGCCGACGCGGCGGCCAAGGCCCGGGCGAAGGCGGCAGCCGCGGAGACGGAGGCGGAGGCCTCGCACAACCGGCCTCCGCTGCTCGTTGTTCCCCTCCGTGCCGTGGCCCCCGACGTTTTCGTGCCCCCGTCAGAGGAGGTCGACCAAGGCCCGCCGGTGATGGAGAGGCGGAAGGACCCCGTGATCTTCGTGGAGGGGGCGTCGCAGACGGCGCCGACTAAAGCGGGCCAACGCGGCCAATCAGCTGCGGCGCCAGAGCAGCCGTCCAGGGGCGAGCCGGCGGCAGGGGCCGGCCTCGAGGTGCAGCCGGCATTGCGCCGGCGCGCAGGGGGTGGCGCCTCCGCGCCGGAACCGCACCGAGCAGCGGGCGCCAGCCAGACGGCGGAGGCCCTGGAGACGGCGAGCGTCAGCACGTCCGAGTGGACTCCCAGCGGGGGGACGGGCGAGCTGAACGCGGCGGCCCAGGAGGTCCGGAACCGGCTTCAAGCTCAGGCCGCCTCGTTGCAGCGATACACTCAAGAGTTTCTCTTGACGCGGGCCGTCATCCGGGTGAGTCTTCTATCCTTGGTTATTTTGCTCTTTCGATTTCTTCCGTGGGAGCGCGTCAGCGCACCCATTGGGTGTAGTCCCCGAGTTCTGAGCCGGCTGCTGCGCAGGCGGCTTGGAACTTACTAGGTTCTGACAACTAAACTTATCCTTTCTGTATAATCTTTTAGGAATATCACAACCTCCGTGCAGCCGCCTTCAACTCCCAGGCTCAGGAGCTGGGCAGGAGAACCGAGGACCTGACCAGCAGCCGGAGTGCGTATTTGTTTCGTTCATCTCCTGTGGGGGCGCGTCAGCACACCCACTGGGTGTAGTCTCCGAAATTCGGGCCGACTGCTGAGCAGCCGGGTCGGATCTTCCTTGACGACTTCACCTTATTAATTTCCTTTGTCTTCATGCTTGCAAGAGCCAATGCCGACTTGAGGGGGCAGCTCAGCGAGGTGCAGGCCGCCCTTCGCGCCAAGGAAACTGAGTACGACGCCTTGGTCCTGGAGCGTGACCGCCTGGCCAAGAAGCTGTCTGACCAGGAGGAGAGCCACAAGGCGGCCCTGAAGAAGGCGCAGGATAATGAAGCCGCCCTGAAGGCTGAGTTCGAGACCGAAGCGGCGGGCTGGGCTGAGACCAGGCAAGCGCTGAATGAAGGCTTCGGCCGTATTGAGGATTTGATCGACGGTAAGCCGCCTTCCTCGCTCCTTGCATGCCCCTTGCCGCCTGATTCGTGTTCTGACCTGTGCTACTTTTTATCCTCTGTGCAGACTACTTTCCCGGCTACTCCGTCTTCGCTACCCAAACCATCGAGGCCCATCGCGAAGCGCGCCGTCAGGCGGGGGTTGACATCGCGCTGGACGCGAGTCGGACGCTTGAGGAGCAACTCTTGGCGGTCCAAGCGCGGCTGCAGCCGGCTCACCGTATGCTCCGCCGCCTCCAGCGCGCCGGGCGCAGGTGTTGGCCGCCCTCTGGCCAAGCGAGACGATTTCCCGCACCCCGAGTCGGCTGCCGACTGGCTGGAGGTGGCGGTTGGCCGCTTCGAGGCCTGGAAGGCGTCGGCAGCCCGGCTTGGAGCTGGGCGGGCGCTGGAGTTCGTCCGAGCCTGGTATCCGGGGCTGAACCTGGACCAGCTGCGCACCTGGCGGCTGGAGGCCGACGAAGAGTTGGAGGAGGTGCGGCCGGCTATCGCTCAGCGCGCTTCGACGATTGCCGAGTGTACTGACATCAGCGTCTTCGCTCCTGAGATCAATGACGACGGCGTTGCCCAGCCGGAGGAGTGGTTCGGGCTGGACCCGGCAGCGGGTGAAGACTCGGCAGAGGAGATTGCCTCCAGCGATGAAGGCGAAGACGACGAAGGAGAGGAGGGCGAAGACGTTGAGCCGGCCGGCGAAGCGGCCAGCCAGCCTCAGCCTGATCGTGCCTCCAGCAACGAGGCGCGTGCTAGCGCGCCCTCTGCGGGAGGCGGTGATCATGCCGAGGTTCGCCAGCCGGCCACTCCTCCAGCCGGCACTGCCGTCTCCACCGACCTGCCCGACTCGCCAATCGCTCCCTTGGCTTAGTTTGCCGTCCTTGTTTTTTTCTGCTTGTTGCCTTTTGAACAACTTTATCAAACTTGCGCAGTTCCACCCACTGGGGGTGTATTCAAACTATGTCGAATGCTGGCCTTTTGAAGGTCTTTTATGTAAATATGATTGTGTGCATGTTTGGCTTTCATTTACGTATGCTTTTTATCCTTAGGCTGTTTCCTTTACTGCCTTCCCCTTCTGGGAAGGCAAGTACTCGAGCTTTCTTAGATTGGAGCGAGGTGAATGGAAGCCGGCCGGCCGGCTACTCTGGTAGCCGGTCGGCGGTGGGAGAAAAATCGGCTTTTGTTATATTAGTCCGTTAGTCCCTAGCCGTTTTTCGTGTGGGCACCCGTTCCTGCCCTTAACTCTTGCTAGCCGGACAGCCGGTTCTTCGAACTGCGACTTTTGGCAAGAGGAGGCTTGGGGGCCGGCACACTGCTTGTCTGACTGCGGGTAGGACTTCTAATATAACTCCAGGCGGCCAGTCCCTGGGCCGACTAGTCGAACCCGGTGCCGGACGGAAAAAAGTGAATGCAATGACAAGGCCATAAGCATGATACTTTTCATTTATAGACAAAAGATGGCAGTCTCCGAGCTCTCCTCGGGGGCCTATTGTCTCGTACTTAGTACAAAAGTTAGCGTGATACATACTGCATTTCAACTGTAAAACCTTCGGAGGAGGTTGGCGTTCCATGGTTGTTCCGACTCCTTGCCGGAGTCGTCTCTCTTTCGTGCCTTCGGCTTCTGCGCGTCGATCAGGTAGTAGGAGTCGTTGCCTAAGGCTCTGCTGATGACGAAGGGCCCTCCCAAAGGGCCGAGAGCTTGTGCTGGCTGGCTGTTCGCTGGATCAGCCGGAGCACAAGATCGCCCTCTTGGAAGGATCTTAGCTTGACCTTCCGGCTGTGGTAGTGGCGCAGGCCCTGCTGATAGATGGCGGACCGGCTGAGGGCTAACAGCCGGCCTTCCTCCAGCAGGTCGATGCCGTCTTCTCGTGCTTCCTTGGCCTCGGCTTCCGTGTACATGGTTACCCGAGGCGAGTCGAACTCGATGTCAGTTAGGATGACCGCCTCGGCATCATATACGAGGAAGAAAGGAGTGAAGCCGGTTGACTTGTTTGGTGTAGTGCGCAGACTCCAGAGGACAGCCGGCAGCTCATCGAGCCAACAGCCGGCTGAACGCTCCAGTGGTACGATCAGTCGGGGCTTGATGCCGGAAAGGATGAGGCCGTTGGCTCGCTCGACCTGGCCGTTTGACTGCGGGTGGGCGACGGACGCTAGGTCTAACCGGATGCCTTGCGTCGCGCAGAAACGTGCCAAGGCTCCCTTGGCGAAATTCGTGCCATTGTCGGTGATAATGCTGTGTGGCACGCCGTACCGAGTTGTTATATCTGCGATAAATGTCAAGACAGTCGGCCCATTCAGCTTCTTGATCGGCTTTGCCTCAATTCATTTGGTGAATTTGTCCACGGCGACAAGCAGATGTGTCATGCCGCCTCGCGCCGTCTTGAATGGGCCCACCATGTCCAGTCCCCAAACGGCGAAGGGCCAAGTGAGGGGAATGGTCTTGAGTGCTGAAGCCGGCATGTGTTGCTTGGAGCTGAAGAGTTGGCACCCTTTGCAATGTTTAACTAACTCCTTGGCGTCATCCAAAGCAGTCGGCCAAAAGAAACCATGGCGGAAGGCTTTGGCGACGAGTGATCTTGAGGCCGCATGGTGGCCGCATTCTCCTTGGTGGATGTCTCTGAGGATTGCAATGCCCTTCTCTTGCTCAACGCATCGCTGGAGGACTCCAGTGACACTGCGCTTGACGAGTTCTCTGTTGACGATTGTGTATGCTCCAGCTCGGCGTTGGACTTGTCTTGCCTCTACTTCGTCAGCCGGCAGATCTTGGTTTATTAGGAAGTTGAGGATGGATTGAGCCCATGACGGAGCTGCGACTTCTTCTATTGCCAAAACGGCCGCTGCGACCAGGGCGGGCGGGCTGGGCGGTGAAATGCTGGAGTCGGCTCGCCGCCTGTTGTGTTGGTGTAGTCTCCGGGCCGACTACCGTAGTCCCCGAGCCAGGTGAGGCAGTCCCCGGGTCGGGCGTAACTACGAAAGTCCCCGAGCCGCCTGCTGATACCCCCTGGCCGACTATCGAAGTCCCCAGGTCACCTGCTTGGTTCTTCGAGCCGGCTGCGTCGGGGTCAGGCGGCACGAAGATGGAATCGGACTCTGGAGACGGCTTGATAGACGGCTTGAGGAGGCGTTGTAGAGAGACACCGGCTGGTATTGCTTGCCGAGTGGAGCCTATTTGAGCCAGGGCATCAGCTGGCTCGTTGTCGGCTCGTGGTACGTGGAGGAACTCGCATCCTTCAAAATACCCATTGATCTGCTGAACGAGGAAGCGGTAGCTTGCCATATTTGCGTCCTTGGCATCCCAGTCGTCGGATGATTGCTGGACCACCAAGTCCGAGTCGCCATAACATAGGATCCGGCGAATGCCGAGTTCTTTGGCAAGCCGGAGCCCGTGTATGAGCGCCTCGTACTCGGCCACGTTGTTGGAGGCGGCAAAGTGAATTTGCAGCGTGTATCTGAGCTTGTCGCCTTTGGGAGAGGTGAGGATGACGCCGACTCCCAAGCCGGTGCGCATCTTGGACCCATCGAAGTGCATGCGCCAATGAGTGGAGTCGGGAGCCGGCGGTAGGTACTGGGTCTCGGCCTAGTCGACGAGGAAGTCGGCCAATGCTTGGGACTTGATGGCGGTGCGAGGCTGGTAGAAGATCGTATAGGGGGCCAGCTCGATGGCCCATTTCGCCACCCGGCCGGATGCATCCCGGCTGCCTATGATCTCGGCCAGCGGGGCGGTGCATACAACCGTGATGGGATACTCTTGGAAGTAGGGCTTCAGCTTCTTGGCGACGAAGTACACGCCGTAGCACATCTTCTGGTAGTGCGGGTAGTTCTGCTTCGAGGTAGACAGCACCTCGCTCAAATAGTACACCGGCCTCTGGACCGGCTGGGTTCGGCCTTCTTCTGGGCGTTGGACTACGATGACGGTGCTGACCACCCGGCTGGTTGCGGCAATGTAGAGGAGCATGGGCTCTTTCTCAGTCGGCGCCGTCAGGACAGGCGGCGTGGCCAGCATCTTCTTCAGCTCGTGAAAAGCTTGATCGGCTTGGTCATTCCACTCGAAGTGGTTGGTCTTCTTCATGAGGCGGTAGAGGGGAAGAGCTTTCTCTCCGAGCCGGCTGATGAAGCGGTTCAGGGAGGCCAAGCATCCGGTAAACTTCTGGACGTCTCGAAGTTTGGTGGGAATCGCCATTCTCTCAATGGCCTTGATCTTTACTGGGTTGCATTCGATGCCGCGTTCGGAGACCAGGAAGCCTAGGAGCTGGCCGGCTGGTACTCCGAACACGCATTTCTTGGGGTTAAGCTTGATTTGGAACCGGCGTAGGTTCTCAAATGTTTCCTTGAGGTCTTCCAACAAGGTGCCGCGCTTCTCCGTCTTCACCACAATGTCGTCTACGTAGACATGGGCATTTCTGCCGAGTTGCTTGAGGAGACACTTCTGCATGCAACGCTGAAAAGTGGCATCGGCATTTCTCAAGCCGAATGTCATAGTCAGGTAGCAGAAGGCTCCGAATGGCGTGATGAAGGCGGTCTTCAGGCGGTCTGCCGGATCTAATTTTATCTGGTGATACCCCGAGTAAGCATCCAAGAAACTCAACAGCTCGCATCCGGCCGTGGAGTCTATCACTTGGTCAATCCTTGGCAGGGCAAAGGAATCTTTGAGGCAGGCCTTGTTGAGGCTCGTGTAGTCTATACACATGCGCCACTTGTCGTTCTTCTTTAGCACGAGGACCGGGTTGGCGAGCCACTCTGGAAAGAAAACTTCCATAATGAAGCCGGCTGCCAGAAGCCGGGCTATCTCCTCTCCCACAATCCTGCGTTTCTCCTCTGACAGTCGGCGGAGGGGTTGTTTGACTGGCTTTGCGTCTTCTCAGACGTGTAGTTTGTGCTCGGCGAATTCCTTCGGAACGCCCGGCATGTCCTTGGGGGACCATGCAAAGATGTCCCGATTCTCACGGAGGAAATCGGCGAGCTCGCCTTCCTATTTGCTGTTTAGGTTTGCCCCGATGACGGCAAACCTCTCTGGGTGCTCGGGGTCAAGAGGTATCTTCTTCGTCTCCTTGGCCGTCTGGAAAGATCCTTGAGCATCATGCTCCTTGGGATCGGGGGACAAGGCCGACTGCTTGCCGGCCATGGCCACGACTCGGTCCAACATCTTCTTTTCTTCGGCAATCACAAGGGACTCGGCCAGTCGACTGCTGGCTGCTGCGCACTCAGAGGACTTCTTGTAATCGCCGGCTATGGTGATGACGCCTTTGGTGCTCGGTATCTTCATCTTGAGGTATGTATAGTGAGGAATTGCCATGAACTTGGCCAAGGCAGGTTGGCCAAGCAATACATGGTAAGGGCTCTCCAGGTCCACCACTTCAAACCAGATCGCTTCCCGGCGGAAATGCTCCTTATCCCAAAAAGTACATCAATCTTGATCTTGCCAATGGGGGCGCAGGACAGGCCGGGTACGATGCCATGGAACACAGTCCGAGTAGGCATGAGTTGCTTCGTCTTGACATTCAGCTTCTCCATGGTGTCACGGTACAGAATGTTGATGCTGCTCCCGCCGTCTATCAGCACGCGGGAGAATCGGGCAGCGCGTCTATCCGTTGCAAGGGTGGCATCCAAAACCAACGCATAAGAGCCGGGAGACGGCATCACCTCTGGGTGGTCTGTCCGGCTCCAGCTGATAGGTTTTTCTGACCAGTGCATGTGCTCGGCGGGGTTGGCAGCAACCATGCTGACTTCTTGGTGCTCTCGGCGTTTGCTGCGCCGGTCTTCGGGCTGACTTGTAAAGATGATATAGGCGGCATGCTCGTCGGGGAACTCATCGTGCACGGCTCCGACTACGGGCCGAGCGGCCGGCGGCTGCGGAGCCGGAGGCGGCGGACCGGCAGGCGGAGGCGGTGCGAGCCCTTCGCCTTTAGAGATTCGGGTGAGCCAGTGGCACTTCCGGGTCGTGTGGTTGGACGGCTTCGCGCCGCTGTGGAACTTGCACGGGGCGTCGAGAGTCTGCTCGTAGGAGAAGGCCGGCTGCCAAGCCGGCTTGCCGCCCCTCTGCTTCTTGGGTGCGGGCCGCGCTTCGGGCTGCTCGTCTTCGACCGTGGCCACCTGCCGACTCGTGGAGGGCGGCATCAGGCCCCCAGTCCATCTAGCTCGTCTACGGCCGCCTGGGCGGCGCGCAGGTTCTCGAGTGGAGTAGCGTAGACTGGACGGTCGACTCCTAGCGTATCGGCGACGACAACGCAGCGCTGTCTGACAACGCCGGCCCGGTTAGGCCCGCCTGGGGGCGGCGTGCCAAAGGCGGCGCGGTCGGCCTCGCGTCGGTGGGCCTCAGCGAGGCGTCTCATGGAAACCAACTTCCGGCCCTCCGCGAGGAGGGCAAGGCGGCGAGCTTCCAGTGCTTCAGCGTCGGCATCGGCCGGGAGGGGGATGGACAAGTCGTGGACCGCCGCGTGCGGGACGTCGTGGGCGCTCTCGTCAGAAGCGCCGCCGTGGCCGATGACCATCACCTCGGTGGTGACAGCGCCGCAGCCTTCGGCCCGGGGAGGCGGGTCGTTGTAGATCGCGACGTTGGTGGGGAACGTGTCGAGTGAGGCCGTGTCGGAGTCGACAGGCATCGGATCGGTGGAGCCAATCGACTCCAAGTCCACGGCAGGCTCGCCGGAGACGTGGAGCTGGCCGAGGAGGTTGACGAGGTGGTCGGTGCCTGCGTCGGAGGCGAGCTCGTCAGAGATGAGAGTCTTGTTAAGGAGATCAGCGAGGCTGCTCGCCGCACAGATGTTGGTGACGCCTTGTAGCACGTCGTGGCAAGCGCCATCGGGCGTGCCGGGCTGGCTACGCTCGCGGGTGAGGAAGAGGGTTCCCGTCCAGAACAGGTCTCCGGACGGCGGTGCACCTGGCTCCACGGTGGGCGTCAAATGTCGGGTGGTAGGTGCGACATATGCCAACGGGTGGCTTATCATTGTGGGAGCCAGTAAGACGTCGCCGGTGCCTGAAAACGGGATGAGGCGAAGACATGCACGCCGGCGAATCTTACCCAGCTTCGGGGCTCTCCGTGGAGATAACACCCCTACTGCTGCTCTGCGGGGTCTCCGCATGGTCACTAGATAAACAAGTAGCTACACGGTGCTCCTTGAGCTGTTTGGCGAGAGGAGGAAGAAAGGCACGGCTTGCTCTCTTCTCCTCCCTATGTGGTGTTTGAGACTAGCAAGGATTGATCTCCCTTTGCATGGATGCTCCGGGGGGTTTACATAGGCCTGCCCCCCGTGGGTACAATGGTAATCCGGCTGGGCGCGGGGCCCAGCCGTCTGTGTCTACGCTCTCCGGCTTCTGCGCCGGCTGCTAGGGCCCGCCGGCTAGTGGGTCCCGCCGGCTGCCGGCTCCTTGGTCGACAGGCAGGCCCCACTGTCAGGGCCTTGTCGGCGGCTGGTTACTGTTGCTCAATCTTGGTGGCGAGGGCTTCGCCGAAGTAGGCGTGGCTACAGTGCCGCCGCCCAGTGGGCAATCACGGTAGCCCCACCGCGTCTTGTCTCCTTAATGGGGCGTCTTCTTCGAGGGAGGTGGCAAGCCGGCTGTGAGGAGCCGGCTCTATTTTGAGCCGACTGGAGGAGGTCTGGCCGCCTTCGGGTGTCTCTCTGCCCGAAGGGGCCCACCGCCCGTAGGCCGTACTGGTAGCCCGTCGTGGATGACATCAGGGTCAACGTGGCAACAGTGCTGCGCCGGACGGGTCATGGCCACCCGTACGGCGCACTGTGCCAGGCGTGCTTCGGGATTCGGGGGTGGCAGGCTTCACTGTAGCCACGCCCCGTCACATCGCCGTTATGTGGATGCAGACTTCGAGGGTACGATCTTGACCGTTTTATGGGAGCTGGCTTCTTGGAGTCGGCCTTCTCGGAGCCGGCCCTCCCGCGGCTTCTCTTCATAAGGGCTGAAGTCGGGCCGCCTTCCGATAGCCGGCCTGGAGACAGCCGGCAAGGGGGAGGCGGCCCTGTGTCTTGGATTCTTGAGGGCCGAATCGGCTCGTAATTTTTTCAGAAGGGCCAGGGGGAGCCGGCTAGGCTACCCATGGTTATTTACTCCGACAACTTGTTTCCAGGGTAGATAGTTTAAGTTCTTTATGCGGTTTTAATAGCCTTTTTTTAATCAGGAATGAATGATCCATGTCAAAAGCACGATCTTATGAACTTGTTATTTTTGCACTAAGCATTTATGCATGACACAAAGGAAAAACATGCATGTACATTCTGTGGCATATGTTGTGCACCAGATTCTTAAATTGGCACTTAATGTAGTTATGTAGGTGGTTATCAGTCATCACCATAGCAAACGGTGGCCGATCACAGGGCTTGCTACTCTAACCAGCTAACTTTCTGCACATCATGTGCAAGAAGCAGCGATAATGGAGCTAATCTTGTCCAAGTTAATACACATTATACCATGAGTGCATGTTTCAGTCATGGGCAGGGACAGTCCACACACTTGCATATATATTTTTCGGATAAACTAGAAAAATTTTGCGTCTTGATTTTATGATATATAGAAACAACCTATGTACACCAGGCCTACAAATAGGCCAACACGGCAACATCGTATGCGCACCCCTAAGAAAACTAAGCTCTGCTGGTAGTAACGCCTGTAGGCCAGTTGCCCCTGCCTTAGCCCAGAATCCTGACTCTGCACGTATACTGACGAGCAGCGTAGCGATATCAGGTCTATAAGTCTATTGATGTTTAAGACGGCAGCGTTTCACTGCTTCCAAATCCACCATGCTGTGAGCATTATCAACGAGGTTCCCTACCATCCGATGGATCCTCGAGAGGTGAGCCACTCAATCGAGATAAGATAGTTGATACTACATTAGCACAGGTTTTGTTTAAACATTGTTTGCACATTGTTTTGACTGCACACTGCTACCACCGTTCAGGAAACAGCATCCAACGGAGGGCGGTTACAATATGCATAGGCATACAAAATGCAGGAATAGTGTAGTGAAAACTGCTCATTTTCAGTGTGTGTCGCCAGTGGAGCTAACACAGCATGCATGACCTTCTCTCCCTTCCCTATCGCAGTAGCTCAGCTGAAGGTTTATATCTCCATGTTATTATTCTTCACGTTGGAGCTAGCGTTTGAGGCTACCACTATAAGCTTTGGTTTTAATAATACGAGTTTCTAAATATCGGTCCATACACTCAGTTTGATACCGATTTGGCACATCCTTTTGTATTTTTGTTTCCAGACATGCTGGCTTATACAGACCGACCTTTTATCCTGTACTTTTTATCTTGTATTTATAGAAGACAAGGATTCTTGTTAAGAAAAAGTTGAGAATAAAATTACACATGTACAACTTCAATCAAATTATTGCATCATTTGCATGGAGGCACATACTTTTTTTATGGAAACGAATGCATATATATGATGTACTTACATACCTTTTATGTCATATTAAACTATTGTTTCTTTCTTTCTTTTGTAGTTCTATAGTGTCCATACTCCATACTACCTTCAGCCAGTTGGGTCACTTTTGCTGGACAGTTTAGTAAATATAGTTGATTATATCTCCTATTTGCTATGAAAATATAGGCATGTACATGCATATCTGAATTCTGAAGTGCAAACTATAATGCCAACTCCTCACTTCTAACTTTGCATTAATAATCCTATGGTGCTGTGGTGTGTTCCCTAGCCATAACTAAAATAATTATAATTTATGCTGTTGTGTAGCTTTTCTGGCATTTCCCTTTCCAAATTATTGCCGATCTCTTTGCTTTCTTATTGTATTGAGCTAAATTCCCTTTGGCTAACAAATTTAACCTTATATGCTATAAAAAACAAAATTTCTTTTGCTCCTACTTATTGTCATAGGAAGCTTTGCATGGATTTCTCCAAGATCTAAATGCTTGCCTTTGTTCACACAGGCTAGGTCTTGCATTATATCTTCCAGTAATTGTGACACCGTATACCTTGATAACTCTTCACATTGCTGTAAGTTGACACCACGTGCTTCCTTCTGTTTGGCTAACTTTTGGTACCTCCCGTTACCACTACAACCATCTTCACCGTTTCCATTTTCACAGACTATTTCATTCTTCTATCATGCTTCTAGATATCAAACATGGTTGACAATGTCCCATCTTTAAAAGGGGGTGGAGCATTGTGGTTTACTGATCTGACAACCCCTGATGCTCTTTGCATCTTTCCCATGATAACATCACTGTTCATCATGCTTACCTCAGAGGTATGCTCACAGTTTCTTCAGATCTAAATATATTTTTGTTCTTGTGCTATAAATTTTGAGATCCCATTGATTACTTGCTTTGAATATTTGCTCATTTGATTTTATTTAGGTTGTCAATGCTTCCACAGTAAACTGTTCGCATAAGATATTTTGTTGTTTTAAGTTTAAACCATAAAAAATGTACTACCTCCGTTTCAAAATAATTGAAGGTCTGGGTTTGTCCAAGGCTATAGAAAACTGTTCGCATAAGATATTTTGTTGAAGTTTGACCAAGGCTATAGAAAAATATATTAACATTTTTTGAACACCAAATTAGTCTCATTATATTCTTTATGAAATATTGTTCTATGTGTATTTGGTGATGTAGATTTTAGCACTTTTTTCTATAGAGTTGGTGAAGGGGAGCCTTGGCGCAGCGGTAAAACTGTTGCCTTGGGAAAGGCTGCGTACTATAGACCCAAAGTGGTCGGACCCTTCCCCGGACCCTGCACAAGTGGGAGCTACATGCACCGGGCTGCCCTTTTCTGTAGAATTGGTCAAACTTAAGCAAGTTTGACTTATGGAAAATGTAGAATTTCAATTATTTTGGAACGGAAGTAGTACTTATGAGTAATGCTAGTGGTGTTTGCTGAGTGAACAAAGCTGAAGTGTAGATGGAGAACATCATTAATAGTTTCTTCCTCTTTGTTCTGTGTGTCTGCTTACTTAAGTTCTGTGTGTCTGCTTACTTAAGTTCTGTTTATGAATAAATGTACACCCTCTGTTCCATAATTCTTGTCATGGTTTTAGTTCAAATTCGAACTAAAACCATGACAAGAATTATGGAATGGAGTTACTAGTTTTTTACTTTAGTTTTTTTGGCAATACTATGCTGTTTCTGCATGTATTAACATTAGATCTTGGAGATAATTTTATTTTAATGCACACTGGCGATCTTTCTTTACCATTTCAAGAATTGAAAGCTCCCCAGGGGCACATTTATGAGTGAAGATCCACTAGTGGAACGTGGTGTTTCTTACAAATAGCACTCAATTCATATTAGTTAGTAATCTGTTGTCTTTAGTTGTCTGTGCATTGGTTGTTGATCATTTGGAGCGACTGTAATTGAATCAAGACACATGATTGTTTGTCATGGGCACATGATTATGACCAATTAGCAGTGAACAGTCTAGTTCTTAAGAATCCTTGAAACCTTTACAAAGTTTTATGTTTTATGCACAACTCCTGCATTTTGGTATGTGCAATTGATTTAATCTACAATCTAGAGATATTTTGGCGATTTAATGCATGTATCTAATTGTTTGGGCTGAAATCTCTTTTTCTTTAAAACTTGTTTGACGTGAACCTTGAAGGTTTTTACCTATAGTCCTCATCTACTGTGCCATCAATCCATCCATTACTTCTCTTACTTTTAAGTTTGTGTATGCTGTATTGTTTAATTTCTCTGTGTAATTTACGATGTGTCAATAACACTCAGATGTCAGTTTGCACTGCCGAACGCTGCTAATTTGACTCTTTTTTTTGTTTATAGCTGTCTCTTCATCTTGTTCCTTTTACTTCTTTAAGGCCCTTTTCTTATAATAGTTGATTCATAATTTTGGGTTGTTGTACGGAAGCCTCCTAAGGCATCCGTGTTTGATAAAATTACTTTGTCAGATTCAGTGTTAACTGTTACTCCCTCCATTTGGAAATGTAAGGCCTCCAGCTTTTTAGGATTTATCTTAGGCCAACATTTAGTTAAACAATGTATAAAATTACATGATACAGATCGACACTGTTGGATTCATATATAAAATAACTACCCAACGAAATCAATTTTGTATCACATAACATACATATTGTTTAACTAATTGTTGGTCAAAGATAAGTATTGAAACGGTGGATGCCTTACAATTCCAAACAGAGGGATAGCTAATAAGAGTTTTTGGCTTGTAGCTCAAGTACGGTGCTTCAACGAAATGCAAAAAATGCTCTCGCACGATGCACAAAGAAGCAAGGGAAGCTCTGAGAGTAATATCTCTTCTATCTATGTTGTTGACAGCAACCCTTCCTCAGGTATTGTGGAGTATTTGCTCATCCTTTGAATCTTTTGTTATCAAAACATTGAATATATGATTCTGTAAGCTGAACCCTCTATGCTGAGCTTGGATACGGGTTCTGTGCTCTTAGGATCATATGCAAGGTAAAATCCATAAAGAAACCATAGTGCCTGAGCATGTTAGAATATATATGCATGGAAAAATATTGCTATATGTGCACATTACAAAAAGAGAACATGTCTTTATGTAAAATGCACTCATGATATTATTTTTTCCACCGTGTTTGGGCTTGCACGTATGATAGCATGTTCTAGTAATGTACTCCCTCCGTTCCAAATTACTCGTCGCAGAAATGGATGTATCTAGAACTAAAATACATCTAGATACATCCATACCTGCGACAAGTAATTCGGAACGGAGGGAGTAATATGTTTGGGAATTTTTTGAAGTGCACATGTGCACTGTGTTGATAATAGGTGCGTTTGATCCTAAGATTTATATCTCTTTTTCCCATATGTTTTGGTTGGCCCGTGCTTCTCATTCTGTGATGTAATAGGATCATATATCTGGGTTTTATGTTTTAACCAATTAAAAAGTAAAGAGTTAAAAAATGCTTCCCCATGTAGTATTTTTTTTCTTAATACCTTGACTTCAGTAACAGAAAACAGAATGAACGTATACTTGTTCTTCTGATTGTACTTTTGTATTGGATATATGTTCATAAACGATTGACATGTTAATAATATAAATACAGTATGCATCATTGAGCATATTAGCGTAAGGGGGGATCACTATGATTTACTGTTTCTGTGACCATACAACTATTTTATGGGGGCGGTAGCTTATAAAAAAACATTCAATTTTTCAAGCTCTCGGATGAATTGGCTGGTACATGTATGATGGAATTCATTAGCTCTGCAGTAAAATCTCCAATTCCATGTAGCTTCTAGGTTTATTACCATGTCAGCAGCTAGCCGGTGAGCTCTTTCTCCAATAAATAGTGCATTACAGAGCATCTACTACTATACTATTAATTGATATTCCAGACATTCTGAAGTAAAGCACGTAAACATTCTGGGGTTCCCCTTCTTTCTTATGTTAAAGCATCTCCAAATCTATGCCCTGTCCAGGCGATTTCTTGTTCCTTGGTCACCTGGAGTTCTCTAAGTCTTGCAGAAAGGATAGGTGAGCCTTGTATTTTGATTGGTCCTTTTTCTTTACAAAATAAATAAATAAATTTGTTTGGTCCTTTCTCCATTATACTTGACATATAGAAACACGCTTTGATTGCTTGCAGCTCTCGAACAGCCAGCTGTGCAGAAAGTACTATATGGCACCCCCTTGAAACAAAGAAAATGTTCTTGTGATGGACAGAAGGGCCCAACTGCTGAAGATGATGCCCCTTCTGTCAAAGAGCAGGAAGAGCCCGTTTCCCCAGAGACAAAGAAATCTTCTGATGGTAGCACTCACAGAGAAGAGTCCGATATGAAATCGACCAAAGACGGTTAAATGTAGACACTAATACTCGCCACTTTTTTTTCGAGATGAACTACACCACTTACCGGGTAGCAATCTCCTAGTCTTATGCTTTATCTGGTTCCAGGAGTAGAGTAGCTGGCTACTACTGGAGACGAATAGGTAGCATACTGACGTGTTCATCATGTGCTAGCTTAGGTATGGTGAGATCTCCTGGCCTTCATTGACACCATGTTTTGTAAGAAAGATTTCATCGACACTGATGACATTGTACGCCTTCTCAGTTTCATTGTGAAGGAATTGGGAGGGACAACAATAGATTTTTCAGAACAATGATGACTTGACTGTTTTTGCGAAGAAAATAACTGGATATCAAGCCTAGATCTGTCATTTTTACGAAGAAAACACTGATGACTCGTGTCATGACTTGAATTTTGAAGAGTGATGAATTATGTTTTTTGTGTGTGGAGGGAAACAGTGACGAATTATGTGTAATCTCCCTTTTAGGTTTTTTAGATCAATCTTATAACTGTTGATGGGCCAGGCCCGCACATCTGACCCACGACGTTGTACTGAAAAACCCTCAACAAGAAAAGCCCACAACGAACACCTGGAGGCGGGAAGCCCACTCTAGAGTCCTCGGTGGCTCAGACACCCCATTCCTCCCGCCGCCGTCTCGGCTCCGCCGCCCTCCTCTCCGAGCGTCGCCTTCCACCCCACCCCACCAAGCCGAGGGCCATGGCGTTCGCCGCGCGGAGGAGCCTCGCCTCCCGCTTCTCCCACCACCTCACCCGCCGCTTCCACCCATCCGTCCCGCATCTGCTCACCCGCTCCAACGACGACGACCCCCCGAGCCCCTCATCTCAGCCACAGCCACTCCCGTCATTCCGCTCCCCGCTCCCGCCCGCTTCCAGAGCAGCCCAAACCCTACACCACCTCCTCCCCTTCTCTCTCCACCACTCGGGGCTACCTCGCCGCGGCTTCTCCTCCTCCGCCCCCGCCCCGGACCCACCCGGAGAGGTTGATGCTGCCGCGAGCGTCCTTGTCGACGCCGCGGAGGCGGTGGCTTCGTCGGTGCCGGCGCCGTTCCCGGGGGAGGTGGCAGCCGCCGCCGCCGACTCCTTCTTCCCCGTCGCCGCGCTGCAGTACCTCATTGACTACGTACATACCTTCACCGGTCTCAACTGGTAAGCTTCGCGATCTGTTTCTTTGGGCCGTGTGCTCGGTTTGCTCATATACGCCTCTCATGTGGGATTTGGTCTGGTGCTCAGGTGGGCTTGTATCGTGTTAACGACGGTGCTGATCCGGACCGCTACGATACCAGTGCTGGTTAGCCAGCTGAAGTCCTCCCAGAAGCTAAATGTAAAGTGCCCTCGGTCTGATTCAGCGTGCATTTTCTAGCCCGTTTGTTTGCTTCATGTGCTAGTGTACGTGTGGGTCAAAACCTATGCAGATCTAAGTGTAAGGTTGCTTATAGTTGCTGCACTGTGCTTATTTTGTAATCTGCTGCGGGAAAATAGCGAACTAGAGATAAGTTGGTTAAACAAACACCAAAATGGACAAAAGCTGGTTGGATAAGCTGAATTATACCATAATCCACTGCGATGCCCTAACTAGTGTCATTGGGGGAACATGTAATCACTGTCTTCCCTACATGACCAGACTGCCAGATAGACACATGAGCAGTCGAGTTGTTGTGGCAGAGTGGTGAGGTGGTTAACTACCTCTTATGTAAATATTTGTGTTTCTCCTATTGTGTGAATTACTTCTTATTCATGTACATATAGTTCCCCTGTTCAGTTCCGAATCCTGCTTTACTATGTGATTTTTGGGTGTTACCAACTACATAATCATGGCACTCAGTCTTGAAACCTTATCTTTACCACATGAAATCATGTAGTGATGCAATGCTGGTCCCTCCTGTCCAAAACACATGCCCCTTGCACTGCGCTAATATGTCTTTTACTTTTTTTGTTTGTTTGTAATTTTGACTCTTTGTAGTATTTAAAATAGGGCATGCTAGGCACCGGTAGGCCGGATGAAATTTGGGCCGGTTGCCCGTGGCCGCTAGATGGAAACGCGTGCGCTGTCCGATTCTGCCATCCACCTCCATGCTTGCTGTAGACGCCAGACACTCCTTGCAGCACCGCCGGCAGCTTGTAGTAGCATGTCCCTGTATCGATGCCGTCGACATGCCCTCTTGTGCCCCCCCCCCCCCCCCCCCCCCCCCCTGCTTGCAGCTCTGCTGTCGACGGGCACAACACCTTGCTCCGCCGTCGCTACGGTTGCAGCTCCACCGTAGGCGGTTGTACCACCACCGTTCAGCGGTCGCAGCTCCTGTCACCGTCGGCTGCCATCACCGTCACAGCTCCCACTGTGAGCGGTTGTAGCACCGCTAGTCGCTGGTTCCAGCAAAAACTACACTGCCATTCGAGCACTCAGAACCGTCCCAGCACCCCAAATCGCCAGTTCCAACATCCTGAATCGCCGGTTCCAGCAACCAGAGATGCCGGTTGCAGCAAATGTCGTGGTGCATGGTCGTCGCCGTCATAGCTTGCAGGCACCACGGATGCAGCTTCTCGCCACGGGCGGTCGTCGGTCCCAGCACCGGACGTCGCCGGTCGCAACATCCTCCACTACCGCCCCATTCACATCTACACCGGACGCCGGTCACATCTCCCCACTCGCCGGTTGCAGCTTCCCCAGCAACGGTTGCAGCTTCTGGCTCAGCTGGTTGCAGTTTCTAGGGGGGTGACGGTCACGGCGGCCCAGCGTGCCGGTTGCGGCTTCCGGGGCGCTGGTCGCAGCTTCTGGCTAGGCTGGTCACAGCTTCCAGGGTCTCCGGTCATGGTGGCCCAGGCGCCGGTCGCAAAAGGAGGAGGAGGGTGGCCATGCCCTCGGTAGCAGGGAGCAGGTGGGTGCTATTCTGCCTGAGAGAGAGAGAGAGAGAGAGATGGTGCGAGAGGAGGGGAATTGGGGGAAGAAGAGGACGCACGCGAGGGGATAGGATAAGGTCACTGTCGGTGGGCGGGGCCAATATAGGAGGCATGGCTCTCGCGCCTGGGCTCGACCAATCAAAGGTGTGCGTGCGAGGCGACTGGCCGATTCTAAACATTTACCTTTAAAATACTGCATTCCAATCAGCAAACTCTTCTATGAATCATGGAGATGCTATTTCTTATACCTGTTCATCAGCGGCTTGGCCCTGCCCCATGCTTTCTTTTCAGCCCGGAAGCTTGAACTAATTTTGAAACGCTTCATAGGGAAGTGATTACAAGACACCATTTTTTTTACTTTAAAGTAATCAATTTGATATTTTTAATTGAAAAAAATATATGTCTACCGGTGGGCTGGGCTGCTCCATGGTTGGGATTGGCTTTTTTGGTAGGCTGTTTCAAGCTTGGCCCATGGTTTTAACATGTCTTATATTCATAAGATATCTTTAGCAAGTCACATGCTATGCTATCACTGTATTTAGTTTAGTTTTTTACTCTTTCAGTCTTCCGAGAATTTATTTTGTCGGTAGTACTTTAGTAGGTAAGGAATAATTTTCCTTCATGTAAATTCTCAGCTGATTATTTTTTTTCTTTCAAACCTGTCCAATTTTCAGGCAATAAAACCAGAGATGGAAGCCATTAAGGATGCAATGGATGTGAGATATTGTGCTTTTGTTGTATAGAATATACTATGTACTGCCAACTCATGAGAGAGTGGGTCATGGAGAACAGTTATTTAACTTCTGCTAGTTAGATACTTCATGCAGCTCATGCTTTAACCTTTCAAGTTTATTTCATACAGAGTCTGGATCCAAAAGCAGCGTTAGAGGGGAAGTATAAAATGACCGCACTCTTTCAAAAGTATGTAACCTTCATTAGATTATTCTTGTCTTTATTTCAATAAAAATGACAACAGATGTCTATTTTTGTGTTAAATGATCATGTTCAAAATTTTGGGAGCACCTTACTCACTATTGAACACATCGTGAAGATAGCTTTTTTTTTATGTGGTGCATGATGTATTAGAAATACTGCTCTTTGGTGCAGTTACTCTAACTTTTGGTATTTTTCCTTTAGGCATGGTGTTAGTCCATTTAGTCCACTAAAAGGAATGCTAATCCAAGGGCCAATGTTCATGAGCTTTTTCTTTGCTGTGAGTCCTGCTTCTTTCTGCCCATCTGATTGTTCCATGTTATACTATCTGTTGAAGAAAATAAATGTACTATTTACCTTGCTGTTTTTCTGATTGTAGATAAATAACATGGTTGAGAAAGTCCCTTCAATGAAAGCAGGAGGAGTATTTTGGTTTACTGATCTGACAACCCCGGATCCTCTTTACATCTGTCCTGTGTTAGCAGCACTGACCTTCTTGGTCACAGTGGAGGTATGCAGTTTGTCTGGTGTGATTGTGATGTCTGTGTATCTGTCCATAATTGTGCATTCAAACTTGGTGTGCTGCTGCTTCTTGCTTGCATGCTTAGTGTTGCAGGATTTAGGGGTGATCATTTTTTACATACGATCCAGACCTGAATTTCCTTCCGTTTCTGTTCTATACCATCTTGCTTGCATAAGTGCATAAGCATGTATCCCTGTCAAATGGTGCATTTGTTTGTAACACTTACAAAGGTAAACAAACTCTTCATGTCTGCATCCAGTTGGCAACTCTGCTTTAATGGCACCCTTTATTTACTGAACATCCAGAATTTCTTACCGCTGATTGTGAATTTGAAAATTTTGCTGTGCTGGCTACTTTATTTTCCAGTACTGCACTCTAATATAGTGAATATATTGTGTTATGTCAGCTTAACCTGCAGGAAGGAATGGAGGGCAATTCTATGGCTGATAAAATGAAGACATTTTCTAGAGGAATGGCACTCATGACAGTCCCGTTCACAATGAATTTTGCCAAGGTATAATAATATTGAGATCTTTCACCTATGGGTATTTTCTAGAGGAGCTAGTCAAGTGTGCTAAATATATCCATTTTCACAGTATTCAACAATTTCGTCCTAATCTCCTAATGGTTTCTCCTTCTCCAGGGAATTTTCTGTTACTGGGTCACGTCGAACTTGTTCTCCCTCGTATATGGTATTGGTGAGTATGTTTCGAGTCTTTAAAAACTGAGACAACGATGATTGCTGCAAGGCATTAGGTTCTGTTTGATGGTCTAATAGCTCATAACATGTGATACTTTGATTTTTTCTTTTATCAGTTATTCGTCGACCCGCTGTGAGGAAGTTGTTTAATCTTCCTGCTTGGGAAGCTCCGTCTGCACCTGCGCTGAATTCAGCCTTGAATATGTTTGGTGGATCCAAGGCAGTACCTTCAGAAAAGTCACCTTTAGCACTCACGGCAGCCCAGCAGTCTTCTTTGGAGAAACCTGATGCTGCCGCTCTTGGGTATCGGGTAAAAAATCTTGAAAAGAAGGGGAAATCTAGAGGCAAATCTCGGAAGCGCAGGTAAACCATGCGGCACATAGGAGCTTAATGAGAGAGAAAAAAAGCCATTTTGACCTCGTGGACGGTTGAGACTTGATTTATCCTGACATGGTGCTAAGATTTGATTTTGCACAAGGAGGCCGCCATTGTTTCTTCACATTGTAGGGTTGCTGTGGCCTTCTTCAGTGAATAAGAGCGATTTTGATATCCTAATAGTTTATACACAAATGTAATTTGAGCAAGTTGCAATAATTAATCTTGGTGTTTATCTTCCGTAAATGGAGATTAACCAGTTCCTCTGGAGTTTTAGAGAGCCTGGGTGACAAAATGGGGTAAACTATGATAATCGGGAAAATTAGATCTTTGCCCCACTTTACTTCCCCATTAGATAATTTGCCAGTTCCTCTGGAGTTGTACGCCTTCTTGATGTTTTCAGACCTGACCAAAGGATCACTCCTTCCGGAATAACATGAGCGTGTGCTTTCTTTCAGTTGTTGCTAAGATATTGTTGGCCTTTTTTCATAAGGGCGCTCACCTACTAAGGGATGTGATATCAATTCCAATTCACAAGCCTGCTTAGCGTGAAAGCCAAAGCATGTATACATCAGCTCACATTTTTTTTATGTGTGGCTGACTGGCTGTGTGTGATTTTTTTTTTGAGATGAGGCAAAAGACCTGCCTCATTCATTAATTAAGAGGGAAAACGAGTTTAATGCTTGTGTTACTACACCGCTACAAAAGGCCTACTCTCCCGGCAGGATGGATCCCAATTTCATTGTACCCGCGGTGACCCAAGTTTGAGCCTCAATCTTGAGGTTAACTAGTCGAACCGTTGGCGGGACACTTTTGAGTTGGAAGATCCTTCCATTCCAGATTGTTCAAGAGGTGAGCAGGAGAGGATAGCCATGGCCTTCCTATTCGGTATGGTAGAGTCGGAGAGCCTGATCCACCACTCTTCGGTTGGCCGTGTCAAGTGGAAGTGTTGATGCTTTCGAGCTGGAGCTAATTTTTTATCATTTCTCAAAGTCTAGTAGTGTACCGGCATCTGAAGAGGTGGTTGATGGATTCTTGCACGCGCTTGCAAAGAGGACAAAGCCCACAATTGGGCCACCCCCGGTTGGCCAAATAGCCAACAGTACATACCCTATTTTGCATGGCCAACCACGTGAAAAATTTGACCTTGGGCGGGCTCAGGCTTTCCACACCGCAAGCTCCATGGGGGAGTGGACGATGTCAAAGAATTGGGCCAAGTGGGTGAACTTGGCAGTGTATATCTCGCTTTGTGTGTTTTCACACAATGTCGTCTTCGGCGTGCACCTCAAGAGAAAAGTCGCGGATGGTGGACCAAAACTCAATAAATTGTCGAATATGTTCGAGGGTGAACTTGGGAGTGACCTTGATCTTGCGAACCCAAGCATCATCTCGAGGGCTTCCCGAAGTTTCTAAGTATTCCAAGAGGAAGCGTAGTAGATAAGTGGTGCGATGTCCTAGAAGGGCGTGCACGCACCGTTGCCAACGGTTATGGTCGTTGAAGTATAGAAAAGATTTTTGCCCATCTCGTCGCACGAGTCAATTGTGATCGGTTACACAAGCAACCGACGACTTGAGCAGAAAAGAAATGCAGACATCTTGAGAGATAAGCTCCCTCCGTTTGAAACCAAGAGTAAAATAAATCAAGGTCAGTGCATGTCTCGTTGCTGGCTACATAGTTTTCTTTTTAGCCAAATTTTAAAAGTTTAGGACTGATATTTGGCACACATGTGCCATATAAGTAACATGTGCATTTTTTTCTTTAATTACATGCATGCACTAGATGACAGAAAAGTTAATGTCATGCTAGGTTCTCCCTATTCTAAAAATTTAAAATGTTTTGTAGCTCAAACCATCGGCCTGATGCGAAAACCGTTTTCACATAAAAAATCTGTGTTGATGAATTCTTCGAAACTAGATCTCATATTGTTATGTTCCGATGATTTTCCTTTTAGGTCAAAAGTTACCACGCCAGTGGTATGCAAGTTATCTAGTATTTTCATATGAGTTATTGTGGTTATGTTTTTTAACAACTTTTTCTCCCCTTAGTCAAAAGTCACTGTGGTGTTTGTACGTAAGTTATCGGGTATGCAGTTCGTATATTACCGTCCTATTTTTACATAAGTTGTCGTGGGAGTATGATTTTAACAACTTTTCCCCCTTGATCAAAATTACCATAGTGTTTACGTAAGTTATTGGGTTGCAATTTGTATATTAATGTGTTATTTCACATAAGTTACTTAGGGTATGTTTTCAGCAATTTTTTCTCCCGGTCAAAAAAGTTATCGCGCTGTTTCTACATAAGTTATTTTGTATGTGGTTCATATATTATCGTGCTATTTTCACATAAAGTTACGGGAAGATATTTTTCAACAACTCTTTTCCCAAACGTTATCGTGATGTTGTATGTAAGTTATCGAGTATGCGATTTATAAATAACTGTGCTATTTTCACATAAGTTATTGGAGGTATGTTTTTCAACAATTTTTTCCTCGTTAAAAGTTATCGCGGTGTTTTGTACCTAATTATCACGCGTGTGGTGCCTATACCATGTTATTTACACAGAAATTACTGGAATATGTTTGATGTTTGTACGCAGGATATCATGACATCCTAGATTCTCCACATTTCAAAAATTCAAATGCGTTGGTACGTAAAACGCGGGTCTGATGTAAAATATGTTTTTACAAAAAAAAATCGTCGCGACAAGACCTTCGAAAGTAGATCCCATGTTGGTATGTTCCAACGACTTTTTTTAGTGTTAAAAGTTACCACTCCTGCGTTAAGTAAGTTACCACTTCTGCAAATTACAATGTTATTTTTACAAATGTTATCGGGATATGTTTTCAACAATTTTTTCACCCGGGGCAAATTTACCAATGTGTTTGAGCGTAAGTTATGAACTCTACGATGCATATATTGTCAACTTATTTACTCAGAAGTTACCGTTTATTAACAACTATTTTTCCTCGGTTAAAAAGTAATCATGGTGTTTGTGAGTAAGTTATCATGTCTGCGGTGTATATATTACCATGTTATTACACATGACTTAACAGGTATGTTTTCAAAAACAACTTTTTCCCCGGATCAAACATTACCATGGTGTTTGCACATGTGTTATCAGCTCTATGGTGCATAATTTATCATGCTATTACACATAATTTATCAAAGGAAGTTTTCAGCAACATTTTTCTCGGTGAAAGTTACCGTCGTACTTGCGTGTAATTTATCAGGTCTATGATGCATATATTACCACACTATTTACATATAAATTATCGGATGTATTGTTTCATTATGTTTTTATACGGGTCAAAGTTACCTTGTGTTTATATGTAAGTAGTTAGGTCTGCACTGCATGTATTACCATGTTATTCACACAAAATTTATCAGGGGTATATTTTTCATTAAAAAATTCCCAGCGTCAAAGTTACTGTTGTGTTTGTATGTAAGTTAGCAAGTCCGCGGTGCATATATTACCATGTTATTTACATAAAATTTATCAGAGTATATTTTCCATTAACCTTTTCCCCATTGTCAAAGTTACCATTGTGTTTGTATGTATGTTATCAGGTCTGCGATGCATATATCATCATATTATTTACACAGAATTACCAGGGGTATATTTTTCATTAACCTTTTTCCACTGTGTCAATGTTATCGGGTGTTAGTACCTGAATTATCAAGGTTATAATGCATATATTATCATGATATTTACATACAAATTACCGTGGTATATTTATGAACAACTATTTTTCCTCGGATCAAAGTCACCGTGGTGTTTTCCCCTGAATCATTGTACAAGATTTTGGGATTTCCCCAGGTACGATGTTGCACAACATTTGGGGTAAAGCTAGACCTTTGCAAGGCTGCAAATACCTCATCGATAACTTTGCCCCCTCAAGTATCCCTGCAGAAAGGAACAACTTGGTATATCACCAAAAAGCTACTAATACATGGAATTTCCCATTTTACAAACAGCTTCCAAAAATTGATGGTTTATCGGATCCACCATACATCAAGGGGTTCTGAAGCACATTTCAAGGTTATGTTATCGCCTAATTCCTGCAGTGCATATAAAACAGCTAGTCATAGCTCCTGTATCACCTTCAGAGGATAATCATCCTGTCTTATCTTAACCCTTGGAACTTGATCTATCGCCAGACGAAGCCAAGAATGAGTCCACGACCCTATTCTAATTCTTGTCTATTTCGCCCTTGCCAGCATCGGACATCATAACAGACGGGATATTGTTGCAACATGGATGATAACAACCTAAACTTGGCAAAGACAGTAATTGTTCTCGACACCAAAACAACAAAGAATGGGTATTGGCAACAATGGGGACAAGAGTGGTTCTTGGCACCAAAACAAGAAGAATCGCTCACATGTAGTAATGGGACATGAATTCCATCAAAATGGCAACACACAATCCCATAGCTAGCGTGGTTGCTCAGAACAAAAAATGGAACACAAATAGTCAGATGTATGATGTTTTGTGACATTGTTGTATTTGCGAGAGAGTAGCAACATCACGTCGTGAGGCACAAGATGCAACATGAGGAGTTCAGGAGATAGAAACGACCAGGGAGAAATAGCAAGATGTTAGACATAATGGGAGGAATATAGCTGAGTGGTGATACGTCTCCAATGTATCTATAATTTTTGATTGTTCCATGCTATTATATTATCTGCTTTGGATATTTTATATGCATTAATGTGCTACTTTATATTATTTTTGGGACTAACCTATTAACCTAGTGCCCAGTGCCACTTTCTGTTTTTCCTTGTTTTTGACTTTTACAGAAAAGGAATATCAAATGGAGTCCAAACGGAACAAAACTTTACGGTGGTTTTTCTTAGACCAGAAGAAACCCACGAGACTTGGAGAGGTGGCTAGAAGACCTACAAGGCGGCCACAAGCCATAGGGGTGCGTCCCAGGGGGGCGCCCCCAGGGCTTGTGGGCCCTGATAACCCACAAGTATAGGGGATCAATTGTAACCTCTTTCGATAAGTAAGAGTGTCGAACCCAACGAGGAGCTAAAGGTAGAACAAATATTCCCTCAAGTTTTATCGATCACCGATACAACTCTACGCACGCTTAACGTTCGCTTTACCTAGAACAAGTATGAAACTAGAAGTACCTTGTAGGTGTAACGGGATAGGTTTGCAAGAATATAAAGAGCACGTAAATAAAAACTAGGGGGTGTTTTAGGTAAAGAAGCAATAAAGTTAGTATAGCGAGTGTGGAAAAGTGGTGGTAGGAGTTGCGGAATTGTCCCTAAGCAATTCACTACTTTACTAGACCGATAGCAAGTTTTATGTGGGAGAGGCCACTGCTAGCATGTCATCCCTGACTTGGAATTCTATGCACTTATGATTGGAACTATTAGCAAGCATCCGCAACTACTAACGTTCATTAAGGTAAAACCCAACCATAGCATTAAAATATATTTGTCCCCCTTCAATCCCGGACGCATCAATTTCTATGCTAGGTTGAAACTTCTGTCACTCTTGCCCTCCAATACATAGTCCTATCAACATACAACTAACCATATGGTGTGATCCACACGCGCGCTCATATGATGGGCACCAAAGGACAGCAACATAACCACAAGCAAATTAAACCAATCATAGCAATTCACCAATTACCGACAGGACAACGAAAATCTACTCAGACATCATAGGATGGCAACACATCATTGGATAATAATATAAAGCATAAAGCACCATGTTCAAGTAGAGGATACACCGAGTTGCGGGAGAGTGGACCACTGTAGATAGATGGGGGAAGGTGATGAAGATGTTGGTAAAGATGACGGAGGTGTTGGTGTAGATCGCCTTCACATGATGATGGCCCCGGCGGTGTTCCGGCGCCACCGGGAGAGAGGGGGAGAGAGCCACCCTTCTTCTTCTTCTTCTTCCTTGACCTTCTCCCTAGATGGGAGAAGGGTTTCCCCTATGGTCCATGGACTCCATGGTGGTGGAGGGGCGAGAGCCCCTCCGAGATTGGATCTGTCTCTCTGTCTCTCTCTGTTTCTGCGTTCCCAAATTCTGCCCTTTCACCGTTTCTTATATTTCCGGAGATACGTAACTCCGATTGGGATGAAATTTGAACACGATTTCTATCCGGATATTGGCTTTCTTGCGGCGAAAGAAGGGCACCAATCGCCTTACGGGGTGGCCACGAGGGTCAGGGGCGCGCCTCCTGCCTCGTGGGCCCCTCGAGCATCGTCTCGCGTTGGTTCCACTTCCTACAATTCACATATATTCCAAAAAAAATCTCATCAATTTTTATCTCATTTGGACTTCGTTTGATATGGATTTTCTGCGAAACAAAAAAATGCAACAAACAGGAACTGGCACTGGGCACTGGATCAATATGTTAGTCCCCAAAAATAGTATAAAAAGTTGCCAAAAGTATATGAAAGTTGTATAATATTGGCATGGAACAATCAAAAATTATAGATACGACGGAGACATATCAGCATCCCCAAGCTTAATTCCTGCTCGTCCTCGAGTAGGTAAATGATAAAAAAGATAATTTTTGATGTGGAATGCTACCTAGCATAATCTTGATCATGTAATCTAATCATGGCATGAATATTAAGACACGAGTGATTCAAAGCAATAGTCTATCATTTGACATTAAGACAATAATACTTCAAGCATACTAATAAAGCAATCATGTCTTTTCGAAATAACATGGCCGAAAAAAGTTATCCCTACAAAATCATATAGTCTGGCTATGCTCCATCTTCACCACACAAAATATTCAAATCATGCACAACCCTGATGACAAGCTAAGCAATTGTTTCATACTTTTGACGTTCTTAAACCTTTTCAACTTTCACACAATACATGAGCGTGAGCCATGGACATAGCACTATGGGTGGAATAGAATATGATGGTGGAGGTTGTGTAGAGAAGACAAAAAGGAGAAAGTCTCACATCGACGCGGCTAATCGACGGGCTATGGAGATGCCCATCAATTGATGTCAATGTGAGGAGTAGGGATTGCCATGCAACGGATGCACTAAGAGCTATAAGTGTATGAAAGCTCAAACTGGAAACTAAGTGGGTGTGCATCCAACTTGCTTGCTCATGAAGACCTCGGGCATTTGAGGAAGCCCACCATCGAAATATACAAGCCAAATTCTATAATGAAAATTCCCACTACTATATGAAAGTGATAACTCAAGAGACTCTCTATATGAAGAACATGGTGCTACTTTGAAGCACAAGTGTGGTGAAAGGATAGTAACATTGCCCCTTCTCTCTTTTTCTCTCATTTTTTGTTTTTTTGTTTTGGTGGGCTTCTTTGGCCTTTTTTTATTTGAGCTTCTTTGGCCTCTTTTTTTAAAGTCCGGAGTCTCATCCCGACTTGTGGGAGAATCATAGTCTCCATCATCCTTTCCTCAGTGGGGCAATGCTATAATAATAATGATCATCACACTTTTATTTACTTACAACTCAATATTACAACTCGATGTCTAGAAAAAAGTATGACTCTATATGAATGCCCTCGGCGGTGTACCGGGATGTGCAATGATCTAGCGTAGCAATGGCATCAAAAAACGGACAAGCCATGAAAACATCATGCTAGCTATCTTACGATCATGCAAAGCAATATGACAATGAATGGTCAAGTCATGTATATGATGATGATGGAAGTTGCATGGCAGTATATCTCAGAATGGCTATGGAAATGCCATAATAGGTAGGTATGGTGGTTGTTTTGAGGAAGATATAAGGAGGCTTATGTGTGATAGTGCGTATCATATCACGGGGTTTGGATGCACCGGCGAAGTTTGCACCAACTCTCGAGGTGAGAAAGGGCAATGCACGGTACCGAAGAGGCTAGCAATGATGGAAGGGTGAGAGTGCGTATAATCCATGGACTCAACATTAGTCATAAAGAACTCACATACTTATTGCAAAAATCTACAAGTCATCAAAACCAAGCACTACACGCATGCTCCTAGGGGGATAGATTGGTCGGAAAAGACCATTTCTCGTCCCCGACCGCCACTCATAAGGAAGACAATCAATAAATAAATCATGCTCCGACTTCATCACATAACGGTTCACCATACATGCATGCTACGGGAATTACAAACTTCAACACAAGTATTTCTACAATCCACAACTACCCACTAGCATGACTCTAATATCACCATCTTTATATCGCAAAACTATTGCAAGGAATCAAACATATCATATTCAGTGATCTACAAGTTTTATGTAGGATTTTATGACTAACCATGTGAATGACCAATTCCTGTCATCTCTCTAAATAGATATAAGTGAAGCAAGAGAGAGTTTAATTCTTTCTACAAAAGATATGCCCACGCTCTAACAAATATAAGTGAAGCAAAAGAGCATTCTACAAATGGCGGTTTTCTATGTGAAGAGAAACAGGCAATCTAAACTTCAAATGATATAAGTGAAGCACATGAAGCATTCTATAAAGCCATACTCAATAGATATAAGTGAAGTGCAAAGAGAATTCTCTAAATAAACTATGGACTATCTCATACCTGCATGGTTCATAAAAGAAAAGTGAAAACTAAATGCAAAAGACGCTCCAAGATTTGCACATATCACATGAGCGAAACGAATCCGAAAACATACCGATACTTGTTGAAGAAAGATGGGATGCCTTCCGGGGAATCCCCAAGCTTAGACGCTTGAGTCTCCTTAAATATTTACTTGGGGTGCCTTGGGCATCCCCAAGCTTGAGCTATTTCCTCTCCTCCTTCTCCTCACATCGAGACTTCCTCGATCTTCGAACACTTCATCCACACAAAACTCAACAGAAAGCTCGGTAAGATCCGTTAGTACAATAAAGCAAATCACTACTCTAAGTACTGTTGCAAACCAATTCATATTTTGTTTTTGCATTGTATCTACTGTAATACAACTTTTCCATGGCTTAATCCACTGATAGAAATCGATAGTTTCATCAAAACAAGCAAACTATGCATCAAAAACAGAATCTGTCTTAAACAGGACAGTCCGCAGTAATCTGAACATTCACCATACTTCTGGTACTCCAAAAATTCTGAAAAAATTAGGAAAAATAAAAAAATTCTATAGAAAGACAGTGCAAAAAGTTTCAGAACCGTTTGATGTTCCAGTAAAAAAAATGTAAAATCGCGCACTACAGCCAAAGTTTCTGTCTTACACCACACAAACCAACAAGCAATGTAAACATCCTGAAGGCAAATCTTGGCACATTATTATTGTTTTTAAACTTTATAAAAGCACACAACAGAAATAAATGACTCTCTAAAACTTTCGGGTTGCCTCCCTGGCAGCGCTTTCTTTAAAGCCATTAAGCTAGGCATATAGTGCTCAAGTAATGGATCCACCCGGATCGCAAGGTATATCAAAGCCAATTTTAATTAACAATGATTTGTGATTTAGTAGTGAACACAAAGTAACATATATCATGTAATGACGAAGTCTAACAAGCGGTACTAGCGCTCCATGGAGAGGTACTACCGCTCGGGCGGCAGATTCAAGAAAATAGAGCAAAGGCGAGGAACATAGGGGAGGTAGAGCCTCGCAGCGGTACTACCGCTTATCCTAGTGGTACTATGGTGAGAGATGCAGAACACAGGAGTAGAGGAGGTAGCGCAGAGCAGAGAACGAAGGCAGTACCCTAGCAGCGGTACTACCGCCCGACCGGGATGGTACTACCGCTTATAGGCGGTATTACCACACCTCATTGCCGCCCTACTATAGCTGAACCTGACACAAAAACAGAACCCCCCAAATAAGTCGAAGTGCAGCGGTACTGGAATAGTAGAAGTACGACTTAAAAGCGGTACTACCGCCCGACTGGGACGGTACTGCCGCATGCAAACGGTAGTACAGCTGCCCAGAGCGGTACTACTGCAGGGGTGCATCAAGCAAGCCCCAGCAAAACAAATGCAGCAAGAAAACGAGAATTGCCATAACTTCTGCATATGAGCTTCGAATTGAGCAAACTCAAGCTTGTTGGATAGATGACGACGAGTACTATCCAAACAATGACGTGAAAAATGGGAATATGCACTATGGCACCACGGCTCAGAGCGACCGGTTTACCATGCATTGCCAACCCAGAGATCATGTCTTCTGGCAACACACAACATATTGGTACAGAAAACAATTGCTTTATTGATGCTAGCGGACCAAAGTTTATATTACAACAGGTGGCGAGGCCAAGCGGCACACACAGTGCGGCTGAACAATATGTACATTATTTAGTGAACATAAAGGGGCCTCGATCATAACAACTACGCAGCAGCGGGAAAACGTCGTAGCAGAACTCCATAGCACATGGACACCGATGTGGACACGATCTAGACGCGAACATCACTCCTTTCCAACGAGACTTTCCTGAAATCTGGCATGACACGCTAGGTCAGTACATTGAATGTACTTGCAAGCTCACAACAAGCATAAACATAATGACAAACAATATCATGATAATTAACCAATTATTAATCATGCAACAATATATCCAACATGATGTGATTAAGCTCTTGTGAGAAAAATCCCTCGTACTGTCTTACCAACGGTGATCTCTTGGATCACGAACATACCAGCTTTGTGGTCTTAACTCAGGTTACCTCGTGATCTTACCGGTGATCACAGCCACGACAACACTTGGTCTCAAACATCAAGATGGCCTTCCCGCCATCATACATAGTGCAAAGTTCATGACTTAGTGTGCAAAATTTATTAAACGTTGACCCGTGATGTGACCTACTTTCGAGCATGTTCGTAATAGTGGACTCGGCTATCGATAGATTAATACACTCTGCAGAGGTAGCACACTGTACCCACACCACGGAACCCATGGCCTCGCACTCCCATTTGGGTGGACCAACGGCATTCAGACGAAACCCCTCCATTGCCATGACACTCTCCCGGCCACTCCGACTCACTCCCCACTGGGCTACTCCTGGGTGGCCCCGTGTCTACGAAAGACACCAACGACCACCGTCGTGGCCAAAACATAAACGTCCCACACGGGAACACGGTACCATAATCTCAACAACGGGCACACAAGGTTATGTCTGCTTACCGAGCCAGGGTACTGCATGCCTATAACCTTCCCTCGTTGGAGGCACTGACCAGAGGCATGACAACGGACCGAATAAAGGCCTTCCCATAAAGGCAAATGTGGTTGCACTAGGAAAAACTCAATTCAGTGGCACCATGACCCGGTCAATGATATATTCAAGTTGGGTTATTAACAGGTTCAACTTAACGTGAAAGTAACCGGTGTCATAACATGCCATGCAAGTGCAACACAAACATATGCATCATATATCATCGGAAATAACTGGGTCAACTATATCCACACTAAGCATAAACATCAACAACTCATGACATTTCTCTGGTTAGAATTAAACCTCACGTTAAACAGAATCTTTTCTAGCAAATTTTATGATTTTTCTCATGCAAGAAGAATAACTCCAAATAATTACTTATATTCATAACTATATTACTTCTTCATAACAAAATTTACTTCTCATTAATTTACCAACTTAGTTAGCTTCAACCTTTCTGTAAACTAAGCATGACAACCTAAACAAACAACCAACAGAATATAAATAATATAATAGTGATTTAAATGCATGGATTAAATCATTCATTCAAGTTGTAAAATCACAAATATTGTAATGGCACCATGAAAATATTGCTGTGGCTTGCCTTGGTGCAGATGAGGTTCACAAGCCTCCTGGTGACCCTCAAGACAAGCTATACTCTCTGAAAATATTTACAAACACCAAAAGAAAACATCAATAACCCTTCTGAAATTCACCAGAAAATCTAGACAGCAGAGAAAAATCTCATTTTTGGTGAGCTGCTAGATTTCTTCATAAAGAACACAATGCAAAAAAGAATCAATTTATTTGGACTTATGGTTAAAGAGTTTTGGCTGTTTGAAGCTCTCTGGAAAAAAAGGAAATTTGAATTTAAATAAAAACAGACTAGGGGGGTGACGTCGAAGGCGTAAAGCCTCGCGGGCGCCACCACTCGTACCGCTTCGCGCGCGTACTGAGTGGCTGACTAGCGGGCCCCGCTAGTCAGGTGAGAGGGAGGGGAGAGAGAAATAGAGGACGGCGCGGCTCCGCCGGAGCACACACCGGCGAGGAGAGCTTCTTGGCCAGAACAAGAGGGAGGGATTGAAAGAGGAGACGGAGGCGCACCTGCCCATACCCGTAGAGTAGCTAGGGGTGGTCGAACGGCGTCGGAAACAACCTCTCTAGCGGAGGCAGAGAGCAGAGGTCGCCGGAGATGAAGACGACGACGACCAGAGGCGACTTCGGGGGCTCCAACCGGGCGGAACAGCACCACCGAGGCACGGCGGAGGCCCTGGAAGGGAGGCCCGAGCCTGGGAGGGGCTGGAGCTACGGAGACGACTCGAGGGGATCGCCGACGAGGTCGATCTCGGGGACGGCGGCCCACGGCCTGCCCGGCCGGGCTACGGCTTTCTACAAGATCGTGGAGTGCGTGGGTGGAGTGGATGGTGCCGGAGGAGGCTGGGGAGGGATCTATATATAGCCGAGCGTCGAGGGAGGATCGGGCTCCGCCGGTGGACACCTGGACACGGCGCCCGGCGATGAACGGCGTCAGTGAGAGGGGGAGAAGGCGACGCAGCTCACGCGGGAACTATGGGCGAGCGGGGACGAGCACAGGGGCATGGGGGGGACGACGAGAACAGTGTGCAACGCTCTGTTACGTTGGCCGGACCGCGCCCGTGCTCGCTGCGGCGAGCTCCGGCGTCGGCGAGCGGCAGGAGGGAGTTAAGAGGGTTTGGACAAAGATTGTGGCGAAGTTTGGCAAGCTTAGGCAGTCGGGGCAGTGAGCACGCGCGAAATAGAGCGCTCAGCGACACACAAAGCACGACGACATGTAGGTTGGCATCGTGCACATGCGTGGTCACCGCGTGAACTCTGACCTCAGGCCGACCTAAGCCCAAACTTCATGTCTAACATGTTGTTTGTAACGCCCCAAGACCGGAGCTTCAGATGCCTTCCATGTTTCCGGGTTTCGTCGTGTGATTTGTTTGGTTCATCGTTTTCATCTTTGCATCATGTGCATTTGCATCATGTCATCATGTCTTTAATCTTTGCATCTCAATTCAAATAAATAAATCGTATGGATTTTTAGTCCATTTAAACCGAGGGAGTTCACCTGGTGATTTCTCTATATAACATATCCTCCTAATAATTATGGAGCTATTATTAAATATTCCATTCTTTTGGAATTAACCGTTGACACACTTGCAAATAAATCCCAATGCCTTGGTTATCTCAATTCTTGGTCTCCGACTTGTCCTCATTTTCTTTTATCGTTTTATCGAGGCTCTTCCTAGATATTCAACATTTTTGGAAACTTCGGATCCCTACTCCTTTCAAACGAGTTGAATTAAATTCAAATACATTTGAATTTATTCTTTCAATCTTGGTCTTTCCTAATTTTCTCGGTCCTAACATATTTTTGTGAGTCCGGGAAAACTATCCGCGCGTCCAACTTCGTCCCCTATCCTCTCTTTCTTTTCTTCCTTATCTCTGTTTTTTTCTCTTTTGAGTGGGAGAGAGGGTGCCCAACAGGCCATTTAGGCCCAGCTGCACCTCAGGCCAGCCGCAGCCCACTTGGGCCTCCCTAGGCCCACCCAGCGCTGGCCTCTAAGGCCCAGCCCCCACCTACAGCTAACCCTAGCGCCAGGGAGCTTCTCCCCTCGCGCCGCCACAGGGAGAGCGTGCCCGATCCCTTTCCTCCTCTGCTCGATACCCTGGCCTCTCCCTCTCGTTCGGTCCCTCCTTCCAGCGTCGTCAGAGAGAGAGAGATCGATAGCGACAGGGAGGAGCCCGATCCCCATCCCCAACGCTCGCAGGCCCCTCTGCTCGATGCCATTTCTCTCCCTCGCGCCATGCTTGCCTCCCCTTGCGATTGCTCTCTCCCCTCCATCCTCCTTCCGCCGCCACGCACACACACAGAGAGGAGCGAGAGCTCCTCGCGCTCGATCCCCTTGGTGCCTCGTGCAACAGCCGGCCGCGCGACCCACCTACCATGACGAGCTACGCGCCCTGCTCCTCCCTCTCCTGCGTGCCTCGCTGCCTTCTCCTCCGCCGCTGCGCCAGTTCGCCGCTGCGCCGACGCCGCCGGCGACCATCCCGGCGAACCTTCGTTGCCGGTCGTCCTCCAGCAAGCCCCGTCTATGCGCCCTGCATCCTCGACCTTCCCGGAGCACCGGTCGATGCCGATGTCCCCTGGTTTCCCTCTGTCTTGTCTGTGCTCTCCTTGGAGCATAGCACCACGGCGTCTGATCTGCTCCAGCCGCTGTCGGATTCCTCGCTGCTGCTGCTGTTTTGCTTCTGTTGCTGCATCTCCGGCCGTCCCCGTCGTTCACAAATGACCGAGCCCGTTGGCTCCTGCGATGCTTGCTGCTGCCGCTGTTTTCCTAGTTCAAACGAACACACCTCCACCGAAGGCCACCAAGACCGTCCAGGATTCGCCAAGTACAATGCCGTCGGTGCCCCTCCAAGTTTGATGTTGGAACATGCACGACTACGCGGATTCACCAAGTACCACGACGCCCCCCCGAAGAGTTCGGGTTCGACAAGTCTGATGTCGCACTTGTACAACTACGCTGCCGAGATCGAGACCGGCGAAACCGACCTTGTAACGCTATGCCAAGTACCTCTACCGGCGACTCGAACATCTATGAACCGTGTACAACTACCGCCGCTGTAATTTTGACGAGAAACGTGTACCACTACCGTCGCGAGTACCTCTACCGTCGGCATGTACCCCTACTTCCACTACCGTCACGAGAACAACTACTTCCTCTACGAACTCGAACCGCTCGAGAATGCTTCCTTGGAAGGTATAACCACCGAGACGACGCCCGTGAACGCATGAATGCATGTTGGATGAGATGCACCCTTTGTCTGCACTGTGTCCGTATTGTCACTCGTTTCCATGCCACTAACCCGTGGGACACCCGGAATCCGGGAGCGCCCCACCATTTTTTGCACGCATCCGCACACTTCTCCTTTGCATCGGTATCTCAATCGAGTTACCGGAACTGGAACGCTGCCGTGGCACCGTTTTCGTTATCGTTGCCGTGGCACCCTTTTTCCTTCCACCACGGTGACAAATGCCTTATAATGCTCTTGTCAACTTTTAATAAAAAATTGCATAAACTTGTTCATGTCATCCGCATTATGATAACGACAATTAAAATGTCTAAATTGTTGTTGCAATAAATTACTAATGCATATGGGGATTTACCGGATTTGTTGTTTGTTATATCCGGCCCCATTTAAACTGTTTAATGGGTATAGTTTTGTTATGCTTCACCTCTTGCCATGTTAACCAACATTTAATATTGTTGTGTACTTAAACGGGAGAGAACTAAATAATTGATGTGGTGTTTTGTCAATATGCATCCCGATGCATATTGAGCTCCACTTAATTTGTAGGATTGCTTGTGCACTTTGCCATGCCATGCATACTTAAACCGGACATGCATCGTACTTGATTGTGCATCATGCCATGATTATGTGATGGTTGTTTACCATGATTGTTTGTTTCTTTCCGGCGTTGCTTCTTCGGGTTGTTTCCGATAACGTCGCAGTTGTGAGGACCCGTTCGACTACGTCCATTTGTCTTCTTCATGGACTCGTTCTTCTTCCTTGCGGGATTTCAGGCAAGATGACCATACCCTCGAAATCACTTCTATCTTTGCTTGCTAGTTGCTCGCTCTTTTGCTATGCCCTTGCTGAGATACCTACCACTTGCTTATCATGCCTCCCATATTATTGAGCCAAGCCTCTAACCCACCTTGTCCTAGCAAACCGTTGTTTGGCTATGTTACCGCTTTGCTCAGCCCCTCTTATAGCGTTGTTAGTTGCAGGTGACAATTGAAGCTTGTTCCATGTTGGAACATGGATATTTTGTTGGGATATCACAATATCTCTTATTTAATTAATGCATCTATATACTTGGTAAAGGGTGGAAGGCTCGGCCTTATGCCTGGTGTTTTGTTCCACTCTTGCCGCCCTAGTTTCCGTCATATCGGTGTTATGTTCCCGGATTTTGCGTTCCTTACGCGGTTGGGTTATAATGGGAACCCCTTGACAGTTCGCCTTGAATAAAACTCCTCCAGCAAGGCCCAACATTGGTTTTACCATTTGCCACCTAGCCTTTTTCTTTCCCTTGAGTCGGCCGGCTCAAGGGTCATCTTTATTTTAACCCCCCCGGGCCAGTGCTTCTCTAAGTGTTGGTCCAACTGAGAGATGTCCGAGGCTACCAGGGGCAACTCTGGGCTGGCTTACCCGACGTCTGGCTCATCCGGTGTGCCCTGAAAACGAGATATGTGCAGCTCCTATCGGGATTTGTCGGCACATCTGGGTGGCTTTGCTGGTCTTGTTTTACCATTGTCGAAATGTCTTGTAACCGGGATTCCGAGTCTGATCGGGTCTTCTCGCTAGAAGGAATATCCTTCATTGACCGTGAGAGCTTGTGATGGGCTAAGTTGGGACACCCCTGCAGGGATTTGAACTTTCGAAAGCCATGCCCGCGGTTATGGGCAGATGGGAATTTGTTAATGTCCGGTTGTAGAAAACCTGAAGTTGACCTTAATTAAAATACATCAACCGCGTGTGTAACCGTGATGGTCTCTTTCCGGCGGAGTCCGGGAAGTGAACACGGTGTTGGAGTTATGCTTGACGTAGGTTGTTCTAGGATCACTTCTTGATCATAGTTTCTCGACCGTTCTTTGCCTTCTCTTCTCGCTCTCTTTTACGTATGTTAGCCACCATATATGCTAGTCGCTTGCTGCAGCTCCATCTCATACCTTTACCTTACCCATAAGCTTAAATAGTCTTGATCGCGAGGGTGCGATATTGCTGAGTCCCCGTCGCTGACAGATACTTCCAAAACCAGCTTGCAGGTGCCGTTGAACCGTGCATATGACGCAACCAAGCTCAAGGAGGAGCTCGATGAAGATCTTGTCCTTTGTGTTGTTTCGTTCTAGTTGATCAGTAGTGGAGCCCAGTTGGGGTCGATCGGGGACCATTGTCGCATTTGGGGTAGTCTTCTTTTATTTTGGCTCCGTAGTCGGGCCTTGATTGTATCTGGATGATGTAATGCTTTATTCATGTAATTGTGTGAAGTGGCGATTGTAAGCCAACTATGTATCTCTTTCCCTTATGTATTACATGGGTTGTGTGAAGATTACCTCACATGTGACATTGCTTTCAATGTGGTTATGCCTCTAAGTCGTGCTTCGACACGTAGGAGATATAGCCGCATCGAGGGCGTTACAAGTTGGTAATCAGAGCTTTCCCCGACCTTAGGAGCCCCCCTGCTTGATCAAATTAGCGGACGAGTTGAGTCTAGAAAAATGTTTTGAGTCATTAGGAATTATATATCGGAGAGTTTAGGAATTCTTTTTACTCCCCAGTCCCTCCATCGCTCTGGTAAGGCATCCTGATGTAGAGTTTTGTCTCTTCTCTTCTCAAATTTCACTAATTTTTTTTAGGATCACGCGGGTATCTTGGAATCGTTCCGATGGTTTTGTGATGAGAACATTTTTCTTGGTGCCTCCTGACATTTAGGGGTTGTGGCAGTGTCCCGGGGAGTTGAGCTCTGAGGTGTTGTCGTCACAATTTTATCGTTGGAGTTCTGGAATACCTGAGTCTAGTTTCGCCGACATCGAAAATCTCTTTTATGCAGTTGTTGGTGAGATAACCTCGACGCCACCCAGTACTGGGGCGGGAGTTCGGGAATATTGCCATAACTTGTATAACGGATGCTTTTCGAAGGTTGAGGTAGATGATTTCCGAAGGTTTCTTGGTTATGTGTTGAAGGATGGATACAGCTGGATGTAGGATTTGCTAGTTTTGGGTGAGACATTATGCTTCCCCTGTATCCCCAACACCTGATTGCATAACCGGAAAATTTTGGGAGTTTATAAGTGGGAATTCAAGTAGCTCCTAGGATATCTTTCCGACAGATGTATGATATGAAATTGGGGTTCGACGTCTAGTGGTCCGCCTATTCACGGTTGGTTTTACAGTGGTCTCATTGTGTCTTAAAGAGTCCTTGGCTATGCCGACTCGGGGACGCTTCGTATGTCATGTGCACTACCTTGTACATGATGGTGCTGTACCATCGAGCCCGTGTAGGCCCCACCACGAAAACTTCGGACGAAATCTCTATCATATGTTTGTTCTGGCTTATTCTGCAAGCCAATCCTTTGTTTTTTTTTGTTTTTGAGTTGTGGTATTCGAGTTGCTTCAATGCCAAATGTTGATTCCATACCTTTTCCTAAGCGGTATTCTCATACTCCGATGTGAATACAAATCCTTCACGATAATCGAGATTGTCATGTCAATCATTTTCAACCGGCGTGTTTTCTCTTCAAGTGGATCCGATCATTTCAACATCCGCTAGATCAAGTATCAGTTCTTCTCAACGGTGTTTGTTTCATCCGTCTCCAAGTTGCCTTTGTTTTTCCTGCCCACCCACCCTTTTTCTTCAAGGAATCCGATGTTTTAATCAAGTATCCTTTATATTCTCGTGAAGTCTCTCCATTCCTTTTCCGTCAATGTTCTTATCCGATGATTCTCAGGAAGATTCTAATGGAGCTTCAAGTTCGTCATTCTTCATTATTTTCATCTATGGTGGTTTCAAGTCAAGGTTTGTTGATCATATCCTTCCCTCGTTTCAATGTTTTCTCATGCCGGTGCATTTCTTAATCATTCACCTCTCGCTATTCAATTGTTCCGGAGTGCTGAAGATATCTCAGAAGGATCGTCTTGTCATTCAAGATCCGTTAATCCTATTTTGAGGATGTTTATCTCATTCAAGCCTTTTAATTCAACCGGTGCTACCTCTCTTTTAAATTGTTCTACGGTGTTTCTTTTGAGTGGGCCCTAACCCACAGGTCTTTTCCCAGGATCTTACCTAACTCTTCTTATCTTTCCGGAGTTATTCTGTAATTCTTTTCCAAGTTTGACGTAAGAATGATTCATCATCAGTCATATGTATTTCTCCAAGATCTTTCAAATTCTTTTCATAGTTGGCTCAACCTCTTCGCTTTTGTTTCTTCTGGAGTGCCTCAATAATTCATGGTGGTGTCTCTCATCGTCTTTCATAACACTTGAAGACCGAAGAAGAATTTTTTCCTCCATATCTTGCTCCATTCTCTTCAAGATTCGTGATTCTAGCTTGTTTCCATCCTCTCATAGTTGTTTTTGGATTGTGAGAATTCTTTTCAACTATCCGGAGCAAATTCAAGAGTCTTCTCAATTTGTTATCCGGAGTCCATCAATTCAGGTGTATTCATTCTCAGCTTTCAGTTGTCATTCTGCAATCTTACCAGTGCATCAAGTGATCTCTAATCAGTTCATGATCCCTTCGTTCTCATGTATCTAAATTCTCTCAAGCATCTTCGTTCATTTGTTAATTCTTCCCGGTGTGTTCTTTATCTTCTCTTCGTCCATGCTTAATTCTTACGGTGGTTTGCTCAAGATTTCTCTTCCTTATCAATTCATTCGTTGTTTCAATTCTTACGGTGGTTCGTCGAAGACCTTCTCAAATTTATGCAATATCTATCTTAATCCTCTCTACAAGAATAAGTAATATGCCAAATCCGTTGCTTGTCATCAATTTAAATTGGTGAAGGATAAGCATAATGTAATTCTTATTCTTGTTTCATCAAGTAAAATCAATTTCTGCCTTCTGGAGTGGTTCATCATATCACATTCTTGATTAGAGATGTGTTATCTTTCCTTCCGGAGCCCCAAGTTCCACTTTATCTCGTCACAAAGCTTCATCCAATCATTACAAGGTTTCACCTTGTGTTTTCAACTTCCCTTTCTTTTCGTCATCATTTTGTTTACCGGAGTTCTTCATCAAGGTGCTACATGATGGTTCATCAAAGAAATAATTCCTTCTCCAAGTGTTCATTGAGATTTTTTTCAAAGGAGCTCAAGCTTTCTTCATCTTGCAATCCGGAGTGCAATTCTTTCTTCCGTATCAATAGAGGTGGTATTATGTCTTTCTTGATAATTTGAGTTCGTGTTTCATGATTCACATCTTGTCAAGAATGAGATATTTTAAATCCATCAATCTCTTCATTGGATTTATCTTGGGTTATATTTCACCTAAAGCCTTCCCTAAGGTTTGTTGCTACGTATGGTGCTTACAAATGATCCAAGTTCTTCATTTATCCTCCCGGTGAAATAAGTTTCTCGTCCCCTTGTTCTTATCAATCCAATTTTTTTTCCGTGAGTGCCAGGTTGTCACCTCATAATTTGAGAGGTATCCCATAAGACCATATCAATCTTATTGTTTTCGTTGTTGGTTTTCCAACAACTCCGTTCTAGCATTTGTTGTAAGCATGCTCTCGTTTTTTTATTCCCTTCGTTCATTCCATTATTACTGTTGTTTCGGAGACATTGTGATGCTGCTCTCTTCAACCCATCTTATTGTTTTATCAGGATCGTGTTCTTTTCGTGCTTATCCTTTTAACAGGAGTGTTGTGTCCTCTTTTCAAGTATCCTCTCATCTTGTCTACTTCAATTCCTTCCATTTACAGGCGGAGTGCTGTCCAAATTATATCATTCTTATGCCTTCTCTGTCTTGCTTTAACCGGAGTGTTGTGTCATCTACTCAAGTTCTTTTCGTCTTATAAAGTCTTGCATCTTGTTTCAATTGGAGTGCTTGCATCTACTTCTTGTCCATTGTAACCTTTTCTTATGTCTTTCAACCCACAAGGTTCCCGTAATGTTCCTCCTTTCTAACGAAGTGTTTTCAACCTCGTTCATCTTTGTTGTATTATTTCTTTCAATTTGTTCAACCTCTCAAGGTTCTTTGGTTTCATTCGTTTGTCAAAGAAGCAACTTAACCTTACCTCTTCTCTTTCTCTTCCGTTTTTCCCTCCGGTGCCATTCTAGATCTCGGGACGAGATCCTCTCGTAGTGGTGGAGTGTTGTAACGCCCCAAGACCGGAGCTTCAGATGCCTTCCATGTTTCCGGGTTTCGTCGTGTGATTTGTTTGGTTCATCGTTTTCATCTTTGCATCATGTGCATTTGCATCATGTCATCATGTCTTTAATCTTTGCATCTCAATTCAAATAAATAAATCGTATGGATTTTTAGTCCATTTAAACCGAGGGAGTTCACCTGGTGATTTCTCTATATAACATATCCTCCTAATAATTATGGAGCTATTATTAAATATTCCATTCTTTTGGAATTAACCGTTGACACACTTGCAAATAAATCCCAATGCCTTGGTTATCTCAATTCTTGGTCTCCGACTTGTCCTCATTTTCTTTTATCGTTTTATCGAGGCTCTTCCTAGATATTCAACATTTTTGGAAACTTCGGATCCCTACTCCTTTCAAACGAGTTGAATTAAATTCAAATACATTTGAATTTATTCTTTCAATCTTGGTCTTTCCTAATTTTTTCGGTCCTAACATATTTTTGTGAGTCCGGGAAAACTATCCGTGCGTCCAACTTCATCCCCTATCCTCTCTTTCTTTTCTTCCGTATCTCTGTTTTTTTCTCTTTTGAGTGGGAGAGAGGGTGCCCAACAGGCCATTTAGGCCCAACTGCACCTCAGGCCAGCCGTAGCCCACTTGGGCCTCCCTAGGCCCACCCCAGCGCTGGCCTCTAAGGCCCAGCCCCCACCTACAGCTAACCCTAGTGCCAGGGAGCTTCTCCCCTCGCGCCGCCACAGGGAGAGCGTGCCCGATCCCTTTCCTCCTCTGCTCAATACCCTGGCCTCTCCCTCTCGTTCGGTCCCTCCTTCCAGCGCCGTTAGAGAGAGAGAGATCGACAGCGCCAGGGAGGAGCCCGATCCCCATCCCCAATGCTCGCAGGCCCCTCAGCTCGATGCCATTTCTCTCCCTCACGCCATGCTTGCCTCCCCTTGCGATCGCTCTCTCCCCTCCATCCTCCTTCCGCCGCACGCACACACATAGAGAGGAGCGAGAGCTCCTCGCGCTCGATCCCCTTGGTGCCTCGTGCAACAGCCGGCCGCGCGACCCACCTACCGCGACGAGCTACGCGCCCTGCTCCTCCCTCTCCTGCGCGCCTCACTGCCGTCTCCTCCGCCGCTGCGCCAGTTCGCCACTGCGCCGACGCCGCCGGCGGCCATCCCGGCCAACCTTCATCGCCGGTCGTCCTCCAGCAAGCCCCGTCTACGCGCCCTGCATCCGCGACCTCCCCGGAGCACCGGTCGACGCCGATGTCCCCTGGTTTCCCTCTGTCTCGTCTGTGCTCTCCTTGGAGCATAGCACCACGGCGCCTGATCTGCAATAGCCGCTGTCGGATTCCTCGATGCTGCTGCTGTTTTGCTTCTGTTGCTGCATCTCCGGCCGTCCCCGTCGTTCGCAGACGACCGAGCCCGTTGGCTCCTGCGATGCTTGCTGCTGCCGCTGTTTTCCTAGTTCAAACGAACACACCTCCACCGAAGGCCACCAAGACCGTCCAGGATTCACCAAGTACAACGCCGTCGGTGCCCCTCCAAGTTTGATGTTGGAACGTGCACGACTACGCAGATTCGCCAAGTACCACGACGCCCACCGAAGAGTTCGGGTTCGACAAGTCCGATGTCGCACTTGTACAACTACGCTGCCGAGATCGAGACCGGCGAAACCGACCTTGTAACGCTATGCCAAGTACCTCTACCGGCGACTCGAACATCTACGAACCGTGTACAACTACCGCCGCTGTAATTTTGACGAGAAACGTGTACCACTACCGTCGCGAGTACCTCTACCGTCAGCATGTACCCCTACTTCCACTACCGTCACAAGAACAACTACTTCCTCTATGAACTCGAACCGCTCGAGAATGCTTCCTTGGAAGGTATATCCACCGAGACGACGCCCGTGAACGCATGAATGCATGTTGGATGAGATGCACCCTTTGTCTGCACCGTGTCCGTATTGTCACTCGTTTTCCATGCCACTAACCCGTGGGACACCCGGAATCCGGGAGCGCCCCACCATTTTTTGCACGCATCCGCACACTTCTCCTTTGCATCGGTATCTCAATCGAGTTACCGGAACTGGAACGCTGCCGAGGCACCGTTTTCATTATCTTTGCCGTGGCACCCTTTTTTCCTTCCACCACGGTGACAAATGCCTTATAATGCTCTTGTTAACTTTTAATAAAAAATTGCATAAACTTGTTCATGTCATCCGCATCATGATAACGACAATTAAAATGTTTAAATTGTTGTTGCAATAAATTACTAATGCATATGGGGATTTACCGGATTTGTTGTTTATTATATCCGGCCCCATTTAAACTGTTTAATGGGTATAGTTTTGTTATGCTTCACCTCTTGCCATGTTAACCAACATTTAATATTGTTGTGTACTTAAACGGGAGAGAACTAAATAATTGATGTGGTGTTTTGTCAATATGCATCCCGATGCATATTGAGCTCCACTTAATTTGTAGGATTGCTTGTGCACTTTGCCATGCCATGCATACTTAAACCGGACATGCATCGTACTTGATTGTGCATCATGCCATGATTATGTGATGGTTGTTTACCATGATTGTCTGTTTCTTTCCGGCGTTGCTTCTTTGGGTTGTTTCCGATAACGTCGTAGTTGTGAGGACCCGTTCGACTACGTCCATTTGTCTTCTTCATGGACTCGTTCTTCTTCCTTGCGGGATTTCAGGCAAGATGACCATACCCTCGAAATCACTTCTATCTTTGCTTGCTAGTTGTTCGCTCTTTTGCTATGCCCTTGCTGAGATACCTACCACTTGCTTATCATGCCTCCCATATTGTTGGGCCAAGCCTCTAACCCACCTTGTCCTAGCAAACCGTTGTTTGGCTATGTTACCGCTTTGCTCAGCCCCTCTTATAGCGTTGTTAGTTGCAGGTGAAGATTGAAGCTTGTTCCATGTTGGAACATGGATATTTTGTTGGGATATCACAATATCTCTTATTTAATTAATGCATCTATATACTTGGTAAAGGGTGGAAGGCTCGGCCTTATGCCTGGTGTTTTGTTCCACTCTTGCCGCCCTAGTTTCCGTCATATCGGTGTTATGTTCCCGGATTTTGCGTTCCTTACGCGGTTGGGTTATAATGGGAACCCCTTGACAGTTCGCCTTGAATAAAACTCCTCCAGCAAGGCCCAACATTGGTTTTACCATTTTCCACCTAGCCTTTTTCTTTCCCTTGAGTCGGCCGGCTCAAGGGTCATCTTTATTTTAACCCCCCCGGGCCAGTGCTTCTCTAAGTGTTGGTCCAACTGAGCGATGTCCGAGGCTACCAGGGGCAACTCTGGGCTGGCTTACCCGACATCTGGCTCATCCAGTGTGCCCTGAGAACGAGATATGTGCAGCTCCTATCGGGATTTGTCGGCACATCTGGGTGGCTTTGCTGGTCTTGTTTTACCATTGTCGAAATGTCTTGTAACCGGGATTCCGAGTCTGATCGGGTCTTCCCGCTAGAAGGAATATCCTTCGTTGACCGTGAGAGCTTGTGATGGGCTAAGTTGGGACACCCCTGCAGGGATTTGAACTTTCGAATGACGTGCCCGCGGTTATGGGCAGATGGGAATTTGTTAATGTCTGGTTGTAGAAAACCTGAAGTTGACCTTAATTAAAATACATCAACCGCGTGTGTAACCATGATGGTCTCTTTCCGGCGGAGTCCGGGAAGTGAACACGGTGTTGGAGTTATGCTTGACGTAGGTTGTTCTAGGATCACTTCTTGATCATAGTTTCTCGACCGTGCTTTGCCTTCTCTTCTCGCTCTCTTTTGCGTATGTTAGCCACCATATATGCTAGTCGCTTGCTGCAGCTCCATCTCATACCTTTACCTTACCCATAAGCTTAAATAGTCTTGATCGCGAGGGTGCGAGATTGTTGAGTCCCCGTGGCTCACAGATACTTCCAAAACCAGCTTGCAGGTGCCGTTGAACCGTGCAGATGACGCAACCAAGCTCAAGGAGGAGCTCGATGAAGATCTTGTCCTTTGTGTTGTTTCGTTCTAGTTGATCAGTAGTGGAGCCCAGTTGGGGTCGATCGGGGACCATTGTCGCATTTGGGGTAGTCTTCTTTTATTTTGGCTCCGTAGTCGGGCCTTGATTGTATCTGGATGATGTAATGCTTTATTCATGTAATTGTGTGAAGTGGCGATTGTAAGCCAACTATGTATCTCTTTCCCTTATGTATTACATGGGTTGTGTGAAGATTACCTCACTTGCGACATTGCTTTCAATGCGGTTATGCCTCTAAGTCGTGCTTCGACACGTAGGAGATATAGCCGCATCGAGGGCGTTACATTGTTCGTGGTAGTTTTAGTGGTTACCACACTTGGGTTTGATCACAGGCGTAGTAGAATAGATTTCAACTGCCTGGTAAGTTTTTGGACAGTAACTTTGAGAGCTTACTGTGGTCAAACTACTGGGAGTTGGGAGCTGGGCTTTGGAGGTTAGCAATCATCTACTAAGGTGATGATGCACAAGAAAAAACAGCCACAATGGAGCAAGTAAAGTGGTAGTTGCTGTAGAAACTACCATTTCTGTCCAGAACAGAAAATATTTTCTGTAGCAAAAATATTCCAAAAAGTGATGAAATATTTTTGCTCAGGAAGGTGCCCTAGGGTTCAAAGAATATTTGTGAATTTTCTTAGATTTTTGTGGGCAAGAAAAATTGGGGTTTCTTTGGAGCACATTGAGTTAGCTAGGGTTTAAGAGAGGGAAATGAATATTTTTCATTTAAGAAAAATATTCCAAATATTATTTTGAGGTGAACCACAGAGGAAATGATAGTTAGAGAGGGGAAATGAGGCACTTGGGTGAAAGTCAAGGGGTACCCAAGTGTTTAAGTCCATTTGAAAAGATTCAAAACTCCAAATTTCAAAATCAAACCACTGAAAGTCAGGCAAATAGAAGAGGGCAAAAACCAGGCTGTCACAAACCTCCCCACTTAGAATGAATCTCGTCCTCGAGATTCGGTTGCTTGGTAAAACCATTCTGGATAATGTGCCTTTAGAAATTCTTTCCGTTCCCAAGTTGATTCTCACTCTGTGTGATGCTCTCACTGAACCTTGTAGAGCTTCCTTGCTTTACTACGAGTGACCCTTTCCATCTGATCCAAAATTATAACCGGCCTTTCCTCATATGTTAAATCATTTGCCAACTCTATTTCAGTCGTAGCAGTCTTTTTCTCGGGCGGCAATATGCATCGCCTCAACTGTGAAACATGAAACACATTGTGCACTTCCGATAATTCAGGGGGTAGCTCCAACTAATAAGCATCGGTACCCACTCAGGACATAACTGGAAATGGGCCAATAAATCTATGTGCCAACTTTCCACGAGTCTGGAATCTCTTGACTCCTTTCATAGGAGTGACTCGGAGGTATACGTGTTCTCCGGGTTCAAAACTGATCTGTCGGTGCTTTGCATCATAATAACTCTTCTGTCGAGATTTGGCCAATTGCAGTCTTTCTCGGATTTCCTTGACTTGCTTCTCGGCTTCCATCATGAGATCCGTTCCGAAGATACGGCTATCCCCAGTTTGAGACCAATTCAAAGGAGTGCGACACTTACGACCATACAAAGCCTCATACGGTGACATCTTTAGACTGGTCTGGAAGCTGTTGTTGTAAGAGAACTCGGCATACAACAGGCAGTCTTCCCATTTAGGTCCTTGGGCCAAAGCACAGGCTCGCAACATATCTTCGAGTATTTGGTTTACCCGCTCCGTCTGTCCATCGGTCTGAGGATGATACGCACTACTGTATTTTAGCGCCACCCCCATGGCTTGATGGAGACATGACCAGAAAGCGGAAGTAAAAAAGTGAACCTCGGTTAGAAGTGATGGTTCGGGGTACTCCATGCAGACTGACTATTCAGGATACATACAGCTGTGCAAGTTGATCCACTCAATAGGTGGTTCTGATCGGGATAAAATGAGCAACCTTGGTTAAGGTGTCCACTATAACCCAGACTGCATCATTGCCTCGCTGTGTCTTAGGTAGCCCTGTGATGAAATCCATGCAGACATCATCCCATTTCCATTGGGACACTGGCAGCGGTTGGAGAAGTCCGGCTGGCTTCTGATGCTCTGCCTTCACCTTGTTGCATATGTCGCAACATGCCACAAAATAGACAATGTCTTTATTCATTCCATCCCACCAGAATATTTGTCGAAGGTCTTCATACATTTTCGTACCTCGAGGGTGAATGGAATACGAAGATTCCTGTGCTTCTGACAGGATTTTATGCTTTAAATCCGCCTGATTGGGTACACAAATCCTTCCACGGAATCGGAGGGTACTAAATTGATCCTTTGAGAAATCTGAAGTCTGTCCTGCTACCATATTCTTGGCACGTTTCTGCAGGACGGTGTCAGCTGGCTGGGCCTTTCGGATCTCTTCCTCAAGTGTGGGGGAAACTTCCAAAATATTAGCAAGGCCAGCATCAACTATGACTAGGTTGAGCTGAGCAATCTCCTCTTGAAGTTTAGGAGGCAAGGATTTCAATATGACATTTAGGCTGATAGGCTTTCGACTGAGTGCATCGGCAACCACGTTGGCCTTACCCGGGTGGTAATTTATTCCAAGATTGAAAGTGCAACTATCCCTAGGTGGTTTTGGTAATTCATAACAACATATAGCTCATTGAGCTAATGCTATTCCAAGATGATTATTTCAGGAAAGCTCAATGATTGGCATGGCATGGATATGAAAGTGGAACCCTCAAAATGCTAAGGACAAAGGATTGGCTAAAGCTTCAAGCTCAAGACTCTTCATTTCATATTTTAGTGATCCAAGATCACATTGAGTCTTTAGGAAAAGCCAATACTATTAAGGAGGGATGAGGTGTTGCTTAATGAGCCTCTTGCTTCATGTGCTTAGTGATATGCTCCAAAACCCTCAACTACTTTCCCATATCCACATATGACCTAAACTCTAAGCCAAACTCGGTCCTACCGATTCTTCCTATCCGGCGCCACCGAGTTTCACTTGTCATTAGCCACTGCCAAACCCTAGAAAATTCGGTTCTACCGATAAGGATCTCGGTCCCACCGAGATGGGGTTGCAAACTCTCTGTTTCCCTTTCGTAACTTTTCGGTCCCACCGAAAGAGCGAATCGGTCCCACCGAGATTGCAATGTAAACTCAGTGTTTCCCCTTTGTAACTTTTCGGTCTCACCGAGTTCCACTCGGTCTCACCGAAAGAGAAAATCGGTCCCACCGAGTTTGCCTGACCAACTCTCTGGTTAGCTAATTACCAAATTCGGTCTCACCGAGTTTGTGTAATCGGTCTCACCGAGATTACGTTATGCCCAAACCCTAACCGAATCGGTCCTACCGAGTTGCATGTCAGTCCCACCGAAATTCCTAACGGTCACTAGGTTTACTATTTCGGTCAGACCGAGTTTTCTGATTCGGTCCCACCGAGATTGGAAAACTGTGTAACGGTTGGATTTTGTGTGGAGGCTATATATACCCCTCCACCTCTTTCTCATTCAGTGAGAGAGCCATCAGAACACACACATCATTCCAACTCATATGTTCTGAGAGAGAACCACCTACTCATGTGTTGAGATCAAGACATTCCATTCCTACCATATGAATCTTGATCTCTAGCCTTCCCAAGTTGCTTTCCACTCAAATCTTCTTTCCACCAAAATCCAAATCCTATGAGAGAGAGTTGAGTGTTGGGGAGACTATAATTTGAAGCACAAGAGCAAGGAGTTCATTACCTACACACCATTTGTTACTTCTTGGAGAGTGGTGTCTCCTAGATTGGCTAGGTGTCACTTGGGAGCCTCCGACAAGATTGTGGAGTTGAACCAAGGAGTTTGTAAGGGCAAGGAGATCGCCTACTTCGTGAAGATCTACCGCTAGTGAGGCAAGTCCTTCGTGGGCGATGGCCATGGTGGGATAGACAAGGTTGCTTCTTCGTGGACCCTTTGTGGGTGGTTGCTTCTTCGTGGACCCTTCGTGGGTGGAGCCCTCCGTGGACTCACGCAACCGTTGCCCTTGGGTGGAGCCCTGTGTGGACTCGCGCAACCGTTACCCTTCGTGGGTTGAAGTCTCCATCAACGTGGATGTAGGATAGCACCACCTATCCGAACCACGGGAAAAACATCCGTGTCTCCAATAGCATTTGAATTCTCCAAACCCTTCCCTTTATATTCTTGCAAGTCGCATGCTTTACTTTCCGCTGCCCATAAAATCTTTGCATGCTTGCTTGAATTGTGTGATGATTGCTTGACTTGTCCTAAAATAGCTAAAATCTGCCAAGAACTAAAATTGGGAAAAGGTTAAGCTTTTATTTGGTCAAGTAGTCTAATCACCCCCCTCTAGACATACTTTCGATCCTACAAGTGGTATCAGAGCTTTGGTCTCCATTTGCTTGATCTCCATAGCTTTTGGTGGTCATAGCCTTGGTTTCACAACCTAGGAGAGTATGGCGTCTAGCGAGGGAAATTATCACCGTAGAGGTCCTTACTTTGATGGTACTAATTTTGCTAGTTGGAAGCATAAAATGAAAATGCATATTCTTGGACATAACCCTGCTGTTTGGGCTATTGTGTGTGTTGGTTTGCAAGGTGACTTCTTTGATGGGAGAGAACCAAACCGTGAAGCTACCGCGGATGAGTTGAAGATGTTGCAATACAATGCTCAAGCTTGTGATATTCTCTTCAACGGATTATGCCCCGAAGAATTCAACAAAATCAGCCGCCTTGAGAATGCAAAGGAAATTTGGGACACTTTGATTGATATGCACGAAGGTACCGACTCCGTCAAGGAATCCAAGTTGGATGTGCTTCAAAGCCAACTTGACAAGTTCAAGATGAAGGATGGTGAAGGTGTCGCTGAAATGTACTCTAGGCTTGCTCTCATCACAAATGAGATTGCCGGCTTAGGAAGTGAAGAGATGACCGATAGATTCATCATCAAGAAGATCCTAAGAGCCTTGGATGGAAAATATGATACCGTGTGCACATTGATCCAAATGATGCCCAATTACAAAGATCTCAAGCCAACGGAAGTGATTGGAAGAATTGTTGCTCATGAGATGTCACTTAAGGATAAAGAGGAACTTCACAACAAATCAAGTGGTGCCTATAAAGCCTCATGTGAAGCCCCTACATCGTCAAGTGAGAAACAAGACTTCAATGAAGAATTGAGCTTAATGGTGAAGAACTTCAACAAGTTCTACAAGAGTAGAAGCAAAGATAGAAGCTCCAAATCAAGGTCCTACAATGACAAAAGATCTTCTAGTCGAGAGCGAAACTGTTACAATTGTGGAAGACCCGGACACTATTCCAATGAGTGTACGGCTCCCTACAAGAGAAGAGAAGATTCTCCAAAAAGAAGAAGCAAAGGATCACCACCAAGAGAGAGAAGGAGTAGAGATGATCGTTATGAACGAAGATACTCACGGAGAAGCAAGGATTCGGAAAGGAAGGAAAAAACATCAAGGAGCTACACAAGACGAAGACATCAAGCTCATGTTGGTGAATGGGTATCCGGCTCCGACTCCGACAGCCACTCCGAGAGAAGTTATCACTCCGACTCCGAAGATACTCAAGATGAAGGTGTTGCCGGTCTAGCACTTGTGTCAACCAACTCCTACGACATATTTGACTCACCAAATGAAGGAATTGGAAGATGCTTCATGGCCAAAGGTCCTAAGGTAACACACCCCGAGTATGTTGATTTCAATAGTGATGAAGATGACTTGTTAGGTGATGATTTGCTTGGTGACAACTCTAGTGATGAATACTATGATGAAAGACCAATTAATCATGCTAATCAAGATAAAACGAGTGACAATGATAAGGAGAAGATTGAGGCTCTAACTAAAGAACTAAAAACTCTTAAGTTGGCTCATGACACTATCTTCGAAGATCAGCGAGAACTTTTAAGAGCTCATGAGAAACTACGCTTTGAAAAGCTCAATCTTGAGCAAGAGCATGAGTTCTTAAAGGCAATCAATGATGATCTCCGTAATAAAAGTTCTTCTTACATTGCCAAGCGTTTACTCTTATCCACTTACATGCCTCAAGTCAAGTCTAACAAGAAAGATTCTTCCGCTAGTAGTAACAATGATCATGCTAAATTCAATATTGTTGCTTCTAGTAGTTCTCTTGATTCCACTAATGATTCTCTTAGCCAAGTTACACTTGAGCAAGAAAATAGCTTATTGAAGGGAATTATAGAGAAAGGAGTGTACAAAAGCCTTGCCGGGAGTAAGCAATTCGAGGAAATTGTGCGCAAGCAAGGAATGCACCGGAAGAATCAAGGTGTTGGTTTTGAACGAAAGTTCAATGCCAATGGAGTTGAATGGGAAGAAGATCAATACCCCAAGACAAAGTTTGTCCCTCAACAAGAGAAGTATACTTCTTTCAAGGGGACACAAGCTCAAGATGATCTTCCACCACAAGACTACGAGCAAAAAGGCAAGGACAAGCTTCAAGAGGAAATTGATGCATTTGAAGAAGCTCCTAAGACCTTAGTCAAGTGGATTCCCAAGACTACTTCAAGTTCCACTTCATCAAGTACGACTACAACTCCAAGGATTCCCATCAAGATGATGTGGATCCAAAAGAAGAAGAACTAGAGAGTTCTTGAGGGTGACTCCGCCAACATACTTCACTCTTATCATTTTGGCAAGAACAAGTGCAATCAACTTCCACATCTTGCACTAGTTCAAGGATTCACAAACCCTCTTGTTGGTAAGACAAGGGACAAGGTAACCTAAAAGTTTTCATGGACATCATCCTTTGTGTGCATCACTCTATGTCTATGGATATCCTTGTTTGTTCCTTGTGGGACTAACCCATGTAGGTATTGAAAGTGCAATTCACTCAAATGGATAGCTCCAAGAGATCTACATCAACATTGAGCATCCACATCTTCAATATCAACGTGAAGTCATCATCGACAAAACCCAAGGTTAGTTCATCCCTCTTAAGGGGGATATCACATCTAGGGGGAGCTTTACTCTAAGACTTGAGCTAAAGCAACTCTAAAGATGTGAACAAAACAATGCTTTATGTAAAAGTGGTAACCCCACTTGAGCTTAAACGATGAGTATGACCTACGATCAAGTGTTCTCACTTGACTCCTAAGTCAATATACTCATATATAGATGACCTAGTCATCGCAAATTGCTTGATAGATGCTAGAATTGGTTGTGCATGCTTTGCCACATATTTCATTTGCCATCTTATTGTGTGAGCATGCTGATTGCATATTTTACTCATTCGAGGACATCCACTTGTTGCTTTGAGTGTTTGGCTTTATTTCTTTTTGCCAAGTGGATGGACAAGAATGCGTAAGAACCTCCTCTAGCTATCTATGCTTTTCTCGTCTCAAACTCTATTCATGCTGCATCACAAAATTTGATCAAGTTAGATTCGAACCACTCTGTGTGAGGAGCGCTCGGAGTCCCCGATTCGTCATAGACTTAAACTTACAAAACCTCTTTATGATTCTCGGTCTGACCGATACTCCACTTTCGGTCCTACCGAGATCATTAAGTTGATCTAAGTTTTCAATCTCGGTGCAACCGATTTGAACCTTTCGGTCTCACCGAGTTTCAGTAACTGCACGCAGTTATGAATCTCGGTGCCACCGAGTTGTTCAACTCGGTCACACCGACAGGGTCGGGCTATATATAGTCACGGGCAAAATTCGCCCGCGCGATAGCCTGCTCTGCCCCCGAGGTCTCCGGATCGTCTCCTCGCCGCCAGCAGCCTCCAGTCGCTGGTCTCCGTCGCCGTCAACGGGATTTCTGCCCCGCCGTTGCCGCCGTAGCAAGTCCCCGCCGAACTAGGGTATGGACTTGATCTTTGTGCTATTCCTCAATCTGATTCCTAGCACATTGTGATCATATTGTTTCTGGCCACGTTTGATAAACTTCTATCCAGTCAAAACGCTCATAGATTAGGTTTGATTCGAAAATTCTAGGTTTAGGTTTCCGCCGAAACCATCTCGGACCCACCGAGTTGAAAAACTCGGTCCCACCGATTTGGCTTATGCCATTGCACAAGTGAGACTCGATCTGACCGAGAATTACTTATCGGTGTGACCGATTTTTGAACTCAGTGAAACCCTAGCAGTCTCGGTGCCACCGAACCGTGACTCGGTCTGACCGAGTTCACTAGTTTAGGTTCCGAAACTGCTTCGGTATCACCGAGTTTGAAAATCGGTAGATCCGAGATGATTTCAGTGGGAAACTAAAACTAAGTTTTTGGATCATTCTTTTTGCAAAAATCTCTGCATTTTGTGATGCTCATCCACTCTATCTCCTCTATAATCTATTCACAGGGTCAGCAGTCAGTTTGCAACATGTCAGACCAGAGTGACAGCCAAAACTTGTGAGAGCAGCAAGTGCAGTTGAGTGAGGGCACTAGCCCCTCAAGTTCCTCAGATGATGGCAGCAGGAGCACACCCAGCAATCTGCCTAAGGCTGCCACACGTCAAAGGAAGAAGAGAACGTCTGATTCTGAAGATGAGGACTATGTGGCAGAGGAAGAGGCCACTTCCAAGAGAGTTGAGCCAGCTCAAGGCTCAAAGCCAGGCCTGAAAATCAAAAGGCCAGCAGGCAGGCAGCCCATGTCAAAGGCTAGAGCCTCCACTGAGAAGCCTGCTCCCATTGAGCCCGTTGCAGCTGAGGGCAAGAAGAGGAAGGAGAGAGTAAAGAAGACTGTAGCCAAAGTGCTTGGGAGAGCCTCCATCATGGTAGAAGAGGAGGAGGAAGAAGAGGCAGCTGCACTAGTGCCCAAGGCAGCCAAACTTATGGGAGATGCCATAAGGTCAGGAACAGCTGCATCCAAGCCCAAGGAAGCACCCAAGGCTGCATCTAAGCCCAAGACAGCACCAAAGAGAAACACAAGGAGTATACCTGCTGCAGAAAAGAACAAGGCCCCAGTGCCTGAAGCTACTGAAGAAGAGGAAGAGAGTGTCCTTAGAAAGCTCAAGCCCAAGATCCCAGACCACAATGATGCTCATCCTGTGGCTGAGGATATGAAGCTCAGGAGAGATTCAGGGCTGAGGAAGTGGAGAGAAGCAGATCCGTATGCTTCTAGGGGAAGGACTGCCGTGGATTACAGATTTCACACCAAGGAGCAGCAAGATTTCTATGAGACTGTTTTGCTTGACAAGAAGCCAATCGTTTGTGACATGAGATGGGTCGACTGGACCTACATGAAGGAACATGAAGAGTACTACCCCGGAGTGTATGACAGCTTTAGTGCGTGTGGAGTTGCAGACTTTGTTGGGCAGAAGCTCACAAAGTGGAATGAGGAGCTAATCATGCAATTCTACTCCACAGCACACTTCTACCCGGATGGAAGGATCACATGGATGTCAGAAGGTACAAGGTACCAATCCACTATTGAGGAATGGGCGAAGTTGATCAATGCCCCAGAGGAACAAGCAGATGACTTGGACATTTACGCCAAGAAGAAGATGGATCATAACTCAATGTCCAACATGTACAAGGAGATCCCGAATGAAGCACTTGACACTTTTAAATTTGGCTCGGTGCATTATCTTCTGTCAGGTCTGCCCACTATCAATTGGATACTAAGACACACTCTGTTGCCTAAGTCTGGAGATCACAAGATGATCAGAGGTCACGCGATCAATTTGCTTCATGTTTTTGACGTGCCTCAAAAATTCAAAGTTATGAGCCTCATAGTGGAAACGATCAAAAGGACTGCGGCAGATCAGAAGAGGAGCTATGGATATGCCCCTCAGATTCAGGGGCTCATCAACTCCAAGATGGGCACGGGCGTATATTTGTTGGATAAGGAACACCTGCCCATCCGTCCAGATTTCGAGGACAATGAAGTTGTTATGACTGAGACGAGCCATCATCTGCCCAAGCATTTGCAAAGAAGGAGAAGGCGAAGAAGGAAAAAGCTGCTAGGATGCGTACTCAAGCGGAGGCATCTGATTACTTCTTGAAGACCAAACAAGAGCAGCTTGGTTACTTGATTGCATCCACGCTGAGAATTGAGCAAAGTCTGGCCAACCTCACTAAGAATCAGTGTGACACCCCAAATTTTTGACCTTGTTTTATTAATTAAAATTTTTGCCAGGAAATTAAAACTTTTATTTTCTGGGCTCCCTTTTTATTTTTGAACCTTTTTCTCCCTTGATTTATGGAGTTTTTCCCCAAAGTGAAAACTTTTCAAATATGTTATCGGACTTGTTTAACCTCTCAAGAAAAACTTTTCTTTTATTAGTAGAACTAATTACATAATTAATTTGCTTAATTTGTATTTTCTTGAAAAATGGTTTTCCAAGGTTATATGGCCATATTTGAACTACAACCATTTGATAAATTCACTTAAAATTCCAACCAAAATTTGGAGATGTCATGTGATGTTTTTAAATCACTTTTATGCAAAAATATCTTTTATTAATGTAATATTTTGAGCTCTGCATCAATTTTTCTTCTCTGGTCCAGAGTGCAATTCTGCACTGCAACCCATTTAAATATATCCTTCTGGCCTCCACCAAAATTATGGGATGTTGGTAGTAGCATATGATTCAACATTATGCAAAAACCTAGTGCTGTTCTTTGAAAATTTTGAGTGAATCAACCTCTTTTCCATTCTGGTCCAGCCTTGTGATTTCTACTGCAACCCTATTTATTTTTGCTCCAGTAACCTTGTGCCTTATCCTACTTGTAGACAGCCCTACCAAACCCCTAAGTCCAGGAGCATGCAACCATTGGCATATTTTTGGTTCATGAAATAACGCCATTCACATCCTGTCCAGATTTGAAGTTCTGCAAAACTTGCACTAGCAAGTTTGTGCTTTCCACCAACTAACATCACCACCCTCTTGTGCATCCAAAGAGACTTCTATCTGGAGATTTTGGCCCCTCAAAGAACTGCCTAGATGCCTCTGGCATTTTGACAAACACCCTGTGGGCATGAACAGATTTGGCATGAGTGTAAGTTTGTGTTATGAACTTGATCCTCTGACCCATCAAGCTTGTCCACTGATCTCCTTGCAAGACCTAGCCTAGACCTGCCAAACCCTAGCTCCAACCGAGCGCTCTGGAGTGCCATGACATTTCGCCGAGCAGCCGATAGGCATGCACTGGGCGCGCCCAGAGCGCGCCAACTGCAGCCGCGCACACGAGCCGCCGTGTCGCGCCCCTGGCTTGGCCCACACTGCAGAACCACGCCACGCGCTCCCCTTCTCGCCACAACACGCCAGCCCACCCTGGCGCCCTACAGAGCCACCGCCAGAGCCCTCTTGGCGGCACGCCGGCGTCCACAGCGCCTCTGCCACGGTCGGCGCCGCCAAAGCCACCCCGGCTCGCCACCTGCCCCTGGGAACAGCGCAAGCTTATCCCCAAGCGTGTCTGCTAGCTCTCGTCGCCGCCATGTCGCCCTAGCTACAGAATGGCGGTCGCCGGCGTTCTTGTCCTCGGCCATCGTCGGAACCGCCCCCGACCGTCTATATAAGGACCCCCGAGCTCGCCAAACCCTCAAGCAAACTCTCTCACCCTCTCGCGGATCCTCCCGTAGCAGTAGAAGGACCGGAGATGGTCGTCTCCTTCTTCTCCGGCAACCACGGCCGCCGCCACTGCCTCGTTCACTCCGGCGCCACCAGGACCTCCCCCTCTCCACTCTCTTCACCAGGAACTCCCTCTCCCTCTCATGAGTCCAAACCCCCACTCAATTTTGCTCGGGACTCGCCGCAGGAGAAAATTCACTTTGCCCCCGAAACCCCCTCCGCCGCGAAGCTCGCCGCCGACAGCTCACTCCGTCCCCGCCGATCCAACGACTACCGGGAGGACCGCCCCAGTCTGGCGGATCCATCCCCGCCCCCCCAGAGGCCACAAGGAGCCGCCGCTCGCCGACGTTGGTCGCCGGAGCCTCGCCTCGCTCGGACAGAGGAGGGAGAAGGGGCGCGGCGACTGGTCAAACCTGACCAGTGGGCCAGGCGGGCCCACTGTCAGTGACCCCCGCACCGGTCCACGTGTTTAAGTGAAGACGTATAATTCCCCAGTACGTTTTCCCTGCACCGAAAGCGTATTCGTGACTGGAACGTTTTCTTTTTGTTTTATTAAAAAAAACAGATTTTGACCACAACTTTGACTGGCTATAACTTTTTAATTATAACTCCAAATGAATTGATTCTTTTTCCTACATCTCTCAAATTCTGTCTAGTTTATTTTAAGATTTATTTGAAAATTTTCCAAACACCTTTTTTGTACTGTTTTTGAAATATGTGTTATTTGCATATTTTTGAAAATAGGATTTTTGAAGAGAAGAAAGCTTTCAAAAGATTTGGAGTGCACCCTGCCTTTCCACACCATGAAGGCAAGCATCTTGAACCCTGGCATAATATTTTTGATGTGTTGGTTGACACGATTATAACACCACCTTATTTCGGAGAACTCGTTATTTTATGTGATGATGCGATCATTTGCATGAATGCATATTAGTGATTTCCTTGCTGTTGGAAATGAATATACATGTGATGGTAATCATCCTCATGTGCCTTGCATGCATGCCGGAAAGGAACCCGGGAAAGCCTCTGCCTTGGGTAGGCGTGAGCTTGTCGCCGGTCTCCGTCGGGACGGTTATGTCCGGTATGGCATAGTAAGGTATAATGGGTGGCGATTCTGTTGGTTGAAATATATTTGTTATACATGTCATGCAGGGAACTTATGAGCCTCCAGAGTCGGCCGTAGATCGAGTCTTGTTCCGGTAACCCCCATACTTGTTTCGTACTGCCACTGGTCCCTACTGTAGGTGGGGTATGGTTCAGTAAGTTGTTAACCCTTGTCTTGGCACACACCGTACAGAGAGGCCATGGTGGAAGATACCGGTTGTAGCCGGTAGGCATGCCACCTGGTCGGGGGCATGGGTGTATCCGGTTGGGACCGAGAGGGGGGCACCCCTTAGAGCGCGCGATAGAAATTTGATCCCATGCTACGCGAGGTTGTAGCCTCCCCACTTAGAGTTTTGCTTAACAGGTGTCATGGGTGATTCCAGACACGAGTAAAAGCTGGTGTGTGCAAGTCAGGTGTGTTTCAATTAAAAGACCGTAGACGGAATTAGTCCGATGGACTAAAGGAATCCGTTACTCGTGGGTAAAGAGTACACTCTCTGCAGAGATATTAAACCTATTCGAATAGCCGTGTCCATGGTTAAGGACTACAGTCTGGGATGGGTCAAGTGTCGGTCTTAGTGTCGGTCTTCGGAGGAGAAACTACTAAACCCGAATATTGATTATGACTTGTGATATATGATGGTTATGATTATTATCATCATGGACTAACCGTTTGCATTGTTTGAAATAATGAATATCCCTGGGACGGTACCACCCCCTGGATATTCACTATGATTATGTTTATATATATAGGCCCTTTATGTGGCGTCGCTCAGACGCCCGACTGTGGCAGGTTCGTTATTTCATTTACTTACAAGCCCTTTATGTGGCGTCGCTCAGACGCCCGACTGTGGCATGTTTGTTATTTCATTTTCTCATAAGCCCTTTATGTGGCGTCGCTCAGACGCCCGACTGTGGCATGTTTGTTATTTCATTTTCTCATAAGCCCTTTATGTGGCGTCGCTCAGACGCCCGACTGTGGCATGCTTGTTATTTTATTTACTTTATAAGCCCCTTATGTGGTGTCGCTAAGACGCCCGACTGAGGCATGCTCACTTTTACTATCCTTTCGAGACGTCGCTTCAGGCATCTGATCGGTGCATTTTATTTCTATTCTGTCATTGCATATTCCGGTTGCATATAAATAACCTGCTTGCATGCATCAAGATTTTATTTATGACTGACGATGTGATCATAGAATATTTCAGTGTATGTTGATCAATTATATTATACCTGTGTTCTTAATGTTTGCGAGCACATTCAAAGTACTCACTGGCTTGTCCCTGGCTATTGTCTTGGCCAGATTGCTTGCTTGGAGAAGAGCGTGGCGATGACAGCCTCGGGACCTAAGCAACCGTGATAGCAGCCTCGCGAAGATAGGAGTTAACCTGGTCAGCTGTTCCTGTGGGAAATGGAGTCCCATAGACCGTGGTGATCCACAAACCGCTTCCGCCCTCAACCACTAGAAACCATTTGATGTACTCATAGGCCACAATGGTCTTGTACTACACATTTTGTATTTTTGCTTGGAATTTCTGTATCAAGCTGGTGCCTCATCAGCTAACAGTAATCCTGGGGCTGGTGAGCACAACGGCCATTTTCTGGAAATTAATACCCGGAAAACCGGTCGTGACAATCAGCAGAGCCTAGAGAGAATCATGGAACAGAAGTTCTATGACTTGGATGTCAAGGTAACGGAAGTTCAGTCTGCAGTGGAGCAGCTCCAGGAGGACATGAATGAGAGGAGAGGCAGGACCACGACTCATGCTTTTTCTAGAGTGCCACGAGGCCCGAGGTCGTCTGCCGTGCCAGTTGCTGACACCAGAGCCACCACCTCAGCACCAGCTACAGCCTCAGCTCCAGCATCTACTTCAGCTCCAACTCCAGCGACTACTTCAACATCTACAGAAGCCTTCGTCCTTGGAGTGATCCGGACTCCACCACCACCTGAAGATCAAGCCTGAGCGTCGATCTAGTGCTATGCATTTTCTAGGAACTTTTTGGTAACTTGTTGCCAAAGGGGGAGAAGATGTATAGATCATAGGCTTCGAGAGAGAGAGAGAGAGTGTTGCTTTTCTCTCTTGCTTTATTTGGTGGTTTTTCGAACTTTGTTTGCTTGTGTTTATGCTTGTGAGACATCGATGATCATGTGTTTGATCATAAGCTACACTTAATGATTGCTTAATGCTTGCTTAAATATTATCATTCTATCTATCGTTTGTGACCATCCACTATTCTTGGTGATGAGTGCATGTAATTCATTCTTATCATTTTGAGCGCTCCACCAAGATGTATGTGACATGGAAGAGTAACCCATGACTCTAACTCTTTGTGCATTTGCAGTCCAAAGAAAATTTTAAATATGCACAAATTTAGGGGGAGCTCTTACTTATCACATACTTCTCAAAGCGACGATATATTTCATGCTTATTATCATTTGTCGAAGCTTTGATCTATATGTTGTCATCAATTACCAAAAAGGGGGAGATTGAAAGTGCAACTATCCCTAGGTGGTTTTGGTAATTCATAACAACATATAGCTCATTGAGCTAATGCTATTCCAAGATGATTATTTCAGGAAAGCTCAATGATTGGCATGGCATGGATATGAAAGTGGAACCCTCAAAATGCTAAGGACAAAGGATTGGCTAAAGCTTCAAGCTCAAGACTCTTCATTTCATATTTTAGTGATCCAAGATCACATTGAGTCTTTAGGAAAAGCCAATACTATTAAGGAGGGATGAGGTGTTGCTTAATGAGCCTCTTGCTTCATGTGCTTAGTGATATGCTCCAAAACCCTCAACTACTTTCCCATATCCACATATGACCTAAACTCTAAGCCAAACTCGGTCCTACCGATTCTTCCTATCCGGCGCCACCGAGTTTCACTTGTCATTAGCCACTGCCAAACCCTAGCAAATTCGGTTCTACCGATAAGGATCTCGGTCCCACCGAGATGGGGTTGCAAACTCTCTGTTTCCCTTTCGTAACTTTTCGGTCCCACCGAAAGAGCGAATCGGTCCCACCGAGATTGCAATGTAAACTCAGTGTTTCCCCTTTGTAACTTTTCGGTCTCACCGAGTTCCACTCGGTCTCACCGAAAGAGAAAATCGGTCCCACCGAGTTTGCCTGACCAACTCTCTAGTTAGCTAATTACCAAATTCGGTCTCACCGAGTTTGTGTAATCGGTCTCACCGAGATTACGTTATGCCCAAACCCTAACCGAATCGGTCCTACCGAGTTGCATGTCAGTCCCACCGAAATTCCTAACGGTCACTAGGTTTACTATTTCGGTCAGACCGAGTTTTCTGATTCGGTCCCACCGAGATTGGAAAACTGTGTAACGGTTGGATTTTGTGTGGAGGCTATATATACCCCTCCACCTCTTTCTCATTCAGTGAGAGAGCCATCAGAACACACACATCATTCCAACTCATATGCTCCGAGAGAGAACCACCTACTCATGTGTTGAGATCAAGACATTCCATTCCTACCATATGAATCTTGATCTCTAGCCTTCCCAAGTTGCTTTCCACTCAAATCTTCTTTCCACCAAAATCCAAATCCTATGAGAGAGAGTTGAGTGTTGGGGAGACTATCATTTGAAGCACAAGAGCAAGGAGTTCATTACCTACACACCATTTGTTACTTCTTGGAGAGTGGTGTCTCCTAGATTGGCTAGGTGTCACTTGGGAGCCTCCGACAAGATTGTGGAGTTGAACCAAGGAGTTTGTAAGGGCAAGGAGATCGCTTACTTCGTGAAGATCTACCGCTAGTGAGGCAAGTCCTTCGTGGGCGATGGCCATGGTGGGATAGACAAGGTTGCTTCTTCGTGGACCCTTTGTGGGTGGTTGCTTCTTCGTGGACCCTTCGTGGGTGGATCCCTCCGTGGACTCGCGCAACCGTTGCCCTTGGGTGGAGCCCTATGTGGACTCGCGCAACCGTTACCCTTCGTGGGTTGAAGTCTCTATCAACGTGGATGTAGGATAGCACCACCTATCCGAACCACGGGAAAAACATCCGTGTCTCCAATAGCGTTTGAATTCTCCAAACCCTTCCCTTTATATTCTTGCAAGTTGCATCCTTTACTTTCCGCTGCCCATAAACTCTTTGCATGCTTGCTTGAATTGTGTGATGATTGCTTGACTTGTCCTAAAATAGCTAAAATCTGCCAAGAACTAAAATTGGGAAAAGGTTAAGCTTTTATTTGGTCAAGTAGTCTAATCACCCCCCTCTAGACATACTTTCGATCCTACAAAGATCATAATCCTTGACTAACTCAAGCCATCTTCGTTGATGGAGATTTAAATCTGGCTGAGTAAATATATACTTGAGACTTTTCTGGTCGGTAAAAATTTGGCACCTCTTCCCGATGAGGTAGTGTCTCCAAATTTTTAGAGCATGAACCACCGCGGCCAATTTCAGATCATGAGTAGGATAATTTCCCTCGTGGGGTCGTAGCTATCGTGATGCATATGCTATGACCTTGCCATCTTGCATAAGTACGCATCCAAGTCCTTGTCTGGAGGCATCACAATACACATCAAAACTACGGTAGATATCTGGAAGAGTCAACACCGGTGCGGTTGTCAGCCGTATCTTTAGCTCATTGAAACTTTTCTCACAGTCCTTAGTCCATTCAAACTTCTTATCCTTTTTGAGCAGCTCCGTCATGGGTTTAGCAATCTTAGAAAACCCTTCAATGAAACGACGGTAGTACCCGGCTAATCCAAGAAAACTCCGGATCTGTGATACGGTTGTGGGAGGCAACCAATCGAGCACATCCTTTACCTTGCTCGGGTCCACGACTATACCTTCGGCGGATAGCACATGTCCAAGAAATCCAACTTGCTTGAGCCAAAACTCGCATTTACTGAATTTGGCGTATAGCTGATGGTCGCGGAGTCGTTGTAGCATTGCTCGGAGGTGTTCTTTGTGAGCTTCTTCACTTTCTGAGTAAATAAGTATGTCATCAATGAAAACTACCACGAACTTATCGAGGAAGTCCATGAATACTTTGTTCACCATATGCATGAAGAAGGCAGGGGCATTGGTGAGACCAAAGGACATAACTGTATATTCATAAAGACCGTATCAAGTGGTGAATGCGGTCTTAGGAATATCTTCCTTTTTAATCTTGAGTTGATGATATCCTGTTCGTAAATCAATCTTGGAGAATACCTTGGCCCCACTGAGCTGATCAAACAAGTCATCAATCCTTGGCAGCGGATATTTATTTTTGATGGTGACATCATTCAGCTGACGGTAATCCACACACATGTGGAGGCTGCCATCCTTTTTGTCCACAAATATAGCAGGTGATCCCCATGGTGAAGAGCTGGGACGGATATATCCTTTCTGGAGCATTTCATCAAGCTGTTTCTTTAGCTCCACTAATTCTGATGAGGGCATCCGGTAATACTTCTTGTATAACTGTGCGGTTCCGGGCACAAGATCTATTGCAAACTCGAGCTCTCGATCTGGTGGCATGCCTGGCAGTTCTTCTGGAAATACATCAGGAAACTCACTGACCACAAGAATTAATTCCAACTCAGCCACAGCGGTGAAGACCATTTCTTTCTTGGGTATGCTTTTGCGAGCATAAAATTTGGTAGTCTGCCCCTTCTAACTGGTCAAAGTGACTTCTCGAGTTGCGCAATTTATGCATACTTGACAGTGGGTCAACCAATTCATACCCAAGATAACATCCAACTTTACAGACTCGATGATTATTAAGGAAGTTGGAAAACACACTCCGTTGATATTGATTTCCAGATTACGGCAGACCAGATTGCTCTTGATTAAGGATCCCGGGGTTTGTACCAGCATATTCTTGCCCAAAAGCGAACAAGGAAATTTGTTTTGGGCAACAAAACTCTGAGAAATAAAAGAGTGGGAAGCCCCAGAGTCAAATAAAATTACTGCAGGTATGTTATTAACAGAAAACATACCAATGACGACTTCGTGGTTCTCTTGGGCTTCATCTGCGGAGAGGTGATGAACGTGCCCATTGATGTTTTGCTGGTTCGGGCATGACTCCATAAAGTTGACTTGTGGCCTGATTATTGCACTTGCCTTGCCATTATTGGGACATTGTCTGGCATAATGTCCGTTTTGCCCACAACTGAAGCAAGAATTGTTGCGCTGGCGCTCCTCGTGCATAGGGTTGGTCACGACATTCTTGACTTGGGTGGTGGTCTTGTTAACATTCTGTTGCCAATTGGGCTTGTATTCCATCTGAGTCTGCTGCCAGGTACGAGCCTTTTGCACGGGTTGCCCTTCCTTCCTTGGCTCAAACTTGCGCTTGTAGTCGTTGTTAGCAGGCCTCTTGTCCGATACGAGCTTGTGCTCCCGTTCAGCAATGAAAGCTTTGTTCACTAGAGTTTGGAAATCTGGGAAATCAAACATACTGAGGGTACACCGGAGTTGCGGGTTTAATCCCCCAAGAAATCTGTCAATCTTTCTTTCCTCGGTGGCCACATCATAAAGGGAGTAACGGGCGAGATGATTGAATTTTTGCAAATATTCACCCACAGACTGATTTCCTTGGAGGAGTTTGAGAAATTCACGCTGCTTAGTCTTCATAATTCCAGTAGGGATATGATATTTCCGAAACTGATCCTTGAATTTTGACCAGGTGATCTCCTCATCAGCAGGCCACATGGCTTTTGCATTTTCCCACCATATGGTAGCAGCGCCTTCAAGATAATGAGTTGCAAATGGAACTTTATCATCTTCTTCAGTATGAGAAATCTCAAGTTTCCTCTCAATGGTTCGCAACCAGTCGTCTGCATCCAAGGGATCAATAACCTGACTGAAATTGGGAGGCTTGGTCCTCTGAAACTCTGACAACTTGGAGTGATGACTGTTCTGATTTCCATTCTGTCCAAGCACAGCTTGCACACTTCTTAATATTTCAATCAGATCATTATTCCGCCTTTCCTCAAACATACGCAGAATTTGCTCAGTGGAGGGCGGATTTGGCGGTGGAGGCGGTGGTGGTATGTACGGCTCGGGAGAGGGTCCTGCCTGTCGTGTGGAACGACGAACAGGAGCATCCTCATGAGTGTTGCTACTGCTACCTCCCCGCGGCATCCTATTGTGGATTTTTCCCAAGACAACACAACCGAGATGAGAAACATCCAAAATAAATTTGGGGAAAAGCCAGCAACAAAGCCCGAGAAAACCCGAAATAACGAAGAAATTGCGGCGAATGAAATAGAGTTCCAACATAATTATACATAGACACATACATGAAAGGTAAACAACATGACAGGTTCAGCTACTCTCATACAAGAAACAAAACATCATGACTCGTACGACTACATCCGTACACCATCCGGACGACTGCGAATACTCAGAAGCTCTACTGCTCTGCTGGTGCTGCGGGGTCCTCTCCTGAAGCGGACTCGGATCCTGAACTGTCAAGGTTAACCGAGACCTCCGGGTTAAAGGTAACACGACGGCGCTGCCTCGAGGGCTCTCCCTCCGGGGCAGGTGTAGGGTGAAGCATCGGGCCTACATGAGTAGTGAGAAGTGAAACCCACTCAGCAGGAGCACTGAGAGGATTCACGGTCTAGGCGGCCGAGCTACTCGGAGTAGTAATCGGTGAAATAGGGGAGCTAGAACTGGCTGGAATATAAGGAGTAAATCCCAGGGAGGATGGAGCAGTGTCAGACCTAGCAGAGGCTAAAGGAGAGGCTAAAGCAGTACGAGCACGAGTCAGCTCTGGAGCCAGCTCGTGGATCATAAGATAGCTAGCAGTGATATAACGGGAAAGGTGGCTAGCAACACTATCAGACTCTGGATCAATGATAGGGAAATGGACACGACCATTGTCGTGCAGAGAAGGGTAGTAGTAGAAACCTGGGTGGTTCTGCATCCGGACCTCATTGTAACGAAGCTCGACAAGGACCTCGAATGCAACAAACTAGACAACCTGAGAAGCGGTAGAAGTGAAACCGCTCCGAGAGGTACGAGTGTAAGTGCTGGAATTGGAACTGGTGCGCAGAGTAACCACTGTGTGGTACTCATACACTAAGTCTGCTAGACGCTCCCGGTACACACGAGAGACTGGGTCATCATCGAGGGGGTACAACCGACGCCACACGTTACGAAGGAGATGCGGCGACGTGTACGGCATCAGCTGCAACTAGCACGGATACGGCACCGGAGCCATCTACACTCACAACCATTAGTAGGTTAGCATAAAAATAAAACAAACGCATGCAATGCAACAACCAGCTACGAATGCTACCGACACTCAACTTTAAACTCGTATCTAATGTCCAGTTACACGTCGTAGTCTAGCGTATCCTATAGTCAGCGCGGCTCTGATACCAATCGTTGTGGCACCCCGACTCAGAGCGACCGGTTTACCATGCATTGTTAGCCCAGAGATCATGTCTTCTGGCAACACACAACATATTGGTACAGAAAACAACCGCTTTATTGGTGCTAGCGGACCAAAGTTTATATTACAATAGGTGGCAAGGCCAAGCGGCACACACGGTGCGGCTGAACAATATGTACATTATTTAGTGAACATAAAGGGGCCTCGATCATAACAACTACGCGACAACGGGACAATGTCGTAGCAGAACTCCATAGCACAGGGACACCGATGTGGACACGATCTAGACGCGAACAACACTCCTTTCCAACGAGACTTTCCTGAAATCTGGCATGACACACCAGGTCAGTACATTGAATGTACTTGCAGGCTCACAACAAGCATAAACATAATGACAAACAATATCATGATAATTAACCAATTATTAATCATGCAACAATATATCCAACATGCTGTGATTATGCTCTTGTGAGAAAAATCCCTCGTACTATCTTACCAACGGTGATCTCTTGGATCACGAACATACCAGCATTGTGGTCTTAACTCAGGTTACCTCGTGATCTTACCGGTGATCATAGCCACGACCAACACTTGGTCTCAAACATCAAGATGGCCTTCCCGCCATCAGACATAGTGCAAAGTTCATGACTTACTGTGCAAAATTTATTAAACATTGACCCATGGTGTGACCTACTTTCGAGCGTGTCCGTAACCGTGGACTCGGCTATCGATAGATTAATACACTCTACAGAGGTAGTGCACTGTACCCACACCACGGAACCCATGGCCTCGCACTCCCATTCGGGTGGACCAACGACATTCAGACGAAACCCCTCCATTGCCATGACACTCTCCCGGCCGCTCCGACTCACTCCCCACTGGGCTAGTCCTGGGTGGCCCCGTGTCTACCAAAGACACCAACGATCACCGTCGTGGCCAAAACATAAACGTCCCACACGGGGACACGGTACCATAATCTCAACAACGGGCACACAAGGTTATGTATGCTTACCGGGCCAGGGTACCGCACGCCCATAACCTTCCCTCGTTGGAGGCATCGACCAGAGGCATGACAACAGACCGAATAAAGGCCTTCCCATAAAGGCAAATGTGGTTGCACTGGGAAAAACTCGATTCAGTGGAACCATGACCCGGTCAACGATATATTCAAGTTGGGTTATTAACAGGTTCAACTTAACGTGAAAGTAACTGGTGTCATAACATGCCATGCAAGTGCAACACAAACATATGCATCATATATCATCGGAAATAACTGGGTCAACTATATCCACACTAAGCATAAACATCAACAACTCATGACACTTCTCTGGTTAGAATTAAACCTCACGTTAAACAGAATCTTTTCTAGCAAATTTTATCATTTTTCTCATGCAAGAATAATAAATCCAAATAATTACTTATATTCATAACTATATTACTTCTTCATAACAAAATTTACTTCTGGCTACTTTACCAACTTAGTTAGCTTCAACCTTTCTGTAAACTAAGCATGACAACTTAAACAAACAACCAACCGAATATAAATAATATAATAGTGATTTAAATGCATGGATTAAATCATTCATTCAAGTTGTAAAATCACAAATATTGTAATGACACCATGAAAATGTTGTTGTGGCTTGCCTTAGTGCAGATGAGGTTCACAAGCCTCCTGGTGACCCTCAAGACAAGCTTCACTCTCTGAAAATATTTACAAACACCAAAAGAAAACATCAATAACCCTTCTGAAATTCACCAGAAAAATCTAGACAGCAGAGAAAAATCTCATTTTTGGTGAGCTGCTAGATTTCTTCACAAAGAAAACAATGCAAAAAGAATCAATTCATTTGGACTTATGGTTAAAGAGTTTCGCTTGTTTGAAGCTCTCTAGAAAAATGAAATTTGAATTTAAATAAAAGCATACTGGGGGGGGGGGGTGGTGAGATCGAAGGCGTAAAGCGTCGTGGGCGCCACCACTCGTACTGCTTCGCGCGTGTACTGGGTGGCTGACTAGAGGACCCGACTAGTCAGGTGAGAGGGAGGGTGAGAGAGAAAAATAGGATGGCGCGGCTCCGCTAGAGCACACGCCGGCGAGGAGAGCTTCTTGGCCAGAACGAGAGGGAGGGATTGAAAGAGGAGACGGAAGCGCACCTGCCCGTACCCGTAGAGTAGCTAGGGGTGGTCGGACGGCGTCGGAAACAACCTCTCTAGCGGAGACAGAGAGCAGAGGTCGTCGGAGATGAAGACGACGACGACCAGAGGCGACTCCGGGGGCTCCAACCGGGCGGAACAGCACCACCGAGGCACGGCGGAGGCCCTGGACGGTAGGCCCGAGCCTGGGAGGGGCTGGAGCTACGGAGACGACCCGAGGGGATCGCCGGCGAGCTTGAGCTCGGGGACGGCAGCCCTCGGCTGATAACCCACAAGTACAGGGGATCACAACAGTTTTCGAGGGTAGAGTATTCAACCCAAATTTATTGATTCGACACAAGGGGAGCCAAAGAATATTTTCAAGTATTAGCAGCTGAGTTGTCAATTCAACCACACCTGGAAACTTAATATCTGCAGCAAGGTATTTAGTAGCAAAGCAATATGATAGTAGTGGTGACGGTGGTAAAAGGGTAATGGTAGCAAAAGTAATATTTTTGGTGTTTTATAATGATTGTAACAGTAGCAGCGGAAAAGTAAATAAGCGAAGAGCAATATATGGAAAGCTCGTAGGCAATGGATCGGTGATGGAGAATTATGCCGGATGCGATCGGTCATGTAACAGTCATAACCTAGGGTGACGCAGAACTAGCTCCAGTTCAGCAATGTAATGTAGGCATGTATTCCAAATATAGTCATACGTGCTTATGGAAAAGAACTTGCATGGCATCTTTTGTCCTACCCTCCCGTGGCACCGGGGTCCTATTGGAAACTAAGGGATATTAAGGCCTCCTTTTAATAGAGTACCGGACCAAAGCATTAACACATAGTGAATACATGGACTCCTCAAACTACGGTCATCACCAGGAGTGGTCCCGACTATTGTCACTTTGGGGTTGCCGGATCATAACACATAGTAGGTGACTATAGACTTGCAAGTAGGAACAAGAACTCTCATACATTGATTAAAACATAATAGGTTCAGATCTGAAATCATGGCACTCGGGCCCTAGTGATAAGCATTAAGCATAGCAAAGTCATAGCAAAATCAATCTCAGAACATAGTGGATACTAGGGATCAAACCCTAACAAAATTAACTCGATTACATGATAAATCTCATACAACCCATCACCGTCCAGCAAGCCTACGATGGAGTTACTCACGCACGGCGGTGAGCATCATGAAATTGGTGATGGAGGAAGGTTGATGATGACGATGGTGACCGATTCCCCTCTCCGGAGCCCCGAACGGACTCCAGATCAGCCCTCCCAAGAGAGTTTAGGGCTTGGCGGCGGCTCCATATCGTAAAACACAACGAATCCTTCTCCCTGGTTTTTCTCTCCCCGAAAGTGAATATATGGAGTCAGGGTTGAGGTCAGTGGAGCGTCAGGGGGGCCACGAGGCAGGGGGCGCGCCTAGGGGGGTAGGGCGCGCCCACACCCTCATGGACAGGTGGAGGCCCCCCTGACGTGGATCTTCCTTCCATTATTTTTTATATATTCCAAAATAATTCTCTGTTGATTTTCAGATCATTTCGAGAACTTTTATTTCTGCACAAAAATGACACCATGGCAATTCTACTGAAAACAACCTCAGTCCGGGTTAGTTCCATTGAAATCACGCAAGTTAGAGTCCAAAACAAGGGCAAAAGTGTTTGGAAAAGTAGATACGACAGAGACGTATCAACTCCCCCAAGCTTAAACCTTTGCTTGTCCTCAAGCAATTCAGTTGATAAACTGAAAGTGATAAAGAAAAACTTTTACAAACTCTGTTTGCTCTTGTTGTTGTAAATATGTAAAGCCAGCATTCAAGTTTTCAGCAAATATTATGAACTAACCATATTCACAATAACATTTAGGTCTCATGTTTACTCATATCAATGGCATAATCAACTAGCGAGCAATAATAATAAATCTCGGATGACAACACTTTCTCAAAACAATCATGATATGATATAACAAGATGGTATCTTGCTAGCCCTTTCTGATACCACAAAAACATAAATGCAGATCACCTTTAAATATCAAGGACTGACTAGACATTATAATTCATGGTAAAAGAGATCCAGTCAAGTCATACTCAATGTAAACTAACAGTAATGGATGCAAATGACAGCGGTGCTCTCCAACTGGTGCTTTTTAATAAGAGGATGATGACTTAGCATAAAAGTAAATAGATAGGCCCTTCGTAGAGGGAAGCAGGGATTTGTAGAGGTGCTAGAGCTCGGTTTTAAAATAGATATGAATAATATTTTGAGCGGTATACTTTCATTGTCAACATAACAACCAAGAGATCTCGATATCTTCCATGCTACACACATTATAGGCGGTTCCCAAATAGAATGGTAAAGTTTATACTCCCCCTCCACCAACAAGCATCAATCCATGGCTTGCTCGAAACAATGAGTGCCTCCAACTAACAAGAGTCCCGGGGGAGTTTTGTTTGCAGTTATTTTGATTTGATTTGCATAAAGCATGGGACTGGGCATCCCGGTGACCAGCCACTTTCTTGTGAGTGAGGAGCGGAGTCCACTCCTCTTGAGAATAACCTGCCTAGCATGGAAGATACAGACAACCCTAGTTGATACATGAGCTATTCGAGCATACAAAGCAGAATGTTTATTTGAAGGTTTAGAGTTTGGCACATACAAATTTACTTGGAACGGTAGGTAGATACCGTATATAGGTAGGTATGGTGGACTCATATGGAATAACTTTGGGGTTTATGGAATTGGATGCACAAGCAGTATTCCCGCTTAGTACAAGTGAAGGCTAGAAAAAGACTGGGAAGCGACCAGCTAGAGAGCGACAACAGTCATGAACATGCATTAAAATTAATCAACACCGAATGCAAGCATGAGTAGGATATAATGCACCATGAACATAAATATCATAGAGGCTATGTTGATTTTGTTTCAACTACATGCGTGAACATGTGCCAAGTCAAGCCACTCGAATCATTCAAAAGAGGATACCACCCTATCATACCACATCACAACCATTTTAATAGCATGTTGGAACGCAAGGTAAACCATTATAAGCTCCTAGCTAATTAAGCATGGCATAAGCAACTATAATCTCTAATTGTCATTGCAAACATGTTTCTTTCATAATAGGCTGAATCAGAACGATGGACTAATCATATTTACAGAAACAAGAGAGGTCGAGTTCGTTCATACCAGATTTTCTCATCTCAATAAGTTCATCATATAATCATCATTATTGCCTTTCACTTGCACGATCGAATAGTGTGGATAATAATAATAGTGTACGTGCATTGGAGTAAGCTGAACTGCAAGCATTCAATTCAAGAGAGAAGACAAGGTAATATGGGCTCTTTGTTAGATCAACAATAATGCATATAAGAGCCACTCAACATTTTCAATATGGTCTTCTCCTCTCGACCCCCAAAGAACAAGAAAAGAAATAAAACTATTTACACAGGAAAGCTCCCAACAAGCAAAAGAAGAACGAGAAATCTTTTTGGGTTTTCTTTTAATTACTACTACTACAGGCATGGAAAGTAAACTAACTAAAAGCTACAACTATTTTTTTTCTTAAGGTTTATCAAACACACAAGAAGAAAACATAAAAAGGAAAATAAACTAGCATGGATATTACAATGAAAAAGTATGAGCACCGACAACTAGCATGAGTGTGTGAACATGAATGTAATGTCGGTGAGAAATACGTACTCCCACAAGCTTAGGCTTTTGGCCTAAGTTGGTCTATGGCCACGGCTGGCCTAGCGGATATCCAAAGTTGTAGTTGGGGTCGTACTGAGATGCTGCGGCTATTGCATCTTGGGCTGCAGCGTGGAGGCGAGCTGTCTCAGTCCTCCTCTCATACTCGTTCGCCTCTTCCCTGGTTATGACATATCTCCCTTTTGCCTGAAAGTCAAAGAAAGTAGGAGTAGGGAGAGCGACGTGATGGGTGCGTCGTCTGTCAAAGATTAGTCAGTATTGGAGAAACTGATTGTTCCTCTCAACAAACTGATGATGAACCACAGCCTCATAATCTAAATAAACAGGAGGCAACTCAATATCATACCCACGTATGGGTATATCAAGAAAATTAGCTAGACGGGTTGCATAAATTCCACCAAAGAAATCTCCATTAAATCTATTATTATGCAACCTACGTGCAACAATGGCTCCCAAATTATAATGTTTATCTCCTAATACAGCACTCTTGGGAACACTGAGGTCAGGGACATACATGTGACATGCTTCATCCTTACCATTTATGCACCTACCTATGAAGAGAGCAAAATAATGTATAGCAGGAAAATGAATGCTCCCTATGGTAGCTTGTGTTATATCTCTAGATTCCCCCACAGTTATACTAGCAAGAAAATCTCCAAACTCAGATTTGCGAGGCTCACTAGTGCTGCCCCATTGTGGAAGTTTGCAAGCAGTATTAAAATCCTCTAAGTCCATAGTATAAGAATTTTCATAAAGATCAAATAGGACAGTTTGATAATTGCGTGATGATGAAAATTCAAACCTTCTCACAAAGGAATCAGTGAGATAGTGGTATTGTCGGCACTTATCTGCCTCGAAGCTCTCAAGATCGGCATTACGCACATACACGTTAAATTCTTCCTTGATTCCTGCTCGATCCATAAAGTCCTTTGGTGGCCATTCACAAGCCCGCACCTGAGCTTCCCTCAGCGGTTCATCGTCAACATCGCGTATTGCGAGCCTGGGTCCTTGCTTCCTTGAAGGACCACCTTGGTACATTTTCCTAAACATATTTCTTCCTCTGAAAAATTTCTGAATTTTTTAGTAACTTCAAAATAAAAGTGAACCAAACTCAACAAAATTGATAACAACTACTCCCACAAGTGCGTAGAGGATATATCATGCATTAAAACTACTTTTGACCATATAAATTTGACATGCAAGCTCAAGAAAAGGGTCACCTAAGCAGCAAAAATATGCAATGAATAAAGCACTAGAACAAAAACTAATTGGACCATTGGAGGAGTCACATACCAAAGAATAATCCCCCAAAGCAGTTTTGTGAATGGAGCTTCGAGCAAGGAGATCGAAAATGGCAGCAAGATGAGCTTGGACTCGGGTTTGAGCTGGCTAGTGATGTTTTTGGGAGGAAGAAGGAGTGTGTGGTAGCTGGAATAAGTGGAGGGGAGCCACCATGGGCCCATGAGGCAGGGGGCGCGCCCAGGGGGTGGGCGTGCCCTGGACCCTCATGGCCAGGTGCTTGCCCCCCTGTCGTGTTCTCAGTGCCAGATATTCTCAAATATTCCAGAAAAAATCATATTTAAATTTCAAGGCATTTGGAGAACTTTTATTGTCGGGGTATTTTTTATTGCATGGATAATTCAGGAAACAGACAGAAATTACTATTTTGCTTTATTTAATATAAATAACAGAAAGTAAAAAAAGGGTACAGAGAATTGTGTTTTCTAAATTCATCCATCTCATGCTCATCAAAAGGAATCCACTAACAAGGTTGATCAGGTCTTGTTAACAAACTCATTCCGAATAACATGGAATCGGAGAATTTTCGAATAACACTAGGTTACCTCAACGGGGAATCGGGATATGCATGTCCCCAACAATAAGAATATCATATTTCTTCTTGACAGTAGGAAGAGGAAATTCAAATCCTCCAATAGTAATAGTTGAAAATTTTCCAATAGAATTGATACTATGGACTTGAGGTTTTTTCCTCGGAAAGTGTACCGTATGCTCATTACCATTAACATGAAAAGTGACATTGCCTTTGGTGCAATCAATAACAGCCCCTGCAGTATTCAAAAAGGGTCTTCCAAGAATAATAGACATACTATCATCCTCGGGAATATCAAGAATAACAAAGTCCGTTAAAATAGTAACGTTTGCAACCACAACAGGCAGATCCTCACAAATACTGACAGGTATAGAAGTTGATTTATCAGCCATTTGCAAAGATATTTCAGTAGGTGTCAACTGATTCAAATTAAGTCTACGATATAAAGAGAGAGGCATAACACTAACACCGGCTCCAAGATCACATAAAGCGGTTTTAACATAGTTTCTTTTAATGGAGCATGGTATAGTTGGTACTCATGGATCTAGAAGTTTCTTTGGTATTCCACCCTTAAAAGTATAATTACCAAGCATGGTGGAAATTTCAGCTTCCGGTATCTTTCTTTTATTAGTAACAATATCTTTCATGTACTTAGCATAAGGATTCATTTTAAGCATATCAGTCAAACGCATACGCAAGAAGATAGGTCTAATCATTTCAGCAAAGCGCTCAAAATCCTCATCATCCTTTTTCTTGGATGGTTTAGGAGGAAAAGGCATGGGTTTCTGAACCCATGGTTCTCTTTCTTTACCGTGCTTCCTAGCAACAAAGTCTCTCTTATCATAACGTTGATTCTTTGATTGTGGGTTATCAAGATCAACAACAGGTTCAATCTCTACTTCATTATGATTACTAGGTTGAGCATCAATATGAACATCATTATTAACATTATCACTAGGTTCATGCTCATTACCAGATTGTGTTTTAGCATCAGAAATAGAAATATCATTGGGATTCTCAGGTGTGTCATCAACAGGTTCACTAGAAGCATGCAAAGTGCTATCATTTTTCTTTTTCTTCCTCTTAGAAGGACTAGGTGCATCAATATTATTTCTCTGAGAATCTTGCTCAATTCTCTTAGGATGGCCCTCAGGATACAAAGGTTCCCGAGTCATTTTACCACCTCTAGTCATAACTCTAACAGCATTATCATTTTTCTTACTATTTAATTCATTGAGCAAATCATTCTGAGCTTTAAGTACTTGTTCTACTTGAGTGGTAACCATAGAAGCATGTTTACTAATAAGTTTTAGTTCACCTTTAACATTAGCCATATAATCACTCAAGTGTTCAATCATATAAGCATTATGTTTCAATTGTCTACCAACATAAGCATTAAAATATTCTTACTTAACCATAAAGTTATCAAATTCATCCAAACATTGGCTAGCCAACTTAGCAGGAGGGATTTCAGCTTTATCATATCTATAGAGAGAATTTACCTTTACTACCTGTATCGGGTTATCAAGACCATGTATTTCTTCAACAGACGGTAAATTAAGACCATGTATTTCTTCAATAGGAGGTAAATTCTTAACATCTTCAGCTTTAATACCTTTTTCTTTCATAGATTTCTTTGCCTCTTGCATATCTTCAGGACTGAGAAATAGAATACCCTTTTCTTAGGAGTTGGCTCAGGAGTTGGTCCAGGAATTGGATCAGGGATTGGATCAGGAAGTGTCCAATTATTTTCATTAGTCAACATATTTTTCAATAGAATTTCAGCTTCATAAATAGTTCTTTCCCTGAAAACACAAGCAGCACAACTATCCAGGTGGTCTGTGGAAGCATCGGTTAGTCCATTATAAAAGATATCAAGTATCTCATTTTTCTTGAGAGGATGATCAGGCAAAGAATTAAGTAATTGGAGAAGCCTCCCCCAAGCTTATGGGAGACTCTCTTCTTCAATTTGCACAAAATTATATATTCCCCTTAAAGCAGCTTGTTTCTTATGAGCGGGGAAATATTTAGCAGAGAAGTAATAAATCATATCCTGGGGACTACGCACACAACCAGGATCAAGAGAATTAAACCATATCTTAGCATCACCCTTTAATGAGAAAGGAAATAATTTAAGGATATAATAATAGCGAGTTTTCTCATCATTAGTGAACAGGGTGGCTATATCATTTAATTTAGTAAGATGTGCCACAACAGTTTCAGATTCATAGCCATAGAAAGGATCAGATTCAACTAAAGTAATTATCTCAGGATCAACAGAGAAATCATAATATTTATCAGTAATAAAGATAGGTGAAGTAGCATAAGCAGGGTCATATTTCATTCTAGCTTTCAAAGACTTTTCTTTAAGCTTAGCTAATAATTTCTTAAGATCACTTCTATCATTGCAAGCAAGAAAGTCCCTAGCAGTTTCTTCATCCATAACATAACCCTCAGGAACAATAGGCAATTCATATCTAGGGGGAGAATCTTCATCATCACTTTCATCAATATTATCAGTTTCAATAATTTCATTCTCTCTATCCCTAGCAAGTTGTTCATCAAGAAATTCACCAAGTGGCACAGTAGTATCAAGGATAGAAGTAGTTTCATCATAAGTATCATGCATAGCAGAAGTGTCATCATCAATAACATGCGACATATCAGAATTAATAGCAGAAGCAGGCCTAGGTGTCGCAAGCTTACTCAAAATAGAAGGTGAATCAAGTGCAAAGCTAGATGTCAGTTCCTTACCTCCCCTCATAGTTGAGGGATAAATCTTGGTTCTTGGATCTTTCAAGTTCTTCATAGTGCTAAGCAGATATAAATCCCAAGTGACTCAAAGAATAGAGCTATGCTCCCCGGCAACAGCGCCAGAAAATAGTCTTGATAACCCACAAGTATAGGGGATCGCAACAGTTTTCGAGGGTAGAGTATTCAACCCAAATTTATTGATTCGACGCAAGGGGAGCAAAAGAATATTCTCAAGTATTAGCAGCTGAATTGTCAATTCAACCACACCTGGAAACTTAATATCTGCAGCAAGGTATTTAGTAGCAAAGTAATATGATAGTAGTGGTGATGGTGGTAAAAGGGTAACGGTAGCAAAAGTAATATTTTTGGTGTTTTATTGTGATTGTAACAGTAGCAGCGGAAAAGTAAATAAGCGAAGAACAATATATGGAAAGCTCGTAGGCAATGGATCGGTGATGGAGAATTATGCCGGATGCGACCGATCATGTAACAGTCATAACCTAGGGTGACACAGAACTAGCTCCAGTTCATCAATGTAATGTAGGCATGTATTCCAAATATAGTCACACGTGCTTATGGAAAAGAACTTGCATGACATCTTTTGTCCTACCCTCTCGTGGCAGCGGGGTCCTATTGGAAACTAAGGGATATTAAGGCCTCCTTTTAATAGAGTACCGGACCAAAGCATTAACACATAGTGAATACATGGACTCCTCAAACTACGGTCATCACCGGGAGTGGTCCTGACTATTGTCACTTCGGGGTTGCCGGATCATAACACATAGTAGGTGACTATCGACTTGCAAGATAGGATCAAGAACTCTCATATATTGATGAAAACATAATATGTTCAGATCTGAAATCATGGCACTCGGGCCCTAGTGACAAGTATTAAGCATAGCAAAGTCATAGCAACATCAATCTCAGAACATAGTGGATACTAGGGATCAAACCCTAACAAAACTAACTCGATTACATGATAAATCTCATCCAACCCATCACCGTCCAGCAAGGCTACGATGGAATTACTCACGCATGGCGGTGAGCATCATGAAATTGGTGATGGAGGAAGGTTGATGATGACGATGGCGACGGATTCCCCTCTCCGGAGCCCTGAACGGACTCCAGATCAGCTCTCCCGAGAAAGTTTAGGGCTTGGCGGCGGCTCCGTATCGTAAAACATGATGAATCCTTCTCCTCAGTTTTTTATCCCCGAAAGTGAATATATGGAGTTAGGGTTGAGGTCGGTGGAGTGTCAGGGGGCCCACGAGGCAGGGGGCGCACACAGGGGGGGGTAGGGCGCGCCCCCACCCTCGTGGACAGGTGGAGCCCTCCCCCTGACGTGGACCTTCCTTCCAGTAATTTTTATATATTCCAAAATAATTCTCCGTTGATTTTCAGGTGATTCTGAGAACTTTTATTTCTGCACAAAAATAACACCATGGCAATTCTGCTGAAAACAACGTCAGTCCGGGTTAGTTCCATTCAAATCATGCAAGTTAGAGTCCAAAACATGGGTAAAAGTGTTTGTAAAAGTAGATACGACGGAGATGTAACAACGGCCTGCCCGACCGGGCTACGGCTTTCTACAAGATCGTGGAGTGTGTGGGAGGAGTGGATGGTGCTGGAGGAGGCTGGGGATGGCTCTATATATAGCCGAGCGTCGAGGGGGGGTCGGGCTCCGCCGGTGGACACCTGGACACGGCACACGACGACGAATGACGCCAGTGAGAGGGGGAGATGGCGACGCAGCTCATGCGAGAACTGTGGGAAAGCGGGGACGAGCACAGGGGCACAGGGGTGACGACGAGCACAGTGTGCAATGCACTGTTACGTTGGCTAGACCGCACCCGTGCTCGCTGTGGCGAGCTCCGGCGTCGGCGAGCGCCATGAGGGAGTTAAGAGGGTTTGGATGAAGATTGTGGCAAAGTTTGGCAAGCTTAGGCAGTCGGGGCAGCGAGCACGCGCGAAACAGAGCGCTCGGCGGCACTCAGAGCGCGGCGACATGCAGGTTGTCATCGTGTACACGCGTGGTCACCGTGTGAACTCTGACCTCAGGCCGACCTAAGCACAAACTTCTTGTCTGGCATGTTGTTTGTGGTAGTTTTAGTGGTTACCACACTTGGGTTTGATCACAGGCATAGTAGAATAGATTTCAACTGCCTGGTAAGTTTCTGGACAGTAACTTTGTGAGCTTACTATGGTCAAACTAATGGGAGTTGGGAGCTGGGCTTTGGAGGTTAGCAATCATCTACTAAGCTGATGATGCAGAAGAAAAATCAGCCACAATGGAGCAAGTAAATGGTAGTTGATGTAGAAACTACCATTTCTGTCCAGAACAGAAAATATTTTCTGTAGCAAAAATATTCCAAAAAGTGATGAAATATTTTTTCTCAGGAAGGTGCCCTAGGGTTCAAAGAATATTTGTGAATTTTCTCAGATTTTTGTGGGCAAGAAAAATTGGGGTTGCTTTGGAGCACATTGAGTTAGCTAGGGTTTAAGAGAGGGAAATGAATATTTTTCATTTAAGAAAAATATTCCAAATATTATTTTGAGGTGAACCAGAGAGGAAATGATAGTTAGAGAGGTGAAATAAGGCACTTGGGAGAAAGTCAAGGGGTACCCAAGTGTTTAAGTCCATTTGAAAAGATTCAAAACTCCAAATTTGAAAATCAAACCACTGAAAATCAGGCAAAGAGAAGAGGGCAAAAACCAGGCTGTCACATGCACATGGTTATAGTGAGAAGAGGTAGTATAAAAGTGCCAATGGTATAGAGATGTGAAATTTCTATGAATGAAGAACTGGCATAAACTCCATCATCGAAAACATCATAGAAGATGCACATGAACTCTTTTTTCAATGAACTCGAGCTTGTCATGAAGATGACCATAAGCTCTAAAACTCACAAAGAGAAACACCAAACAAGAACCAAGAAAGGTGATGCAAGGATGCAATGGTTTGAGCTCTCTATGAATGATACGACTAAGCTACTCACTCAAGAGCCCCCCTTGATAGTATAGCAATCGATCCTACAACCCGCCCCCAACTATCACCATGAGACCGGTAAAACAAAAACCTATCAAGGACAGACCTTTGCCTTGCACATAGTCCATTTGAGCTAGATGATGGCGATCTTGACTTCCTCAAGTTGGACCACCTTTCTTGATTGTGTTGGCTCGATGAAGACTAGTTGATTGCTCCCCATACTCCACTATGGATGAGCCACTCTTCGACACATCTTCACAAGTCCATTGTCACCACAATAGATGGCAAGCTTCAAGCATGATCTCTTCGTGATGCTCCACTTGAACTTGCACACCGCAATCTTGATGATGATCACCACTTGATGTCATCCTCCATGGGTTGTATGAGATCTTCCTCTTGACGCAAGCCCATGGAAACATGCCTAACCCCACATCAAACTCTCACTTAGACCTTGGGTTAGTACGCAAAGTGCAATGCATAATGCTTACTATACCATGGGATCACTTGATCCCTCTCGGTACATCTTGTACGCTTTATGTGTTGATCAACTTGATTCGCTCTTTGACTTAGTCTTGATCAACCTCTCACATGACCAATCTTTAGATAATTCCTTGAATAGCACCTTGGTCATCACATACTATCCTTGAAACCAATGAATGGAATTCAAGAAAAATCTATGGACAAACCCTTCAAATATAACTCAAGGCAACCATTAGTCCATATAGATTGTCATCAATTACCAAAACCAAACATGGGGGGCACCGCATGTTCTTTCACCTGGCACTTCTAGTGCATCATTTGTTTCGACAAGAGGTGCTTGATTTACTTCTGCAATCTTGATAGTGGGTGACTGATACGTCTCCAACGTATCTATATTTTTTGATTGTTCCACGCTGTTGTTTGCTTGTTTTTGGTTTCACGAAATATTAGTACAAAACCAAGTCCAAATGCCATGAAACTTTTTGGAGATTCTTTTTTCTGGACAAAAGAGACAGTAGAAGCTTCGGGAGAAGACCAAATGATGAACTATGGGCCCACAATGCACCAAGACGCGCCCAGGGGGGTAGGCGCGCCCTGGTGGCTTGTGGGGCCCACATGGCTCCGTTTGACCTAAATCCACCTCTATAAATTCTCTAAAATTGTGAAACCAATAGAGGAGTCCACGAAATACTTTTTCCGCCGCCGAAAGTTCCATAACCATGAGATCCCATCTGGAGGCCTTTTCCGACACTCTGCCGGAGGGGGTTTTGATCATGGAGGGGGCTCTACATCACCCTTGCTGCCCTCCGATGATGCATGAGTAGTTTACCATGGACCTATGGGTCCATAATTAGTAGCTAGATGACTTCTTATCTCTATTTGATCTTCAATACAATGTTCTCCTTGGTGTTCTTGGAGATTTATTCGATGTAATGACTTTTTGCTGTGTGTTTGTTGGGATCCGATGAATTGTGACTTTATGATCAGATCTATCCATGAATATTATTTGATTTTTCTCTGAACTCTTTTATGCATGATTGTTATAGCCTCGTATTTATTCTCCGGTTTATTGGTTTGGTTTGGCCAACTAGATTGATTTATCTTGCCATGGGAAGAGGTGCTTTGTAATGGGTTCGATCTTGTGGTGCTCAATCCTAGTGACAGAATGTGACATGACACGCATGTATCTCTGCTATTAAGGGTAAAAAGATGGGGTTTATTCATATGTGACTTTATCTTGTCTACATCATGTCATCTTGTTTAAGGCGTTACTCCGTTTTCCATGAACTTAATACACTAGATGCATGCTGGATAACGGTTGATGTGTCGAGTAATAGTAGTAGATGCAAAATCATTTCAGTCTACTTGTCTCAGGCGTGATGCCTATATACATGATCATTGCCTTGGATATCGTCATAATTATTTGCTTTTCTATCAATTGCCCAACAGTAATTTGTTCACCCATCGTATCCTATTTTCAAGAGAGAAGCCTCTAGTGAAAACTATGGCCCCCGGGTCTATCTTTTACCATATATTAAAACCAAAAATACTTTGTTGCATTTTTCTTTTATTTATTTTATTTTGTATTTTTGTCCGATCTATCTGTCAAAAACTACACAATTTAATCTTGCTCGTAACCATCAAGGGATTGACTACCCCTTGTTCGTTTTGAGTTGCAACTATTTGTTGTTTGTGTGCAGGTGTTGTTTGATACGTCTCCATCATATCTACTTTTCCAAACACGTTTGCTCTTGTTCTGTACTCTAATTTCCATGATTTGAATGAAACTAACCCAGACTGATGCTGTTTTCAGCAGAACTACCATGGTATTGTTTTTGTGCAGAAATAAAAGTTCTCGAAATTGGACAAATTTTTTTGGAGATTTTTTTGTGGAATATATAAAAAATACTGGAGCCATGACCTACTGGAGGGGAGCCACCCTATGCCCACAAGGCACCAAGGCACGCCAACCCTCTAGGCGCACCTTGGTGTGTTGTGGGGCCCATGTGGCTCCGCTGACCCTAATCTCAGCACTATAAATTCCTATTTTCCTAGAAAAAATAGGAGAGGAAGTTTCATCATGTTTTACAATACGGAGCCGCCACCACCTCCCTTTCTTCATCGGGAGGCCAGATCTAGAGTCCGTTCGGGGCTCCAGAGAGGGGGGTCTTCCATCTTCGTCATCATAAACCATCCTGCATCACCAATTCCATGATGCTCACCATCGGGAGTGAGTAATTTCTTTGTAGGCTTGCTGGATGGTGATGGGTTGGATGAGATTCATCATATAATCAAGTTAGTTTTGTTAAGGCTTGATCCCTAGTAAGCACTATGTTTTGAGATTGATGTTGCTATGACTTTGCTATGCTTAATGCTTGTCGCTAGGGCTCGAGTGCCATGATTTCAGATCTGAACCCTTTATGTTTTCATGAATATATTTGTGTTCTTGATACGGTCTTGCAAATTGTATGCACCTGCTACGTGTTATGATCCGCATATCCCAACACTACAAAAAAAGACACATCCGTGACATTTTGGCCCGAACGAAATTTTTTCTATCATGCTTATGACACTTCTATGACAATAATTATGACAAAAACACGTATCATCAAAGATGTGGTGGGCTCCTACTTCTATGACAAAAAATTATGACAGAAAATGGGCTTTCCGCCCTGGGCGGGCCGGAGACGCACCTGCATGACATTATTTGGGCCGTCCATGATGGAAAAAATCATGGTAGAAGCAAGGGCGAGGAAAATATCAGGGAGTTCCCGGTTACGATGGGTGGTCGGGGCCGAGCTATGCACTGTGGTTTGCGCGTTTCCCTCATGTACGCGTGTGTGCGAGGCATTGGCTAACCGAACCCGAGCGACCGCACTAGCTACGTTACTGAACTCGAGCGATCGATCCCTTGGCTGCTGACTGAACCCGAGCGATTCATTCGCTGCCGACTGAACCCGAGCGATTCCTTTGCTGCTGCTGCTTACTGAACCCGATTGAGCCCCAGTGCGAGACGTAGCCAACCGGTGTTGGGTTGTCTCTTGATGAACAATGACCGTTGCTACCGTGCACGCCGTACGTAGAACGAGTCGAGACGTGGTGAGTCGAGCCGGTTGGTTGGCTATCGCTGAACAGTTCCCGATGGTGAAAGCACAAGTGCTCCCTGGGTGATTTTGGTAATTAATGTCAACATATATCTTGTTGGACTAATACTTTCATCTAGCATATTTCAGATAAGTCCAGCAGTGGAGTGGCATGGACTAGAGGATGTGGGACCCCTTCAAGATGATGAAGACAAATGATTGGCTCAAGCTCAAAGCTCAGGACTCTACATTTTTCATTTTAGTGATCCAAGATCACATTGAGTCCATAGGAAAGCCAATACTATTAAGAGGGGATGAGGTGTTGCTTAATGGCTTGCTTGCTCAAAGTTCTTAGTGATATGCTCCAAAGCCCTCAACCACTTTCTCATATCCACATTTGTCCCATACCAAAAGTCAAACTCGGCCCCACCGAAACTTTCTATCCGGCACCACCAAGTTCTCTTGACATAGCCATTGCCAGAAACCCTAATCAATTCGGTCTCACTGATGGGATCTCGGTCTCACTGAGATGGGCTTGCAAACTATCTGTTGCCTATTGCATTAATTTCGGTCTCACCGAAACATGACATTGGTCCCACCGAGTTTGCTTGCCCAACTCTTTGTTTAGCTTATTACCAAAATTGGTCCCACCGAATTTGTGTAATCGGTCCAACCGAGATGAGGCTTTACCCTAGCACATCGGTCCCACCGAGTTGATCAAGTCGGTCCCACCGAAAACCCTAATGGTCACATTATGAACTAAATCGATCTGACCGAGTTGTATGATTCGGTCCCACCGAGTTTGGTGATTTGTGTGTAACGGTTAGATTTTGTGTGGAGGCTATATATACCCCTCCACCCACTCTTCATTCATGGAGAAAGCTATTAGAACATGCCTATACTTCCAACATACATTTTCTGAGAGAGAACCACCTACACTTGTGTTGAGGTCAAGATACTTCATTCCAACCACATAAATCTTGATCTCTAGCCTTCCCCAAGTTGCTTTCCGCTCAAATCATCTTTCCACCAAATCCTATCCTATGAGAGAGAGTTGAGTGTTGCGGAGACTATCATTTGAAGCACAAGAGCAAGGAGTTCATCATCAACACACCATTTCTTACCTCTTGGAGAGTGGTGTCTCCTAGATTATTTAGGTGTCACTTGGGAGCCTCCGTCAAGATTGTGGAGTTGAACCAAGGAGTTTGTACGGGCAAGGAGATCGCCTACTTCATGAAGATCTACCCTAGTGAGGCAAGTCCTTCGTGGGCGATGGCCATGATGGGATAGATAAGGTTGCTTCTTCGTGGACCCTTCGTGGGTGGATCCCTCCATGGACTCGCGCAACTGTTACCATTCGTGGGTTGAAGTCTCCATCAACGTGGATGTACGATAGCACCACCTATCGGAACCATGCCAAAAACCTCCGTGTCTCCAATTGCATTTGCACACTCCAATCCCATCCCTTTACATTGTTGCAACTTGCATGATTTACTTTCCGCTGCTCATATACTCTTGTCATGCTTGCTTGATATGTATTGTGAATGTTCAAACTTGTGCCAAAACTCCACTTCAACTTAAAGAAATTAAAAACTGCAACTTTTCTTGCTAAGAGTCTATTCACCCCCTCTAGACACCTCTTCTCGATCCTTGCAGATGGGGGTTGGATGAATAGGACCCCGTGGTAGTAGGTGGTTGCTGCTGCATGAACATGACCCCGAGAGGAGGCCACTGCAGCCTAGCCGGTTGGGGGTGGATGAACAGGACCCCGTGGAAGCTGGATGAATAGTAGCCGATGGAGGCTGGATGAACAATAGCCCGTGGATGAACAGTAGCTGGTGGAGGCTGGAGGAAGTCGATGGTGGATGAACAGTAGCCCATGGAGGCTGGAGCGAGGTTGTAGACGGTGGATGAACATGACCCCATTTTGACCGTAGGCGCTCGAACAGAAGTCCGTTTCCTACGTTTTGTGGTATGCCACACACCTCCCGATCAACAGGACCCCGTTTTGACCATAGGCGCTCGAACAGAAGTCCTTTTCCTCCATTTTGCGGTACTCCAGACCCCTCCCGATGAACAGGATCCCATTTCGACCGTACGCAGTCGAACAAAAGGTCGTTTCCTCCGTTCTGCAGTACGCTAAACCTCGTTTCGGCTGTTTCGTCCAAGACGGTTGGCTCCCGATGAACACGACACATTCCTTTGCCTCCCGATGAACATGACGTAGTTTCTCCGTTCCGACCTAGCCGGTTGGCTGCCAATGAACAGTTGCCATCGCTGTACGCGTTCGAGACCCCGACCGTATGTATGTAGCTGTATTTACTTTCTTGTAGCGTGGCTGTACATACGTGTACACGATATAGAAGGGACTGTGTGACGGCAGTTCTACTACAACACGTGTTGCTCCTTACTCGGCCATAGTTCATCGCTGCAGAGAGACCGATCGACCGCTATGTATGTACACGTTCGTGACCAGAATAACGCTATGTACGCTTTGACATGGTGGGTCCCAGCTATCAGGGAGTAAGGAGGCACTTCATTCCGTGCGAAGATGTAGCTAGTTGGTCCCAGCTGTCAGGGGAAACATTTTTTCGCGCCTTCCGGTGGGTCCCCGCTGTTAGGTGGAGGAATCATTATTTTGCGCTTAATAAGGAGGCACTTCCCTGCGTGCGGTTGTGGACCCAGCTGTCAGCCTCTCCATGTATAATCCTCTTCCGATTGATGTCGTTCGTTGACTGATCACCCACAAATATATGTGATCAATTGTAGCTCTTTTCTATAAGTAAGAGTGTCAAATCCAACGAGGAGCAGAAGAAAATGAAAAGTGGTTTTCAGCAAGGTAATGTCTACAAGTGCTGAAATTGTAAGTAACAGAGTAGTTTGATAGCAAGATAATTTGTAATGAGCAAGTAATGATAATAGTAGCAAAAGTGCAGCAAGGTAGCCCAATCCTTTTGAGGCAAAGGACATGCCAAAACGATCTCTTATAATAAGCAAAGCGTTCTTGAGGGTACATGGGAATTTCATCTAGTCACTTTCATCATGTTGATTCGATTCGTGTTCGCTACTTTGATAATTTGATATGTGGGTGGACCGGTGCTTAGGTGCTGTTCTTACTTGAACAAACCTCCTACTTATGATTAACCCCCTCGCAAGCATCCGCAACTATGAGAAAAGTATTAAGGATAAATCCTAACCATAGCATTGAACTTTTGGATCCAATCGGTCCCTTACGGAATAGCGCATAAAATAGGGTTAATCTTCTGTCACTCTCGCAACCCATCATCTAATAACTACTCCACAATGCATTCCCTTAGGCCCAAATATGGTGAAGTTTCATGTAGTCGATGTTCACATGACACCACTAAGGGAATCACAACATACATACTATCAAAATATCGAACACATATCAAGGTCACATGATTACTTGCAACATGATTTCTCCCGTGACCTCAAGAACAAAACTAACTACTCACAAATGATAATCATGCTCAAGATCATAGGGGTATTAAATAGCATAATGGATCTGAACATAATCTTTCGCCAAATAAACCATATAGTAATCAACTACAAGATGTAATCAACACTACTAGTCACCCACAAGCACCAATCTATAGTTCCGCTACAAAGATTGAACACAAGAGATGAACTAGGGTTTGAGAGGAGATGGTACTGTTGAAGATGTTGATGGAGATTGCCCTCCCCAAGATGGGAGAGTTTTTGGTGATGATGACGACATTGAACTTCCCCCTCCGGGAGGGAAGTTCCCTCGGCGAAACCGCTCCGCCGGAGAGCAAAAATGCTCCTGCCCAAGTTCCGCCTCGAGACGGCGGTGCTTCGTCCCGAAAGTTCTCTCCTTATTTTTCTAGGTAAAAATGACTTATATACCAGAAGATGGGCACCGGAGGTGGGCCTGAGTGAGCACAACCCACAAGGGCGCGCATGGGCTCCCTGGCGCGCCCAGGTGGGTTGTGCTCACTTGGTGGGCCCCTCTGGTACTTATTGGCTCCAATATTCCTCATATATTCCATAAAAAATCTCCGTAAAGTTTCAGCTTGTTTGGAGTTGTGTAGAATAGGTGGCCTGACGTAGCTTTTCCACGTCCAGATGTCCAGCTGCTAGAATTCTCCCTCTTTGTGTGTACCTTGCATATTATGAGAGAAAAGGCATTAGAATTACTCCAAAAACATTATTATGTATAAAAACATCATAAATAACAATAGGAAAACATGATGCAAAATGGACGTATCAGCTCCCCCAAGCTTAGACCTTGCTTGCCCTCAAGAGAAAACCGAAATCGGAAAAGATGTCCACATGCTTAGAGAGAGAGGTGTCGATAAAAACAAAATACGGACATAGAATCATCATGTTGATTATTATAACAACAACAAACTTAAACACAAAACTTTTATCATAGATCTTTCATCATAAACTTCTCATGAATAAGTAACAATTCATCACACTATCGAATTATAAAGCATAAACTCTATTAGAAACCAACAAACTATGTTCTCAGTCAACTTTGTAACTACAATTCATCATCTTTTAAGAAATGGTCATGTATCGGAGCCTTTAGGCAAGTACACATACTCAACCATCATATAGTCTTCTATAATTGCTAACACATGAGCAAAACATTTCAACCGGACACATAGAAAGATAGGGGCTTATAGTTTCGCCTCCCAATGTATTCATCTCAAGGGTGATGTCAACAATAATAACTCATGCCACCCATATTCAACTGGACATATGTGCCTAGATCTTTCCTCACCACATGATGCTTGCCAAAGGAGAAAAATAAAAGGGAATATATAGAAAAACTTTGACTCTTGCAAAAAAGTAAATACATAAAAGTAAAAGATAGGCCCTTCACAGAGGGAAGCAGAGGGCCATGCGCTTATTTGTTTGTATGCTCAACCCCTTAGTGCAAAAGAATGTCACGTTGTATTGCCCCTTGTGATGGCAACCTTTATTATGCAGTTTGTTGCTTTTATTCTTCACCATCACAAGTTCGTACAACGCTCAATTTTCTTTTACACTAAATGATCCACACTTTTAGAAGCAATTTTTATTGCCTTATTGCACCGATGACAAGTTACTTGAGGGATATTTCTCAATCCCTAGGTAGGTATATATGGTGGACTCTTTGAAAATAAGATTTGGGTTCAAGGGTTTTTGGATGCACAAGTAGTATCTCTACTTAGTGCGGAATTTTTGGCTAGCAAAGGTAGGGGCAAGCACCACATGTTGAAGGATCTATGACAATATAACTTCTATGTGAATATGAACAAATATAAATCATTAAGTTGTCTTCCTTGTCCAACGTCAACAATTTTGGCATATAATATTTTGATGGGGGCTCACAATCACAAAAGATTTCCAGGATAGTATATTTATATGCGAATCTTCTCTTCCCTCATTAATTCTTTCATGAGTTGCATCATTGACCAATGCTATGTTTGTCAGTCTCTAATGAAATTTTCTACTTATACTTTTCCTTATGTGGTGTCATCACCTACCATAAGATTAGCATATGATCCTTTTAATTTATTTCCTTTATTTTTATTGCAATATGAAAGTAAAGAAAGCAAAAACTCGAACTAAACTTTATTATATATCTCGCACACGATTACAAGGATAGATCACTAAGCAAACTCTCGAAAAGAAAGGATCAAACTAAACTTTTATTCATCTAAAGCAAAAGATCGAACTAAAATAAATAAAGGCAAATTATAGTGGGGTGATACGATACCGGGGCACCTCCCCCAAGCTTGGCGGAAGCCAAGGGGAGTTCCCATACCTGATACTCGGTTTTATTTTGGTGATGAAGAAGGAGGAGGTGGTGGAGTAGAGGGTTTGTCCTTCTTCCTCAGCTTATGCTTGAGGATGGATTTTCCACTTTCAGTTCACCAATCTCCTGCTCAAGATCCAATACCTTTTTTTTCATAAATCTTGTTTATTTTCCTGAAAAAGGCGGAAGGGTATAAACTGAACCTTAGGCCTCTTTGCTTTGTTTGGGAGCCTTGACTTCTTGAATTCCACATGCATGTCCCCAGGTTGAGGCAACGGGGTTTCATCCTCATCTGAGCTTGTCTCCTCCTTCTCCCAAGGATATGTTGGGGAAGGTAGCATGTAATTTCAAAAAATTCCTATGATCACGCAAGATCTATCTAGGAGATGCATAGCAATGAGACGAGGAGAGTGTGTCCACCTACCCTCATAGACCGAAAGCGGAAGCGTTAGATTAACGCAGTTGATGTAGTCGAACATCTTCACGATCCAACTGATCCAAGTACCGAACGTACAACACCTCCGTGTTCAGGACACGTTCAACTCGATGACGTCCCTCGAACTCTTGATCCAGTAGAGGGTCGACGTGGCGACGGTGATGTGATCCGCGCAGGGCTTCACCTAAGCACTACGACACTATGACCCGAGGAGTAAACTGTGGAGGGGGGCACCACACACGGCTAAGAGAATAACTGTTGTGCCATGGGGTGCCCCCTGACCCCGTATATAAAGGGGGAGAGGGAGGAGGCCGGCCAAGGGGCGCGCCATAGGGGGGAAACCGACTAGGACTCCTAGTCCTATTTGGCCCCCTTCCTTCCAATGGAGGGGGAACGAGGGAAGAAGAGGAGAGGAAGAGGGAAAGGGGGGCCGCGCCCCTCTCCTTCCTATCCGGACTCCCCTTGGGAGGGGGGGCGCCTCTCCCTTGTGGGCTGTCCCCTCTTCTCTCCCATGGCCCATGAGGCTCATGATTTCCCCCAGGGGGTTCTGGTAACCCCTCGGTACTCCGGAAAAATACCTGAATCACTCAGAACCATTCCAATGTCCGAACACAACCTTCCAATATATGAATCTTTACCCCTAGACCATTTCGAGACTCCTCGTCATGTTCGTGATCTCATCCGGGACTCCGAACAAACTTCGGTCACCAAAAACACATAACTCATAATACAAATCGTCATTGAATAATAAACATCATAATGCTAAGCTAATGGATGGGTCTTGTCCATCACATCATTCTCTAATGATGTGATCCCGTTCATCAAATGACAACACATGTCTATGGCTAGGAAACTTAACCATCTTTGATTAACGAGCTAGTCAAGTAGAGGCATACTAGGGATGCTCTGTTTTGTCTATGTATTCACACATGCACTAAGTTTCCGGTTAATGCAATTCTAGCATGGATAATAAACATTTATCTTGATACAAGGAAATATAAATAACAACTTTATTATTGCCTCTAGGGCATATTTCCTTCAATCTCCCACTTGCACTAGAGTCAATAATCTAGATTACATAGTAATGATTCTAACACCCATGGAGTCTTGGTGCTGATCATGTTTTTCTCATGGAAGAGGCTTAGTCAACGAGTCTGCAACATTCAGATCCGTATGTATCTTGCAAATTTATATTTCTCCCTCCTTGACTTGACCGCGGATGGAATTGAAGCGTCTCTTGATGTGTTTGGTTCTCTTGTGAAATCTGGATTCCTTCGCCAAGGCAAGTGCTCCAGTATTGTCACAAAATATTTTCATTGGACCCGATGCACTAGGTATTACATATAGATTGGATATGAACTCCTTCATCCAGACTCCTTCATTTGCTGCTTCCGAAGCAGCTATGTATTCTGCTTCACACGTAGATCCCGCCATGGCGCTCTGCTTGGAACTGCACCAACTTACAGATCCACCATTCAATATAAATACGTATACGGTTTGTGACTTAGAGTCATCCGGATCAGTGTCAAATCTTGAATCGATGTAACCATTTACGACAAGCTCTTTGTCACCTCCATAAACGTGAAACTTATCCTTAGTCCTTTTCAGGTATTTCAGGATGTTCTTGACCGCTATCCAGTGATCTACTCCTAGATTACTTTGGTACCTCCCTACTAAACTTATAGCAAGGCACACATCAGGTCTGGTACACAGCATTGCATACATGATAGAACCTATGGCTGAGGCATAGGGAATGACTTTCATTTTCTCTCTATCTTCTGTAGTGGTCGGGCATTGAGTCTGACTCAACTTCACACCTTGTAACACAGGCAAGAACCCTTTCTTTGACTGATCCATTTTGAACTTCTTCAAAACTTTATCAAGGTATGTGCTTTGTGAAAGTCCAATTAAGCGTCTTGATCTATCTCTATAGATCTTGATGCCCAATATATAAGCAGCTTCACCGAGGCCTTTCATTGAAAAATTCTTATTCAAGTATCCTTTTATGCTATCCAGAAATTCAGTATTATTTCCAATCAACAATATGTCATCCACATATAATATTAGAAATGCTATAGAGCTCCCACTCACTTTCTTGTAAATACAGGCTTCTCCAAAAGTCTGTATAAAACCATATGCTTTGATCACACTATCAAAGCGTATATTCCAACTCCGAGATGCTTGCACCAGTCCATAAATGGATCACTGGAGCTTGCACACTTTGTTAGCACCTTTAGGATCGACAAAACCTTCTGGTTGCATCATATACAACTCTTCTTTAAGATATCCATTAAGGAATGCAGTTTTGACATCCATTTGCCAAATTTCGTAATCATAAAATGCGGCAATTGCTAACATGATTCGGACATACTTAAGCATTGCTACGGGTGAGAAGGTCTCATCATAGTCAACTCCTTGAACTTCTCGAAAACCTTTCGCAACAAGTCGAGCTTTGTAGACAATAACATTACCGTCAGCGTCGGTCTTCTTTTTGAAGATCCATTTATTCTCTATGGCTTGCCGATCATCTGGCAAGTCAACCAAAGTCCATACTTTGTTCTCATACATGGATCCCATCTCAGATTTCATGGCCTTTCACGGAATCTGGGTTCATCATCGCTTCCTCATAGTTCCTAGGTTCGTCATGGTCTAGTAACATGACTTCCAGAACAGGATTACTGTACCACTCTAGTGCGGACCGTACTCTGGTTGACCTACGAGGTTCGATAGTAACTTGATCTGAAGTTTCATGTTCATCATCATTAACTTCCTCACTAATTGGTGTAGGAATCACTGGAACTAATTTATGTGATGAACTACTTTCCAATTCAGGAGAAGGTGCAATTACCTCATCAAGTTCTACTTTCCTCCCACTCACTTCTTTCGAGAGAAACTCCTTCTCTAGAAAGGATCCATTCTTAGCAGCGAACATCTTGCCTTCGAATCTATGATAGAAGGTCTACCCAACAGTTTCTGTTGGGTGTCCTATGATGACACATTTCTCCGATTTGGGTTCGAGCTTATCAGGTTGAAGCTTTTTCACATAAGCATCGCATCCCCAAACTTTAAGAAACGACAACTTAGGTTTCTTGCTAAACCATAGTTCATATAGTGTCGTCTCAACGGATTTAGATGGTGCCCTATTTAACGTGAATGCAACTGTCTCTAAAGCATAACCCCAAAACGATAGCGGTAAATCGCTAAGAGACATCATAGATCACACCATATCTAATAAAGTACGGTTACAATGTTCAGACGCACCATTACGCTCTGGTGTTCCAGGTGGCGTGAGTTGCGAAACTATTCCACATTGTTTCAAATTAAGACCAAACTCATAACTCAAATATTCACCTCCACGATCAGGTCGTAGAAATTTTATTTTCTTGTTACGATGATTTTCCACTTCATTCTGCAATTCTTTGAACTTTTCAAATGTTTTAGACTTATGTTTATTTAAGTAGATATACCCATATCTGCTCAAATCATCTGTGAAGGTTAGAAAATAACGATACCCGCCGTGAGCCTCAACACTCATGGGACCGCATACATCAGTATGTATTATTTCCAATAAGCTAGTTGCTCGCTCCATTGATCCGGAGAACGAAGTCTTAGTCATTTTGCCCATGAAGCATGGTTCGCAAGCATCAAGTGATTCATAATCAAGTGATTCCAAAAGCCCATCAGCATGGAGTTTCTTCATGCGCTTTACACCAATATGACCTAAACGGCAGTGTCACAAATACGTTGCACTATCATTATTAACTTTGCATATTTTGGCTTCAATATTATGAATATGTGTATCACTAGAATCAAGATTCAACAAAAATAGACCACTCATCAAGGGTGCATGACCATAAAAGATATTACTCATATAAATAGAACAACCATTATTCTCTGATTTAAATGAATAACCGTCTCACATCAAACAAGATCCAGATATAATGTTCATGCTCAACGCTGGCACCAAATAACAATTATTCAGGTCTAAAACTAATCCCGAAGGTAGATGTAGAGGTAGCGTGCCGACGGCGATCACATTGACTTTGGAACCATTTCCCACGCGCATCGTCATCTCATCCTTAGCCAATCTTTGTTTAATCCATAGCCCCTGTTTCGAGTTGCAAATATGAGCAACAGAACCAGTATCAAATACCGAGGCGCTACTACGAGCATTAGTAAGGTACACATCAATAACATGTATATCAAATATACCTTTTACTTTGCCATCCTTCTTATCCACCAAATACTTGGGATAGTTCCGCTTCCGCTGACCAGTTCCTTTGCAGTAGAAGCACTCATTTTCAGGCTTAGGTCCAGACTTGGGCTTCTTCCCTTGAGCAACAACTTGCTTGCTATTCTTCTTGAAGTTCCCCTTCTTTCCTTTGCCCTTTTTCTTGAAACTAATGGTCTTGTTAACCATCAACACTTGATGCTCCTTCTTGATTTCTACCTCTACAGCCTTTAGCATCACGAAGAGCTCAGGAATAGTCTTCTCCATCCCTTGCATATTATAGTTCATCACGAAGCCTTTATAGCTTGGTGGCAATGATTTAAGAACTTAGTCAATGACACTATCATCAGGAAGATTAACTCCCAGCTGAGTCAAGTGGTTATGAAACCCAAATATTTGGTGTACATGTTCACTGACAGAACTATTCTCCTCCATCTTGCAGCTATAGAACTTGTTGGAGACTTCATATCTCTCAACTCAGGCATTTTCTTGAAATATTAACTTCAACTCCTGGAACATCTCATATGATCCATGACATTCAAAACACCTTTGAAGTCCCGATTCTAAGCCGCAAAGCATGGCACACCGAACTATCGAGTAGTCATCAGCTTTGCTCTGCCAGACGTTCATAACGTCCGGAGTTGCTCCTGCAGCGGGTCTTGCACCTAGCGGTGCTTCCAAGACGTAATTCTTCTGTGTAGCAATGAGGATAATCCTCAAGTTATGGACCCAGTCCGTGTAGTTGCTACCATCATCTTTCAACTTAGCTTTCTCTAGGAACGCATTAAAATTCAAGGGAACGGTAGCATGGGCCATTGATCTACAACAACATAGATATGCAAAAACTATCAGGTACTAAGTTCATGATAAATTCAAGTTCAATTAATCATATTACTTAAGAACTCCCACTTAGATAGACATCCCTCTAGTCATCTAAATGATCACGTGATCCATATCAACTAAACCATGTCCGATCATCACGTGAGATGGAGTAGTTTTCAATGGTGAACATCACTATGTTGATCATATCTACTATATGATTCACATTCGACCTTTTGGTCTCAGTGTTTCGAGGCCATATCTGCATATGCTAGGCTCGTCAAGTTTAACCCGAGTATTCTTCACGTGCAAATCTGGCTTGCACCCATTGTATGTGAACGTAGAGCTTATCACACCCGATCATCACGTGGTGTCTCGGCACGGCGAACTATAGCAACGGTGCATACTCAGGGAGAACACTTGTACCTTGAAATTTAGTGAGGCATCATCTTATAATGCTATCACCGTACTAAGCAAAATAAGATGCATAAAGGATAAAAATCACATGCAATCAAAATATGTGACATGATATGGCCATCATCATCTTGTGCCTTTGATCTCCACCCCAAAGCACCGTCATGATCTCCATCGTCACCGGCTTGACACCTTGATCTCCATCGTAGCGTCGTTGTCGTCTCGCCAACTATTGCTTCGAGGACTATCGCTACCGCTTAGTGATAAAATAAAGAAATTACATGTCGATTGCATTTCATACAATAAAGCGACAACCATAAGGCTCCTGCCAGTTGCTGATAACTTCTACAAAACATGATCATCTCATACAACAATTTATATCTCATCACGTCTTGACCATATCACATCATAACATGCCTGCAAAAACAAGTTAGACGTCCTCTACTTTGTTGTTGCAAGTTTTACGTGGCTGCTACGGGCTTCTAGCAAGAACCGTTCTTACCTACGCATCAAAACCACAACGATTTTTCGTCAAGTGTGTTGTTTTAACCTTCAACATGGATCGACCGTAGTCAAACTCGATTCAACTAAAGTTGGAGAAACAGACACCCGCCAGCCACCTTTGTGCAAAGCATGTCGGTAGAACCAGTCTCATGAACACGGTCATGTAATGTCGGTCCGGGCTGCTTCATCCAACAATACCGCCGAATCAAAGTAAGACGTTGGTGGTAAGCAGTATGACTATTATCGCCCACAACTCTTTGTGTTCTACTTGTGCATATCATCTACGCATAGACCTGGCTCGGATGCCACTATTGGGGAACGTAGCATGTAATTTCAAAAAATTTCCTACGATCATGCAAGACCTATCTAGGAGATGCATAGCAATGAGACGGGGAGAGTGTGTCCATGTACCCTCGTAGACCGAAAGCGGAAGCGTTAGATTAACGCGGTTGATGTAGTCGAACGTCTTCATGATCCAACCGATCCAAGTACGGAACGTACGACACCTCCATATTCAGCACATGTTCAGCATGATGACGTCCCTCGAACTCTTGATCTAGTAGAGGGTCGAGGGAGAGTTCCGTCAACACGATGGCGTGGTGACGGTGATGGTGATGTGATCTGCATAGGGCTTCGCCTAAGCACTACGATACTATGACCGGAGGAGTAAACTGTGGAGGGGGCACCGCACACAACTAAGAGAATAACTGTTGTGCCATGGGGTGCCCCTGCCCCCGTATATAAAGGCGGATAGGGAGGAGGCCGGCCAAGGGGCGCGCCATAGGGGGGAAACCGACTAGGACTCCTAGTCCTATTCGCCCCCTTCCTTCCAACGGAGGGGGAAAGGGGAAAGGAGAGGAGAGGAAGAGGGAAAGGGGGGTCGCACCCCTCCCCTTCTTATTTGGACTTCCCTTGGGGGGGGCGCCTCCCCCTTTTGGGTTGTCCCCTCTTCTCTCCCATGGCCCATGAGGCCCATGATTTCCCCTAGGGGGTTCCGGTAACCCCTCGGTACTCTGAAAATATCCGAATCACTCAGAACCATTCCGATGTCCAAATACAACCTTCCAATATATGAATCTTTACCGCACGACCATTTAGAGACTCCTCGTCATGTCCGTGATCTCATCCGGGACTCCGAACAAACTTCGGTCACCAAAAACACATAACTCATAGTACAAATCATCATCGAACGTTAAGCGTGTGGACCCTACGGGTTCGAGAACTATGTAGACATGACCGAGACACATCTCCGGTCAATAACCATTAGCGAAACATGTATGCTCATATTGGTTCCTACATATTCTACGAAGATCTTTATCGGTCAAACCGCATAATAACATACGTCATTCCCTTTGTCATCGGTATGTTACTTGCCCGAGGTTCGATCGTCGGTATCATCATACTTAGTTCAATCTCGTTACCGGCAAGTCTCTTTACTCGTTCCGTAATGCATCATCCCACAACTAACTCATTAGTCACATTGCTTGCAAGGCTTATAGTGATGTGCATTACCGAGAGGGCCCAGAGATACCTCTTCGATACACGGAGTGACAAATCCTAATCTTGATCTATGCCAACTAAACAAATGTAAGTGCATCTAGTGCCCCTTAGTGATTTTGGTGTATTGAAGAATTATAGGTTAAGGGACTAATGTGTTTTTGAGTGTACACATGTCTATAAGTCTATGAGGAGTTTGATATTTACAGAGAAAGTCGACCCCTAAAAATGAGTTCCTTCGACTGAAGACTTTGGATTTCTGAAGACTTTGAAAGTGAAGAAATTGGTGCAATCCTGAAGACTTGGTATTCATTCGAGGAACATGAAGCATGAAGAAATTTGTTTTCGTAGTTTCATTTTCTCTTTCTTGAGTCATAGGAAACACCGTACTGTTAAAGGGGGTCGAGGAAATACTAAGGAAAAATTTCCATGTGATGCTCAACTCAAAATCCTACACCTACCAATCCCTTTGAGTGAAGCCATTGGAAATCTCATACAGTTCAGTCATATTCTTCAATGACAGAGACGAAGTTCTTTTGGTCTCTAAGGAATTTGTTCTGACTAAGGAGTTAGGAATTCGCCAGTGCGGATTGCCTACACAGTGAGGAACATGATAGCCCTGAGGAATTTGATACTCAAATTTCCAACCGTTGCTGTGCTATGCGCCAGTTGTCCCAAAATATCTACCCACCTAATGGTCATATCATTGAAGGGCATTTATGTATTATCATGTTGGGTTGCTCCCTAGGCTATAAATAGCCGCCCCCCTACAACCACTAGCTGGTTGGCTGCTCCGAGAGAAACCGACACTTGTCATTTGAGAGCATCCCATCCTCCGAGGACTTTGAGCGAAAATCATCAAGTGAGGAAAACCCAAACCCAAACACCTACAAACCCAAAGTGATTGAGCATCACTGAAGAGATTGATCCTTCATGGATCCGACACTTGTTACCTTTGAAGACTGTGCTTCTTCCAGATGGTTAGGCGTCAAGGTCTAGAGCATCCAAGAGGAATTGTGGATCTCCGAGTGACCAAGTTTGTGAATGTTCGGAAGTCACCTGAAGACTTACCACGAGTGATTGGGCGAGGTCTGTGTGACCTTAGCTCAAGGATAATATGGTGAGGACTGTGTGTCCGGGACTGTGTGTCCTCAGGTTTAAATACCTAGCCGCTCCAACCAGATGTACAACTGAGACAGCAGTTGGAACTGGTCTACCAAATCATTGTCTTCACCAAGCTCTGTGGTTCTATTTCCTCAACTCTTTCATTTCCTCATAATTGTGTTGAGTGCTTGTTCGTATCTGTGTTTGAAGACTTTGACTAAAGACTTTCTCAATTTCCTTAGTTCAATTTCTTCAGTCTGTTTGTCTTCATCTTGTGCTATCCTGTGTTTATGCTTTTTGTACTCTGTGCTTGTCTTCATTTCATCATGATGACTATGCTTGTGTTCTGTTATGTTTACTTTTGAGTACTTATTCCGCTGCTAGTAGTTCTTCTCTAAGGAATTTCCTCTCCTGCAAATTCCTCAGTGAAGAATTCATAAAAATTGCCTATTCACCCCCCTGTAGTCAATATAACACACTTTCAATTGGTATCAGGGTAAGGTACTCCCTTGTTCTGTGTGATTTTGGTTTAACCGCCTGGAGTTTTAGTTATGTCGACCACAGGAATGAAGACCGTGTCATGCCCCATCTTTGACGGTCATGAGTATCCCAAGTGGAAGGCCATGATGAAGAAGCGCCTCATGGCGATGAACAGTGAGCTGTGGACCATCACTGAGATTGGTCTGACCGATCTGTGCAAGATGGCGGAAGCTGATGACATTCGCAAGTACACTCTTCTCGACCTCATGACGAAGGATGTCATCTGCTCCTGTCTATTTCAAAATCAGTTCAGGAATATCATGCATCTCGATCATGCGAAGCTTATCTGGGACCATCTCTCTGAGGTCTATGAAGGTCATCGAACCCATCATGATCCTTGGTTTGAGGACTTCAAGGAATCACTCAAAGCGATGACATTCGAATCAGAATCATCATCTTCTGCATCATGCCTTATGGCAAAAGATGCTAAGGTAACTGAATGCTATCTATCTGAATCCAGTGATGATGAATCTGGTGATGAATTTGGACCCACCTATGTCAAACTTGCTTCCCTTGCGACTAAACAACAAAGAGCTTTGGAAAAAGTTCAATACATGCTAAATAAGAGTGATGATATGTTGGGAGAAGAAATGGATCAGTCCAAAGCTTTGGCTGAGAGTCTTCAGGGCCTTCAGTCTAAGTTTGACACCCTTCAAGGTCATCATAACACTCTCTTATCTGATCATGAGAAGCTTTCATATGAATTTCTTCAAAGAAAGCAAGATCTTGAAAAGCTAAGAGTGAGTTATGAATATCTTCAGAAGGAGCGTGATTCATTACTTGCTCAACAAATCAGCGCTTCTCAGGAAGAATTTGTTCCTCCATGCTTGAAGTGCATTGAACGTGAATCTGCTAATTCTTCACCTGAATGTTCAAATGCTGCTAATGTTTCAAATTCTTCACCCGCCTCTGCTATCACTAATTCCTCATCTGAGGACATTGCTAGTATCACTGAAGATGCAGGGCTGAAGGAATTGTACATGACAAGCATATACAAAAGCCTCAAAGGGCATCAGACTCCTTGTGATGTGCTTAAAAAGCAGATCCTCAATAGGAACCCTAGGAAAGAGGGTATTGCCTTTGAGAGGAAACTCAATGCTGATGGTACATATTAGAAGCCTGAGCAGTACCCCAAAACCTCATGGGTTGCTTCAAAGGGACCTCTAGTTGATCCATCTAACTTATCTGGCTTTGCATGTGAATCTCCCCGTTCTGATGATGAGTCATTTGACTCCAACTATAAACTGTTCAAAAATCAGAATGGTGAAATATTTGCTAGATATGTTGGCACTAACTGCAGGAACGGTCCTCCCATGAAGAAAATATGGGTTCCCAAAAGGTGCCTTGAAAGTCTTCAGGTGAATGTCCTCAGGACACCACCTGTGAAGAATAGGAACCCCAGATCAAATTCTTCATATGGACCAAATTCCTCAAAAGGATCAAAGTCCTCATATGAATATCATCGTGCTAACAACTCTGTTTCGCGGGGAAGAGCTAAGGGCTATGAATATGAGCATTATTCTTCTAATCATTATGTTCATAAGCCCTTGAAGAATTTCTCTGCTTATTCATATGCTTATCCTAACCCCTCTTATGTGAAACGAAATGGACTGGCTTCTATGCCACCTTTCTTGTATGGAGCTCGCAGAGTGATGAACTCTTTGCCACCCCTTCAGATGTGGGTGGTGAAGAAAAAGAACTAATCTCTTCTGCAAGGTCAGGTCTCCAGATGTACGTAATCGTCTGAAGAATTTGCTGGAGACCTGAATGTGCCTGAAAGGACGCAGGCTAATCATGAAGAAATGAACTTTCATTTCTCACGTCCTCATACTGCTTTATCTGTTCTCTTGCTTGATGAAATTGATCTGATGAATTGATGTCATATTCTTCACTGATGAAGTATATGAGTTCGTAAGTTGCACTAATTCATCAGCAGGATGATCAACCCAAAGCCACTGAGTGGGTCCTCGATAGTGGATGTACAAATCACATGACTGGTGACAAGAATCTATTGATGGATGCTCCCTTATCACCATCGCATCTGAAGCATATCATCTTCGCTGACAAAGGCAAAAGTCAGGTATTGGGTCTAGGTAAGGTTGCGATCACAAAGGATCGATGCATGGACAAAGTCATGCTTGTCGAGTCCTTAGGATACAACCTCATGTCTGTCTCAATGCTTTGCGATCTTGATATGGTAGTTGTCTTTGGCAAGTACCGTTGTGTTGTGGTTATGGAAGCTGACAATTCCAAAGTCTTCGAAGGCTTTAGGAGAGGAGACCTGTATATTGTTGATTTCTCTACAGGACCGCAACCAGCCGTGTGTCTACTTGTAAAAGCTTCAGAGGGCTGGCTCTGGCATCGACGACTTGGTCATGCAGGCATGAGGAATTTGCACATGCTTGTGAAGAAGAAGCATGTCATTGGCATCGAGAATGTCAAATTCCTCAAGGATCACTTATGCAGAGCCTGTGAAGCTTGGAATATGACAAAGGCTAAGCATCCAGCGAAGACTATCATGACCACCACTCATCCATTTGAATTGCTTCACATGGATCTCTTCGGTCCTAACCATTATTCTGCAGTCTCAAATGATGCATCTCAATATGGCTTTGTTATTGTTGATGATTACTCTCGATACACATGGGTACACATTGTTACTTACAAACATGAAGTGCATGAAGTCTTCAAACGATTTTCCTCGAGGGCTTCAACCAACTTTGGTGTGAAGATCAAGCACATCAGAAGTGACAATGGAACTGAGTTCAAGAATTCTGGTCTTGATGACTATCTTGATGAACTTGGTATTACTCATGAGTTATCTGCTCCTTATACTCCTCAGCAGAATGGTGTCGTGGAGCGCAAGAACAGGACTCTTGCTAAGATGGCTCGCACTATGCTTGATGAATACAAAACGCCTCGTCGTTTCTAGATTGAGGCAATTGATACTGTGTGCCACATCATCAACAGAGTATATCTTCACAAATTCTTCAAGAAGACTGCCTATGAACTCCTCACTGATAAGAAACCCAATGTAAGTTATTTCAAAGTCTTCGGTGCTAAATGTTGGATTAGAGATTGTAGGATCTAGAAGTAGATGTGTCTAGAGGGGGGGGACTAGACACTTAGTGCTAAAGTTGCAATTTTTAAGCTTTTTCGGTTTAAGTGGAGTTTAGGCACAATTTCAACACACACAATACATATCAAGCAAGCATGCAAAAAGTATATGAGCAGCGGAATGTAAAGCATGCAACTTGCAAGAATGTAAAGAGAAGGGTTTGGAGAAATCAGACGCAATTGGAGACACGGATGTTTTTCCTGTGGTTCGGATAGGTGGTGCTATCCTACATCCACGTTGATGGAGACTTCAACCAACGAAGGGTAACGGTTGCGCGAGTCCACACAGGGCTCCACCCAAGGGTAACGGTTGCGCGAGTCCACACAGGGCTCCACCCACGAAGGGTCCACGAAGAAGCAACCACCCACAAAGGGTCCACGAAGAAGCAACCTTGTCTATCCCACCATGGCCATCGCCCACGAAGGACTTGCCTCACTAGCGGTAGATCTTCACGAAGTAGGCGATCTCCTTGCCCTTACAAACTCCTTGGTTCAACTCCACAATCTTGTCGAAGGCTCCCAAGTGACACCTAGCCAATCTAGGAGACACCACTCTCCAAGAAGTAACAAATGGTGTGTAGGTAATGAACTCCTTGCTCTTGTGCTTCAAATGATAGTCTCCCCAACACTCAACTCTCTCTCATAGGATTTGGATTTGGTGGAAAGAAGATTTGAGTGGAAAGCAACTTGGGAAGGCTAGAGATCAATATTCATATGGTAGGAATGGAATGTCTTGGTCTCAACACATGAGTAGGTGGTTCTCTCTCAGAACATATGAGTTGGAATGGTGTGTGTGTTCTGATGGCTCTCTCCTCGAATGAGAAGGAGGTGGAGGGGTATATATAGCCTCCACACAAAATCCAACCGTTACATAGTTTTCCAATCTCGGTGGGACCGAATCAATAAACTCGGTCGGACCGAAAATGTAAACCTAGTGACCGTTAGTGATTTCGGTGGGACCGACTGGATCAACTCGGTGGGACCGATGTGCTAGGGTTAGGGTAAATCCAAAACTCGGTTTGACCGATTACTCAAACTCGGTGGGACCGATGTGGGTAATAAGTGAAACTGAGATTTGGTCAAGCAAACTCGGTGGGACCGATTGCATATCTCGGTGGGACCGAGAATATTGCAATGGGTAACAGAGAGTTTGCAAGCCCATCTCGGTGAGACCGAGATCCCATCGATGAGACCGAACTGATTAGGGTTTGGCAGTGGCTTATGACGAGTGAAACTCGATGGCACCGGATAGGAAGAATCGGTAGGACCGAGTTTGGCTTAGGGTTTAGGTCATATGTGGACATGGGAAAGTAGTTGAGGATTTTTGGAGCATATCATTAAGCACATGAAGCAAGAGGCTCATTAAGCAACACCTCATCCCTCCTTGATAGTATTGGCTTTTCCTATGGACTCAATGTGATCTTGGATCACTAAAATGTAAAATGAAGAGTCTTGAGCTTGAAGCTTTAGCCAATCCTTTGTCCTTAGCATCTTGAAGGAGTTCCCACAACCTTTAGTCCATGCCACTCCATTGTTGAACTTATCTGAAATATGCTAGATAGAGATGTTAGTCCAACAAGAGATATGTTGTCATCAATTATCAAAACCACCTAGGGAGCACTTGTGCTTTCAATCTCCCCCTTTTTGGTAATTGATGGCAACATACATCAAAGCTTTAGATAAAGATATAAAGAACAACATGTAAAGCTTTGGAAGGACACGTAACAAGCATAGGCTCCCCCTACATGTATGCACTCATGTAAATATGAAATATAGAGACATGTGAGAGCATAATCATGACAGAGTAGGCAATGTGTTACATGTATCTTGGCCATATGCATCAGAGCAAAAGATTATCAAGGAAAATACCTTCATGCTCATGAGTCCTTCTTGCAAACAGTATGTACATAAGCAAGAACTCCTCATACTCATGATTTTGATGCATATACTTACCTTGTGGTCTTGAGTTGGCTTAGGATGGAATGAACCTGCACAAACAAAGTTAGATAACACAGGTACATCCACTAGCCAGAGCAAACAAAAGAAACCACAAGAATACCAAGACTGGGATGACATGTAGAGAGTGAGTACTAGGTACCACATTGGATTCAACATGTCCCCAAGAATAAAGATATGCAATGAATTTGACTGATTTCTTTCCCTTAGGTGTCTTGCTCCCCCTGAATCTTACATGGGATATTGGGAGAAGATAGGAAACAGAAAATCAGAGCTGAAAGATATGAATAGAACTTAATTCAAATGAGTTCATATGAACATGTCTTTCCCCCAAAAAGACATGTGGCATCTCTCCTCTTGAACATCAAGCATCTGGGATCCTTGAGTATTTTCTCTCCCCCTTGAGGTCTCTCTCTCCCCCTTAATATTTTCTCTTGTAGGTTTGGTCCTTGAGACTGTTTCTCTCCCTTGATGTGATCTCTCTCTCCTACAAGCTTTGATGTGATCTCTCTCTCTCCCCCTTTGACATCAATTTCCAAGAAGGTTTCTCCTGGAATCCGTCGAATAGGTTTGGTCCTTGAGATTCAGCACAAGGCAGAGGATAAAATTGTGATGCTTGTGGAGGACAAGATTCATTGAGTGGAGCTGGATCAGAAGAAATGTAGAACAAGTGGCAAACTGTTTTTCTGATTGCAAAGTCGGTGGCACCGAGTGGCATATTTCGGTGGTACCGAAAAGATTCGGTTGGACCGAAAATTGCAAGTCGGTGAAACCGAGTTTACACAGAGAAAAACACTTGTCACCTCAGCTCACTAGACAAGTAAGATCTCACAAAGATTTGCAATGAATTAGCTAAAAGATTTGCAAGGAATTTGGTGCAGAAATATGCAGAACAAAAACAAAGAGAAAAGAGTGAAAGTTTCTAGATGAATTTTTTTTGATTGACAAGGAAGAAACAAATATGCAAGGGACAAATGCAATAACTCAGAAAAGAACACAAGATAACTTCATCTAGAATTGGTCGGTGACATAGTCACCTATGTTAGAGTATATTGACTTAGGAGTCAAGTGAGTAAACTTGATCATAGGTCATACTCATCGTTTAAGCTCAAAATGGGGTTACCATTTTTTGTTTAAGCATCTTGATGTATTCACATCTTGTTGATTTTCTTTGACTCATGTCTTGGAGTAAAGCTTCTCTAAGATGGAATGACATACCTTGGGTGGTGGTGTGGTTCTTGCTCATGTAGTTGAACTTGTGTGGGTGCTCAAGGTTGATGTAGTTCATCAAGAGTTGGGAGCACCACTTGGAGTTTGAGTTCATCTACCTACATGGGTTAGTTCTTGCAAGGAAGAGCACTTGTGTATCCAAGAATGACAATCATGAAGCTTAATATAGAATTTGTCAAAGGATATGTTTGAGTGGTTTTGTGCTTCCTTGTCTTCAACCACCATTGTGTAGAGTCTTGGTGATGTAGAGATTGCTCAAGATGTGAGTGAGTCGCAATCTCATGGAATTAGATTCAACCAAGCACCTACATGGGTTAGACAACATGCAAGGTACAAATATATCCAAGACATAAGATAGTTATCATAAGAGATACATCATGGGTTAGTCATAAGCTCATGTCTTGCATGTATCCAATGGAGTTTCTACTCCAAGTTCGAAGCATCAATGATGTTCAATTCTCCTCTCAACCTGCAAAACACTTTCTCATCAAGTGGTTTAGTGAATATATCCGCTAATTGCTTGTCGGTGAGAACATGCTTAAGATTGATGTCACCCTTAGCAACATGATCTCGAATGAAATGATGACGAACTTCAATATGCTTAGTTCGAGAATGTTGTATAGGATTATGACCAATTTTGATAGCACTTTCATTGTCACAAAGCAGTGGAACATGTTTCACATAAATCCCATAATCTTTAAGAGTTTGGGTCATCCAAAGTAATTGAGCACAACATGAACCAGCGGCAATGTATTCCGCTTCGGCGGTGGATAAGGATACCGAGTTTTGTTTCTTGGAAGACCAAGACACAAGAGATCTACCAAGAAATTGACAAGTACCCGAAGTGGACTTTCTATCAACCTTGTCTCCGGCATAATCCGAGTCAGAATAGCCAACAAGATCAAAAGAAGACCTCTTAGGATACCAAATGCCAAAATTTGGTGTATGGATTAAATATCTCACTATCCTTTTCACAGCCTTAAGATGACAATCTTTAGGAGTAGCTTGATATCGTGCACACATGCACACACTTAGCATAATATTGGGACGTGAAGCACATAGGTATAACAATGAACCAATCATAGAGCGATAAACCTTTTGATCAACAGGTTCACCATCTTTGGTCAAATCATTATGTCCACTAGTAGGCATGGGTGTAGACATACCTTTGCATTCTTGCATATTGAACTTCTTGAATAAGTCCTTGGTGTACTTTGTTTGAGAGACAAATGTACCTTCCTTAGTTTGCTTGATTTGCAACCCGAGAAAGAATTTGAGTTCACTCATCATAGACATCTCAAACTTCTCTGACATTAGCTTTCCAAACTTTTCACTAAAGAGAGGGTTAGTTGAACCAAATATGATATCATCAACATAAATTTGGCATACAAATAGTTCTCCATTAACCCTTTTAGTAAAAAGAGTAGAATCAATTTTACCAATTTCAAAACCACTTGTAGTAAGGAACTTGGTCAAGCATTTATACCATGCTCTAGGAGCTTGTTTAAGACCATAAAGAGCTTTGTGAATTTTGTAAACATGATTTGGTTTCTTAGGATTAATAAAGCCGGGAGGTTGTTTGACATAAACTTCCTCCTCTATTTCACCATTTAGAAAATCACTCTTAATGTCCATTTGGTACAAGGTGATATTATGGTGATTAGCATAGGCAAGTAAGATGCGAATAGACTCAAGTCTAGCAACGGGAGCATATGTCTCACCATAGTCCATACCTTCGACTTGTGTGTAACCTTGGGCGACGAGACGTGCTTTGTTGCGAACCACTTGTCCATCTTCATCTTGCTTGTTACGAAACACCCATTTGGTACCAATGATGTTGTGGTTGTTGTCGGGCTTTTCGACCAATGTCCAAACTTGGTTTCTTTCAAAATTATGTAGCTCTTCATGCATAGCGTTTATCCAATCCGGATCTTCCAATGCTTCTTCAACCTTCATAGGTTCAATGCTAGAGATAAATGAATAGTTTTCACAAAAGTTAGCTAAACGAGTTTTTGAGCGAGTGATTCTCCCGGTTTGTATATCATTGAGGATTTGCTCGACGGGATGATCTTTGGCAATTCTTGCTCGAACTCGTGAGAGCTTTTGCTTGAGTCTTCGTTGAGCATCTTCTTCATCTTGTTCTTCTTCTTGGCCTTCTTCATTGTTGACGTCGTCGTTCTCTTGTCGTGGTGGAGAAGGAGGTTGTTGATGTTCATCTTGACGTACTTCCTCGTTTTCTTCATCTTGGTGTGTCCCACTTGTGGATGCTTCCGTGTCGATTCTTGGTTCACCTTGTCGTGAAGTAGAAGCTTCCACTTGGATGGATGAAGTACTCTCCTTCACCTCCATTGGACGAATTTTGCCAATGGACAAGTCTTGAATTGCTTCTGAAGGGTCTTTGTCTCCTACATCAATTGGCAATTGCTCTACTTGCGAGCCATTAGATTCATCAAACTTCATATCTACCGTCTCTTCAACCTTTCGGGTGAAATTGTTGTAGACACGGTAAGTGTGAGAGTTTGATCCATAACCAAGTAGAAAACCTTCATGAGATTTAGGAGCAAACTTTGAATGACGATGCTTATCAAGAATGTAGCACTTTGAGCCGAATACTCGAAAGTATCCGACTTGAGGCTTGTTAACGGTGAGGAGCTCGTATGCCGTCTTTCCGAGTAGCTTGTGAAGATATAAGCAATTTGTTGCGTGACAAGCTGTCTCAACCGCTTCTGCCCAAAAGTGCTTTGGTGTCTTGTATTCATCAAGCATCGTTCTTGCCATTTCGATGAGCGTCCGGTTCTTCCTCTCAACAACTCCATTTTGTTGAGGTGTGTACGTAGCCGAGAACTCGTGTGAAATCCCTTCTTCGTCAAGAAAGGTGTCCACATTTGCGTTCTTGAACTCCGTTCCGTTGTCACTCCGAACCTTCTTGATCTTCACATCAAACTGATTTTGGGCCTTCCTAGCGAAGTTTCTGAAGATCTTCTGGACCTGCGATTTGTCATTAAGAAAGAACACCCACATAAATCTTGAAAAATCATCAACTATAACTAGACCAAAAGAATTTCCACCGAGACTCTTGTAGGCGTTGGGACCAAAAAGATCCATGTGAAGTAGCTCTAGTGGCCTCCTCGTGGTCATGATGTTCTTCACGGGATGTCTTCCTCCAACCTGTTTACCTGCTTGACAAGCACTGCAAAGTCTATCCTTATCAAATATGACATCATTAACTCCAAGGATATGATTTCCTTTAATAAGCTTGTCAAGGTTTCTCATGCCAACGTGACCTAGTCGTCTATGCCACAACCAACCTTTTGAGGATTTAGCAACAAAGCAAGTTTTAGGTTGTGCCTTTTTAGAGAAATCGACAATGTAAAGATCTCCTCTACGCATACCCGTAAAGACCATTTTATGATTGTCTCGACGAAATACTTGGCAATCTACCTCAGTAAATAGGACATTCAAACCGAAATCAGCAAGTCTAGATACTGAAAGTAAGTTGTAGCCAAGAGATTCAACGAGCATGACATTTTGAATGGAACTATCATGTGAGATGGCCACCTTACCAAGGCCAACCACTTTACCCTTTGAATTATCACCAAAGGTGACATATTTACGAGGGCCGTTGTTTTCAGCAAGATCACGAAACATCTCTTCATCTCCGGTCATATGATCAGTACATCCACTATCAAGAACCCATTCCTTTCCTCCTGATTCATATCCCCGAAGATTTGCCATAAGACCAAAATGTCTCATTGCATCATCAAGATCGAAGTCACTATCATCATCATCATAATATTCATGTTCATCATGATCTTGTGACTCATCATTTCCTAGAGAGGGTAATTCATTAGATAAATGATCAAAGTGGTTACTTTTATGAATTCTTATAGCTTTGAGTATGATATCATTAATGATTCCAACATCTCCTTTAGCATGCTTAAGATTGGCAAGTTCAAAAAGACATTTACCAAAATTAGGATCACTAGAGTTCATCTTACTCAAGGCGATAGATTTATGGAGAATTTCATCCAAAGTTTTCAAGGAATAATTGGGAAATCGTTCCTCAAGAAATTTCCATATGGTATAGGCACAATTGTGAGTAGGCAAACTAGCAATCAAATTTTTGGGCAATCCTCTAATGATGAGCTCAATAGTTCTAAGATTGCGAATCATGTCAATATCTTCATCTAGGGTAGGATGCAAGGGATCAATATGGGGTGCACAAGGGCTAGCAATATACTTGTTCAAATGATATTGATTGAAGATTACAAGCATCTCATTTTTCCACTCATGAAAATACTCTCCCTCAAGAATAGGCACTCTATGTCTAAGATTCCCTAATGTAGACACATCCATCTTCCTCCAATGGTGATTAAACCAAGGCAATGGAGACCAATGCTCTGATACCACTTGTAGGATCTAGAAGTAGATGTGTCTAGAGGGGGGGGGATTAGACACTTAGTGCTAAAGTTGCAATTTTTAAGCTTTTTCGGTTTAAGTGGAGTTTAGGCACAATTTCAACACACACAATACATATCAAGCAAGCATGCAAAAAGTATATGAGCAGCGAAATGTAAAGCATGCAACTTGCAAGAATGTAAAGAGAAGGGTTTGGAGAAATCAAACGCAATTGGAGACACGGATGTTTTTCCCGTGGTTCGGATAGGTGGTGCTATCCTACATCCACGTTGATGGAGACTTCAACCCACGAAGGGTAACGGTTGCGCGAGTCCACACAGGGTGCCACCCAAGGGTAACGGTTGCGCGAGTCCACACAGGGCTCCACCCACGAAGGGTCCACGAAGAAGCAACCACCCACAAAGGGTCCACGAAGAAGCAACCTTGTCTATCCCACCATGGCCATCGCCCATGAAGGACTTGCCTCACTAGCAGTAGATCTTCACGAAGTAGGCGATCTCCTTGCCTTACAAACTCCTTGGTTCAACTCCACAATCTTGTCGGAGGCTCCCAAGTGACACCTAGACAATCTAGGAGACACCACTCTCCAAGAAGTAACAAATGGTGTGTAGGTAATGAACTCCTTGCTCTTGTGCTTCAAATGATAGTCTCCCCAACACTCAACTCTTTCTCATAGGATTTGGATTTGGTGGAAAGAAGATTTGAGTGGAAAGCAACTTGGGAAGGCTAGAGATCAAGATTCATATGGTAGGAATGGAATGTCTTGGTCTCAACACATGAGTAGGTGGTTCTCTCTCAGAACATATGAGTTGGAATGGTGTGTGTGTTCTTATGGCTCTCTCCTTGAATGAGAAGGAGGTGGAGGGGTATATATAGCCTCCACACAAAATCCAACCGTTACACAGTTTTCCAATCTCGGTGGGACCGAATCAATAAACTCGGTCGGACCGAAAATGTAAACCTAGTGACCGTTAGTGATTTCGGTGGGACCGACTGGATCAACTCGGTGGGACCGATGTGCTAGGGTTAGGGTAAATCCAAAACTCGGTTTGACCGATTACTCAAACTCGGTGGGACCGATGTGGGTAATAAGTGAAACTGAGATTTGGTCAAGCAAACTCGGTGGGACCGATTGCATATCTCGGTGGGACCGAGAATATTGCAATGGGTAACAGAGAGTTTGCAAGCCCATCTCGGTGAGACCGAGATCCCATTGGTGAGACCGAACTGATTAGGGTTTGGCAGTGGCTTATGACGAGTGAAACTCGGTGGCGCCGGATAGGAAGAATTGGTAGGACCGAGTTTGGCTTAGGGTTTAGGTCATATGTGGACATGGGAAAGTAGTTGAGGATTTTTGGAGCATATCATTAAGCACATGAAGCAAGAGGCTCATTAAGCAACACCTCATCCCTCCTTGATAGTATTGGCTTTTCCTATGGACTCAATGTGATCTTGGATCACTAAAATGTAAAATGAAGAGTCTTGAGCTTGAAGCTTTAGCCAATCCTTTGTCCTTAGCATCTTGAAGGAGTTCCCACAACCTTTAGTCCATGCCACTCCATTGTTGAACTTATCTGAAATATGCTAGATAGAGATGTTAGTCCAACAAGAGATATGTTGTCATCAATTATCAAAACCACCTAGGGAGCACTTGTGCTTTCAGAGATCCTCATCACAACTCAAAATTTGCACTGAAAGCACATGAAGGTTTTATGCTTGGTTTCGGAAAGGACTCGCACACCTACAAAGTTTTCAAAAACATTCTTCACAAGGTTGTTGAAACTATAGATGTGCGGTTCGATGAAACTAATGGCTCGCAAAGAGAGCACCTACCTTCTGTGATAGATGAACCAGCACCTGAGGAAACTATCAAGTTCAAGGCTACTGAGGATGTCATTCCTACTGAAGAATCTGCTGAAGAATTCATTCCAAAACATGAAGAACATCGAGCTAATGCACCTGAAGAAAATACAGAAGAAAATGGTGCTGAAGAAAATGCTGATCAAATTCCTCAACGACAACCAGCTCATCCTCGCGTTGCAAAAGAAGTGCAAGTTGAAAAGATCATCAATGACATTAAAGCGCCATGTCCTCTCACACGCTCAAAAGCTTCACACTTATCTAACTTTTGTGGGCACTATGCTTTTGTCTCTATCACAGAGCCCACTAAGGTAGATGAAGCATTTCTGGAGCCTGAGTGGATTCAAGCCATGCAAGAAGAATTACATCAGTTCGAGCTCAACAACGTCTGGGAACTGGTCAAACGTCCAGATCCTCGCAAGCACAATATCATTGGCACAAAATGGATCTATCGCAACAAGCAAGATGAAAATGGCCTTGTGGTAAGGAATAAGGCACAAGTTGTAGCTCAAGGCTACACACAGGTTGAAGGTATTGATTTCGATGAAACTTTTGCACCTGTTGCTAGACTTGAGGCTATTCACATATTACTTGCTTATGCTAACCATCATGATATCACTCTATATCAAACGGATGTGAAAAGTGCATTCCTCAATGGTAATCTTGAGGAAGAAGTATATGTTGCTCAACCCCTAGGTTTTGAAGATCCAAAGCATCCTAACAAAGTCTTCAAACTCAATAAGGCCCTCTATGGCGTCAAGCAGGCCCCATGGGCGTGGTATGATACTTTGAAGGAATTCCTTATGAAGAAAGGCTTCAAACCCAGTTCACTCGACCCTACTCTTTTCACTAAATCTTATGATGGTGAATTGTTTGTGTGCCAAATATATGTTGATGATATTATCTTTGGCTGTACTGACCAACGTTATAGTGATGAATTTTCCTATATGATGAGTGAAGAATATCAAATGTCTATGATGGGAGAATTGAAATTCTTCTTAGGTCTTCAAATTCGTCAACAACGCAATGGCATATTCATATATAAAGAGAAATACCTCAAGGATGTACTGAGGAAATTCGGCATGCAAGATTGCAAAGGCATCAAAATTCCTATGCCCACAAATGGCCATCTGTGCACTGATGAAAATGGTATCGACTTTGATCATAAGGTATACCGCTCCATGATTGGTTCTTTATTGTACTTATGTGCATCTAGGCCAGATATTATGCTTAGTGTTTGCATGTGTGCCTGATTTCAAGCTACACTGAAGGAATCACACCATAAGGCTGTGAAGCATATTCTTCGATATCTAGCTCACACACCAACACTTGGATTATGGTACCCCAAGGGCTCGGCTTTTGATCTCATTGGATATTCTGACTCTGACTATGCTGGTGATCGTGTGGATCGCAAGTCAACATCTGGTACATGTCATTTCCTTGGACGATCTTTGGTCTGTTGGTCCTCGAAGAAATAGAACTGCGTATCACTATCTACTGCTGAAGCTGAGTACATTGCCGCTGGTTCTTGCTGTGCTCAATTGCTATGGATGAAGCAAACTCTCAAGGACTACGACGTCAACATGAAGAATGTGCCTCTCTTCTGTGACAATGAGAGTGCCATCAAGATTGCTCACAACCTAGTTCAACACTCGAAGACAAAGCACATTCAGATTCGTCATCATTTTCTTCGTGATCATGTGTTGAAGGGCGACATTTCTATTGAGCATGTGAAGACTGAAGAACAGCTAGCCGATATCTTCACAAAGCCCTTGGATGAGAAGAGATTTAGCAAGTTGCGGTGTGAGCTAAATATCTTAGAATCTTCGAATGTTCTTTGAAAAGGACACTCATCCTAACACTTATGCAAAATTGATGACTTAGATGTGCAACACATGAAGAAACGTTTTTCTTCAATCAATGAAGAATAACACTCTAAGTGTGAAGAAATTAACGAAGAATTTGATTCTCAGAACCCTATGACAATTGTACGCGGTGTCTGAAATCATCATTCTTATACGGTGGGTCACGCCACCCAAAAGTTGAAAATCCTCAATTTGAGTTTTTTTGTGTTGAAATTCCTCAGTTGTTCAAGTTCTTCAACTTTGCATTGTCTTCACTGTTTCCGTCGTTTATCTTCATTGGCTATATATATACGAGTTTATGTCCTCTACAACATTCACTTATGGCTATTTCTTCAAGTTGGTTTTTCTGCTAAGTGAATGTGATCGGACCCTTCCCCCTCTATGCTATACTCAACCCAATCTGTTCACAAATTCTTCATGTGCGTTCTATTTGAAACTCGTTCAAAATCTTCATTGTGTCCTTGTCAGCTGAAGAAATTGCGAACGGAACTTTAAAACCTATCTTATCTAAATTTTCGGCTTTGCCGCTCAAACTGTTCCGCATCCCACGATATACTTATCTATTCACCCATGATCGCACACGATCTCCACTTCTCAGTACGTGGGTGACACATGTCAAGCGAATGAGAAGGGTCAGGGGCACGTTCGTCCAAATTCTTCGGGCGAACAGTTTTTCACCGTGGCTATAAATCCCCCTTCCCCTTCCTCACTTCCTTTACTCTGCTCGACCTCTCTCCAGCTCGAGCTTCTCAAACCCTAGCGCCGCCGCTACATCATCGTCGCCGGTGCTTCACTTCCTCGACCTCATCGCCGTCGTACTCGCGCCGGTCGCGGAAATCTTCACTCTGCCGCCGCCGTAGCTGTCTTCCTCCACCAAGTTAGGGCGTGGAAGATCTGCACCGACGAACTTTACATCTCCACATACCAGTTTGTCGTGTTCTTCGTCCAGGGTAATTAAAAGTTACTTTTACTGCCCTATTTGATTCAAATGATTTCTACAAAATCCTCAAAGGTGTTTTTCTTCATATCTCCACACACTAAAACACCTCACATGTCATATGTTCTTGATTCATTTCTCTAAGCTATGTTTTTCTTCAAGATTCCTCAAATGTGTGGATTTTCCATCTATACATCTCTGGAACCTAAGACAAAGAACGCTTAGTGAAATTCTTCAAGACTCATCTGGTCAAATTCCTCAAACTTGTTCTTTATAAAAAAACCTTCTGAGAACGCATATGACCTCTCCAAATTCCTCGCAACTATACTCTGTTCACATGTACTCATGTCAGCTGCTGAATCACTAGGTTCTCATCAACTTAACTCATTTGCAGCGTTCCTTGAAGAAAATTTGCATACCTCTTCAGAGAATTCAATTGTTCAAATTCCTCAACTGAAGAAAATGGCTGATGGTAAGAAGCCACAGAAAGTAGGAAAGAGGCCTGAGGTCAACACTGCCTTTGAAATACCTGAGGACATCTATGCTGGGTACTGCACACCCCCCGAGGAAGATAAAAATCAGCGCAAGGTGCGCATTCAAAAGATTGAGAGGAGATGGGCAAGAGAGTGGAGGGAGTATAGATATGTCACTCCCAAATATATGAAGAAATTTGCACTAAATCCTCCATGCCCAAGACCTCCGTTGGCACATGGTCAAATAGCTAATCCCACCAGCCTTAAGCGTGGTGAGGATTATCCTAATGAATGGGCCAAGCGCCAGGCCAAATTGTCCAAACAAGCAAAAGATGCAGTGAGGAAATTCAATGAAGACTCTGCTGCCGCTGCTGCTGTTGAGGCCTCTGTAAAGCCGAAGAAGGCCATGCCAAAGAAGCCTCCTCACAAGCCCAGTGCTTCACCAGCAATGCCCTCACGGCCAAGTTCCTCAGCTATGCCCTCACGGCTAATTCCTCACGCTGCTCCTGCTTCTACAAAATCCTCAGCTCCTCCGCCAAAGTCTTCGGGTGCTCCGACCAAATCCTCAGCACCTGTGCATCTCGCCACGTGCCAAAGGACCACAGACATATCTATTGCCTCAGGAGCCTCTGCAAGTTCCTTAGCTGCTCCAAGTTCCTCAGCTGCTCCCACTCTTCTGAAGAAGAAGACCTCTGCTGGACGAGGTCCTCGACTAAGTCCTCACAAGAAACAAGTTGCTTTCCAAGTGCCCTCTGATGATGATGAGGCTGATGATGAAGAACTTGCTGAAATCATCAGGGACAAGCAACTCAGGGCCGCTAGAGCCAAAGGCAGTAATGTGCCATTAATGCTGGATCCGAAGTTGATCCTAGACTTCATTGACTTGTGGCACAAGGACCCCAATACACCTCTGCCTGAGCTGAACCTCACTCCTGGTCAAAGTCATGTACTGACTCACTTCATTGATGAAGAGAAATGGAAATTTGAACAGGGAAGAAGGGTGAAGAAAGCGCAATACAAGAAAGAGCGCTTTCTGAAGCAAAACGTTCTGAAGCTTTCACATGAAGAACTTGTTGCTCTTCAATCTGAAATCAAGAAACCGAGTGATGAATTTGATTGCTATTATGCTGACTGGCTAGGAGCCAAAGTCAGATTTGTAAAGATAACTGAATAGTTCACTTCCAATGTTGTAGCCCCAAGGCAACAGGAAATTCCTCAGGCTGAAGCATCTGCTCAGCCGACTGACGAAAATGCCAGCACCGCTGATGACAATCAGGTTGCTGAAGAAAATGTGAGTTCCAGGGCTGATGACTGCATCCCATCCGCTGATGAAATTGGCAGGGCATCCACTAGTGGTGCGCCTGAAGAAAATGAACAAGTCAGGGAAACTGCATCAGTTGCGCCTGAAGAAATACAACTCAATTCCTCTGCTCCTGTGCCTACACCAACTCTGATCCTTCCATCTGCATCAGATGTGAAGAGGACCAAGGCTGCAGAACGTGCATCGGTGAAGAAAAGGAAGGCATCAACTGCATCAGATTCTTCAGCTCAGAAGAAGATGAAGCCATTGACTAGCTCGTTTGCAAATCCCATTGATGCTGTTCCTATCTCAACCATGCCATCAAAGGACCTTGTTCCTTTTGATGAAGAATATGTGATTCCAAGTGAATCTGATGAAGAGAATCCCTCTGCTGCTTCGTCAGAGCAGATGGATGAATAAATTGAAGTGGATACAATCCCTTCAACACCAGTTGTCTCCTCGCCTATGCCTCAGTTTACTGCTGAAGAGGCCAGCATTGAAGAAATGGGAGATGAAGATGTGGACATTGGCTATACCACACCCGTGCTAAGTGATGAATTTTGGGAAAGTCAGCACCCCAACTCTCCACTCTTCACACCATTGCAACAAATTCCTCAGTCCCCAGTAACTACTGTACAAATGGGATCTGATGAACCACATGCCACACCATCTTCCCATGAAGAAATTCCAGCCACTAGTGCTGAAGATCATGTAAATGAAGAATTGAAGTCCCAGGCTGCCACTGAAGCAACACCTGAAATTCCTCAGCCTGTGGAACCTGAGATCGAGATCCTGGAGGTTGTGATGCAATTGACTGACACTCCTCACCCCAAGCCAAAGGATCCATTCTCAAAGAAGCAGAAATTCAAGGCTGATGATTTCTTCAGCGAGCATGTGTTCTTCACTAACTACAATCCTTATGACTCTGCTCGTCTAAGGAGGAAGTGTTTCTGGACTGCAAGCCAGGACAACTTCTATTCTTCACTGCTTTTCAACAAAGACAAAATCTTCTACCATGAGCATATTCCTCATGTGGACATGGAATCATTACCGTGCTTCTCTCCTATGCTCAGTGTTCTTCATGATGCAGGCCTCCTCAACTTTTGCTATGACATTGTTGATTGGAATGAAGAGCTTATTCTTTAGTTCTATGCTACATTGCATATCACAGGTGATCTTGAAGATATCAACACCTGGGTCTTGGACTGAATGACCAAAAATACTCACTATAAGGCACCGACCTCTGAATTGCTTCACGCCCTACCCATCAGTCCACCCAGTGAAGGAGCTCGCTGCCTGTATCATGAACCAGAACTCATAGCTCATTACATGCAAGTGTTAATGAAGCCTTTGAAGCCCGGTCAAGCCCCAAGGACCAAATTCCTCATGAAGGATTTACTCTATGTGCCCAGTATCGTCTATCGCATTCTGACGAGGACAATGAGTCCCATCAAAGGCCAAGACTCATCTGATGAGGAAATAGTTGGCATCATGAAGAATCTGCTATTCAACATCATTCATAGCATTCCTATCAACTATCACGATTTCTTCATGAGGACTCTGGCAAATGCTGCACTTTCTCCGTTTGAGCTGAAACCTTATGCACCTTGGATTATGAGATTCCTCAGGACAAGGTCTTCACTCAACTACAAGGCTGATTTTCAGAATCACCTTAGCTATCTGCCCCCGATTGAAGTCCTCAAGCAGGCTTTTACTTCAACTGATGAAAAGGCAAGGCTCCTACAGTCATTGATGAAGGCATTCGTCCATTGGATGGTCAGTTTCGCAAAGCTACATCTTATTCCACCAATGATGACTCTGCCACACATGACTCTGCTGCCAATGCACCCAAGTCTACTCCTCAAGCCACTTCTCCTCGTGTGATGACTGACCGTGAGCTTTTGCTTAGTCTTCACCAGAAGGTGGATCGAAACCATAAATGGGTTAAGCGTCAGTTTGGTTCATTTCTTCACAACATGACCGCTACACACAATGTAGTGAAGAAAAACCATTACTACCTCCATGAAGTCTTCGGTCGCACCTGGGCCATTCTATCACATCTGTATGGTGAAGAAGATCTGAAGAAAATGGGTCTCAAGGAAGATTTTGACTGGTCTACACCTCCACCGAAGAAATTCAAGAAGGTCAAGGTTCCTTCTTTGGTGTCCAGCTCATATTCTTCATCACGCGGTACCGACGAGTACGAATACTTGGACGACACTGCGGCAGGCCCTTCCACGACAAACGACCCCAACAACGCAGGTGCTCCTTCATCAACTTGATATTCTTCATGGGCGTTAGTCCTCATTTTCGATCCTTTTGGTCATTCGATGACAAAGGGGGAGAATTTTGAGTTAGTCTTCAAACGGGTCTGTCTATATGGGCGTTTTTTTTCCTAAGTTACAACTCTCGTTCTTCTGAAACTTTATTGGATCGAGTTGTAAACTTAAACCCGATGGTGCTCTGATACTCTTGATGCGTTTTTTTGCATGCTTATTCCTCATATATGTTAATGCATGCATGCTGCATTACATCAGTCACCATATTTCATCATGCATTTCAAATTCTTCATTATGATATGTCAAATGCGTGTATGAATTACAAGATATAGGGGGAGATCTCCATGATTCTATTCTTCAAAGTGTGCAATGCTTCAAAAGAAAATTCCTCACTATGCACATCTTTAGGGGGGGTTCTTCTATATCTTGCAATCAAATTCCTCAATATCAGTATTTACACTTCATAGGTTTATCCCCGTTGAAAACTTAACCTATATTGTCATCAATCACCAAAAAGGGGGAGATTGTAAGTGCATCTAGTGCCCCTTAGTCATTTTGGTGTATTGAAGACTTATAGGTTAAGGGACTAATGTGTTTTTGAGTGTACACATGTCTATAAGTCTATGAGGAGTTTGATATTTACAGAGAAAGTCGATCCCTAAAAATGAGTTCCTTCGACTGAAGACTTTCTGAAGACTTTGAAAGTGAAGAAATTGGTGCAATCCTGAAGACTTGGTATTCATTCGAGGAACATGAAGCATGAAGACTTTTGTTTTCGTAGTTTCATTTTCTCTTTCTTGAGTCATAGGAAACACCGTACTGTTAAAGGGGGTCGAGGAAATACTAAGGAAAAATTTCCATGTGATGCTCAACTCAAAATCCTACACCTACCAATCCCTTTGAGTGAAGCCATTGGAAATCTCATACAGTTCAGTCATATTCTTCAATGATAGAGACAAAGTTCTTCTAGTCTCTAAGGAATTTGTTCTGACTGAGGAGTTAGGAATTCGCCAGTGTGGATTGCTTACACAGTGAGGAACATGATAGCCTTGAGGAATTTGATACTCAAATTTCCGACCGTTGCTGTGCTATGCGCCAGCTGTCCCAAAATATCTACCCACCTAACGGTCATATCATTGAAGGGCATTTATGTCTTATCATGTCGGGTTGCTCCCTAGGCTATAAATAGCTGACCCCTACAACCACTAGCTGGTTGGCTGCTTCGAGAGAAACTGACACTTGTCATTTGAGAGCATCCCATCCTCCGAGGACTTTGAGCGAAAATCATCAAGTGAGGAAAACCCAAACCCAAACACCTACAAACCCAAAGTGATTGAGCATCACTGAAGAGATTGATCCTGCGTGGATCCGATGCTTGTTTCCTTTGAAGACTGTGCTTCTTCCAGGCGGTTAGGCGTCAAGGTCTAGAGCATCCAAGAGGAATTCTGGATCGCCGAGTGACCAAGTTTGTGAAGGTTCGGAAGTCACCTGAAGACTTACCACGAGTGATTGGGCGAGGTCTGTGTAACCTTAGCTCAAGGAGAATACGGTGAGGACTGTGTGTCCGGGACTGTGTGTCCTCAGGTTTAAATACCTAGCCGCTCCAACCAGATGTACAACTGAGACAACAATTGGAATTGGTCTACCAAATCATTGTCTTCACCAAGCTCTCTGGTTCTATTTCCTCAACTCTTTCATTTCCTCATAACTGTGTTGAGTGCTTGTTCATATCTGTGTTTGAAGACTTTGACTGAAGACTTTCTCAATTTCCTCAGTTCAATTTCTTCAGTCTGTTTGTCTTCATCTTGTGCTATCCTGTGTTTACGCTTTCTGTACTCTGTGCTTGTCTTCATTTCATCATGATGACTATGCTTCTGTTCTGTTATGTTTACTTTTGAGTACTTATTCCGCTTCTAGTAGTTCTTTGCTAAGGAATTTCCTCTCCTGCAAATTCCTGAGTGAAGAATTCATAAAAATCGCATATTCACCCCCCTCTAGTCGATATAACGCACTTTCAACAAACACCTTCGGAGACACCTGTAGAGCATCTTTATAATCACCCAGTTACGTTGTGACATTTGATAGCACACAAAGTGCTCCTCCGGTATTCGGGAGTTTCATAATCTCATAGTTAGAGGAATATGTATAAGACATGAAGAAAACAATATCAATAAAACTAAACGATCATAATGCTAAGCTAACGGATGGGTATTGTCCATCACATTATTCTCTAATGATGTGATCCTGTTCATCAAATGACAACACATGTCTATGGTTAGGAAACTTGACCATCTTTGATTAACGAGCTAGTCAAGTAGAGGCATACTATATAGGGACACTCTGTTTTGTCTATGTATTAACACATGTACTAAGTTTCCGGTTAATACAATTCTAGCATGAATAATAAACATTTATAATGATATAAGGAAATATAAATAACAACTTTATTATTGCCTCTAGGGCATATTTCCTTCAGGATAATAGTCTTCCTCCTCCTCCAAGGTCTAGCCATAGTACTCCACATCCCCATAGGACTTGGGATTTGCGACAAAATCAACAACATAGTTCTCACCCTCGGAGTCTTGGGATGACATATTTTCAAATCTATCACAAAAACAGTAAGAGAAGAAAACATAGGATTTATCCATGATACGGTGGCCAATAGGTTTGAGGGGTATATAAAGATTTTTTATCTTCGGAAATAAGCAAGATGTAGAAAAACAGAGTCCGAAAGGTACCGAAGGTGGGCACATCCCACCTGGGCGTGCCTGGCAAGCCAGACACGCCCTGGTGTCTTGCGCCCACCAGGGTATGCTTCCCGGTAGTTTCTTATTTTCCTAATTTTTGTTATAGTCCAAAACTGACAAAAAATATTTTTGCGGATTTTTCGGAGTCCGTTTACTTACCGTATCACGTACCTCCTCTTTTTAACGATTCTGGAGTGTTACGGAAGGACTCTCTTATGTGTTCTTTCGGTGTCATAGTTTGGATAATATTACTTTCAACGTTGGGCGTACCTGAGATATAATGTTTTATTCGTTGCCCATTAACAACCTTTAGGTTAGTACCTTCAGAATTATTTATTTTGATAACTCCAGACCGATAAACCTCCTCGATAACATAGGGTCCTTCCCATTAGGAGAGGAGTTTTCCTACAAAGAATCTGAAACGAGAGTTGTACAAAGGAACATATTCTCCAACTTTAAACTCATGCTTTTGGATTCTTTATCATGCCATCTTTTAATCCTTTCTTTAAATAACTTGGCATTTTCATAAGCTTGGGTTCTCCATTCATCTAATGATCTAATATCAAATAACCTCTTTTAATTGGCAAGTTTGAAGTCATAGTTGAGTTCTTTGATTTCCCAATATGCTTTATGTTCTAACTCAAGAGGCAAATGACAAGCTTTTCCACAAACCATTTTGTAGGGAGACATACCCATAGGATTTTTATATGCTGTTCTATAAGCCCAAAGTGCATCATCTAACTTCTTAGACCAATTCTTCTGGGGCCTATTGATAGTATTTTGCAAAATTAATTATATTTATCTATTGCTAAGTTCAGCTTGACCACTAGACTGAGAATGATAAGGTGATGTAATTCTATGGTTAACATCATACTTGGCAAGCATTTTACGGAAAGCACCATGAATAAAGTGTGAACCACCATTAGTCATTAAATATCTAGGGACTCTAAACCTTGGGAAAATAACTTCCTTAAGCATTTTAATAGAGGAGTTGTGATCAACACTACTGGTTGGAATAGCTTCTACCCATTTACATAATCAATAGCAAAAAAAATATGTGTATACCCATTAGAGGAAGGAAAAGGTCCCATGTAATCAAGTCCCCAAACATCAAATGGTTCAACAGCAAGTGAATAATTCATAGGAATTTCTTGACGCTTACCGATATTACCTATTCTTTGACATTCATCAGAAGATAAGACGAACTTACATGCATCCTTGAAGAGAGTAGGCCAATAAATCCAGATTGCAATACCTTATGAGCAGTTCTGTCTCCAGCATGATGCCCTCCATAAGCTTCGGAGTGACATTTCCGTAGGATTTGTCCCTGTTCATGCTCAGGTACACAACATCTAATAATACCATCTACTCCTTTTTATAAAGATGTGGGTCATCCCAAAAGTAATGTCTTAAATCATAGAAGAATTTTTTCTTTTGTTGGTAAGTAAAGCTAGGCGGTAAATATTTAGCAACAATGTAATTAGCATAGTCAGCATACCAAGGAGTGTTATGAGAAACATTTATTGCAGCTAACTGCTCATCAGGAAAACTGTCATCAATAGGTAGTGGATCATCAAGCACATTTTCAAGCCTAGACAAGTTATCAGCTATAGGGTTCTCAGCTCCTTTTCTATCAGTGATATGCAAATCAAATTCTTGTAGCAAGAGAACCCATCGAATAAGTCTAGGTTTAGCATCTTTCTTTTCCATAAGATATTTTATAGCAGCATGATTGGTGTGAACAATTACTTTTGAATCTACAATGTAAGATCTAAATTTATCACAAGCAAACACCACTGCTAGGAATTCTTTTTCAGTAGTACATAATTTCTTTGAGCACTGTCTAGAGTTTTACTACCATAATGAATAACATTTAGTTTCTTATCAACTCTTTATCCTAGAATAGCACCAACATCATAATCACTAGCATCACACATAATTTCAAAAGGAAAGTTCCAATCAGGTAGTTGAACAATAGGTGCAAAAATTAAGGCCTTCTTGAGCGTTTTGAAGGCTTCTAAACAATCATCATCAAAAACAAAAGGAACATCCTTTTGCAAAAGATTTGTAAGAGGCCTAGAAATTTCAGAAAAGTCTTTGATAAATCTCCTATAGAAACCAGCATGACCTAAGAAACTACGAATACCTTTGATATCCTTAGGACATGGCATTTTCTCAATTGCATCAACCTTAGCTTTGTCCACTTCAATACCTCTTTCAAAAAATTTATGGCCCAAAACAATACCTTCATTAACCATAAAGTGGCACTTCTCCAAATTCAAGACAAGATTTGTTTGTTCACATCTCTGAAAAACTCGATCAAGATTGCTTAAACAATCATCAAAAGACTTCCCATAAACGGAGAAGTCATCCATGAAAACCTCAACAATCTTTTCACAAAAGTCATAGAATATAGCATTCATACATCTTTGAAAGGTAGCAGGTGCATTGCATAAACCAAAAGGCATACGTTTATAAGCATAAGTTCCAAAAGGGCAGAGGGTTGTGACGCCCCCGATTCGACCGTACACTAATCATACACGCAAACGTGTACGATCAAGATCAGGGAGTCACGGGAAGATATCACAACACAACTCTACAAATAAAAATAGGTCATACAAGCATCATATTACAAGCCAGGGGCCTCGAGGGCTCGAATACAAGAGCTTGATCATAGATGAGTTAGCGGAAGCAACAATATCTGAGTACAGACATAAGTTAAACAAGTTTGCCTTAAGAAGGCTAGCACAAACTGGGGTACAGATCGAAAGAGGCGCATGCCTCCTGCCTGGGATCCTCCTAAACTACTCCTGGTTGCCGTCAGCGGGCTGCACGTAGTAGTAGGCAGCTCCCGAGTAGTAGTAGTCGTCATCGACAGTGGCGTCTGGCTCCTGGGCTCCAATGTATGGTCGCAGCAATCGAGTATAGAAATGGGAAAAAGAGGGAGCAAAGCAACCGTGAGTACTCATCCAAAGTACTCGCAAGCAAGGAGCTACACTACATATGTATGCATTGGTATCAAATGGATTAAGGGTATCATATGTGGACTGAACTGCAGAATGCCAGAATAAGAGGGGGATAGCTATTCCTTTCGAAGACTATGCTTCTGGCCACCTCCATCTTGCAGCATGTAGAAGAGAGTAGATGGCAAGTTCACCAAGTAGCATTGCATAGCATAATCCTAACCGATGATCCTCCCCTCGTCGCCCTGTGAGAGAGCAACCACCGGTTGTATCTGGCACTTGGAAGGGTGTGTTTTATTAAGTATCTGGTTCTAGTTGTCATAAGGTCAAGGTACAACTCTGGGTCGTCCTTTTACCGAGGGACACGGCTATTCGAATAGATCAACTTCCCTGCAGGGGTGCACCACATTTCCCAACACGCTCGACCCCCTTTGTCCAGACACACTTTCCTGGGTCATGCCCGGCCTCGGAAGATCAACACGTCGCAGCCCTACCTAGGCACAACAGAGAGGTCAGCACGCCGGTCTACATCCTATGGCGCAGGGGTCTGGGCCCATCGCCCATTGCACACCTGCACGTTGCGAGGGCGGCCGGAGAGCAGACCTAGCAACCTCCATTACAAAGCAAGTTGCGTTACGCGGTCCAACCCGGCGCGCGCCGCTCAGTCGCTGACGTCACGAAGGCTTTGGCTGATACCACGACGTTGAGTGCCCATAACTGTCCCCGTGTAGATGGTTAGTGTGTATAGGCCAGTGGCCAGACTCAGATCAAATACCAAGATCTCGTTAAACGTGTTAAGTATCTGCGAACGCCGACCAGGGCCAGGCCCACCTCTCTCCTAGGTGGTCTCAACCTGCCCTGTCGCTCCGCCAGAAAGTAATAGTCGGGGCCATCGGGAACCCAGGCCCACCTCTACCGGGATGGAGCCACCTGCCCCTTCAGCCCCCATCTCCGAAACAGTATCATAAGTAATGTAATAGTATAAAGTATATAACATATGCCCGTAATCACCTCCCGAGTGATCACGGCCCAGTAGTATAGCATGGCAGACGGACAAGAGTGTAGGGCCACTGATGAAGTGCTAGCAACCTATACTAAGCATGTAGGATCGCAGGTAAGGTATCAACAGTTGTAGCAACAATGGCAGGCTATGCATCAGGATAGGATTAACAGAAAGCAGTAACATGCTACACTACTCTAATGCAAGCAGTATAGAGAAGAATAGGCAATATCTGGTGATCAAGGGGGGGGGGCTTGCCTGGTTGCTCAGACAAGAAGGAGGGGTCGTCGATGACGTAGTCGACCACAGGGGCATCATCATCGTCACGGGGTCTACCGAAGAGAAGAGGGGGGAGAAACAGTAAATAAATATCAAGCAAGTGCATAACAGGACAACATGCAGAGCTAGACGTGTTCTAACGCGGTATGAGGTGATACCGGTGAAGGGGGAAACATCCGGGAAAATATCCCCGGTGTTTCGCGTTTTCGGACAGATGAATCGAAGGGGAAAAGTTGCATGTTCGCTATGCTAGGGATGCATGGCGGACGAACGGGCTGCGTAACCGGATTCATCTCGTCGTTCTGAGCAACTTTCATGTACAAAGTATTTTCATCCGAGCTACGGTTTATTCTATAGTAATTTTTAAAGATTTAATCAATTTTCTGAATTTATTTATCTATTTAATTCTAACATTATCCAAAATAGTGTATGATGACATCATCATGACGTTAGCAGTCAACAAGGCGTTGACTGGGTCAATCTGACGTGTGGGTCTCGCATGTCATACTCTGCTTATTCTAATTAAGGTTTAACTAATCTAATTATTGTTTAATTAATTAACAATAGTTAATTAGGTTAACAAAACATGATTAATTAGGTTAATTGTTTAATTAATTAATATTATTATTCTTTTTTTAATCTCTTTTTTTAATGTTCCAGGGGCGGGCCCCATGTGCCATAGGCACAAGGGCCATAGTGGATTCGGGCAGTGGTTAACGGGGTGGGCGCTGGTTGTGGGCGCTCGTGCCCGAGGCCACCAGGGGCGGGGAACAACCGCGCGCCCAGGAGGGCGAGCGCCGGCGGCCACGGCGCGGCTGGAGTCGCGGGGGGGGGGGGACCGGTGGCCGGAGGCGACGCAGAGGGGCGAGGTGGGACTGGCGGCAGAGGTAGGCAAGGGTGAGGCGCAGGTAGCGTGCGGGCCGCAGCAGTAGGGCGGTGCGGTCACGGGCGGCGCGTGGGCGTGCGCGGCTACGGGGAGCCGCGACCAGGGAGGCTGCGCGGGGGGGGGGGGGTGCAGGGGAGCGCCCGGGCGATGGCGGCCATGGGCGTGGGCGGAGGGCGACTGCGGCTACGGTCGCGGCGGCGACGACATCTATGAAACGGCGGTGAGGGTGCTCGAGCTCGAATCCGAGCTCGGGAATAAACGGGGAAGTGGCGGAGCTCACATTGAGCCTGCAGATGTGCTTAGTGGGCTCGGGGAAGGCTCGGAGGTGCCGGAATCGACGGCGAAGCTCGACGAGGCGGACGAAGAACAAGGCGGTGCGGGGCTTGACGCGGTGGCTTCCGGGAGAGAGATTGCGTCCGCGAGGTGGTGGTGGGACGGGGCGGTGATGCAACAGCGGTAGTTGGCGTCGGTGCAACGAGCATGATGTCCTGCGGAGCTCGGGGAAGACGGGCGCAGTGCCGGAGGGTGAGGAAGGAGGCCGGGAGAGGGCGGCAAGGACGAGCCGTTCGGCGAGGTCCGGCGACGGGGCCGGGGCGGCACCAGGCGGCGGCGTTGGGGGCGAGTGCGATGGCGCCGGGGACGCGTCGGGGGCAGGCGTGAGCACCCCGATCCCGATCTGGATCGGGGGATGGAGGGAGAGAGACGTGGGAGAGAGTGGGGGGATTGTGCGGGGTGAGTGGGGGGTGTGCGCTAGGGTTCCTGTGGGTGGGGGCATGTAGGCCAGGCGCGGGGTGGGCCGGCTGGTCAGCTGGGCCGGCCGACTGGGCTGAGGTCCAGTTGACCATAGGGGGCTGTTGTTTCCTTTTTTACCTTGCTTTGACTTTTCAATTTACTTTTCCTTATTTTCCTTTTGCTGGTTTAATTTTATTTTGGTTTAGTAAAATATGATGATAGCTCCTAGAATAATGTTTCAGAATAACCCACTACCACAAAAGGTTTTAACCCAAAATAAAATAGTTTAGTATTTGAGAAAATACCAAAGGCATTTAAATAATGTTTTTGGCTACCGTTTAAATCATTTTAGTACATTTATACATTATATAATAATGTGGATTCTTCATCATAATCACGTATGCATTATCTGGCACAACTCGAACATTTTGGTTTTAACATTTGAAAACTTTTGAGGTTTTCCTTTATTTTAAATTTGAATTTGAATCATTTTTGAACCATCGCGAGATTAACAATAGTAACCGAGGTGATGTGGCATCATTAACGTGTGATTACTGTAGCCTAATTATCCGGGCGTCACAATTCTCCTCCACTACAAGAAATCTCGTCCCGAGATTTAAGAGGTGGTGTAAGGGGGGAAGTTGTGGTTGCGAAATTCTAACGGATCTTCTCGGTCTTGGTTGCTCTCCTCGAAGAGGTCGATCCATTACGTTGATGTCTCCATTTCTCTGCTTCAGTTCCTCATGATGAAGTCGTCATCCTTTCTTCGGGAACTCCATCGTACCTATGAAAGGCATAAGGGTATCTATGAAAGAACAGACCTCTACAAGGTTGCTTATCCGGATAATAATATCAAGGAAGGTGGTGGGAAGTAACTCTCGAATTTGAAACTTAAGAAAATATCGAGAGCAAAGTAAGGAGGTATCATGGGAAGTTTTTGAGCGGGCAGGCAATCGTTCGATGCCTGAAACAAAGTGTGAAAGGGGTCCAGAGCAACCAGAATAAGTATTGCGACTGATACCAGAATAGATCATCTCTAGGAAGCTGACTCGTGAATTACATACGAAGTCAACGTGAGAAATAACTTTAGCAACAGGGGTGTACAGGAGAGTCAGGTTTCGATCCTATGGAGCTGAGGGTTATGGGCCCACCATGTGGGTTTAAAAAAATTAAGGAGGGCATTGTGATCATGCACGATCATGATAGCAATGCAGGTCAGAGGAAAGCCTGTTAGTTATGTCGACGTCAACATCGGTACCAAGGGCGAGGGACGAAGAGAACAATTTTCCTACTCGTTGAACGAGGCGGACCAATAGGCAAAGTTCTCGTCCGTCGGTGGTTACCGGAATGCTATCGACAAATGCAACAGGGTCTTAGTGACACGGTTGTACACCAAGGTGTTTACATAAGCAGAAGAATATTACTGCTTAGATCATATGGATCACAAGGAAGGTTAAACAAATCAATGGAAAGGAGAATGTGATCATCAGATCAAACGGAACAATGGAAAGGAAAATGTGTTTGACACATATTTCAGGGTATACCTTCTCAAGGACAAACAGAGCACGATACCCATGACAGGATATAATGTAGAAAACTCTTTAGGTAAGGGGAGAGAAATTTCAGGACATTACCCATACAGCGGTGTTTGGATAATTGAGCAGGAAACATTTAACATTAGTCTTTAAATGTTCTTGTTGAAAATTGGAGTAACATATATATGCTTTGAGATAGCATTGACATGGTCTTCAGGCAAAGGTCGGACTTTGGAAACACAAAGGATCCATCAGGAATAACTTGTAGAATAAGTCTTACAATTTCCTCATGGAAGAATGGATAACCTTTCTGAAATGGAATCTATAACCATAGGGCCTCCGGCCAGGTGTGTTAGGCACGACATCCCCTTACCAGGTCACATAAAGACCAATGTTATAACTATTGGAAATATGTTCCAACCATTATATCTGACCGAGATTCAGATCTGATTGGTGTCAGGATAACTCAGACTCAGTATGCCTGAGGAGAAAAGGTGCAACACAAATTGACGAGATGTCATTATAGGATTATTGGAAAATGAACTATGGAAACGAGTTCCGAACAAGGGTTCATCATTAAGCCAAGGAGAGGATGAGGAGGTGGCTGATGGACTCAGCGACATATCATCGAGATTTCCAAAGGATGGATTTCTACAATTATGTGAACAAGGAGATAACACTTGTCAGATCAACTGATATAATGAGGTATGCTCGAGGAAAACATACACAGTTAAACATCGGTTGAAAAGTGCACCCAAAATAAGGGCTTAGGTAGCATGATCAATGTTAGAATGGTGATTCAATAATCAATAGTCTAAGAATGAACTATTGACCATTAACTCCAAAGCAATAGGATTGCTAGAAGTTTTGAATTCACGCATCATAGTTCAATTGTCAGTATTCAGGGTAGAAACAACACGGGGATCAGAAAACGAATGGAGATGGCAAGAAGTATTACTATATCAAGAATCCTCAAGAGGTGGAGCAATTCTCACAACATCCTTGACAAAAAGGCAGTAATACTTCAAGGTCGATCATAATACGAGCTGGATAGCAAGTTGCACCCATAACATGAACAAGTTTGTGATGAAAGGAAGGTAAGGATGTTGTTGATGGTAACTCAAATTACCAAGGAACGAGGATGTCACTTATCATCAAGAATTACATTGATATCCTGGAAGAACTCAGAATGTTGATGATGATCATGACAAATTTTGTCGAGAGGTTTCATGAAGATGTAATCGGTCGGTGATGACATCAAGTCAAAGGAATGATGAAGCGAAAGGTTATTGGAACCCTGGGTAGAATCAAGCTTGTTGTTCGAGGTGGAACGATAGGACAAGGAAATCGACGTAAGCTCATCACCGAAAGTTGTGCTCCGGGATTAAGGACTAGGTAGCATAGTTAAAATTAGCACGATAATGATGTAGCCGATCAGGCTAGGAGTGACATGATGGAGTATTAAACTTCTCAACAACAAAGTATTGGGAGTACTGAATCTCAGTGTTGATTCGATTCACAAATCGGTGTTCTCGGTTGACGACAACCCAGAACCCGTGGAGTGACTATGACGGGGAAAGGTACTACATCATAAATTCATAAGATGAAGTGCAATGGGTTGATATCCTCAAGATATCAGGGGGTAATACTCGAAGGTAGAACAAAATAGAAGTTGGGAAGGCATACTGATCTACAAAAGGAAAGTACTTTAACTTGTCTGAGAAATAGAATCAAAGGAGAACAATCATGGTCGGAACCACGGTTGCAAAGGATCAATTCACAGATACCAGATGATATTTATCAAGGAAATAGTTACTATTACAAGAAGTTTCCATGATAGGATCTACATCATGTCCATGGGCATGAACACAAAGTTCAAGGTCGACTCCCACTTCTCTAATGCATAACCTTTCATTCACTTCTCGCCTTCGACGAAGTTGTAGGTGTTGAAGTTTTATCTGACATAACAACAGTAGATTATGACCCGTAGTAGTTTCCGAGTTCACACAGATTAGAAAAGGCATAGGTTCAACCCATCAGGGCCTCTTAGGAACATATACCACAAACTTTGGGAGTAATTTATACAAGCTCGAAAGTAGATCAAGGTTGAGAAAGTAGATGGTACAATTTACCAAAGGCATTATGTATCCGAGGGAAGGCTCACAAGGTTATTGAATATGAAGGAAGCTGTCGGATAAAATCCATTACAGGGTCTGCCGGTCCATAACAGAGCTGATGTGAGCATCGGTACACAACCAGAGGAAGTAACAATGCAAAGGCATTGGATTATAGAAACAACTGACTAATCCAGAGCTCAAATGCAAAGGAATTATGATTTTCAAATCAAGGGATCAGAAGCAATGTTCTGATTAGGGATGGATAAGTTGAATAGCCTTAGGGGTACAATCGACGGCAATTGGATTAGTTGAGAACCAGCTCATGCTTAAAATGACGTCTGAGCCAAAAATATAATTTAAAAGGATCAACTGATGATTGCGTGCATTCGCACTCATGTTGAACCAAAAGGATCAAAATGACGGTGCCTAAGGATACTATATTGCCAGACATATGGAAAGCATCCATCATGCAAGCAGGCAAGTATTGCAGAGCAATAAGCTACTAAGGATTTTTGGAGGATCGAATAGTATTTCGAAGACCATTGTGAAACACATGAACAACTGGGGGATGAGTGGATACTCGATAAGTGCGAGAATTATCCACAGGGGTATTCAGGTGACAAAGAACAGCAAGGCAATAAGCTCAAAGGATTATCGAAACAACGAAGAGTATTTCGGGGTATCTTGTAATAACAAGACCAACTGGGGATGAATGTAAGAATAACAACTGCAAGTAGTTATCCATAAGGGTTGACGGTGGAAGGGGAATTGCAAACGCGATGAACACAAGTTCTCGGGTTAACAACGAAGAGTATCTTCAGGGTCTTCACGTGCAGCAGATGATCATCGGTAATAAGGGGCTCTCCGGGTGAAAGTGATAACGAGATCCTAATGTTAGATTTAGCAAAATTCATTTAACCCAAATAGAAGAGAGATCAGAGTCCGAGAGTATAGACAAGGAGTAAAAGATCCTAATTCCACCCAATGGCGACGTGGGCCCATAGGCCACACAGCCATGTTAGTAAAGGTTTTACAATGACTAGACTCAACTTCGGCCAGGGAGTTGGAAATGGGGATTCCTACAGGCAGTCGACTCTGATACCAACTTGTGATGCCCCCGATTCGACCGTACACTAATCATACACGCAAATGTGTACGAGCAAGATCAGGGACTCACGGGAAGATATCACAACACAACTCTACAAATAAAAATAAGTCATACAAGCATCATATTACAAGCCAGGGGCCTCAAGGGCTCGAATACAAGAGCTCGATCATAGACGAGTCAGCGGAAGCAACAATATCTGAGTACAGACATAAGTTAAACAAGTTTGCCTTAAGAAGGCTATCACAAACTGGGATACAGATCAAAAGAGGCGCATGCCTCCTGCCTAGGATCCTCCTAAACTACTCCTGGTCGCCGTCAGTGGGCTGCACGTAGTAGTAGGCACCTCCTGAGTAGTAGTAGTCATCATCGACAGGGGCGTCTGGCTCCTGGGCTCCAACGTCTGGTCGCAACAATCGAGTATAGAAAGGGGAAAAAGAGGGGGCAAAGCAACCGTGAGTACTCATCCAAATTACTCGCAAGCAAGGAGCTACACTACATATGTATGCATTGGTATCAAATGGATTAAGGGTATCATATGTGGACTGAACTGCAGAATGCCGGAATAAGAGGGGGATAGCTAGTCCTTTTGAAGACTACGCTTCTGGCCACCTCCATCTTGCAGCATGTAGAAGAGAGTAGATGGTAAGTTCACCAAGTAGCATCGCATAGCATAATCCTAACCGATGATCCTCCCCTCATCGCCCTGTGAGAGAGTGACCACCGGTTGTATCTGGCACTTGGAAGGGTGTGTTTTATTAAGTATCCGGTTCTAGTTGTCATAAGGTCAAGGTACAACTCCGGGTCATCCTTTTACCGAGGGACACGGCTATTCGAATAGATCAACTTCCCTACAGGGGTGCACCACATTTCCCAACACGCTCGATCCCCTTTGTCCGGACACACTTTCCTGGGTCATGCCCGGCCTCGGAAGATCAACACGTCGAAGCCCTACCTAGGCACAACAGAGAGGTCCGCACGCCGGTCTAAATCCTATGGCGCAGGGGTCTGGACCCATCGCCCATTGCACACCTGCATGTTGTGAGGGCGGCTGGAGAGCAGACCTAGCAACCTCCATTAGAAAGGAAGTTGCGTTACGCAGTCCAACCCGGCGCGCGCCGCTCAGTCGTTGACGTCATGAAGGCTTCGGCTGATACCACGACATCGAGTGCCCATAACTGTCCCCGCATAGATGGTTAGTGCGTATAGGCCAGTGGCCAGACTCGGATCAAATACCAAGATCTCGTTAAACATGTTAAGTATTCGCGAACGCCAACCAGGGCCAGGCCCACCTCTCTCCTAGGTGGTCTCAACCTGCCCTGTCGCTCCGCCACAATGTAACAGTTGGGGGCCGTCGGAAACCCAGGCCCACCTCTATCGGGATGGACCCACCTGCCCCTTCAGCCCCCATCTCCGAAACAATATCATAAGTAATGTAACAGTATAGAGTATATAACATATGCCCGTGATCACCTCCCGAGTGATCACGACCCAGTAGTATAGCATGGCAGACGGACAAGAGTGTAGGGCCACTGATGAAGTGCTAGCAACCTATACTAAGCATGTAGGATCGCAGGTAAGGTATCAGCAGTTGTAGCAACAATGAAAGGCTATGCATCAGGATAGGATTAACGGAAAGTAGTAACATGCTACACTACTCTAATGCAAGCAGTATAGAGAAGAATAGGCGATATTTGGTGATCAAGGGGGGGGGGCTTGCCTGGTTGCTCAGAAAAGAAGGAGGAGTCGTCGGTGACATAGTCGACCACAGGGGCATCAGCATCGTCACGGGGTCTACCGAAGAGAAGAGGGGGGCGAAATAGTAAATACATAGCAAGCAAGTGCATAACAGGACAACACGCAGAGCTAGACGTGTTCTAACGCGGTTTGAGGTGATACCGGTGAAGGGGGAAACATCCGGGAAAATATCCCCTGTGTTTCGCGTTTTCGGATAGATGAATCGAAGGGGAAAAGTTGCATGTTCGCTATACTAGGGATGTGTGGCAGACAAACGGGCTACGTAACCGGATTCGTCTCGTCGTTCTGAGCAACTTTCATGTACAAAGTATTTTCATCCGAGCTATGGTTTATTTTATATTACTTTTTAAAGATTTAATCAATTTTCTGAATTTATTTATCTATTTAATTCTAACATTATCTAGAATAGTGTATGATGATGTCATCATGATGTCAGCAGTCAACAGGGCGTTGACTGGGTCAATCTGACGTGTGGGCCCCGCATGTCATACTCTGCTTATTCTAATTAAGGTTTAAATAATCTAATTATTGTTTAATTAATTAACAATAGTTAATTAGGTTAACAAAACATGATTAATTAGGTTAATTGTTTAATTAATTAATTTTATTCTTCTTCTTTTTTTAATCTCCTTTTTTTAATGTTCTAGGGGCGGGCCCCATGTGCCATAGCACAAGGGCCATAGTGGATTCGGGCAGCGGTTAACGGGGCGGGCGCTGGTTGCGGGCGCTCGTGCCCGAGGCCACCAGGGGCGGGGAACAACCGCGCGCCCAGGAGGGCGAGCGCCGGCGGCCACACCGTGACTGGAGCCGCGGGGGGGGGGGGACCAGTGGCCGGAGGCGGCGCAGTGGGGCGAGGTGGGACTGGCGGCAGAGGTAGGCGAGGGTGAGGCGCAGGTAGCGCGCGGGCCACAACAGCAGGGCGGTGCGGTCAGGGGCGGCGCGTGGGCGTGCGCGGCTGTGGGGAGCCACGACCAGGGAGGCTGCACGGGGGGGGGGGGGGGGTGCAGGGGAATGCCCGGGCGACGGCGGCCATGGGCGTGGGCGGAGGGTGACTGCGGCTTCGGTCGCGGCGGCGACGACAGCTACGAAACAGCGGCGAGGGTGCTGGAGCTCGAATCCGAGCTCGGGAATAAACGGGGAAGTGGCGGAGCTCACATTGAGCCTGTAGATGTGCTTAGTGGGCTCGGGGAAGGCTCGGAGGTGCCGGAATCGACGGCGAAGCTCGACGAGGCGGACGAAGAGCAAGGCGGTGCGGGGCTCGATGCAGTGGCTTCCGGGAGAGAGATGGCTTCCGCGAGGTGGTGGTGGGACGAGGTGGTGACGCAGCGGCGGCGGTTGGCGTCGGTGCGACGAGCACGATGTCCTGCGGAGCTCGGGGAAGACGGGCGCGATGCCGGAGGGTGAGGAAGCAGGCCGGGAGAGGGCGGCGAGGATGAGGCGTTCGGCGAGGTCTGGCGACGGGGCCGGGGCGGCACCAGGCAGCGGCGTTGGGGGCGAGTGCGATGGCGCCCGGGACGCGTCGGGGGCGGGCGTGAGCACCCCGATCCCGATCTGGATCGGGGGAGGGAGGGAGAGAGACGTGGGAGAGAGTGGGGGGATCGTGCGGGGTTCCTGGGGGGTGTGCGCTAGGGTTCCTGGGGGTGGGGGCATGTAGGCCAGGCGAGGGGTGGGCCGGCTGGTCAGCTGGGCCGGCCGACTGGGCTGAGGTCCAGTTGACCATAGGGGGCTGTTGTTTCCTTTTTTTACCTTGCTTTGACTTTTCAATTTACTTTTCCTTATTTTCCTTTTACTGGTTTAATTTTATTTTGGTTTAGTAAAATATGATGATAGCTCCTAGAATAATGTTTCAGAATAACCCACTACCACAAAAGGGTTTAACCCAAAATAAAATAGTTTAGTATTTGAGAAAATACCAAAGGCATTTAAATATGTTTTTGGCTACCGTTTAAATCATTTTAGTACATTTATACATTATATAATAATGTGGATTCTTCATGATAATCACGTATGCATTATCTGGCACAACCCGAACATTTTGGTTTTAACATTTGAAAATTTTGAGGTTTTCCTTTATTTTAAATTTGAATTTGAATCATTTTTGAACCATCGCGAGATTAACAACAGTAACCGAGGTGACGTGGCATCATTAACGTGTGATTATTGTAGCCTAATTTCCGGGCGTCACAAGGGTAATGATAAGTAGTCTTTTCTTGATCAGGTTGAGAGACATGTATTTATGAAAAACCAGAGTATCCATCAAGGAAGCAAAAATGTGTGTGCTTAGATAACCTTTCTAGCATTTGGTTAATAAAAGGCAGAGGGTAATGATCTTTTCTAGTTGCTTTGTTTAATTTTCTAAAATCAATTACCACTCTATAGCCAGTAACAATTCTTTGTGGAATAAGTTCATTCTTATCATTAGGAACAACAGTAATACCTCCTTTCTTAGGGACACAATGAATAGGACTTACCCATCTACTATCAGCTATAGGATAGATTATACCTGCTTTCAGAAGTTTTAATATTTCCATTCTTACCACTTCTTTCATCTTCGGATTTAACCGATGTTGGTGATCAACAATGGGTTTAGCACCAGGTTCCATATTAATCTTGTGCTGACATAGAGTGGGACTAATGCCCTTTAAATCATCAAGAGTATACCCAATAGCAGCTCGGTGCTTCCTTAGAACTTTCAATAATCTTTCTTCTTCATGTTCTTAGAGGTTAGCACTGATAATAGCACTAATAATAACAGGATATATCTTCTTTTCATCAAGATAAGCACATTTCAAAGTGTGTGGCAATTGTTTTAATTCAAACACAGGATGACCTTTAGGTGGAGGAGGACCTCCTAGAGTTTCAATAGGAAAATTGTGTATAAGCAGAGGACGTTTTTCAAAGAAAATCTAATCTATTTCATTTCTTTCATGCATATGTAAATCATTTTCATGGTCTAGAAAATATTGTTCTAATGGATCAGTAGGAGGCACATCAATAGAAGCAAGACCAACTATTTCATCCTTAGTAGGCAATTCTTTTTCATGAAGCTTTCTACTAAACTTGGAAAAATTAAACTCATGAGACTCATCACCAAAGCTAACACCGACAGTTTGTTTCTCACAATCAATTTTGGCATTAACGGTGTTCAAGAAAGGTCTACCAAAGATAATGGGACAAAAGTCATCTTGTGGGAACCAAGAACAAGAAAATCAGTAGTGTACTTTATTTTCCCACACAAGACTTCAACATCTCTAACAATCCCATTTGGTGACATATTATCTCTATTAGCAAGTTTAATAGTAACATCATTGACTTCTATCTCTGTGGGTGCTATGTCATTCATAATTTATTGGTATAAGGTATAGGGAATAACACTCATGATAGCACCTATGTCACATAAACCATGATAACAGTGATCTTCTATTTTAACTGAGACAACATGCATGCCAACAACAGGTCTATGATTATCCATTCTATCGGGTTTGACAACTCTAGTAGCTTCATTACATAAGTAAATAACATGCCCATCTATATTTTCTTCCAAGAGATCCTTAACAATAGCAACACTAGGATCTACTTTAATTTTTTCATCAGGTTTAGGTGTTCTAATATGACTTTTGTTAACCATAGTTGAAACTTTAGCATGTTCCTTTATCCTAACAGGGAAAGGTGGTTTCTCAATATAAGTAGTAGGAACAACTGGATCAACATTATAAATAATAGTTTCCTCTTTAGCTAGTTCTGGTTCTTTAATTTCTTCTTTAATAGGTGGGTGATATTTAAACCACTTCTCCTTAGAGAGATCAACATGAGTAGCAAATGATTCACAAAAGGAGGCTACTATCTCAGAGTCAAGTCCATATTTAGTGTTAAACTTTTGAAAAGCATCGGTATTCGTAAAAGATTTAACACAATCATATTTAAGTTTAATACCTGACTATTTACCTTCGTCGAGTTCTCAGTCTTCAGAGTTGTGTTTAATTCGTTCCAAAAGATCCCACCGGAATTCAATTGTCTTCTTTATAAAAGAACCAACACAAGAAGTATCAAGCATGGATCGATCATTATGAGAAAGCCGAGCATAATTTTTTTGGATAATAATTTCTCTTGAGAGCTCATGATTGGGCCATGAATATAACATTGACTTAAGCCTCACCCAAGCTAGAGCGATACTTTCTCCTTCACGAGGCCAAAAAATATATATGTAATTCCACTCAAGATGAACTAGATGCATAGGATAAAATTTTTGGTGGCACTCCAATTTCAATCGATTCCAATTCAAGACCAATATCATCGTATAGCCTATACCATGACAATGCTTTTCCCTTCAAAGATAAAGGGAAAAGCTTCTTCTTAACATCATCTCCGGGTAAACCTGCAAGCTTAAACAATCCACAAATTTGTTCCACATATATCAAATGCATACCAGGATGTTCGGTTCCATCTCCTGCAAAAGGATTAGCTAGCAGTTGTTCTATCATACCTGAAGGAATTTTATATTCAATATTTTCGGTAGGTGCAGTAGGTTGAGGGGTAGCTAATTGTGGTTCCGGTCGAGGTGAAGATACCCCGAACAAACCCCTCAAAGGATTGTTCTCCATAGTAACAAGTGACAATAAATTTCAGCACACTATATAAATGTTTCCTTACAAATTTCCACTTACCAAAGGTGCTTCACTCCCCGGCAACGGTGCCAGAAAATAGCCTTGATGACCCACAAGTATATGGGATCAATTTTAGCTCTTTTCGATAAGTAAGTGTGTTGAACCCAACGAGGAGAAGAAGGAAATGACAAGTGGTTTTCAGCAAGGTAATGTCTACAAGTGCTGAAATTGTAAGTAACGGAGTAGTTTGATAGCAAGATAATTTATAACGAGCAAGTAATGATAATAGTAGCAAAAGTACAGCAAGGTAGCCTAATCCTTTTGAGGAAAAGGAGAGGCCAAAACGGTCTCTTATAATAAGCAAAGCGTTCTTGAGGGTACACGGGAATTTCATCTAGTCACTTTCATCATGTTGATTCGATTCATGTTCGCTACTTTGATAATCTGATATGTGGGTGGACCGGTGCTTAGGTGCTGTTCTTACTTGAAAAAACCTCCTACTTATGATTAACCCCCTCGCAAGCATCTGCAACTACGAGAAACGTATTAAGGATAAATCCTAACCATAGCATTGAACTTTTGGATCCAATCGGCCCCTTACGAAATAGCGCATAAACTAGGCATTAAGCTTCTGTCACTCTCGCAACCCATCATCTAATAACTACCCCACAATGCATTCCGTTAGGCCCAAATATGGTGAAGTGTCATGTAGTCGGCGTTCACATGACACTACTAAGGGAATCACAACATACATACTATCAAAATATCGAACACATATCAAGTTCACATGATTACTTGCAACATGATTTCTCCCATGACCTCAAGAACAAAAGTAACTACTCACAAATGATAAGCATGCTCAAGATCAGAGGGGTATTAAATAGCATAATGGATCTGAACATAATCTTCCACCAAATAAACCATGTAGTAATCAACTACAAGATGTAATCAACACTACTAGTCACCCACAAGCACCAATCTATAGTTCCGGTACAAATATTGAACACAAGAGATGAACTAGGGTTTGAGAGTAGATGGTGCTGTTGAAGATGTTGATGGAGATTGCCCTCCCCAAGATGGGAGAGTTGTTGGTGATGATGATGACAATGATTTCCCCCTACGGGAGGGAAGTTACCCCGGCGGAATCGCTCCACCGGAGGGCAAAAGTGCTCCTGCCCAAGTTCCGCCTCGAGACGGCGGCGCTCCATCCCGAAAATCCTATTCTTATTTTTCTAGGTCAAAATGACTTATATACCAGAAGATGGGCACCTGAGGTGGGCCTGGGTGAGCACAACCCACCAGGGCGCGCCTGGGCTCCCTGGCGCGCCTAGGTGGGTTGTGCCCACCTGGTGGCCCCCTCTGGTACTTATTGGCTCCAATATTCCTCATATATTCCATAAAAAATCTCCGTAATGTTCCAGCTTGTTTGGAGTTGTGCAGAATAGGTGGCCTGATGTAGCTTTCTACGTCCAAATTTCCAGCTGCTGGAATTTTCCCTCTTTGTGTGTACCTTGCATATTATGAGAGAAAAGGCAATAGAATTACTCCAAAAACATTATTATGTATAAGAACATCATAAATAACAGTAGGAAAATATGATGCAAAATGGACGTATCATTGACCTTGTTGACCACGACGAGTCGAGAGCACCAAGGCGGTGGACGACGGCGAGGCCTAGGAAGGGAACGACACGGAGCCGGGGAAGACTCAATAGTTGTTTCCCACACGGAGGGGAGTACGAGGGTTTACCGGTTCATTTGCCGTCGTCGGAGAATAACAGGTGGTGTGGGTGAGTAGAGGGATGGCCAGGCCAGCGGTGGGAGTAGGGCGGGGTGGTGAGGCCTGCGCGGCAGCATTGCCGCCCATGGAACACAGGAGCAAGATCATAGGTTGAAGAAGCAGCACGGCTGTTGGATTAACATCCAATGATCGAGCTGCTAGAATCATTTGTTGATTAAGTTGACAAAGCCCTACATACGCGTCAGCTTAGTAGGCCCACAAGTCAGCCAACAAATCTGTCGGGTCCCAGCTGTCATTGGGAGGAATAGTTTTTTTGCATAACAAGGAGGCACTTCCTTCCATGAGAAGATATAGCTGGTGGGTCCCAGTTGTCAGCAGGAGCAATCATTTTTTCGCGTAATAAGGAAGTAGTTGCTGGTGTAGGTCCCTACTGTCAGCTCTCTACTTACACCCCTCGTCCAATGGTTGTTGTTTGTTGACCATGTTGACCACGCTCAGGAGAGTATGAGGGCTGATTGGTCGGCTGCGGGGTGAGGCTAACATCGCTAGAAAATAACAAGAGGTGCGGGTGGGTAGAGGGATGGCCTGGCAGTAGCACAACTGACTACGGGAGGAGGGAGCAGGCAATCCCGCCGAGGCTGGTATGGGTGGCTGGAGCAGGAAGATCGGAGATTCAAGAAGCACGACCACCGTTGGATGGACATCCAACAGTCACTGCTCTGTGTTGACTAAGTTGACAAAGCCTTGCGTATGCGTCCAATTTTTTAGGACAACGTCATCGTCAACCTAGTTGGCCCACAAGTCAACCTCCAAATCTGTGGAAAATAGCATACAACCCATTTCCATTATTTTCAATAATTTACAGTCCATTTGCTAATCTTAAGGATATTTTGAAGCCCATGTTCTTTTTATTAGCATTACGGACCATATTCTAGCCACTCCTAAAAATTCAGCGGAATTTTGCATATTTCAGTGGGGTCTGAACTCTTTTAATCACGAAATTTCGAGCCGCATTAAAAATAAATTTGAAAAATTATATCAAAATAAAATACAAAGAAATTTTCTTCGCAAAAAAATCAATGAAATTTAAGATCTTGAAATCCAGAAAAAACAAAATTTGAATCTAATTGCCAGTTGGCTTTGGTTATAAATTTACAACCCATTTCTTACTACTTATAGCCCATTTTCTAGGAAGCTGAATATATCCCTCCCCGTCTTGAAAGATTTGTAGCCCAGCGGGGCTAAGAAAAGCAAGTAGGCCTCGGTTGGGTATTCTTCAAAAAAAAATAGAACTAGGCTAGCCATTTTCAGAAAGAAAAAAGATATCAACTGGGTTCGTCATGTGCTTAAATAAAAGAGTGGGCTAGACGGGCCACAGCCTCCCCACAACGCGCAGTTGAGCTCCCTCTCTAAAACTAAAAAACAACTAGGAGAGCTGCTGGGTCCGTGGTTGTCGGTGTCGAAACCGGCGGATCTCGGGTAGTGGGTCCCGAACTGTGCGTCTAGGCCGGATGGTAATAGGAGGCAGGGGACACAATGTTTTACCCAGGTTAGGGCCCTCTTGATGGAGGTAAAACCCTACGTCCTGCTCGATTAATATTGATGATATGGGTAGTACAAGAGTAGATCTACCACGAGATCAAGGAGGCTAAACCCTAGAAGCTAGCCTATGGTATGATTGTTGTATATATTGTCTATCTATCGACTAGCCCGGCCTCGGTTTATATAATGCACCAGAGGCCTAGGATAACAAGAGTCCTAGCCGAATATGCCGGTGGGGAGGAGTCCTTGTCTTGATCGCCAAGTCTTGTGGAATATTCCTTGTATGCGGCAGCTATCCGAACTGGCCATGAGTATACGGCCATGGGGGGTCCTCGGCCCAATCTAATAGATCGGGAGATGACGTGGTGAGTACCCCCTAGTCCAGGACACCGTCAGTAGCCCCCTGAACCGGTCTTCAAGTTAGGGATGCTCCTCGATTCTTCCGAACTGTTCTTCATCTTCGGTTGACAGTCTTGAAAACTGGTTCAACAAATCTTCTCATCTTCGATCTTGAGGATCGCCAAAATGCATTCGGCGAGTTTACACGTCGGGTATCCGAGGAGCCCCTTTAAGTTTCTGGCCTTTATCAATGCCTTGTTATTTTTATGCCACACCTCGGGTTTGAAATTGTTCCCGGGCGGCAGCGTCCTCTTGCGTCCGAGCTCCAACGCCGGACTGCATTCGAGGTATCTTTTGCAGGCGAGCACCAACATCGGACCGCTTCCCAGCTCCAACGCCGGAATGTATCCGAGCTCCAACGCCGGACTATGTATCCGAACTCCAACGCCGGACTATATCTGAGCTCCAACGCCGGACAGTGTCCCAGCTCCAACGCCGGACTATATCCGAGGTGTCATATCACCTTGGTTCAAAAAAGTTGAAGGAGTTTAGCCGAGCTTAATGCCGGAAATGCCCTCTATGGAGCCAGCCACTAGCGCCCGAGCTTTATGCTGGACTGCTTCCGAGGTGGTGCACCACCCCGACTGTGGGCCGATTTTTTGTCAATATTTTTTATTATTGCAATTTATTCTCTGTCGAGATATATGGCCAGTAGCCCTCAAGGTGTGTGTCGGTCTAAAACCCGAGATGCACCTGAAGGATGACGTAAGACCGCTGATCCCAGTAGCTGCTAAGACTCAGGTTGATTTGCAAAATCGGCCTGAGGATCAAGTCCAAGCTCGGCAGAATACTTCGGGACACTAAAAGCGGCGTGCTCAGTCCTCGAGACTCAGGTTGTGTGCGGCCGACCAACCTGAGGATCAAAATCTCCTCGGAAACTATATTGCACATAAAATTTTCTGCATTGGACAAGCAATGCAATAGCCCCCAAGACACTGGTCGGGTGGCAACACCAGATCAGGGGATCGATGTGCCCCTTTAATATTTGTAAATAATAAGCCCAAAGCCCAGTAGCCCCCGAGCCTTAATGCGGGCACGAGTGGCCGAATTAAGGATCAATATCCATAGTAAAATCACAAATTATGTGTAATGACTCTATGTATCCAAGTACTTTACGTCATTAATGCTCGGATCGCATTGTACAAAACTTTGTTGACCGACCATCGCCTTCCACCTCCTCGGCCGGTAGCCGAGGAGTGTTTTTCCTACTTTATAAAGCCTTTATGAGGGCAAAGATTTACGACAAACAAGGCAATCTGGCCATACGGTTTTATAAACAAAGGTACGTAGAGAGATATGTTATATTACAGTTTAACATAAGAAATGTCTTCCAAAGAAAATAGTCCCGCTATTGGTTTCTTTCTTTGGGTTGTCATGCTAAGCATGATCATGAAACCTCAGCTCTAATGTAAGAGAAAATATCGAGGATTTAGTTTGGGAGGCCAGTTAATAGCCCCCGGTAGTGTTCGGCGACAGTCGAGGTCAAGCCGTAAACACTTTGGCCAATGTTATGAACGGCCCATCATTTAACATAGTCATCGGATCGCTGACCAGTTTACGCTTATTTGTGAAAGTCAGTTTTCGGCTTTCTCCACTGAGGTGCTTAACCATGTGAGCTGGCAGCACAATCGCAGTGGTTCTCCCTTTGCACGCCTAGCCAAACAAAATGGAACGTAGGAAGTAAGTGCAGGAGTCGGGCAACCCAACTATTGACCGAAGACACAATTCGAAACCGATGCATATATAGCAATATCTGAGAATGTTTTTGCCGAATCCCTAAAGGTGTCCGGCGTTGCACTGCGAGACTAATGCTGGAAAAGCACAAATAGTTTAAAAGTGCCAAAAAGCTTGGAAAACCAAGAAACGTCAGTAAAAACATGACGTCCGAACAATATCAAGTGTTCGGTGCCAATCCGAAAGTTGGTCTTAGAAAAAAGAAGTGCTTCTGTCGTGCTTTAACATGATATATCCTATCTCAAGACTTCGAGCGGGTCAGCCTACGGCTTCAACCTCCTATCCCGAGGGCGGAGTACTTCTCATCAGGCCAGTTTAGCAAACTAAACTCTAGCGGCTTTGAGAGAGAAATTAGGCTCCCCGGCTAGTGACCGCACACCCGTGTCAAAAATAGGAGTGATAAATAATAATAATAAAACTTTGGAACGACTAAGAAGAAGAACACTTATTATAAAGCGGCTCAAATAAACTTAAGAGCCCCTAAGTGACTTGGGTAGAAGAATGATTGCATGTACCGAAGTACTTATATCATATCTATGTTCAACCGAACTTTAAACGCGTCTTAACTGACCGTCAGCTTCTCCCTCTTCGGTCAAGGACCAAAAAGTGCTATGTACTCCATCGGTCGAGAATATCGACGGTGTTTCCAATAACCAGGCAATCAGGCCATAAGGCTGTAACAGACAAAGCGCGCTCAGGGAACTTATGCTATATTACCGTGAAGTGTAAGAAGCATCTTCGAAGAAAATAGTACCCCCACCGATACCTTTCTTCGGTGCTCATTGTTATTATGAGACTTGTGCAATAGATTTTTTGTACTCATGAGTTCCGTTGTGTGCCGACCATCATTGAAAACTATAAGAGCGCTAGCTTTCGGCTTCACCCAGTCTGAGGTCCGGCTCGGGTGACCCGATCGTGACAATCGCAGAGGTGCTCCCTTTACTCCCTAGCCGAACAATCGGGAACGTAGGGGTAAACACAGGAGCGAGGCAACCCAGCTTGCAAATCGCTTAAGTCAATATGGTGCATATTGTGGCGTAATACACGAACAAGGAACGAAGCCGTACAAGTATAATCATATGCAAGTGGAAAAGCTTCATGAAGGAAGCCCCCAAATGAAGGTATTTGAATTTATGCGTCACAAACAAAGTTTGGACAAGGAAATTTTTTACAAGCAAGTTCTTTCCAAAAAAGTATAATGCTTGGTCGAACCGAACGCAAGTTAGAAATTAAAGCTTTGAGCATGAAAGCGACTTAGCTGGTTAATGTGTTCGGTATTGATGACGCGGTCCGAGCTTGATGCGGGGCAAGGTTCCATCCCCCAAGCTGGTCCCGAGGTGGCGGAGCGGAGAGCTCGACACACCGAAGTGGTGACATAGCACGGTCAATGCAGATCGGCAGAGTGACGCCGAAGTCCCCGGATCATTTTCCTGTGCACAAAAAATAGTGCAAACCGGAGATAATAGTAATAATGATAATTAAAAAATGTTGCATAATAAATAATTTATGCAAAGTGAGGAATAGAAGAAATATGGCCTGGCGCCGAAGTCAATGTCAATGCAGGGCGTCGGCGTGATGTAGTAAAGGCGTGGCAAAGCCTGAATTCACAGGTCGGTCCGAGCTCCGGATGCGGCGTTCGCCGGACTATGTACGGAAACTGATCGAACCACCACGCGACCGTCGTTAATGCGGTCACCATTTGATAGACCTATGTACATATCATGGACAAACCAGAGTAATAATTCCTTGGGAAAAATGAACCCAAACAAGCAAAAAATACTGGGATTGATAGCACCTGGTTTATTTGTTGTAGCAATCCGAAGGAAGGTGATTCCCAAAATTGGGACTCCCTCCGCACACCCATTGCCTGATGGGCGATAAAATGACGGCATGTCAATACTGGTAAAGGTTGACTCGCCGAGGCAAAGCCCTCGGCCCGGCTAACGTGACGGAGCTGGTCGGCTAGTGACGCCGAAGTGTCCGGAGTAGGTTGATGAAGATATGGCGAAGCCCCCGGTCCAGCCAAGATGTCAAAGCCTCGACGTCAGCCGATGAGTAGAAGTAGGTCAGCGTGATGGACACCAGGTTGAAGAAGCAATAGTGCAGCCCTGTCGATGCAGGTCGTGACGTGGTCGATGCCAGCTTGATGAAGCGACCGTGCGGCGATGCCGGTATGCCCGCTCCGTGTAATCCATGGGGCGGCGATGTTGATGATTATTTATCCTTCGCGATGCCGGACTTTTGTTCGGCCTGCCGAGATGATGATCCGAAGAAGTTGAGCTCGGCTAAAGTGACGACGTGTCTAGCGCAGGTCGGCAGCCGTGGAGTAATATTGCCGGACTGGTTTGACACCAGCATGATGTTGAAGATCATGTTCAAAAGATCTTAAAGTTAGTGGGATGTGTTCGGAAACAAAACACAATACCACATACAAAACTTTAAAAGGGATGTCCGAAATCCCGTTCATAAAAAAGATGAACTCGGGTCGGATTCGTTTTCGTGCAAAAAACAGATCCGAAAAGTGATGCACTAATTGGAAGGTTCCTGGAGTTTGGACGGTCGGATCGAGCTGAAATTTTGAGAGGTGGTAGATATAGGAATTACGCAGCCGATCAATGGTTGGATCTTCCAAAGGACGTCCGAGCTAGAAGCTGGACACCACGCCCTAAACTCATCCAAATTCCCATCCATATTTGACAGGGCTCCGGTATATCGTGGATTCCAGAGATTCCTCCATTGGAACTCGACAAAATTTTCCAGGGTTGTTATAGAGTCAATTCCGCACAATTCCACCAAAGCGATCGTCAAAGCGATACTCGAGGAGGTGGTGGCGGCAGATACGAGTTTGCTGTCCAAAAAAAACAGCAAGGTCGCTTGAGGGCAATGTTGATGTTGAGCCCCCGAGCTCCATAGATGATTCCTCCGTGATCTTGATAGAGATCAGAGTTGATGTTTGATGAAGGCCCTCATCCGAACATGGTGATCCGAACATGGGGCGCAATTCTTTGTCGAACCAAGGTGACCAGTCGAACTGGTGACGAAGACGCCGAAGTCGCAGTTGATCTGCAGGCGAGCCATCGATCCTTTTGTCGATCACACAGCGGAACTCTCAATGAAAGCACCAATGTCGGTGTCAAAACCGGTGTCAAAACCGGCGGATCTCGGGTAGTGGGTCCCGAACAATGTTTTACCCAGGTTCGGGCCCTCTTGATGGAGGTAAAACCCTAAGTCCTGCTCGATTAATATTGATGATATGGGTAGTACAAGAGTAGATCTACCACGAGATCAAGGAGGCTAAACCTAGAAGCTAGCCTATGGTATGATTGTTGTATATATTGTCTATCTATCGACTAGCCTGGCCTCGGTTTATATAATGCAGCGGAGGCCTAGGATAACAAGAGTCCTAGCCGAATACGCCGGTGGGGAGGAGTCCTTGTCTTGATCGCCAAGTCTTGTGGAATATTCCTTGTATGCGGCAGCTGTCCGAACTGGCCCATGAGTATACGGCCATGGGGGGTCCTCGGCCCAATCTAATAGATCAGGAGATGACGTGGTGAGTACCCCCTAGTCCAGGACACTGTCAGTGGTGTTAGCCGCCCGTTGTGTATTTTTGTCGTTTATTGACTACATTGACAATGGCCTGGGACCTAGATGTCAAACCATGAAGAGGAAGTATCTTTTTGGCTTGTAGTAACGAGGCACCTGCTTACATAATGCCATGACCCTGGTGGGTCCCTACTGTCAGCCTCTCCACTAATAGTCATCTCCTGATTCCTCTCGGTTGTTGACCATGTTGACAACGCCAGACGGTGGCAGGCACACCGTGAGAGAACCAAGGCGGAGAATGACGGCGAGGCCTCACGGGAACGAACAAGAGCCGTGGAATATGTGGCAGTGTAGTGGCAGTGTAACATCCCAAATTTGCAATTTGGAATGTTATACACTAGATCATCATGCATAACATATTTTTCTTGCATTTTGGTTGATCCTAGAAATTTCACGCAACTCAAGGACCCTCGGAGAGAGTTGGAGATTTCGTTATTTTCATATTTGAGAGTTTTCTCGAATTTGAAAAGAGGATCATTTGATTTATTTATTTCATCTTCAATAATTTTTCCGATATCAAAAATATAAGAGAGGGAATAATATGACTTTCCCAAAATTGAGGAAAAATGAAGATTTAATAAATAGATCAAATTTTGTTTTCCGGAGTTTTGTTTGCATTTTATTTGGATAGGGAAAAATGCGTGTTTTCGAAAATTGCATTTTAGGTCCGGAGTAAAGTTTATTTTGTTCGACTCATTTTTAGGAGTCGGAGAAAATTTACTTTAGAATTTTTGGAGTTCATTTAGTTTTCTTTTTCTTTGTTTTCCTGCGCGCGGAACTATTTAAAAAAAAAGCGAGCCAGCGCCCGCCTGGGCCAAGGCCCAGCCAGTGGCCAGGCCGCCCCGAGCGCCAGGCGCCAGCCGCCCTCCCGCCGCCAAGCCGAGTCCGGCTAGGACTCTAGGCCGGCGCCCCCCTTGCCCCTTGCCCCTTGCCCAAGCATCTACCCCCTCCCCCTCCTAGTATATATACCCCCAAACCCCCCCCCTCTCTCCACCCCAAACAGCAGCAGCAGCAGCCCCGCCGCCTCTAGCCGCGCCGCCGCCGCCCTTAGCCGCCGCCGCCGCCTAGCCGCCGCCGCCGCCCTTAGCCGCCGCCGCCGGAGCCTCTCGCCGGAGCCTCGTCGAGGTAGCCGCGCCTCTCTTTTTCTTCCCCGGTTCGGTTTTTCCTAAAAGAACCGTTCCGTTTTCTCTCCGTTTCTTTTCTTTTCTTCCTGTTTTTGTTTCAGTTTTCTTCCGAAACCCTAGATCGGTTTTCCGTTTCTTTTTTGATTTCTTTTCCGAAAACCCTAGATCGGCTTTCGTTCTTCTTTCGGACCGTTCGTCTCAACGAACGTGATAACCGATTCTTCCCCCGGTTAACGACGTCCGTTCGTTTAACCGTTCTTCGTTTTCTTTCTCGTCGGATTTATTCCGCGATCGTGATCTCAGATCCGATCTTCGTTCTAGTCTTTCTTCTCGCTCGTTTGTCGGAATCAGGTGATTCAAGCGCCTGGAGTTTCGTTTGGAAACCGCCGTTCCGTCTAATCAACTTAAACAAGTTTTTGCCCCAGTAAAATTTGACCTAGTTTCAACTTGCTAGAACCGAGTTGTTTTCTTCCGCCGTTTGTTTTCCGTTTCTTTGTTCGGTTCGTTCTTTCTTTGCAACCGGAGTTCTTAAGTTGAACTTTCTGGTTCGTTCTCTCGTTCGAGTTTTACCTGTGCATTAGATGAGTACTCATTGTATGCTTGTCTGTGATAGATCACCCGGATTGCGCCGCCTGTTACTTCGAAACCCTAGGTCTCGCGGATCATCAGCAAGGCAAGTAACACTTTGATCATACCTTTTCTACAACCCATGTTTTATGGCATTAGATCAATCCTCACACATTGCATGACTAGGATCTAATTAAATTGTGGGATGGGAAGTAGATGAGGTAGTACCTATTACCTGTATTATTATGAAACCCTTGGGAGTTACTTCTTCGTTTGCTTATTATGCCATGCTATGCTAGTAGACGTGGATTGGGTGAGTGATATCCATGACAGATGTGAGTTTGTTAATTTTAATGGTTTATCTAAGGTGGCAACTTAAACACACATCTGGGTGGATTGAGGCACCTGATGTCTATCAGGACTTGCCTGTTTTTTTGGACCGCCACCCAGGCTCAAAGGGATCATAAGATAATTCATGCTAGAAACTTCCGTATGCAGCCACATGCTACTATGGGCTCTGGCATAGTTGACTAAGTTGTGCGAACTCTTACGGGGTGGACTAGCAGATGTAGGGGTTGTAGGTGGTACGGTCTACCCCACATGTAAGGTGCTAGTGCTTCTGAAAGACTATGTCTCGATCATCCGTCTTCTCAAACACCATTTAGTGCGAGAAAACAAACGAAGGCGATCGAGTCATGTGGGGAAAAGTGCGCAAACCTCTGCAGAGTGTACAAACTAATCATGATTAGCCGTGTCCCCGGTTATGGACATCTTGAGTATCTAGTACTTGAATATCATGTGAATCTCATCATGTTACTTCTAATTAATGTTGTTGGGTTTTAATTGTTCACTTAATTGGGATCGGAATGCTGTCAACCATTCTCGATGTTTCACAACCACCATGATAGTTAAATAAATTTATTCCTTTGCAGTAGGGAAAAACTGGCTTTACGCAAAACAGTAACCATAGAGCTTTCCACCAGCCATATATGCATGTAGTATAGCCGTTTCATTCCATTACTCTCTATGTGTTACCTTGCCAGCATATTCCATGTGCTGACCCGTTTTCGGGCTGCAACTTCTCATGTTGCAGACTTTTCAGACGACGAGTAAGGTGCTTTTAGGTCGTGGTTCTATACTCAGTGATGCCGTTGGAGTTGATGGACCCATTTATCTTCCGAGTCTTCCGCTATTATCGACATTAGATGGCCTTAAGCCATTCTTATTGTAATAAGTTCTCTTTGAGACAACGATGTAATAAGTGTGTGATTGCCACTCTGCTATAAATCCTTCGATGTACTGTGTGGTGTCAGCATTACTGATCCAGGGATGACACCCGAGCACAGTAGACTTGATCCATTCGGGTCGGGTCGCCACAGAGATGGTATCAGAGCACACGCTGACTGTAGGACACGACCACTAAGTTAAAGCCATAGATCAACATTCTCTTCTCATTTTCTAACTCCTCATATTTTCTACTCTTTTAGGATGACGCACGCGAAGATTAAGTACGCTCAACCGGATGAAGGCACACCATTTGGGTTTCACCTGAAGGAAGTCACCAAGTACCTGAACATTGGATTACCAAGCTTCACGGGAACCTTCAACGCCACTCTGCCTGAAGAGGAGCACTGGAAGATTCAAGCTCACGTTCCGGGAAGGACATTCGCGCCAGTCACGAAGCCTATAGATAGTGTTTTCAATGCACCAACCTGGAGTCTGGGAAGGAGCATGGCAGCTCATATCACCATAGGACGCATTGGAGAAGTTTATCAAGAAGACCTCAAGGACACTATCTACCAGATTTGCGGACGCCGAGATGAACAATGGGAGTTAGTCAGCACCAAGAAGGATAGATCTATTGCATCTTTCATCCAGGAGTTAAACCAACACATTCGACGCCACGAGAACCAGATGTGCAATGATATGATAGAGTTGAAGAATGCGAAGGCAAGGATCATCGAGCTAGAAGGAGAACTGAAGTCTACACGCAAGGACTACATGGATGAGATCGTAGCTCTAGCAAGACACAATGGCGATCTTAAGAGGAGATTGAAGAACTCAAGGAGAAGTTAGCATCCAGGAAGGAAGACAAGTACGTTGCATGTCCGAACAACTACATCATCATCGACGACACTGATTTGGACCCAAGTGAACCCGACTTTGAAGACGAAGCTGGAGCAGATATCATGGAGTCTTCCACCGGTTCAAATTTCTAGATGACCACCAGATAGTAGTAGTATTCCCCCATGTAAACACAATAGTTCGAGAACTTTTGCGATAGTTAGACCGTTTGTAAGCCCTTGTTTGATTGAATGAAGTGATTTTGTGTGCATTTGCTCATGTTCATTGGGGTGGTGTTTTCCCTTTAGACCTCACTCTATTCTCAATTCTCGTCTTTTCTAAACCCTCAGATGCCTCCGAGACGTGACAATGGATTTCCACCGGAGCTTACTCAGTTGATCCAGCAGCAGAATCAATTGATGCAGATGTTAGTCCAGAACCAGCAGAACAACAACAACCCACCACCACCACCACCACCACCTGTTGACCACTTAGCCCGTTTCCTTAGGCTGAATCCGCCGGTGTTTTCCAGTAGCACCGAGCCAATAGTAGCAGGTGATTGGCTCCGCAAGATAGGAAGGGAGTTGACCACTGTAGGATGCACGGATGGTGAGAAAGTGAAGTTTGCCACTCACCAGCTTGACGGACCCGCGGCAGCATGGTGGGAGAATTTCACAGCCACTTACCCAGTTGACACTGTCACATGGGATCAGTTTTAGCAAGCTTTCCGCACTGCCCATGTTTCAGCAGGAGCTATGGCCATGAAGAAGCGTGAGTTTCGCAACTTACGCCAAGGAGGAAGGATAGTTGGCCAGTACGTTGATGATTTCAGCAAGTTAGCACGTTATGCCCCAGATGACGTTGCTACGGATGCAGCTAAGCAGGAGAAGTTTCTGGAAGGGCTGAATGATGAACTAAGCATGAAGTTGATAGTAGCGAGTTTCAACAACTACCAGGAGTTGGTAGATCGTGTCATCATGATTGAAGGGAACCAACAGCAGATTGAGAACCGTAAGAGGAAGTATGGACAGGGGAAGTATAACTCTGGAGCCCAGCAGAAGCCCCGTTTTACCCCTAAACCGGGATTTCAGTTTCAGCACACCCATGGAGGAGGTAGCTCGCACAACCATAATGGCCACAAGAATGGTAATGGGAATGGAGGAAGCAACGGCCAGAACCGGACCACCCCATCGACCCCAACCAAGAGAGACCTGAGTCAAGTCACTTGTTTCAAGTGTTCCAAGACCGGACATTATGCCAATGAATGTCCTGAAGGCCAGAATGGAAATGGCAATGGAAGCTCTGGGAAGAAGCCGAACTCTTTCAATAGAGGACAGGTGAACCACGTTAATGTGGAGGAGGTTGAAGATCAGCCCGATGCAGTAATAGGTAAGTTTTTGGTTAAGTCATTTACTGCACTCGTTCTTTTTGATACTGGTGCATCGCATTCATACATCTCAAGGGGATTTGTGGATAAGTATAACCTACCAACCCAAGCCCTTAGGTCACCTATGCTAGTAAGCTCACCAGGAGCAGAGTACATGGCCAGACAAGGATGTTTTCAAGTGCCATTAAGTATAGGAAGGCATGTTTTCCCAACGGATTTAATTATTCTGGAATCCCAAGGTTTGGATGTGATTCTTGGTATGGATTGGCTGTCGATGTATGGAGGAAACATCGATTGCGCCAGTAAGACAATTTTTCTTACCACACCAGAAGGAAGAAGGATCAAGTATGTATCCCGGCATGTGCCAAACAGGACACAGGTGAATTGCCTAACAGGAGTTGTGCAGGAGGAAGTACCAGTGGTAAAGGATTTCCTGATGTATTTCCTGAGGAATTACCAGGCATGCCACCGGATAGAGACATTGAGTTTTTGATTGAGTTATTGCCAGGAACAGGCCCAATATCGAAGAGACCATATAGGATGCCAGCAAAAGATTTGGTGGAAATTAAGAATCAGATTAAGGAGTTACTGGATAAGGGTTACATTCGCCCAAGTTCTTCGCCTTGGGGATCACCCGTACTTCTAGTGGAAAAGAAGGATGGATCATTAAGGATGGTTGTAGATTATCGGGGATTGAATGAAGTAACCATCAAGAATAAGTACCCACTGCCAATGATCAATGATCTGTTTGATCGGTTGCAAGGAGCTAAAGTGTTTTCCAAGATCGATTTGCAATCAGGGTACCATCAATTGAAGATTCGGGAGCAGGACATACCTAAGACAGCATTCACCACGAGATATGGACTGTATGAGTATACCGTTATGTCATTTGGATTGACTAACGCACCTGCCTATTTCATGAACCTGATGAACAAAGTGTTTATGGAGTTTTTGGATAAGTTCGTCGTAGTGTTCATTGATGACATCCTGGTTTATTCAAAGGATGAAGAGGAACATAAGGAACATTTGCGTTTGGTTTTGGAGAAACTAAGGGAACATTAGTTATACGCCAAATTCAGCAAATGTGAGTTTTGGTTGAAGGAAGTTGGATTCCTCGGACACGTTATATCCGGGGAAGGTATAGCAGTTGACCCCACAAAGGTTGAGACCGTAACCGAATGGGAAGCACCAACGACCGTTGGAGAGATCCGGAGTTTTCTTGGACTCGCAGGATACTACCGGAGATTCATTGAGAACTTTTCAAAGATTGCAAAGCCTATGACTGAATTGTTGAAGAAGGATACTAAGTTCAAATGGACTGAGGAGTGTGAGGCTAGTTTCCAGGAGTTGAAGAAACGTTTGGTTACCTCACCAGTATTGATTTTGCCAGATCAGACCAAGGATTATGAGGTGTATTGCGATGCTTCACGTCGAGGACTTGGAGCAGTGCTTATGCAGGAAGGAAGAGTTGTTTCGTATGCTTCACGGCAACTGAAGCCTCATGAGTTGAATTATGCCTCGCATGATTTGGAGTTAGCAGCCGTAGTGCATGCATTGAAGACGTGGAGACATTTCCTCATTGGAAATCATTGTGAGGTGTACACGGATCACAAGAGTTTGAAGTACATTTTCACACAGAAGGAGTTGAACCTCAGACAAAGGAGATGGTTGGAGCTCATCAAGGATTATGACATGAGATTGCATTACCATCCCGGAAAAGCTAATGTAGTAGCTGACGCATTGAGCCGTAAGATCCATGTCAATACGTTAATGACGGGGAAAATACCCAAGGAGTTAGCAGAAAACCTTCGTGAGCTATGTTTGGAGATAGTTCCGAGAGGCTATGTAGCAGCATTGGAGATTCAGTTAACATTGATGGATAAGATCAGAGAAGCTCAGAAATCTGACAAGGAGATTGCTGCTATAAAAGAGATATTGAGCGAAGGAAAAGCAAAGGGATTTCGTGAGGATGAGCACGATACCCTATGGTTTGAGGACCGTGTTTATGTGCCAAATGACCCGGAGATCAGGAAGTTGATTTTGCAGGAGGCACATGATTCACCGTATTCGATTCACCCAGGGAATACCAAGATGTATTTGGATTTGAAGGAAACATTCTGGTGGACCGGAATGAAGAAGGATATTGCAGCATATGTAGCAGTTTGTGACGTATGTCAGAGAGTAAAGGCAGAGCATCAGAAGCCAGCAGGATTGTTACAACCATTGCCAATACCCGAATGGAAGTGGGAAAGGATAGGCATGGATTTTATCACAAGACTACCCAGGACGAAAGCAGGCTATGACTTGATATGGGTAGTAGTTGATCGTTTGACAAAGGTAGCACATTTCATTCCAGTTAAGACCACTTACACCAGTGCTAAGTTGGCAAAGATATACATGACTAGGATCATTTGTTTGCATGGAGTTCCGAGGAGTATCGTATCAGATAGAGGAACCCAATTTACCTCAAAGTTTTGGAATCAGTTGCATGAAACTTTAGGAACCAAACTAGAGTTCAGCACAGCTTTTCATCCGCAGACGGATGGACAGACCGAGAGAGTCAATCAGATTTTGGAAGATATGCTGAGAGCTTGTGCACTAGATTATGGATCTAGTTGGGACGATAACTTGCCATATGCGGAGTTTTCTTATAACAACAGCTATCAGACCAGTTTGAAGATGGCACCTTTTGAAGCTTTATACGGAAGGAGGTGCAGGACACCGTTGTCATGGGACGAAGTTGGAGACCGTCAGTTCTTTGGACCAGATTTGATTAAGGAGTCTGAACGGAAAGTTAAGTTGATTCGCGATAGGCTCAAGGTAGCCCAGTCCAGGCAGAAGAGCTACGCAGATTCAAAACGCAAGGAGACAATTTACGAAATTGGAGACAGAGTTTATCTTCGAGTATCCCCACTTCGAGGAGTTAAGCGCTTTGGAGTTAAGGGAAAGTTAGCACCGCGTTTCGTTGGACCGTATAAGATCTTGCAACGTATGGGAGAAGTCGCTTATAAGTTGGAATTACCAGAGGGACTGTCAGGAGTTCATGATGTATTCCATGTTTCTCAGCTGAAGAAATGTCACGCCGAGATGGCGGAAGTACCGCTAAGAGATACCGTGCCACTCGAAGCGATTCAGTTGAAGGACGACTTAACGTATGAGGAGAAGCCAGTCAAGATTCTCGATTATGCCAGTAGAGTTACCCACAGCAAGGTTATCAAGTTTTGCAAAGTTCAGTGGAACCACCACACAGAGGATGAAGCCACCTGGGAAAGAGAAGAAGATTTGCTCAAGGACCACCCTCACCTATTTTCTAGCCAACCCGAATCTCGAGGGCGAGATTCATCTTAAGGGGGGTAGGTTTGTAACATCCCAAATTTGCAATTTGGAATGTTATACACTAGATCATCATGCATACCATATTTTTCTTGCATTTTGGTTGATCCTAGAAATTTCACGCAACTCAAGGACCCTCGGAGGGAGTTGGAGATTTTGTTATTTTCATATTTGAGAGTTTTCTCGAATTTGAAAAGAGGATCATTTGATTTATTTATTTCATCTTCAATAATTTTTCCGATATCAAAAATATAAGAGAGGGAATAATATGACTTCCCAAAACTGAGGAAAAATGAAGATTTAATAAATAGATCAAATTTTGTTTTCCGGAGTTTTGTTTGCATTTTATTTGGATAGGGAAAAATGCATGTTTTCGAAAATTGCATTTTAGGTCCGGAGTAAAGTTTATTTTGTTCGACTCATTTTTAGGAGTCGGAGAAAATTTACTTTAGCATTTTTGGAGTTTGTTTAGTTTTCTTTTTCTTTGTTTTCCTGCGCGCGGAACTATTTAAAAAAAAGCGAGCCAGCTCCCGCCTGGGCCAAGGCCCAGCCAGCGGCCAGGCCGCCCCGAGCACCAGGCGCCAGCCGCCCTCCCGCCGCCAAGCCGAGTCCGGCTAGGACTCTAGGCCGGCGCCCCCCTTGCCCCTTTGCCCCTTGCCCAAGCATCTACCCCCTCCCCCTCCTAGTATATATACCCCCCAAAACCCCCCCTCTCTCCACCCCAAACAGCAGCAGCCCGCCGCCTCTAGCCACGCCGCCGCCGCCCTTAGCCGCCGCCGCCTAGCCGCCGCCGCCGCCTAGCCACCGCCGCCGCCCTTAGCAGCCGCCGCCGGAGCCTCTCGCCGGAGCCTCGTCGAGGTAGCCGCACCTCTCTTTTTCTTCCCCGGTTCGGTTTTTCCTAAAAGAACCGTTCCGTTTTCTCTCCGTTTCTTTTCTTTTCTTCCGGTTTTTGTTTCGGTTTTCTTCCGAAACCCTAGATCGGTTTTCCGTTTCTTTTTCGATTTCTTTTCCGAAAACCCTAGATCGGCTTTCGTTCTCTTTCGGACCGTTCGTCTCAACGAACGTGATCACCGATTCTTCCCCCGGTTAACGACGTCCGTTCGTTTAACCGTTCTTCGTTTTCTTTCTCGTCGGATTTATTCCGCGATCGTGATCTCAGATCCAATCTTCGTTCTAGTCTTTCTTCTCGCTCGTTTGTCGGAATCAGGTGATTCAAGCGCCTGGAGTTTCGTTTCGAAACCGCCATTCTGTCTAATCAACTTAAACAAGTTTTTGCCCCGGTAAAATTTGACCTAGTTTCAACTTGCTAGAACCGAGTTGTTTTCTTCCGCCGTTTGTTTTCCGTTTCTTTGTTCGGTTCGTTCTTTCTTTGCAACCGGAGTTCTTAAGTTGAACTTTCTGGTTCGTTCTCTCGTTCGAGTTTTACCTGTGCATTAGATGATTACTCATTGTATGCCTGTCTGCGATAGATCACCCGGATTGCGCCGCCTGTTACTTCGAAACCCTAGGTCTCGCGGATCATCAGCAAGGCAAGTAACACTTTGATCATACCTTTTCTACAACCCATGTTTTATTGCATTAGATCAATCCTCACACATTGCATGATTAGGATCTAATTAAATTGTGGGATGGGATGTAGATGAGGTAGTACCTATTACCTGTATTATTATGAAACCCTTGGGAGTTACTTCTATGTTTGCTTATTATGCCATGCTATGCTAGTAGACGTGGATTGGGTGAGTGATATCCATGACAGATGTGAGTTTGTTAATTTTAATGGTTTATCTAAGGTGGCAACTTAAACACACATCTGGGTGGATTGAGGCACCTGATGTCTATCACGACTTGCCTGTTTTTTTTGGACCGCCACCCAGGCTCAAAGGGATCATAAGATAATTCATGCTAGAAACTTCCGTGTGCAGCCACATGCTACTATGGGATCTGGCATAGTTGACTAAGTTGTGCGAACTCTTACGGGGTGGACTAGCAGATGTAGGGGTTGTAGGTGGTACGGTCTACCCCACATGTAAGGTGCTAGTGCTTCTGAAAGACTATGTCTCGATCATCCGTCTTCTCAAACACCATGTAGTGCGAGAAAACAAACGGAGGCGATCGAGTCATGTGGGGAAAAGTGCGCAAACCTCTGCAGAGTGTACAAACTAATCATGATTAGCCGTGTCCCCGGTTATGGACATCTTGAGTATCTAGTACTTGAATATCATGTGAATCTCATCATGTTACTTCTAATTAATGTTGTTGGGTTTTAATTGTTCACTTAATTGGGATCGGAATGCTGTCAACCATTCTCGATGTTTCACAACCACCATGGTAGTTAAATAAATTTATTCCTTTGCAGTAGGGAAAAACTGGCTTTACGCAAAACAGTAACCATAGAGCTTTCCACCAGCCATATATGCATGTAGTATAGCCGTTTCATTCCATTACTCTCTATGTGTTACCTTGCCAGCATATTCCATGTGCTGACCCGTTTTCGGGCTGCAACTTCTCATGTTGCAGACTTTTCAGATGACGAGTAAGGTGCTTTTAGGTCGTGGTTCTATACTCAGTGATGCCGTTGGAGTTGATGGACCCATTTATCTTCCGAGTCTTCCGCTGTTATCGACATTAGATGGCCTTAAGCCATTCTTATTGTAATAAGTTCTCTTTGAGACAACGATGTAATAAGTGTGTGATTGCCACTCTGCTATAAATCCTTCGATGTACTGTGTGGTGTCAGCATTACTGATCCAGGGATGACACCCGAGCACAGTAGACTTGATCCATTCGGGTCGGGTCGCCACAGGCAGGCAGAGGGGGAGTACAAGGGTAACAACATCTAACTCAAGCTTACAAATGGTACAAAAGCCCAATGATTAATTGTTCATCAAATCTAGACAAAACCCAGATTGAACATGGCAATAACATCTAACCCAACCACTGTTTTTGGCAGTCACAAACAAATGGATCGGTCTGATCCATAAAATCAACATCCTGTGCCAAAAAATTTACTGGGACATGACCACAAGTTGTTGTAAATAGAAGCGGGGCACGTTCAGAAGCTCATTTGTCCACCTGAAACTTCTTTTTTTGCTGTTCAACATATCCGTCCGTGAGAAATTTCTTGTTGAAAAACTTAAGCCTCATGGACAATAGTAACCTCGCATTCAACAACAAGAATGTGACAAAGCTTCTGTTTGCCTGGTTGGATGCATATCCTTCCATTATTGTTGTCCTCAAACGAATGTCATGAGAACTGAGAAAATCCCAGTGCTTCTTACGCCACCGATTGGTTATGTGTTTTTCTCCATGTGTTAGTACCTAAGTAGACATGAAGATTGAAAACAGTTAAGGTATAAAAAAAGAGTATGTCGAAAGAGCGACAACTGAACGGTTAATTCTAGTACAATATATACGGGCTTTCAATGTGCATGAAATCATCACCTTTATATATAAATTGTCTAGACATGGAAAGCATCGCAGCAAGCCAATAATTATGTTCAGATCATAACTAAACATTCTGATATATAAGATCTTGATAGAATCTAGCACCATTGATAGGCTATCCATGGATGAACTCTTCATTGAGCATATAACATAATATTAGTACCCAAAGTGTACTCCAAGATGATATAAAACTTATGCGCACAAATGAAAAATGCAGCTTATGATTACAAATGTGTAGATGATAATATACGGTACCTGAATAAGTGTGGAGCCAAACACCAACTTGTGATAATTAAATGGATCATGAATTACACCCAAGGTCTCCAGTTTAGGCGCAAAGACGATAGTTATTTGCGAAGGTATATAACAATAATGAAGGAGCAACCTTTGAAGTGAAGGGGCATTTTCGATGATGAGCTGCTATCCTTCAAAACAAATTCCAATGCTTTTAAGGTGAGGTGACTTTATTTGGAGATAACTGATACAGATTTCTATTCCCAAAACAATCAGCAAACGCTCTAGGGCAGGGCAACTAGAGTGGATGATGCTGTGTAGTGAGGCCTCAGACAGATAAACCACTGTAAGCGAAAGTACTTTTTAGTAGTGGGAGTCGAAGCATTTGTACCAGATCGTCTGGTAGATGGCACCGGGCGAATGTGGCGATGTGGAGAGAGGAGGAAAACCATGAGATGGACAACGGTGGCGTGGGCACAAATTCTTGGTGTTCAGTTCGTGGTATGTAATTTCTGTGGTAATGGTAGAAATCAAACTGCTGTAGTTTTTTGAATTCAGGGGATGTCAGCCAGGCGTCCACCGTGTAGGGTATGGACAACAGGTAGCGTGTCAGGTTGTAGAGGCATTGAACGGAGTCCTAGTGGAAGGAGATGATGGCTCTAAGGAGTTCAAAATCATGAACGACAGATAGCTAACGACAACCAAGATTAATGGGCGTGGTGTGCCATAGAGGGCACCACCGAGTTGAGAGGACTTGGGTGCGGGAGGAATCCTTGATGGGGAGAAGCGAGATGATATTCCCAAGGATGGCGTCCGGGAGATCACTGATGTGGTCCACCCGGGATTCTACAGGTTCCTCAGATTCGATGGGCGGCCTGCCGCTTCTCCCCGCGCTGCCGGGTGCGGGGTCTACAATTGGTGTCGCCGGTGGCGGGAGCCTCATCTTCTTGGCGCTAGGGGCAGCCTACTCCATTTTACTTATGAGCGTCGTGCCGAGCTCAGGGGTTTGAGCAGAGTATCCAGAGACGAGCCTAGTGGCAGTGCGAGTGGGGAAGAAGGAGGGCTGGGGTTTTCTATAGGAGCGAGGAAGAAGAGGACTAGAGGAGCATGCATTTTCTATACGAGTGAGGAAGAAGGTGACGAGGGTTTTCTATACGAGTGAGGAAGATGGGGAGCAGGGGGAATTGGGGGGGGGGGGGGCGACGGAAGCGGGAGAGTCCAGCGAGCTGCAGTATAAGTGGGAACGAGGAGGAAGGAGGGATTTTTTGGGATCGCCCCCTCTTCAAGAAATATTGGCTTTTCCTCACAAAAAAACAAATGGGCTTTAAGATGGATAGGCTTTTGTATCGGCCTAGTCGGCTGCCCGTGTTTCGTACTGGATGGCCTTAACACTAGAGGTAGCCCATTAGACACTCTCCAGCTCTCCAGCTTATCGCCCATTTGAAAGAAAGAAAAAGAGACGCCTCCAGCTTATTGCTCCTTATTGGTAACATTTTTCAACTTGAAAAAAAGTTATAGCTCCTTCACGGGACGGCTTAGCATCCACTAAATTAGAGGATGCAGTACTACATGCAGACACTCACACTGGTCACAGCGCGGAAAAATGAGGGTCAAATAACATGCCCACAATATACATAGATTGTAAAGGTTGACACACTAGTCAACATTCACACTAAACTAAGCTACACAAGATACGGTATGCATACTAGCTAACATTCACAAGCACTCAAGCTCAACATGTTTACGCATCTAAATGATTCACAAGACTATAACCAAGACAAAGTTGTGAGAAGGTGTAGAAATAAAGAAAAAATGACCGATGCTTCTCTGAGCAAAGGGCCTCCCTACGCACGCATTAATTTCCTGGGCATGCTTCTTTCTGCTCAATGTTGTGTGCACTTTGAGCATGTTGGCAACTCCACAACTAGATTGATGGCTCATCTTGCAATTCACACTAACACATTGCAGCAAACAGAGGAGGCAATAGAGATCACTCAACATCAGACCATTTTGTGTAGTTCCAGTGAAATCATCTTCATTGTCCAGAATGTGAAAAGATACGAATGCACAGTACTTAAATGGTGTAGCAAAACAGTAGCACATATCAATAGCTTGGCATGAGAAAACATTATCATCTGGACAAAGGGGATACTGACTTGCGTGAGGAAGATTATGCATAATTTTATAGGTGGTTAGTTGATTTCCACCTTGGGATCTCCTATGATGGCATGAAGGAAATTCTGTGTAATCGATGATGATGACATGTACCTAGGGTAGGGTCATAGGCCTGACCTAGACGCCCTACCCAAGGACACTACCCCAGAGTCCAAGACATTCAAAGTACAACCAAAGATACCGACTGAAATCACCTTGGAGTGCAATCCAGTCGACCAGATAAACCACTCGGATATCCCAATTCCACTCGACTAAGATAGAGTCACTCGACCTTACGAAGAAATCACTTGGGGTACAGAAGATCTAAAGCCACCTCTTGATGGCAACGGTCAGTCATTCACTCCGTAGCCTTAAAGGTCAATAATAGTCATTATAGCAGGCATTACCAGTAACGTCTCCGTCTTAATCTACATTAACCCCTATGTAACAGAGGCCTGTGAAGGGGTGGCGTTCTCTATATAAGCCATCCCTCCCCTCTGGAATAAGGGTTCACCCCCCTGTAACTCTCACGCATAATCCAGTCGACCAAGGCTCCGGGCACCGAGACGTAGGGCTATTACTTCCACCGAGAAGGGACTGAACTCCTAAACCTTGCGTGCACAACCTCGTCGTAGCTAGGACCTTGCCTCCTCCTATGTACCCCCTATTCATACTGTTAGACTTACTCCCACGACAGTTGGCACCCACCGTGGGGTCAGCATCTTAGCAACTTCCGGTGAGGTTGCAGTTTTTCCGTTCTTCATCAACATGGTTTCTGGCGGTGGTTTGGCTTCGGGCCGCAAGATCCGTCTCGGCGCGCTTGTTTTCATCGCCGACGACTCCGCCTGGCTCCAAGAGGCCCCCCTCGATGTCGAGGCCCTTCCCATCAGAGGGGCGACACACTTACGTGCGAGTGCCTGCGGCGTCCTCCTGCGGCAGCCGTCGATCCAGTATTGGTCGGCTCCCGTGTCATCCACTGTCCCTGCTATACGCCGCCGCAAGCGATCTGATCGGTCGTGGCTTCAGCGGTGGGTGAAGCATGCGGTGGCCCGCCAGTCGGTCACCCCTCAAGTCACGGCAATCGATCCCGATGAGGGAGTCCTGGATTACTGGGTCCTCGCGCGTCCGGGCTATGTGACATGGGCCGGACAGACGGGCCATGAAGATACAATATGGAAGGCTTTTTCCCTTGTCCGGATGGGACTCTCCTTGGCATGGAAGGCAAGCTTAGCGTGCGGATATGAAGATTCCTTTTTCTATAAACCAACTCTATACAACCCTAGCCCCCTCCGGTGTCTATATAAACTGGAGGGTTTAGTCTGTAGAGGCAATCATAATCATATAGGCTAGACATCTAGGGTTTAGCCATTACGATCTCGTGGTAGATCAACTCTTGTAACCCCTATACTCATCAAAGTCAATCAAGCAGGAAGTAGGGTTTTACCTCCATCAAGAGGGCCCGAACCTGGGTAAACATCGTGTCCCCTGCCTCCTATTACCATCAATCCTTAGACGCACAGCTCGGGACCCCCTACCCGAGATCTGCCGGTTTTGACACCGACATTGGTGCTTTCATTGAGAGTTCCTCTGTGGCGTGAACTGAAGGACCGATGACTCGCCTTGTCACCAATGACAATATCACTTCCGAAGGAGCCCTAATTCCGGGGCAAACCCTTCGGCTTGGCGACTTCACGGTGGGTGCCCATCCGGCCATTAAGCCAAAGGCAACCCCCCAAGTCACCGAAAATCCCCTCCGTATCAGCCCCGAATATTCCAACAAGATGGATCTGGCGGATCTATCATCTTTGAACGAGCTGCTAGATCATATCGCCGCCCTGGGAGTCTCAACTAACTATGATCGGATCAGGCTTAAACACGATCAGAGAGAAATTAAGTCTCCGCCGGTCACCCATTAGGTAGCGGTTGGGGAGGAACAAGCTGACAATAACTCCTCTCCTACGTTGAGAACCAACTATGTTCGAATTTCCAAACCCGAAGAACCGGATACCTACCCTCGAGAGGACACTCCCTGTCCTTCGAACACAAAATTGGGTGTTAAGCCTGAGAATTCCCTGGACACTCCGGATCCTGGGCTGGTAACCTCGGAAATTCTTCAAGCTCCAGATTCCACAGTGGGTCAAGGTGCGAATTTGAGCCCACCCACCGACCACAAGCAATATTCTCCAAGCAACGCCGGACCTCCTGACATATGTGACCTAATGTATGTGCGGTAGCAGCCTCAGGAAATAGTCCATCACTTCTGGGCTAGATTCCTCCTTGTCAAAAACAAGATAAAAGACTACTGCGACGACGACGCAATTTCAGTATTTCGCAACAACTGTACGGACGAGGGAATCCTTAATTGTCGGCATTCTGGGAACAGGGGTCCCCAGACTTGCCTTCTTGTGGTCCGCAAACATTCAAGACCAGTGGCCCTGTACGACCCATCTTCACCAGCAAACATTCAAGACCCTCACGAGGGGCCAAGCCTCGTGAGGCGGACAATGCAAGACCTCCTCAGGGGCGGCCTCGCCAGGCTAGCTCGCGAGGGGCGGAGAGATCAAGGCGACGGGCACCTCGCGAGGTTTCTGTGACGCAAGCCATGACGACTGAACCAGGCAGGCGCTAGCACACGCAGTGTCCTCGTTTCCTCTTTGGTGCTAAAGGGGCAAGCACAGGCGAGGAGTCCCGAGGCATCAGGCAAAGGTTTCCATATCGGTGCAACAAGACCAAGACCAGCAGGACGGCAGGACGGAGGTCACCGTGGAGACCAAGACAGCGTCACTGATAACCGACAAGTATAGGGGATCGCAACAGCTTTCGAGGGTAGAGTATTCAACCCAAATTTATTGATTCGACACAAGGGGAGCCAAATAATATTCTCAAGTATTAGCAGCTGAGTTGTCAATTCAACCACACTTGGAAACTTAGTATCTGCAGCAGAGTGTTTAGTAGCAAAGTAATATGATAGTGATGGTAACGGTAACAAAAGAGTAACGAAAGCAAAGTAATGTTTTTGGTATTTTGTAGTGATAGTGGTGGTAGCGGCAACAAAAGTAAAGACAACAAAAGTAATGTTTTTGGTATTTTATAGTGATTGTAACAGTAGCAGCGGGAAAGTAAATAAGCGTAAACCAGTATATGGAAAACTCGTAGGCATCGGATCAGTGATGGATAATTATGCCGGATGCGGTTCATCATGTAACAGTCATAACATAGGGTGACACAGAACTAGCTCCAATTCATCAATGTAATGTATGCATGTATTCCGTATATAGTCATACGTGCTTATGGAAAAGAACTTGCATGACATCTTTTGTCCTACCCTCCCGTGGCAACGGGGTCCTATTGGAAACTAAGGGATATTAAGGCCTCCTTTTAATAGAGAACCGGAACAAAGCATTAGCACATATAGTGAATACATGAACTCCTCAAACTATGGTCATCACCGGGAGTGGTCCCGATTATTGTCACTTCGGGGTTGCCGGATCATAACACACAGTAGGTGACTATAGACTTGCAAGATAGGATCAAGAACTCACATATATTCATGAAAGGATAATAGGTTCAGATATGAAATCATGGCACTCGGGCCCTAGTGACAAGCATTAAGCATAGCAAAGTCATAGCAACATCAATCTCAGAACATAATGGATACTAGGGATCAAACCCTAACAAAACTAGCTCGATTACATGATAAATCTCATCCAACTCATCACCGCCCAGCAAGCCTATGATGCAATTACTCATGCACGGCGGTGAGCATCATGAAATTGGTGATGGAGGATGGTTGATGATGACGACGGCGACGAATCCCCCTCTCCGGAGCCCCGAACGGACTCCAGATCAGCCCCCCGAGAGGTTTTAGGGCTTGGCAGCGGCTCCATATCGTAAAACGTGATGATTTCTTCTCTCTGATTTTTCTCTCTCCGAAATCAAATATATAGAGTTGGAGTTGGCGTCGGAGGGTTTCCAGGGGGGGCATGAGGTAGGGGGGCGCGCCCTAGGGGGGGGGGCGCCCCCACCCTTGTGAGAAGGGTGTGGCCCCCTAGTCTTCATCTTTGGCGAGGATTTTTTATTATTTTTTCTAAGATGTTCCATGGAGTTTCAAGTCATTCCGAGAATATTTGTTTTCTGCACATAAAACAACACCATCGTAATTCTGCTGAAAACAACGTCAGTCCAGGTTAGTTCCATTCAAATCATACAAGTTAGAGTCCAAAACAAGGGCAAAAGTGTTTGGAAAAGTAGATACGACGGAGACGTATCAACTCCCCCAAGCTTAAAATCTTGCTTGTCCTCAAGCAATTCAGTTGACAAACTGAAAGAAAGAAATAAAAACTTTTACAAACTCTTTTTGCTCTTGTTGTTGTAACTATGTCAAGCCAGCATTCATGTTTTGAGCATAGATCATAACTAACCACATTTGCAATAATTCTCAGGTCTCACAATTACTCATATCAATAGCATAATCAACTAGCAAGCCATAATAATAAATCTCGGATGACAACACTTTCTCAAAACAATCATAATATGATATAACAAGATGGTATCTCGCTAGACCTTTCTGAGACCGCAAAACATAAATGCAGAGCACCTTTAAAGATCAAGGACTGAGTAGACATTGTAATTCATGGTAAAAGAGATACAATCATAGTCATACCCAATATAAATTAACAGTGATGAATGCAAATGACAGCTGTGCTCTCCAGCTAGTGCTTTTTAATAAGAGGGTGATGACTCAACATAAAAGTAAATGGATAGGCCCTTCGCAGAGGGAAGCGAGGATTTGTAGAGGTGCCAGAGCTCAGTTTTGAAATAGAGATAAATTGTATTTTGAGCGGTATACTTTCATTGTCAACGTAACAACTAAGAGATGGTGATATCTTCCATGCTAAACACATTATAGGCGGTTCCCAAATAGAATGGTAAAGTTTATACTCCCCCTCCACCAACAAGCATCAATCCATGGCTTGCTCGAAACAACGAGTGCCTCCAACATACATCAGGTCCCAGGGGGAGTTTTGTTTGCAATTAATTTTGATTTAGTTTGCATAAAGCATGGGACTGGGCATCCCGGTGACCAGCCATTTTCTCGTGAGTGAGTAGCGGAGTCCACTCCTCTTGAGAATAACCCGCCTAACACGGAAGATAAGGACAGCCTTTGTTGATACATGAGCTGCTCGAGCATACAAAACAGAATGTTTATTTGAAGGTTTAGAGTTTGGCGCATACAAATTTACTTGGAACGGCAGGTAGATACCACATATAGGAAGGTATGGTGGACTCATCTGGAATAACTTTGGGGTTTAAGGGATTGGATGCACAAGCAGTATTCTCGCTTAGTACAAGTGAATGCTAGCAAAAGACTGGGAAGCGACCAACTAGAGAGCGACAACAGCCATGTACATGCATTAAAATTAATAAACATTGGATGCAAGCATGAGTAGGATATAATCCACCATGAACATAAATATCGTGAAGGCTATGTTGATTTTGTTTCAACTACATGCGTGAACATGTGCCAAGTCAAGTCACTTAAATCATTCAAAGGAGGATACCACCCCATCATACCACATCATAATCATCTCAATAGCATGTTGGCACACAAGGTAAACCATTATAACTCATAGCTAATCAAGCATGGCACAAGCAACTATGATCTCTAATTGTCATTGCAAACATGTTTATTTATAATAAGCTGAATCAAGAACGAGGGACTCATCATATTTACAAAAACAAAAGAGGTCGAGTTCGTACCAGCTTTTCTCATCTCAGTCAGTCCATCATATATCATCATAATTTCCTTTCACTTGCACGACCGAACGGTGTGAATAATAATAAGAGTGTACGTGCATTGGACTAAGCTGGAATCTGCGAGCATTCAATAAACAGGAGAAGACAAGGCAATATGGGCTCTGGGTTAAATCAACAATAATGCATATAAGAGCCACTTCAACAATTTAATTATGGTCTTCTCCTACCGACCCCCAAATAAAATAAAAGAAATAAAACTATTTACACGGGAAAGCTCCCAACAAGCAAAAGAAGAATGGGAAATATTTTTGGGTTTTCTTTTTAATTATTACTACTACAGCAGAAAAATAAACTACTACTAATTTTTTGGTTTTTCTTAAGGTTTAACAAACACACAAGAAGAAAACAGGAAAAAGAAAATAAACAAGCATGGGTATTACAGTGAAAAAGTATGAGCACCGATATCTAGCAATGAGTGTGTGTGAACATAAATGTAATGTCAGTGAGAAATACGTACTCCCCCAAGCTTAGGCTTTTGGCCTAAGTTGGTCTATGGCCACGGCTGGCCTGGCGGATATCCATAATAATAGTTGGGGTCGTACTGTGATGAGGAGGAATAGTTGGGATCATACTGATGTGCAGCGGTTATCTCCTGCTGAGCTGCAGCGTGGAGTCGAGCTGCCTCCGCTCTCCTCTCGTACTCTTTTGCCTCCTCTCTGGTAATAACATATCTTCCTTTTGTCTGTGAATCAAAGAAGGCAGGAGCAGGGAGAGTAATACGGAAAACACTTCGTTTATAAAAAATTAAACGATATAAGAGAGGTGATTCAGGCCTCTCAACAAACTGGTGCGAAGCCATAGAGTCATAATCTAAATATGCAGGAGGCAACTCCATATCACCCTCACGAATGTCTATCTCAAGAAAATGAGCTAAGCGGGTTGCATAAATTCCTCCAAAGAAATCTCCATTATGTCTATTATGATGCAACCTACGAGCTACAATGGCTCCCATATGATAAGATTGGTCTCCTAACACATCACTCCTAAGAATGCTGAGATCAGGGACACACATGTGACATGCTTCATCCTTAGCATTTATGCATCTACCGATGAAGAGAGCAAAATAATGTATAGCAGGAAAGTGAATGCTCCCTATGGTAGCCTGCGTTATATCTCTAGATTCCCCCACAGTTATACTAGCAAGAAAGTTTCTAAATTCAGATTTAGGGGGATCCCTAACACTTCCCCATGATGGAAGTTCGCATGCAGAAGTGAAATCCTCTAGGTCCATGGTATAAGATTTGTCATAAAGATCAAACATGACTGAAGGAGAATTACGCGAAGATGAATACTCAAACCTCCTCAAAAATGAACTTGTGAGATCATGATACTGGGGTCATTTGTTAGCCTCAAAATCCTCAAGACCGGCATTGCGCACATATGCTTTGACTTCTTCTTTAATTCCTCCATGGTCCATAAAATTTCCCGACGGCCATTCGCAAGGCCGTACTGGAGCGTCTCTTGGTGGATCCTTGTCAGCATCGCACATAGCAATCCTGGGTCCTTGCTTCTTAGAGGAACCACCTTGGAACATCTTCCTAAGCATATTGTTTTTCTCTGAAAAATTCTGAAATATTTAGTAACTTCAAACAAAAGTGAACCAACTTCAATAAAACTGATAGCAACTACTCCTACAAGTGCGTAGAGCCTATATCAAGCATTAGAACTACTTGGAACCATATAAATTTGACATGCAAGCTCAAGAACATGGTCACCTATGCAGCACAAATTTGCAAAGAATAAAGCACTAGAACAAAAACTAATTGGACCAATGGAGGAGTCACATACCAAGGAACAATTTCCCCAAGCAGTTTTGCGAGAGGTGCTTTGAGCAAGGAGATCGAAAATCACACCAAAAGTGGCTGGAACTCGTGCTTGAGTTGGTTTTTCGGGTTTGTGTAAGATAGAGGAAGAAGATGGGTGCTGGGATAAGTGGAGGAGGGCCACCGTGGGCCCACGAGGCAGGGGGCGCGCCCTATAGGGGGCGGGGGGCGCCCACCACCATCGTGGCCAGGTGGCAGCTCCTCCCACGGTAATTTTTACATAGTAAATCCTCAAATATTCCCGAAAAAATCATATTAAATTGGCATGTCTTTCCAAGGACTTTTATTTTCGGGATATTTTTATATTGAACGGATAAGTCAGGAAACAGACAGAAAATACTATTTTTACTTTATTTAATGTAAATAACAGAAAGTACAAGTGGGGTACAGAAGTTTGTGCTTCTAGTTTCATCCATCTCATGCTCATAAAAAAGAATCCACTAACAAGGTTGATCAAGTCTTGTTAACAAACTCGTTCCGATAATCATGAAACCGGAGAAATTTTGAATAACACTAAGTTACCTCAACGGGGATATGCACATCCCCAATAATAAGAATATCATATTTCTTCTTGACAGTAGGAAGGGGAAATTCAAATCCTCCAAATATAATCGATGGAATTTTTCCAATAGAGTTGATACTATGAACTTGGGGTTGTTTCCTCGGAAAGTGTACCGTATGCTCATTACCATTAACATGAAAAGTGACATTGCCTTTGTTGCAATCAATAACAGTCCCTGCAGTATTAAGAAAAGGTCTTCCAAGAATAATAGACATACTATCATCCTCGGGAATATCAAGAATAACAAAGTCCGTTAAAATAGTAACGTTTGCAACCACAACAGGCACATCCTCACAAATACCGACAGGTATAGCAGTTGATTTATCAGCCATTTGCAAAGATATTTTAGTAGGTGTCAGCTTATTCAAGTCAAGTCTATGATATAAAGAGAGAGGCATAACACTAACACCGACTCCAAGATCACATAAAGCAGTTTTAATATAATTTCTTTTAATGGAGCAAGGTATAGTAGGTACTCCAGGGTCTCCAAGTTTCTTTGGTATTCCACCCTTAAAAGTATAATTAGCAAGCATGGTGGAAATCTCAGCTTCCGGTATCTTTCTTTTATTAGTAATGATATCCTTCATATATTTAGCATAAGGATTTATTTTGAGCACATTAGTTAATCTCATACGCAAGAAGATAGGCCTAATCATTTCAGCAAAGCGCTCAAAATCCTCATCATCCTTTTTCTTAGATGGTTTCGGAGGAAAAGGCATGGGTTTCTGAACCCAAGTTCCTTTTCTTTACCATGTTTCCTAGCAACAAAGTCTCTTTTATCATAACATTGATTCTTTGATTGTGGGTTATCAAGATCAACAACAGGTTCAATTTCTACATCATTATCATTACTAGGTTGAGCATCATCATGAACATCATCATTAATAATTTTACTAGGTTCATGTTCATTACCAGATTGTGTTTCAGCATCAGACATAGAAATATCATTTGTATTATCAGGTGGTTCAGCAATAGGTTCACTAGAAGTTTCCACAGTTCTATCATTTTTCTTCTTCTTCTTTTTAGAAGAACTAGGAACATCAATATTATTTCTTTGAGAATCTTGCTCGATTCTCTTAGGGTGGCCTTCAGGATACAAAGGTTCCTGAGTCATTCTACCAGTTCTAGTAGCCACTCTAACAGCATAATCATTTTTCTTACTATTCATTTCATCAAGCACTTATTTTTGAGCCTTAAGTACTTGTTCTACTTGAGTGGTAACCATAGAAGCATGTTTGCTAATAAGTCTAAGTTCACCTTTAATATTAGCCATATAATCACCCAAGTATTTAAGCATATCGGAATCATATTTCAATTGTCTACCAAAATAAGCATTGAAATTTTCTTGTTTGACAATAAAATTATCAAACTCATCAAAGCGTTGCCTAGCAGGCTTAGAGTGAGGGATATCACCTTCATCAAATCTATAGAGAGAATTTACCTTTACTACCTGTGTCAGGATATCGGGATCAGGAGGTTCTTCAGTAAATAAATAATTAAGATCATACGTTTCTTCAACAGGCGGTATATTAAGACCATGTATTTCTTCAATAGGAGGTAAATTCTTAACATCTTCAGCTTTAATAGCTTTTTCTTTCATAGATTTCTTTGCCTCTTGCATATCTTCGGGACTGAGAAATAGAACACCTCTCTTCTTCGGAGTTGGTTTAGGAATAGGCTCAGTAACTGGAGCAAGAGATGGCTCAGGAGGTGCCCAATTATTTTTATTTGTCAACATATTATTCAATAGAATTTCAGCTTCATCCGGTGTTCTTTCCCTGAAAAGAGAACCAGCACAACTATACAGGTAATCTCTGGAAGCATCGATTAGTCCATTATAAAAGATATCAAGTATTTCAGGTTTCTTAAGAGGATGATCAGGCAAAGCATTAAGTAACTTGAGAAGCCTCCCCCAAGCTTGTGGGAGACTCTCTTCTTTAATTTGCACGAAGTTGTATATTTCCCTCAAAGCAGCTTGTTTCTTATGTGCAGGGAAATATTTAGCAGAGAAGTAATAAATCATATCCTGGGGACTACGCACACCACCAGGATCAAGAGAATTAAACCATATCTTAGCATCACCCTTTAATGAGAACGGAAATATTTTGAGTATATAGAAGTAACGCGATCTCTCATCATTAGTAAACAGGGAAGCTATATCATTTAATTTAGTAAGATGTGCCACAACAGTTTCAGATTCATAGCCATAAAACGGATCAGATTCAACCAAAGTAATTATATCAGGATCAACAGAGAATTCATAATCCTTATCAGGAAAACATATAGGTGAAGTAGCAAAAGCAGGGTCGGGCCTCATTTTATCTCTAAGTGATTCTTTGTTCCATTTAATTAATAACCTCTTAAGCTCATATCTATCTTTGCAAGCTAAAATAGCGGCAGAAGATTCCATATCAAAAAGATAGCCCTCAGGAATAACAGGCATATTTTCATCATCACTATCATCATCGTATTCAGATTCAATAATTTCTTTTTCTCTAGCCCTAGCAATTTGTTCATCAAGAAATTCAGTAAGGGGCACAGTAGTATCAGGCATAGAAGCAGTTTCATCATAAGTATCATGCATAGCAGAAGTGGCATCATCAATAACATGCGACATATCAGAACGAATAGCAGAAGCAGGTGTAGGTGTCGCTAGCTTACTCATAACAGAAGGTGAATCAAGTGCAGAGCTAGATGGCAGTTCCTTACCTCCCCTCGTAGTTGAGGGATAGATCTTGGTTTTTGGATCTCTCAAGTTCTTCATAGTGTCCAGCAGATATAAATGACAAGTGACTCAAAGAATAGAGCTATGTTCCCCGGCAACGGCGCCAGTAATTAGTCTTGATAACCCACAAGTATAGGGGATCACAACAGCTTTCGAGGGTAGAGTATTCAACCCAAATTTATTGATTCGACACAAGGGGAGCCAAAGAATATTCTCAAGTATTAGCAGCTGAGTTGTCAATTCAACCACACCTGGAAACTTAGTATCTGCAGCAAAGTGTTTAGTAGCAAAGTAATATGATAGTGGTGGTAGCGGCAACAAAAGTAAAGACAGCAAAAGTAATGTTTTTGGTATTTTGTAGTGATTGTAACAGTAGCGGGAAAGTAAATAAACGTAAACCAGTATATGGAAAAGTCGTAGGCACCGGATCAGTGATGGATAATTATGCCAGATGCGGTTCATCATGTAACAGTCATAACATAGGGTGACACAGAACTAGCTCCAATTCATCAATGTAATGTAGGCATGTATTCCGTATATAGTCATACGTGCTTATGGAAAAGAACTTGCATGACATCTTTTGTCCTACCCTCCCGTGGCAGCGGGGTCCTATTGGAAACTAAGGGATATTAAGGCCTCCTTTTAATAGAGAACCGAAACAAAGCATTAGCACATAGTGAATACATGAACTCCTCAAACTATGGTCATCACCGGGAGTGGTCCCGATTATTGTCACTTCGGGGTTGCCGGATCATAACACATAGTAGGTGACTATAGACTTGCAAGATAGGATCAAGAACTCACATATATTCATGAAAACATAATAGGTTCAGATCTGAAATCATGGCACTCGGGCCCTAGTGACAAGCATTAAGCGTAGCAAAGTCATAGCAACATCAATCTCAGAACATAATGGATACTAGGGATCAAACCCTAACAAAATTAACTCGATTACATGATAAATCTCATCCAACCCATCACCGTCCAGCAAGCCTACGATGGAATTACTCACGCACGGCAGTGAGCATCATGAAATTGGTGATGGAGGAAGGTTGATGATGACGATGGCGACGGATTCCCCTCTCCGGAGCCCCGAACGGACTCCAGATCAGCCCTCTCGAGAGGTTTTAGGGCTTGGTAGCGGCTCCGTATAGTAAAACGCGATGATTTCTTCTCTCTGATTTTTTCTCTCCGAAAGCAAATATATAGAGTTGGAGTTGGCGTCAGAGGGTTTCCAAGGGGCCCACGAGGTAGGGGGGCGCGCCCTAGGGGGGGCGCCCCCACCCTCATGAGAAGGATGTGGGCCCTCTGGTCTTCATCTTTGGCGAGGATTTTTTTTATTTTTTCTAAGATGTTCCGTGGAGTTTCAGGTCATTCTGAGAATATTTGTTTTCTGCACATAAAACAACACCATGCTAATTCTGCTGAAAACAGCGTCAGTCCGGGTTAGTTCCATTCAAATCATACAAGTTAGAGTCCAAAACAAGGGCAAAAGTGTTTGGAAAAGTAGATACGACGGAGACGTATCAGTCACCACCAGAGCCTTTGGCAGGCGAAGACTACTTTTGTCAGGATATCTTGTACTAGTTGTCTCCCTTCGAATTTGGCCGTTGTGGGATCACTTCCCACTCAATATTTGGGAAGAGGACTAGGGCCTCTATAAATTGGACTAACCACCACCATAGGGGGAGAGATCTCATCTTGGACCGGATGCATTCCACCAAGGTAACTGAAGGAGTCCTGGATTAGGGGGTCTCCGGACAGCCGGACTATATCCTTTGGCTGGACTGTTGGACTATGAAGATACAAGATTGAAGACTTTGTCCCGTGTCCGGATGGGACTCTCCTTGGCATGGAAGGCAAGCTAGGCAATACGAATGTGTATATCTCCTCCCTTGTTACCGACCGTGTGTAACCCTAGCCCCCTCTGGTGTCTATATAAACCGGAGGGTTTAGTCCGTAGGATGACAAACAATCATACCATAGGCTAGCTTCTAGGGTTTAGCCTCTACGATCTCGTGGTAGATCAACTCTTGTAATACTCATATCATCAAGAACAATCAAGCAGGACGTAGGGTATTACCTCCATCAAGAGGGCCCGAACCTGGGTAAACATCGTGTCCCCTACTTCCTGTTACCATCCTCCTTAGACGCACAGTTTGGGACCCCCTACCCGAGATCCGCCGGTTTTGACACTGACATTGGTGCTTTCATTGAGAGTTCCACCGTGTCGTCACCATAAGGCTTGATGGCTCCTTCGATCAACCGTTGCGATGCGGTCCAGGGTGAGGTTTTCCTCCCCATAAAGATCCTTGTATTCGGCGACTCCGCACTGCGGGCCAATTCGCTTGGCCATCTAGAGCAGATCGAGAGCTATGCCCCTGGCCATCAGGTCAGATTCGGAAACTCGAACTACACTACCGACATCCGCGGAGACTTGATCTTCGACGGATTCGAGCCCGTGTCAGGTGCGCCGCACAGTCACGACGAGCACGACATAACTCTATTGTCGGACAATATTCGGGAGATCGCATATGCATCTACTCCGACCATCAATCCAGAGCAAACCGCGCCATCCGAGAGCGGATGGATAGACCCCGCCACGGAGGCCGCTAGAGCCAGATGTTGACTTTACCCTTACGAGAGCCGTGTCGCTGAACTACTGGATTCATCTCCAGCCATGGACTCCGAGCCGCTTACATCCATGCCCGTCGAACCCGACTGGGCGCCGATCATGGATTTCACCTCCACGGATATCTTTCAGCACTTGCCTTTCGGCGATCTACTAAATACATTAAGGTCTCTCTCCCTGTCAGGAGAACCTTGGCCGAACTATGTTCGGCTAGAATGGGATGCGGACGACGAAGAAATTTGCTGCCCACACACCACCCACTTGGTAGCCACTGTCGACGACTTAACCGACATGCTTAACTTCGACTCCGAAGACATCGACGGCATGAACGAAGATGCAGGAGACGAACAGGAACCAGCGCCCACAGGGCGCTGGACAACCACTTCATCACATGACATATACATGGTGGATACACCCAAAGAGGGCAATGGCGAAGAGACAGCGGAGGATGCCCCCTCCAAGCAACCCAAGTGCCGACGTTAGCGGCGCCGCTCTAAGTCCCGCCATAGCAAAAACAGCGATAACATCGCAAGAGGAAATAACAGTCCAGTCGACTCCACAAGAAACGACGACTGCACCGCCCCGGTGGCAGAGCACGATCAAGATGCAAACGATGAACATAGTGCGGATCCGGCGTCCGAACACGGCGACGCCAAGGATAAACCTTATGAAACCCCGTCTGGGGAGGAAAACAGTCCGGACGAAGATGCACACATCATCCCGGAAACGCACTTGGAGCAAGAGAACCTCCGCAGAAGGCTTATTGCCACAGCGAAGAGCCTGAAGAAGCATAAGCAAAGGCTTAAGGCCGCACAAGATATGCTCAACAGCAGGTGGAACAAAGTGCTCGACAACGAAACAAAGTATGGTGGAAGTTACCACACAAATAGCTATCCAAAGCGCAAGCTATTACCTTAATTCGACGATGAGGCCTTAGAGCCCCACACAGCCGGAAAATGATACGGCCAACCGGCCGGATCCACCACCTTGTGACCGCAATAGAGCGGCTAACAAAGTCGCACATAAGTCAACACATAATCTACGTGAGAACTTGCGCCAAAAATCCAGCGCGACCAGATCCATCTATGGATCTAGGAAGCGTGCTCCAGCACAAAATCAAAACCGAATACTAAAATCGTTCGAACACCATGGCATATCCCAATACAGGGGTGCCGCACACCCCCTATGTTTCACCGATGAGGTGCTGGATCACGAATTCCCAGAAGGATTCAAACCAGTGAACATAGAGGCGTATGACGGGACCACAGACCCTGGAGTCTGGATCGAGGACTTTATCCTCCATATTCATATGGCTCACGGAGACGATCTCCATGCCATTAAATACTTGCCCCTCAAGCTTAAAGGGCCAGCACGGCACTGGCTGAAAAGCCTCCCCGAAAACTCAATTGGAAGTTGGGAGGAGCTCGAGGATGCTTTTCGGGATAATTTTCAAGGGACTTATGTATGACCTCCGGATGCAGAGATTTAAGTCATATAATCCAACAGTCCGGAGAGTCCGCCCAAAAGCTTTGGAACAGGTTCCTCACCAAGAAGAACCAAATCATCGACTGTCCGGACACCGAAGCCTTAGTAGCTTTTAAACACGGTGTCCGAGACGAATGGCTCACCAGACACCTCGGCCAAGAAAAACCGAGAACAATGGCAGCCCTAACAAGCCTCATGACCCGCTTTTGCGCGGGCGAAGACAGCTAGTTGGCCTGTAGCAGCACCAGCGACCCAAGGACATCCAAAGTCAGGGATGGCAATGGAAAACCACGACGCAACAAAAACAAGCGTCGAAATAAAGAAGGTAGCCCAGATAATACGGCGGTAAACGCCGGATTCAAGGGCTCTCGACCAGGTCAGTGGAAAAAGCCTTTCAAAGGAAGCAGAGAAGGACCATCTGGCCTAAACAAGATTCTTGACAAGCTCTGTCAGATTCACAGCACCCCCGACAATCCTGCAAATCACGCCCACAGAGAATGTTGGGTCTTCAAGGAGGCCGGTAAGCTAAACACCGAACACAAAGGGGAAGAGACTCCAAGTGAAGACGAGGATGAACCTTGCTGGCAAAGCACCGGAGGACAGAAGAAGTTCCCACCAGAGGTTGAAACGGTAAACGTGATCCATGTGACGAAGAGGAGAAGTAGGCATGCACTCCGAGACACATGCGCCATAGAGCCCGTCACCCCTAGGTTCAACCCCTGATTGGCCTGCCCGATCACTTTTGATCGTAGGGATCACGCGACAAGTATCCGACACGAAGGACTGAGGCCTTGGTGTTAGACCCAATAATAAACGGGTACCATTTCACACGAGTCCTCATGGACGGCGGCAGTGATCTAAATCTGATATATCAGGACACAGTCCGCAAAATGGGGATAGACCCGACACAAATAAGCCACATTAATACTACCTTCAAGGGAGTAATACCAGGCCAAGAGGCCCACTATACGGGCTCTCTATTGCTAGAGGTTGTATTCGGTTCTCCCGATAACTTCCGAAGCGAAAGGTTAACTTTCCATGTCGCTCCATTCCGAAGTGGTTATCAAGCACTACTCGGAAGAACGGCTTTCACTCGTTTTAATGCAATACCGCATTATGCTTTGCTCAAGCTTAAAATGCCCGGTCCACATGGCATCATCATAGTTAGCGGAAATACCGAACATTTTTTACGCGCGGAAGAGGATGCGGCGGCTTTAACAACCGCGAACTAGACGGCCTCACCAACCAGAAAAAATGACAGGCCGTCAAGGCCACGGACACGGTTAGACGAGTCCGGCGCTCCACCACATATACATGAGATTGGATTGATGATCAAACCCTCATAGACGATACCAGGGGCTTCCCGCGTGTAATCAGGGCCAACCCGGCTCAACTTGACTTCTTTTGAATTTTTATAGTTCATTGATAATAACCAATTCTTCTTTTTGGCATGGCAACTTTCACCTAAGTTCTTTCCTTTTACAGATGACAATCGTGCTACACCCGTCCAGGACACGGCACAATGGAGACACAGGCGCAGACATGCAGTAGGGACCCGCCCAAAGGTTTCTTTTTAGATTAAGACCCTGCGTAAACCTTTTTTACTATCTCTTGTTGCTCACATCCTCCGGATACTCCACACAACCGAGAAGGATGTTGACGTTATTGGCATGTGGCCACGTTAGGATATTGCACGTACCTGGACACATGGGGTTTATTATTAAGGGCATTGTTTAGCCCGGTATATGTTATAAAGACCGAACACCTTAGGGAGTGTTCAGCGTCATGAGTTTGGCCCTATATGCATCAGCTCCGAATCATGTCTTTGGTCAAATGTTGGGTTTGACTGGCTCCCACGTTTTGGTACCTTACGTTCCATTATATCGGCTAAGGTAGCACTGGGAGAACTACTTCGATTGTGCCCTGGTTCATCCGGATGAGCACCTCAGTAGAGAAAGCCGAAAACTGACTGTCATGATATAGCGAGAGACTGGTCAACCACTCGATGACTCAGCGGAATCTTCGGGATTCCTCGGCATTAACGAAGGGCCGTTTCCCGGTCATGTACGTACGCGCCCCGTATTCGGACGAGCGCAGAAGTACCTGGGGCTATATAGTAGCCCCACCGTCAAACTCCTATGGCTAAGTGAAAGTGTTAAAGCAATATAGTCTGATTGCCTCGTTCGCTGTGCTACCACCTCCTTAATGGACCAAGACATTGGATCAAGTGTGGATACACATTTTCTGCGAACACCGCGCATTATATGCGTGGGGGCGGAAGCCGACGACTGCAAACTTTCAGGTTATATACATATATACATAAACGGCCGCACATGAGGCATCATAGTACTTTCAGGCAAAAGTATAAATACAGCCTTGATAACTCAATAAAACATTGTTTTTACAATGGAAGTACATGTCACTAGAACATAATATTCTTCGAGCGCTGAGCCTCTATCGAACAAGTGCCTTTAAGAACTTCTTCAAAGTAGTGCTTGGCAGCCACTCGGCCTATGGACGAATCCTGTGTTGCAATAGTGGTGGCCTCCATCTCCGCCCAGTATGTCTTGACACGGGCAAAGGCCATCCACGCACCCTCTATGCACGCCGATCTCTTCATAGCATCGATGCGCGACACAACACCAAGGAATTGTTGCACTAAACTAAAATAGCTATTCGGCCTTGGCCCTCCCGGCCACAGATGATCCACAACGGACCTCATGGCAAGTCCAGACAACCTATGGAGCTCGGCCCACTCAGCCATTCAATCATTCAATAGCAACGGATGGACGGGAGCATGAAACTGTGACCAGAACTGCTTTTCCACTTCGTGATCTTTCTGATCCTTGAAGTACTCGGCCGCATCAGCAGCACTTGCAGCCAAATCAACGTAGGCGTCCGCAGAACTCCATAGTCAGTCAAGAGGAGCATACTTCGGATCTCCGAATTTAGTCCGCAGCAAGAAGGGCTTCCCAGACACAATATCCGCAGCTTGATGCAGCTCCTCCTTTGTCGCTCTAATTTTGGAGCGGGCTTCCTTGGCAGCTACCAGGGCCTTCTCCAGGTCTGTCGCCCTCGCTCGGCTTTCTTCTTCAAGAAGCTGGTAACGGTCAGCGGCATCTTTTAACTCTACAACCATTTTGGCCATTCTTTCCTTGCTCTCGCAATGCGCGGCCTGTTCGGCCCTCAACTCTTCGGCCGCCTTTAGAGCGGCCGCATTGCTACTCCTTGCTTGTTCCTTGGCTCGGGCAAGCTCTGCCCGAAGGGTCTTCACGGTGGCAGCTCCATCTGCAGTCACAACATATTAAAGACACTGGCATCATGCTCCTCTTATTATGTGACGATCACCAGGGAAATCACTTACCCTGTGCCTCGTCAAGCCGTTGGTTGACAAGCACAATATCGGCATCGGCCGCATCAAGTTGCCACTTTAGTTCGGTAAACCCATCAGTTCGGCTAGGCACCGGAGCCTCAGCCACCTGCACATAATCACAGTCGGGTTATTACCTGGGAATATGATCCTCAGGTTGCCGCCATTCTCGACGACAACCAGAGTCTCAGGGCTACTATCCGCATAGGGCATGCCTAACGTGTGCGGTACTATAAAAAACATACACTATTTCACGTACCTCAAAGCCTTTCAGCAGACTCATAAAGGCTTCGTGCAATCCGCTTTCAGCGGATGAAATCCTTTCAATTACCGTACCCATCAGCGTACGATGCGCTTTCGAGACGGTCGCTTGCCCCAGAAGATCCTTCGGTGCGTCCAACCGCACAATGTACGGTTCCGGACTCTTGCTGTTGCTCTCCTTAGGAGCCGGATACTGGGGATTCCAGGTAGCCAAAGGGTTATCCTCTAGCCTTGGTGGATCCGGAGATACCCTCCGCGACGACACTTCAGGGTTGCCCGCCTCATGAGGCGGGGTGTCAGGGGGAGGCGTTTCACTCTCCATCATCTTCGGAAGAGACGAACTCTGTCGAGAAGGGCTATGATCCGGACTACAATTTATAAGCATCGATTATTGTCTTTGGAAGTAAGGTAGGATATTTTCACTATTAAGTACCTTTTGATTACTTACAGCTCGGTAGAGGGCTGATCCCCGCGCGGACATTGTGTGGCAAGAATACCCTCCGAGGCAGGACCCTCTGGCGAAGATTTTTCTCCCGTCTGGAAACCTTAGTTTCCGGATCTTCAGAGGTAGTCCTCTTCCTTCCCAGGGAGAGAGAATGTCAGATTCTTCCCCCTGGTTATCCTCCCTCGTGGAGTCGCTCATTCCCCTGGTTGGAATGAGTAGCGAGTGAGGCCCGCTTTCGCAATGTTTATTCCCCCCTTCATCTTCCTTTGAGGGCACTAGATAAGGCGCCGGCTCAAGCACCTTGTCCAGTACCGGATTGTCCAAGCCCTCAGGAAGGGGTGGCGAACACCTAATCATCTTCGCCTTTGTTATCCAGTCTTGGTCAAAGAGCGACTCTTTAGAATGATGCCGTGATAAATAAAAGGACAGCGGGTTCGGCCATGGGATTACTTACTTGGGTAGCAGGGCGGTTGCAGCTCAAACCCACATCCTCGGTGGTGTCCGGACACTCTATTTGGGGTCCGAAGAACGATTTGTACATCTCTTCGAACGTCATGCCGAGGAAATGCTGAATAGCTCACGATCCTTCCGGGTTGAATTCCCACATACGGAGGGGCCGATGTTTGCAAGGCTGGACTCGACGAACTAGCATAACTTGCATTGCCATAACCAGACTGAAATCTCTCTCAAAGAGATCTCGGATACGGCTCTGCAATATTGGCACGTCCTTTGCTGGACCCCAGCTCAGCCCCCTACTGATCCATGACATCATTATGATGGGGGGCCCGAGCGAAAGGTGGGGCAGCTACCCACTTGGCACTTCGGGGAGCTATGATGTAAAACCACTCCCGCTGCCACAATCTGGACACCTCTGGGAAGGAACCCTCTGGCCATGGATCATCAATGATTTTGCTTATTAAGGCACCTCCGCACTCTGCGTGCCGCCCCTCGATCATCTTCGGCTTCACATCAAAGGTCTTGAGCCACAGGCCGAAGTGAGGGGCAATGCGGAGGAAGGCCTCACATACGACAATAAATGATGAGATGTGAAGAAGCGAATCCGGGGCCAGATCATGGAAATCCAGCCCATAATAGAACATAAGACCCCCAACAAAGGGATCCAGAGCGAGGCCTAGTCCTCGGAGGAAGTGGGAGATGAACACGACACTCTCGGTGGGTTCGGGAGTAGGGATGACCTGCCCTCGGGCAGGCAGCCTATGCAAAATTTCGGTGGTCAGATATCTGGCCTCTCTCAGCTTCTTGATGTCCTCCTCTGTGATAGAGGAAGGCATCCACCGACCTTGAAGGTTGGATCCGTACACAGTTGAAGGTCCGAAGCGCCTGACCTGAGCTTCGGGTGTTAGAACTCGAGGCAGGGGAAGGATTCGATTGAGCACGAGAGGGAAAAAAAGAAAAAGCCTCGTCCTCTTTATAAAGAGGGTGAATATCAAGCGTCCTCCTCGTGGCCGTTTTGGACTTGCCTAAGATCTAGGAGTCATACCAACAGGCACGGTTGGGTTACCCACGTTCGTATTGATGAGAATCCTGTAATAAGGGGGACATGATCTCTGCTTTGACAAGACGTGACAGAAAAACCGCCTCGCAATATGCGCAACGCTGGTTGAGAAAAACGATTCAGATAAGGACCGGGCTGTGACGTGATGTTGCTAAACGTGTCAGCAGATTAGATTTGTGGAAATATTATTCTCTCTACGGTGGGGTGTGGAACTTTTTTTGCAGAGCCGGACACTATCCTTGTGTTCAAAAATCTTCCAGGGAGTATTTGGAGAAGAACCCGCCTTACAATGCCGAAGACAATACTGTGCGCAGGACCCATCGTCATTGAAGCCTGGTTCAGGGGTTACTGAGGGAGTCCTGGATTAGGGGGTCTCCAGACAGCCGGACTATATCCTTTGGTCGGACTATTGGACTATGAAGATACAAGATTGAAGACTTCGTTCCGTGTCCGGATGGGACTCTCCTTGGCATGGAAGCCAAGCTAGGCAATACGGATGTGTATATCTCCTCCCTTGTAACCGACCTTGTGTAACCCTAGCCCCCTCCGGTGTCTATATAAACCGGAGGGTTTAGTCCATAGGTCGACAGACAATCATACCATAGGCTAGCTTCTAGGGTTTAGCCTCTACAATCTCGTGGTAGATCAACTCTTGTAATACTCATATCATGAAGAACAATCAAGCAGGACGTAGGGTATTACCTCCATCAAGAGGGCCCGAACCTGGGTAAACATCATGTCCCCTGCTTCCTGTTATCATCCGCCTTAGACGCATAGTTCGGGACCCCCTACCCGAGATCTGCCGGTTTTGACACCGACAGCAACCACACAAGCACACCAAGCACAAGAACACCTCTCCTCGCGAGGTTGTTCTTCCCTTGTAACTGTTCATCCTCAGCCCGAGAGGCAATCCACCACACCACACTGGAGTAGGGTATTACACCACCACGGTGGCCCGAACCAGTATAAATCTTGTATCTCATGTTCTTTGGGTTTGTCGAGCTAGGCCGTGAAATTGTAGAGTGTGCGAGCTAGGGAGGGGGGAAAGATCTTCGTGCACACCCCAGTGTTTGAACCTCGAGGATTTTGCTGGGACCCAAAATCCTACATTTGTCATGCTAGGTAGGGGTGCGCCGAAGCTTTCCTCTTCGTCGACCCGTGCTTTGCCACCCCGCCAAGTTCATGGCTGACGCTCGCCGGGCCCGCGTCGAGCGCTGGGCCGCTCTCGCCACCCATATCGCTCAGACCGCCCCTAGCGACGGACCTCCCCGTCGTTCTCCATCACCCACCAGCAACACCGGCTCTTCTCCAACTAGATCGACGGGCGCCCTTCGCAGCACCGTTGTCACAGCCCTAGAATTAGTTTTAACTAGTTGCACAAGCATTCATGCATCATGTATATATTTATGAAAGTTGAATTGGGGAAAGTGGAAAGCCTCAGAAATCTTTTCTAAAAATGATCAACATTAAAAATAGCTTCAAATAAACCCAAGAAAATGTTCCTGTTCATTTCTGGAAATATTGGCAAGAGGTAAAATTCAAACCAATATTTTTGGAATCACAGAAATATTTATTTGGGCCTTTGAATTAAGTCAATACTTATTTGAATTGGAGCTACTAATTCCTATAAAATATTTGGTAGCTCCAAATATTCTGAAACTTGGTGAGGGCTCTCTGGTTTAAATCAGATAGTGCCCATAAAAGTTTGCAGAATTTTATAAAGTGTTTTAATATTTAAACTAAGTCAAAACATACTGCAAAAAAATAGAAAACAGAAAATAGGAAAGAGAGTGAGAGAAGAACTCACCTGCCTCACCCACTTGGGCCTCCTTACCCGGCGGCCTAGCTAACCGGCCCAGCCCACCAGGGGCATACCTGTCTTCAACCTCTGCCTACTAGCAGAGGCGAGGTTGAGCACGGCGCCCGCGCGGGCTGGCACGCAGCTGCCTGCCTGCTCCTCGCTGGCCAACGCGACGCCGCGGATGACCACCCCGTTGCCGTACAAATCCGCCCGACCTCTCACTTGCCCCCACCCCGCTCTCTGCCTCGCTCCCCCCTCGGACCCGAGAACGCCGGAGCGCAGCCATCGCCACCGCTCGCTGCTGTCGCGGCCACCAGCCACCCCACGCCACCCCGATGCGCCCAGAAGCTCCGCCACTTCGTCCTCGACCTCCTCACCGAGCCATGCCCCGCCGGACGCCCTCGAACACCAGCCACGCCGTCTTCTTCAACCTCGGTCCGCCGAAATCTCCAACGCCACCCCGCTTGCTCCGGCCCCTCCCCGAGCTCGCCGACCAGCCCTACATGATCCCCGTGAGCTTCTGCACCGTGTCCCCCTTGTCTCCGCGATGTTTGCTAGCTCTAGTCGCCGTTTCGCCGATGACCGAAACCCGCCGCCGCCGTGCCTCCGGCCACCTAGCGGCCCGGCCGTCGTGCTTAGCTCCCTCCCCGCGCTGCGTAGAGCAGGTAGGTGCCTCGCACGAGCCTCCCCGGCCACCGTAGCGTCGACCCCGAGCTCGCCCGAGCTCTGGCGACCGCCAAGGTCAACGCCGGTGGCGACTCTGGCCATCTCAGGCCCAGCCGCTGCCATTACTCGACGCGGATGAGTGCCCGCGTCATGTAGACGCCCTCCGCCGGCCATTTGGTCCCCGGAGGAGGAAACCCGCAGCTCTCCGCCGCGTCTCGCCTCGCCGGCGTCAAGTCGCCGGCAGGTGTTGACCTAGTTGACCCGGGTTTGACCCCGCTAACCAGGGGGTTTGACCTCCCCTGACTCACTGACTTGTGGGACCCAGGCCGCTAACTAAACTCGGTTAATGTTAGTTTAATGCTAACTAAATTTAGTTAGCTTAACTAACCACTGACAGACGGGACCCACAGGTCAGGGTTGACCAGGACCGTCGCCTTTGACCTGCTGACGTCGCCACGACATCATGCTGACGCAGTAAATTATTTTCTGGATTTATTCTTTTACAGGAAATTCCAAAAATTAGTATAAACTTCTAAAATTCATAGAAATTCAACCGTAACTCCAAATGAAATAAATTATATATGAAAAATGATCAGAAAAATCCAAGGAATCTGAATATGGCATTTTCATGCATGTTTGAACAACTAAACCTCACTGTCTAGTCCAAAACATGATAATGCACTATTTGAATTCATAGTTTGAATTTGAATTTGAACCTAGTGTTCAAACCAACTCCATTTAACTTGTTGCTAGTTGCATTAGCTCAATCAACGGCATATTTCCATGTCATGATCATGCATCATATTTTTGCATCGCATTGATTGTGTTCTTCCTTGTTTGCCGGTAAATGTCCCCTCTCCGTAGACGCTGCTCCGACGCTGTGATCGTTGACACTGATGAAGACTCAATGTTATCTTCAGAAGTGCCAGGCAAGCAAAACCCCCTTGTTCATTCTGATACAAACCCACTCTTTTGCTCCTGCTCTCTTTTACTGCATTAGGACAACAACGATTCAACTGTTACATGCTGTGGTAGTTGAACCCCTTTCCTTTGCATGACCTGTCATTGCCACAATAAATAGATGAAACCCACTAGCATGAGTAGGAGTTGTTTGAGCCCTGATGTGCCTACTCATTCATGTTTGCTTGTCATGCCTGCTATTGCATAGAGTCATGTCAGATCTGGTTCATCGGGGATGAATCGGAGGTGTGTAAACATGTCCTACGGTGTGTGAGCTAAGTGTGTGAACACGATTTGGTAAAGGTAGCGGTGAGAGGCCATGTAGGAGTACATGGTGGGTTGTCTCACTGAAACCGTCCTCAGGAACTGAGTTCTGTGTTTGTGATCCATGAAACAGCTACTACCACACATTGGGCCCTAAAATATGACCCCACTCGACTTACTGACCCATCTCGTCCTCTGTCCAGGAGTTGCAACTAGTTTCTGGTGTTTGTAGGTTATGTGTTGGCGGCCGTGCGTAGCGCTGACCCTAGGGGTGGGCTATGATGCGGTAGATACACAGTGGCACGGTGTACCGAGTCTCCCCTTTGGTGTCTCGGGAACCCTGCACACATCGTTTGGGGCCGTTGAGGACACCCCGGCCGGATTTCCTTGCGGATGGAACCTGAATAGGCGATAAACTTGGACTAGAGACTTGTGTGGTTAGTCAGGTCATGGTCTACACCCATGTTGGTTTTCGCTTGAAGTCTGCCGAGCACATGTCGTGTGCAGACGCTAAGTGGTGGAAACATGTGTGACGAAGTACACCCCTGCAGGGTTATAAATGATCTATTTGAATAGCCGTGTCTACGGTAAAGGACTTCTGGGTTGCCTATAACAGTTCATAGACAAGTGAAAGTGGATACTCTAAAACTCGCAAAATAAGTGTGAGTGCTATGGATGGCGTTCTCGTAGGGAGACGGGAGCGGATCCATAGTGGTGTATTGAATGGTGAATATGTGGACTCGTGTGCGCCAGCTCAAAAGAGTTGCTTGCAGTCGTAGTTCAGGTTAGCCACTGAGTCAAAGCTGGCTTGCTGCAGTTAAACTCCACCACCCCCCTTGTTGATACCGATGCATATGTAGCTAGTTCTGATGTAAGTCTTGCTGAGTACCTTTGTACTCACGTTTGTTTAATTTATGTTTTGTAGAGAGACTTCAGTCTCGCTAGTAGTTCCGCGTGGACTTCGACATTTAGATTGATACCTCAGCTACGATCTTGTGCCCTCGGCAGGATCTGGTAGATAGTCAGGCCTCTTAGCCTTTTTCATTTGTAAATGTCTGTACTCAGACATGTTAAGCTTCCGCTTGTGCCTTGATTTGTATTCTATGATTGTTGGGTCATGAGACCCATGTTTGTAATATATCGCTCCTCGGAGCCTAATGAATGAATACTTGAGTTGTAGAGTTATGTTGTGATGCCATGTTGTATTTACACATATCGAGCATATTGTGTGTATGATTGAAATGCTTGGTATGTGTGGGATCCGACAATCTAGTTGTTTATCCTTGGCAGCCTCTCTTATGGGGAAATGTAGTCTAGTGCTTCCATGAGCCATAGTAGTCCGCTACAGCCCGGTTCACTAGAGTCCTGCTAGCCCAGCACTACTGCTCAGGACACTTGACTGGCCAGCATGTGCTTCACTTCGTTCCTGTGTCTGTCCCTTCGGGGAAATGTCACGCGGTGACATCCGGAGTCCTGCCTAGCCTGCTACAGCCCGGGTTCCCGGAGTCCTGTTAGCCCAGTGCTACAGCCCGGATTCACATGCTGCTGACCGACATGCTCGATGTGATTCATGTATGCCTGTCCCCATAGGTTAGTGCCGCTTTGGGTTCACGACTAGCCATGTCGGCCCGGGTTCTCTGTCATATGGATGCTAGCGACACTATCATATACGTGAGCCAAAAGGCGCAAACGGTCCCGGGCCATGGTAAGGCGACACCCGTGGGAACACCGTGCGTGAGGCCGCAAAGTGATATGAGGTGTTACCGGCTAGATCGATGTGACTTGGAATCGGGGTCCTGACAGTTTTGGTATTAGAGCCTGACTGCCTGTAGGATTACCAAGCCAAACCGGTCGAAGTCAAGTCTAGAAATGCTTTAGTTATGTAAGGGAATTGATTGTGGAAGGGAACATAAGGCTCTTTTTACTCCTTTACCTTATGCCCTTCTGATCTGAGTCAACCTCTTCTTTTCCACGGGGTTAAGAAACTAGGCCTTCTCATCTATCTATCAGGATGACGTGTTACTAACCCGTTGACTTATAGGATTGATGGATTCATGCCGCAGTTCAGTTTCCAGTACTTCCGTGTGTTCATAATTGGTCTCGGAACCTTGGTATTGTGATGTTGAGTGGTTATGCCACCATTTTGCAGGATGTCTCAAATCTTTTTGAGCATTTACAGCCGTTATGCTGTCCGAGTCATTCCAGGTTTCCAAGTAGTCTAATGCATTTGCAAACCCCTTCCTCCTATTCCTGATGCCCATTTGGGCCAGATTAATCACACTAATCGGTGAGTTGAGGTACTCTGTTGTCTCGACATATATGTTGAAGCTATCATTATGACCCTAGGTGTTTTAGGGAGTCACCTAGTAATATAGCCATGTTTTGTGTTCCGGTGTGATGATTCTGGCCACCATTCTCGAAAGCATCCCGTGATGCCATGTAGTGGTAGGTATTCTATTCATGGGTTCTTGAACCCGAGATTCACCCTACTTATCTCATGTTGATAGTGTTTCTAGTTCCTTTAGGATATTAGTAACCTTTGCGATAGTCCTCGAGGTTCGTGGTACATCCTTCTTCCAATTATCATGGACCATTCTTGGCAGGAGTTCTTTTGAACCAAAAGGTCACGACAGAGTGCTCCTGATGACTTCTCCATTCTATGTTGTGACTCTGCCAACCCTACCTTCCTGCATCGGTTATCCGGAAGAAATATGTTGAACTCGTTCGACATACTAACCTATGTATCCACAACTCAGAAAGATATATGTTCCCTTGAGTTGTCCCTCTTCATTTGTATTCCGACCATCTTCTATCAATTGTTGGTCAAGAGTAGTTGTGCATTGGTGTTATCGATGCCTATTATTCATGTGATCCGTCAAGCCATTCCATTCCAGAATGACTAGGAGAAACAAACTCCAGTACCTCATCCATATCCAGGATTGGGTCAAAGCAGTTGTATTCCGCAGATAAAAGTGCCAATCCAGCTTTTGATTCTGTTCAACCCTTAAGTATTGCCCTCTTTATGTCAGGTATATCATAGGAATTGCACAACCTCCTATGAACTCTTAATACAGTGATACTTCTCGCCATCATTATTCATTCCTCGGTTCCGTGTTGATGTAACTGGAATGCCGACAAGTGAATTGTGATGTGTGGAATCAATACTCCAAACAACCCGTTGCTTTGTAGTAATTGGACAATATTCTTATTCCTAGCGTGTTGGTTTTTGAGCTACCATTCTAAGATTGATCGTGCTACCTAGTCCATATCTCCGGGTGCACTCATTGACCAATGAGTTAGGATTGTGACAATCCCTCGCTCCTTGATCATATCGTCTTGCCCTGAAAAGCAAGATTGTTCTCGAGCTTAATAACATATCGGTGGTTCGTGATTTTCCGAATATCTTCTCGGAAGTATTACTAGGTTGTTCCCTGATCGCTATGTTGAGTTCGTGATCATGTTGGCTTTGGCTTTTCTATAAACCACCCTTTCTCCAAGTATCTGTGTTGGATACCCCCGAGCTAGTTGGTTAAGCTAAACAACAACTTGGAGAGTTGGAAGATAAAAGCTTGTCTGACTTAATTCATGTTAAGGGATATCTTTTGTGTGTGTGTGTGTTGAAGAAAGATGGTATTGTCATCAGTTGACCATCGTGATCAGTTAATGGACCTATCATCTTATCCAATCTTTGATTTGAGTATGGGCTATCATCAAATCAAGTTAGAACCAGCGATATTCGTAATGTTGTCTTACTCGTGGTTGATTCCTCGAGCATACACCATTACATCCTTTGGTCTGACCAATGCTATCACCGTGTTCACATGATGCTGGAAGTCCAGTGATATGGAAATCCCGATGAGTTGCTGTTAAGCCCATTTAGCAGCATTTTGTCTCCCCCGTGATTCATGTTGAACATCAACCTAGTGTTGAAAACTTTGTAACCAATGCCTTCATGTTCCGTTCATGAAGCTTATGCTTGGATGAAAGAAGTGACTTTCTCCAAGTTCACGTGCACTAGGTGTAAGTTGCCGCCATGAATTTGAGAAAGGTTTGTTTTGTTTCCCTTGGAATCATCCCAAATCAGTCATGCATATGTGCGAAGTATTCTATGGTTTGGTAGATTAATTACCTCCACTCCATATGTGTTCCTAGCACACCAAGCCACTGATTGGTTTGTTCAAGGAGAAGAAGTTTCTTCTTAGGAGCTAGACTTACGCAAGGACTTCAATATCCTCGTTGATGGTTCCCTCCTGAACTCGGTAGTGTTCCGTTGTAAGACTACCAGGTGGCCATGTGTCTAGGATAGCGTGTTCATGTGTGTTTAGCAGAACCAGCTCATGTTTTAGAGCTTACTACCATAGTCCATTTCCTGAGAATCTCGCAATGTCATCTCGTCGATTTGTGTTGCAGACTTTCATTTTGTTTCTTGACTCGATGAGTCTGGAATATCCTGACACCAACCAGATCTGAATCTCAGGCAGATGTGATGGTTGGGACGTTTTCCCAAGAGCTATAATATTGGTCTCTCTCTAACCCGGTAAGTGGATGTCGTGGCCAACACACCGAGCTAGAAGACCTATTATTGTAGTATCTTGATTGAGTAAGTTGGCCACCTCCCCATAAGGATTACGTAGAATTTATTCCAATAGTAGTTCCTTATGGATTTTTGAGTTCCCGAAGTCTGACCTTTTACTTGATGTCCTAGATACCAAACCATATCAATAAATGGGTTATGCTAGCACATCAAGGAGAACATTAGAAGCAGAGTGCTAAATGTCTCTCGGTCGATCATCCAGATTTTGATCCCTCGGCCTCGCTAAGGTGAAATCTGAGAAGGTGTTATCTCCCTTTACATCTGCATCGTCCACCGTTATTCATCATGGTAGCATGTTGTGTTGCCAGGATCCTTGACACGGATATTGGTAAAACCCTGATGAATACGGAAATGCTCAAGTTCTTGAGAGCATGCGCAAGCACTAGGATTTATCGTCGGCATTAGCTGGGGTCCGTTCCCGGTTTCTTCGATTATGCCATAACCTTTCAAACAGTGGAATCTCTCTCTAGTGTTGGGGTTCTCCCCAGTTACTAAAATCATTCCCAACATTTTGCATTTTGTTCCCAGCTTGCACCGCCATTGTGTCATCCTACTACGGACTACCCTTCTCAGTAATTACTGAGCAGGATCATCTTCAAAGTGGTCCTACCATGGGTTCCATCCATTTTCGATGATAAGCAAATCATCCATCGCGTTTTCTTCAACAAGGTAGTCCATATCATCCATTCTAGCCCGAGTATGTCGTTCTCTCGAACTCTGTCAAAGGATCGTTTGTGAATTGCCTTAGGTTGGTATAGAGAGTCTCAATGATCTATGGATCAAAAGTAATTCTTTTTGCCACTTAAGGGAATATTTCTGCGAGTCACCTTCCTTAAGGTGTCTCATTGTGGCATCTTGGCAACCTAAATCCTCGCTACGTTGACACCGTTCACCACCCTCTTAGGTGTGGAATTTTTGTCTACCAATTTGAACCCTTGTCATCCACTTCTTTCCATCACCCCTGATGTGTGTTTTGTCTCTCAGCTCAAGAGATGTTTCAACGTCTCACTCCCTGAGTTGATCCTGAGTACTCGATCTTCGAGGAGATCGATTCCTGTAGAGTTTCTTTCTGACATCATCGTGCTGGATGGAGATCTCGAAAGCAAAGACGTCAAGATCAAATTGAAGCAATGAATCGACATCTTTGAGAAGGACAGTTGGATCGTAAAGATCGTGTTAGCTTTGTGTCCCCTCTGTCAACTTACCTCGCGTGTTGAATCTCAGGACGAGATTCCTGTTTAGTGGGGGTGAGTTGTCAGAGCCATAGAATTGGTTGTAACTAGTTGCACAAGCATTCATGCATCATGTATATATTTATGAAAGTTGAATTGGGGAAAGTGGAAAGCCTCAGAAATATTTTCTAAAAATGATCAACATTAAAAATTGCTTCAAATAAACCCAAGAAAATGTTCCTGTTCATTTCTGGAAATATTGGCAAGAGGTAAAATTCAAACCAATATTTTTGGAATCACAGAAATATTTATTTGGGCCTTTGAATTAAGTCAATACTTATTTGAATTGGAGCTACTAATTCCTATAAAATATTTGGTAGCTCCAAATATTCTGAAACTTGGTGAGGGCCTCTGGTCTAAATCAGATAGTGCCCATAAAAGTTTGCAGAATTTTATAAAGTGTTTTAGTATTTAAACTAAGTCAAAACATACTGCAAAAAAATAGAAAACAGAAAATAGGAAAGAGAGAGAGAGAAGAACTCACCTGCCTCACCCACTTGGGCCTCCTTACCCGGCGGCCCAGCTAACCGGCCCAGCCCACCAGGGGCATACCTGTCTTCAACCTCTGCCTACTGGCAGAGGCGAGCCCGAGCACGGCGCCCGCGCGGGCTGGCACGCAGCTGCCTGCCTGGCCCTCGCTGGCCAGCGCGACGCCGCGGATGACCACCCCGTTGCCGTATGGATCCGCCCGACCTCTCACTTGCCCCCACCCCGCTCTCTGCCTCGCTCCCCCCTCGGACCCGAGAACGCCGGAGCGTAGCCGTCGCCACCGCTCGCTGCTGCCGCGGCCACCGGCCACCCCACGCCTCACCGATGCGCCCAGAAGCTCCGCCACTTCGTCCTCGACCTCCTCACCGAGCCACGCCCCGCCGGACGCCCTTGAACGCCGGCCACGCCGTCTTTTTCAACCTCGGTCCGCCGAAATCGCCATCGCCGCCCCGCTTGCTCCGGCCCCTCCCCGAGCTCGCTGATCAGCCCTACACGATCCCCGTGAGCTTCTACACTGTGGCCCCCTTGTCTCTGCGACGTTTGCTAGCTCTAGTCGCCGTTTCGCCGATGACCGAAACCCGCCGCCGCTTGTGACCGCCGCCGCCGTGCCTCCGGCCACCTAGCGGCCCGGCCGTCGTGCTTAGCTCCCTCCCCGCGCTGCGTAGAGCACCTAGGTGCCTCGCACAAGCCTCCCCGGCCACCGTAGCGTCGACCCCGAGCTCGCCCGAGCTCCGGCGACCGCCAAGGTCAACGCCGGTGACGACTCCGGCCATCTCAGGCCCGGCCGCTGCCATTACTCGATGCGGACGAGTGCCCACGTCACGTAGACGCCCTCCGCCGACCATTTGGTCCCCGGAGGAGGAAACCCGCAGCTCTCCGCCGCGTCTCGCCTCGCCGACGTCAAGTTGCCGACAGGTGTTGACCTAGTTGACCCGGGTTTGACCCCGCTAACCAGGGGGTTTGACCTCCCCTGACTCACTGACTTGTGGGACCCAGGCCGCTAACTAAACTAGGTTAATGTTAGTTTAATGCTAACTAAATTTAGTTAGCTTAACTAACCACTGACAGACGGGACCCACAGGTCAGGGTTGACCAGGACCATCGCCTTTGACCTGCTGACATCGCCACGACATCATGCTGACACAGTAACTTATTTTCTGGATTTATTCTTTTACAGGAAATTCCAGAAGTTAGTATAAACTTCTAAAATTCAGAGAAATTCAACCGTAACTCCAAATGAAATAAATTATATATGAAAAATGATCAGAAAAAACCAAGGAATCTGAATATGTTATTTTCATGCATGTTTGAACAACTTAACCTCACTATCTAGTCCAAAACATGATAATGCACTATTTGAATTCATAGTTTGAATTTGAATTTGAACCTAGTGTTCAAACCAACTCCATTTAACTTGTTGCTAGTTGCATTAGCTCAATCAATGGCATATTGCCATGTCATGATCATGCATCATATTGTTGCATCGCATTGATTGTGTTCTTCCTTGTTTGCCGGTAAATGTCCCCTCTCGGTAGACGCTGCTCCGACGTTGTGATCGTTGACACTGATGAAGACTCAATGTTATCTTCAGAAGTGCCAGGCAAGCAAAACCCCCTTGTTCATTCCGATACAAACCCACTCTTTCTCTCCTACTCTCTTTTACTGCATTAGGACAACAACGATTCAACTGTTACATGCTGCGGTAGTTGAACCCCTTTCCTTTGCATGACCTGTCATTGCCACAGTAAATAGATGAAACCCACTAGCATGAGTAGGAGTTGTTTGAGCCCTGATGTGCCTACTCATTCATGTTTGCTTGTCATGCCTGCTATTGCATAGAGTCGTGTCAGGTCTGGTTCATCGGGGATGAATCGGAGGTGTGTAAACATGTCCTACGGTGTGTGAGCTAAGTGTGTGAACACAATTTGGTAAAGGTAGCGGTGAGAGGCCATGTAGGAGTACATGGTGGGTTGTCTCACTGAAACCGTCCTCGGGAACTCAGTTTTGTGTTTGTGATCCATGAAACAGCTACTACCACACATTGGGCCCTGAAATATGACCCCGCTCGACTTACTGACCCATCTCGTCCTCTGTCCAGGAGTTGCAACTAGTTTCTGGTGTTTGTAGGTTATGTGTTGGCGGCCGTGCGTAGCGCTGACCCTAGGGGTGAGCTATGATGCGGTAGATACACCGTGGCACGGTGTACCGAGTCGCCCGTTTGGTGTCTCGGGAACCCTGCACACATCGTTTGGGGCCGTTGAGGACACCCCGGCCGGATTTCCTTGCGGATGGAACCTGAATAGGCGATAAACCTGGACTAGAGACTTGTGTGGTTAGTCAGGTCGTGGTCTACACCCACGTCGGTTTTCGCTTGAAGTCTGCCGAGCACATGTCGTGTGCAGACGCTAAGTGGTGGAAACATGTGTGACGAAGTACACCCCTGCAGGGTTATAAACGATCTATTCGAATAGCCGTGTCCGCGGTAAAGGACTTCTGGGTTGCCTATAACAGTTCATAGACAAGTGAAAGTGGATACTCTAAAACTCGCAAAATAAGTGTGAGTGCTATGGATAGTGTTCTCGTAGGGAGACGGGAGCGGATCCATAGTGGTGTATTGAATGGTGAATATGTGGACTCGTGTGCGCCACCTCAAAAGAGTTTCTTGCAGTCGTAGTTCAGGTTAGCCACTGAGTCAAAGCTAGCTTGCTGCAGTTAAACTCCACCACCCCCCCTTGTTGATACCGATGCATATGTAGCTAGTTCTGATGTAAGTCTTGCTAAGTACCTTTGTACTCAAGTTTGTTTAATTTATGTTTTGTAGAGAGACTTCAGTCTCGCTAGTAGTTCTGCATGGACTTCGACGTTTAGCTCGATACCTCAGCTACGATCTTGTGCCCTCGGCAGGATCTGGTAGATAGTCAGGCTTCTTAGCCTTTTTCATTTGTAAATGTCTGTACTCAGACATGTTAAGCTTCCGCTTGTGCCTTGATTTGTATTCTATGATTGTTGGGTCATGAGACCCATGTTTGTAATATCTCGCTCCTCGGAGCCTAATGAATGAATACTTGAGTTGTAGAGTTATGTTGTGATGCCATGTTGTATTTACACATATCGAGCATATTGTGTGTATGATTGAAATGCTTGGTATGTGTGGGATCTGACAATCTAGTTGTTTATCCTTGGCAGCCTCTCTTATGGGGAAATGTAGTCTAGTGCTTCCATGAGCCATAGTAGTCCGCTACAGCCCGGTTCACCAGAGTCCTGCTAGCCCAGCACTACTGCTCAGGACACTTGACTGGCCAGCATGTGCTTCACTTCGTTCCTGTGTCTGTCCCTTTGGGGAAATGTCACGCGGTGACATCCGGAGTCCTGCCTAGCCTGCTACAGCCCGGGTTCCCGGAGTCCTGTTAGCCCAGTGCTACAGCTCGGATTCACATGCTGCTGACCGACATGCTCGATGTGATTCATGTATGCCTGTCCCCATAGGTTAGTGCCGCTTTGGGTTCACGACTAGCCATGTCGGCCCGGGTTCTCTATCATATGGATGCTAGAGACACTATCATATACGTGAGCCAAAAGGCGCAAACGGTCCCGGGCCATGGTAAGGCGACACCTGTGGGAACACCGTGCGTGAGGCCGCAAAGTGATATGAGGTGTTACCGGCTAGATCGATGTGACTTGGAATCGGGGTCCTGACAGCCGTGGGGCTTCGGGCCTTCACCCCCGCCTTGCGGCGGGTGCAATGGACGCACAAGTACAAGCCGGAGATGCCGCCCCATTACGATGGTGCGGCGGATCCGGCAGCCTTCTTGCTGGCATACGAGGAGGCCGTCTTGGAGGCCGGGGGTGATGGTAAGGTCATGGCCAACTGGCTTCCGATGGCCCTGGCTGGCGTGCCGCGCGCCTGGCTCCTCCATCTGCCGGAGTCTTCCGTGGCCTCCTAGCAAGAGTCGCGTGACCTCTTCATCGCGCGCTTCAAAGGACCAGCACCCCCTGTCGTCGCGGCTCTCCTCGGTGGCTCTCAGACGCCACCCTCGGATAGTCACGCCAAGCCGTTCTTTCGCCAGATCAGCACCGTCTCCATGCGGCAGGGGGCTCCCCCAGGTTGGGTGGTGCCCAAGGCGGACCTGATCTTCAACTCGGGGGATCACACAGTCACCACCGTCGGCTCGGGCGTACTTCAGATGCTTTGCACGCCTACCATCTGCAGAGTAGCCGTTACCAAGACCCTCATCAACGTTGGCGCCGGCCTCAACGTGCTCTCCGTGGAGGCTTTCAGCCTCCTTCACGTACCACTCGAGTGGCTCCGCCCCAGCAAGTCTTTTTTCGGGATCGGCGGCAGCTTCTCCGACCCCCTGGGGCAGATCCGTCTCCCCATGACTTTCGGCACACGCGACAACTACCGCACGGAGCTGATCGACTTTGACATCGCCCGCATCGGCTTGCCGTACAACGCCATCCTTGGGTATCCGGCGTTGGCCCAGTTCATGGCGGCCACTCATCCTGCCTACAACCTCATGAAGATGCCAGGAAGCAAGGACATCCTCACTGTGCTTGGAGACACCAAGGAGGCCGTGGCGGCCCTCAAGCTCGCCTTCCGGGCCACGGCGGCAGCTTGCCCGACCAACAAGGCGATATCCAGAACCAAGGGGGCTACGCTAACCAAGAAGAAGCAGCTGTTCACTCAGGGCCAAGCCAAGACGAAGCAGATATCGGTCGACGAGGACGAGGCCTCTGGCGCTACCTTTACCATAGGCGCCGACCTCGCCCCTGACCGGGAAAAGGAGTTGGTGGACTTCTTGAGGGCGAACAGGGAAGTATTCGCCTGGGAACCCAAGCAGCTGGCTGGGGTCCCGAGAAGAGTGATCGAGCATCATCTGAGGGTATGCCCCAATGTGCGCCCTATGAAGCAGAGGGCAAGGCGGAAATCCACGGAGAAGCAGTCCTTCATTATTTAGGAAACCCGCAAGCTGGAAGCAGCGGGTGTCATTTGTGAAGTCCGGTACCCAGAGTGCCTGGCGAATCCGGTCGTCGTGCCGAAGAAAGGAGGGAAGGAGCGCATGTGTGTCGACTTCACCAACCTCAACAAGGCTTGCCCTCAAGACCCGTTCCCGCTGCCGCGCATCGACCAGATTGTCGACTCCACCGCCGAGTGCGACCTGCTATGTTTCCTGGATGCGTTCTCAGGCTACCACCAGATCAAGATGGTGGTGGAAGATGAGGAGAAAACAACCTTTTTGACCCCATGCAGGGTGTACTGCTACAGTTGCATGCCATTCGGACTGCGCAACGTAGGAGCAACCTTCCAGCGACTGATGCACATCGCCTTGGGGCAGCAGCTCGAGAGAAACGCTGAGCCCTACGTCAATGACATTGTGGTGAAGTCTCAGGAGGCAAGAACTCTGACTCGGGACCTGGAGGAGACCTTCACGAGCCTGCGCCAGGTGGACCTGCGGCTCAACCCGGAGAAGTGCATGTTTGGTGTCCCTTCGGGCAAGCTGCTGGGCTTCCTCGTGTCTCACAGGGGGATCGAGGCCAACCCGGAGAAGGTCAAGGCAATTGAAGACATGAGCCCGCCACAAAACCTCAAGGAGATGCAGAAGCTTGCAGGCTGCGTGACTTCATTGGGGCGCTTCATCTCCAAGTTAGGGGAGCACGCATTGCCGTTCTTCAAGCTGATGAAGAAGAAGGGTCCGTTCGAGTGGACCCCCGAGGCCGACCTGGCATTTCAAGACCTCAAGAGATACTTGACCAGTCCGTCGGTGATGGTGGCGCCTCATCCTCGTGAGCCCTTGGTACTCTACCTGTCCGCCACACCCCACTCCGCCAGCGCGGCATTGGTGGCCGTCAGGGAGGGGCCCGAGGTCAAGGACCCGCCAAGTGGAGTCGCCAAGCCGGATGAGGAAGCTCAGCACCAAGGCGATGCTCCTGAGACATCGGCTGCCCCGATAGGTCACCAAGCCCCAGCAGCTGGAAACCCGTAGGAAACACCTCAGTCCCCAGGAGCCAAAAACTCCGTCAGCTCTCCCACCCTTGTCGAGCACCCAGTGTACTTCATCAGCACGGTCCTACGAGATGCGAGGGTGCGATACCCCATGCCTCAGAAGCTCTTGCTCGCGCTCCTGGTGGCCTCGCACAAGCTGCGCCATTACTTCCAAGGTCACCCCATCGAGGTCGTTTCAGCTTACCCATTGGAGAGAGTGCTCAGAAGCCCCAATGCTGCGGGAAGGGTCGCCCAATGGAACATCGAGCTGCAAGCGTTTGACCTGAAGTTCAGCACAACCAGAGTCATCAAGGGGGCTACACTCGCCGACTTTGTGGCAGAATGGACCGACACCCCGGAGCTCGAAGCAGGTGAGAACCGATCCCTCTCGCTAGGAAGTGAAGCACCACATGGTTGGGTCATGTACTTCGATGGCGCGTTCGCATGGCAGGGCGGGGGGGGGGGGCTGGAGCCATGCTCATCTCGCCCACTCAGGACAAGCTTTACTACGCCGTGCAGCTCTGCTTCCAGCGGGACGAGAAGGTCTCCAACAACATCGCAGAGTACGGAGGTCTCATCGCCGGCCTCAAAGCGGCGGTGGCCCTAGGGGTAAAGCGCCTCACTGTCAAGGGAGACTCGCAACTCCTCATCAACTTCTCCAACAAGGTGCACGAGCCAAAGGATGAGCACATGGAGGCATACCTCGCAGAGGTGCGCAAAATGGAGAAGCAGTTACTGGGCCTGGAACTACAGCATGTGCCTCGTGGCACCAACAAAGAAGCCGATGACATCGCCACAAGAGCATCCAAGCGGCTGCCCCAAGAGTCTGGCGTCTTCAAGGAGCGGCTCTTCAAGCCTTCAGCCGCACCCCCGCCTGCTGAGCCGGTGCCATCTCAGGAGGAACTCCCCCAGCCTCTAGGCTCGGGAGCCCCCGCCTGCGGCCCGACCTCAGGAGCGCGCCTCCTCTTAGCGCTCGAGCCTCAGGAGGGGTGCTGGACCGAGGAGTTCAAGGCGTACCTGACGCAAGGCACGTTGCCGGAGAAGGAGGAAGACGCGGAGTGTGTGGCCCGACAGGCTACGGCGTACTGCATTCAGGATGGTGAGCTATATAGGAAGCGTCCAAATGATGTTTCTCTGCGATGCATTTCCAGGGAACAGGGGAAAGAGTTGCTGGCTGACATACATGGCGGAGACTGTGGGCACCACTTGTCGTCACGCACCCTGGTCAGCAAGGCCTTTTGCTGCAGGTTCTACTGGCCCACGACACTCAATGATGCGGCCGAGCTGGTGAAATCTTGCGAGGCCTTTTAGTTCCATGCCAAGCAGATCCACCAGCCTGCTCAGGACCTCCAGACTATCCTGCTCTCATGGCCGTTCGCAGTCTGGGGGCTGAATATCCTCGGTCCGTTCCCTCGAGCGCCTGGAGGCTAACGCTACCTCTACGTCGCCATTGACAAATTCACCAAGTGGGCGGAAGTGGAAGCCGTCCACACCATCCACGCCGGGTCAGCAGTCAAGTTCATCAAGGGCCTCGTAAGCCGATTTGGGGTCCCTAATCGCATCATCACCGACAATGGCTCGTAGTTCACTAGCAATCTCTTCAAAACATATTGTGCTAACCTTGGAACGTGGATCTGCTACACCTCAATGGCACACCCCAGGAGCAACGGCCAGGTCGAATGCGCCAACGCGGAGGTCTTGAGGGGTCTCAAGACAAGGACCTTCAAGAAGAAGCTCGAGGCCTGCGGCAAGGGCTGGCACGATGAGCTCCAATCTGTGTTGTGGTCCATCCGCACCACCGCCACCAGGCCAACAGGCGAGACCCTGTTCTTCCTCGTCTACGGAGCAGAAGCGGTTCTCCCACACGAGGTCAGGCATCGCTCCGCGCGGGTCCTGGCGCTTGATGAAACGCAGCAGGACGCCTGACACATCTCAGTCGTATCTACTTTTCCAAACACTTTTGCCCTTGTTTTGGACTCTAACTTGCATGATTTGAATGGAACTAACCCGGACTGGCGCTGTTTTCAGCAGAATTGCCATGGGGTTATTTTTGTGCAGAAATAAAAGTTCTCGGAATGACCTGAAAATCAACGAAGATTATTTTTGGAATATATAAAAAATACCGGAAGAAGAATCCACGTCAGGGGCCCACACCCTGTCCACGAGGGTGGGGGGCGCCTACCCCCCTGGGCGCGCCCCCTGCCTCGTGGGCCCCCTGACGCTCCACCAACCTCAACTCCAACTCCATATATTCGTGTCTAGGGAGAAAAAATCAGAGAGAAGGATTCATCGCGTTTTACGATACGGAGCCGCCGCCAAGCCCTAAACTCTTGCGGGAGGGCTGATCTGGAGTCTGTTTGGGGCTCCAGAGAGGGGAATCCGTCGCCATCGTCATCATCAACCTTCCTCCATCACCAATTTCATGATGCTGACTGCCGTGCGTGAGTAATTCCATCGTAGGCTTGTTGGACGGTGATGGGTTGGATGAGATTTATCATGTAATCGAGTTAGTTTTGTTAGGGTTTGATCCCTAGTATCCACTATGTTCTGAGATTGATGTTGCTATGACTTTGCTACGCTTAATGCTTGTCACTAGGGCCCGAGTGCCATGATTTCAGATATGAACCTATTATGTTTTCATCAATATATGAGAGTTCTTGATCCTATCTTGCAAGTCTATAGTCACCTATTACGTGTTATGATTCGTTAACCCCGAAGTGACAATAATCGAGATCATTACCGGTGATAAGCGTAGTTTGAGGAGTTCATGTATTCACTATGTGTTAATGCTTTGGTCCGATACTCTATTAAAAGGAGGCCTTAATATCCCTTAGTTTCCAATAGGACCCTGCTGCCACGGGAGGGTAGGACAAAAGATGTCATGCAAGTTCTTTTACATAAGCACGTATGACTATATTCGGAATACATGCCTACATTACATTGATGAACTGGAGCTAGTTCTGTGTCACCCTATGTTATGACTGTTACATGATCGATCACATCCGACATAATTCTCCATCGCCGATCCGTTGCCTACGAGCTTTTCCATATATTGTCCTTCCCTTATTTACTTTTCCGCTGCTACTGTTACAATCACTACAAAACCCAAAAATATTACTTTTGCTACCGTTACCACTACTATCATATTACCTTGCTACTAAACACTTTGCTGCAGATATTAAGTTTCCAGGTGTGGTTGAATTAACAACTCAGCTGCTAATACTTGAGAATATTCTTTGGCTCCCCTTGTGTCGAATCAATAAATTTTGGTTGAATACTCTACCCTCGAAAACTGTTGCGATCCCCTATACTTGTGGGTTATGAAGACCATTTTCTGGTGCCGTTGCCGGGGAGCGTAGCACTATTCTTTGAGTCACTCGGGATTTATATCTACTTATCATTATGAAGAAATTGAAAGATCAAAGAACCAAGATTTTTCCCTCAACTACGAGGGGAGGTAAGGAACTGCCATCTAGCTCTGCACTTGATTCACCTTCTGTTTTGAGTAAATTTGCGACACCTAAATCTACTTCTGCTATTAATTCTGATATGTCGCATGTTATTGATGATGCCACTTCTGTTATGCATGATACTTATGATGAAACTATTTCTATGCTTGATACTACTGTGCCACTTGGTGAATTTGTTGATGAACAACTTGCTAGGGCTAGAGAGATTGAAATTATTGAAACTGATAATATTGATGAAAGTGATGATGAAGATTCTCCCCCTAGATATGATTTGCCTGTTGTTCCTGAGGGTTATGTTATGGATGAAGAAACTGCTAGAGACGTTCTTGCCTGCAATGATAGAAGTGATCTTAAGAAACTATTAGCTAACCTGAAAGAAAAATCTCTGAATGCTAGAATGAAATATAATCCTGCTTATGCTACTTCACCTATCTTTATTACTGATAAGGATTATGATTTCTCAGTTGATCCTGATATAATTACTTTGGTTGAATCTGATCCTTTCTATGGCTATGAATCTGAAACTGTTGTGGCACATCGTATTAAATTAAATGATATAGCTACCCTGTTCACTAATGATGAGAAAACTCGCTACTATTATATCCTTAAATTATTTCCGTTCTCATTAAAGGGTGATGCTAAGATATGGTTTAATTCTCTTGATCCTGGTTGTGTGCGTAGTCCCCAGGATATGATTTATTACTTCTCTACTAAATATTTCCCCGCTCATAAGAAACAAGCTGCTTTAAGGGAAATATATAATTTTGTGCAAATTGAAGAAGAGAGTCTCCGACAAGCTTGGGGGAGGCTTCTCCAATTACTTAATGATTTGCCTGATCATCCTCTCAAGAAAAATGAAATACTTGATATCTTTTATAATGGACTAACCGATGCTTCCAGAGATTAGCTGGATAGTTGTGCTGGTTGTGTTTTCAGGGAAAGAACAGTTGATCAAGATGAATTGCTATTGAATAATATGTTGACTAATGAAAATAATTGGACACTTCCTGAACCAACTCCTAAGCCAACTCCGAAGAAAAGGGGTATTCTATTTCTCAGTCATGAAGATATGCAAGAGGCAAAGAAATATATGAAAGAAAAATTTATAAAAGCTGAAGATGTTAAGAATTTACCTCCTGTTGAAGAAATACATGGTCTTAATTCATCACCTATTTAAGAAACACACGGTCTCGATAACCCGATGATAACCCACAAGTATAGGGGAATGCAACAGTTTTCGAGGGTAGAGTATTCAATCCAAATTTATTGATTCGACACAAGGGGATCCAAAGAATATTCTCAAGTATTAGCAGTTGAGTTGTCAATTCAACCACACCTGGAAACTTAATATCTGCAGCAAAGTGTTTAGTAGCAAAGTAATATGATAGTAGTGGTAACGGTAGCAAAAGTAATATTTTTGGGTTTTGTAGTGATCGTAACAATAACAGCAGAAAAGTAAATAAGAGAAGGACAATATATGGAAAAGCACTAAGGCAATGGATCGATGATGGAGAATTATGTCGGATGCGATTGATCATGTAACAGTCATAACCTAGGGTGACACAGAACTAGCTCCAGTTCATCAATGTAATGTAGGCATGTATTCCGAATATAGTCATACGTGCTTATGTAAAAGAACTTGCATGACATCTTTTGTCCTAGCCTCCCGTGGCAGGGGGGTCCTATTGGAAACTAAGGGATATTAAGGCCTCCTTTTAATAGAGTACCGGACCAAAGCATTAACACATAAAGAATACATGAACTCCTCAAACTACGCTCATCACCGGTAATGATCCCGATTATTGTCACTTCGGGGTTAACGGATCATAACACGTAATAGGTGACTATAGACTTGCAAGATAGGATCAAGAACTCTCATATATTGATGAAAACATAATAGGTTCATATCTGAAATCATGGCACTCGGGCCCTAGTGACAAGCATTAAGCATAGCAAAGTCATAGCAACATCAATCTCAGAACATAGTGGATACTAGGGATCAAACCCTAACAAAACTAACTCGATTACATGATAAATCTCATCCAACCCATCACCGTCCAGCAAGCCTACGATGGAATTACTCACACACGGCGGTGAGCATCATGAAATTGGTGATGGAGGAAGGTTGATGATGACGATGGCGACGGATTCCCCTCTCTAGAGCCCAGAACGGACTCCAGATCAGCCCTCCTGAAAGACTTTAGGGCTTGGCGGTGGCTCCGTATCGTAAAACACAATGAATCCTTCTCTCTGTTTTTTCCTCCCCGAATACAAATATATGGAGTTGGAGTTGAGGCCGGTGGAGCGTCAGGGGGCCCATGAGGCAGGGGGCGCGCCTAGGGGGGCAGGGCGCACCCCCACCCTCGTGGACAGGTGGAGGCCCCCCTGATGTGGATCTTCCTTCTAGTATTTTTTATATATTCCAAAATAATTCTCCGTTGATTTTCAGGTCATTCCGAGAACTTTGATCAACTCCCCAAGCTTAAACCTTTGCTTGTCCTCAAGCAATTCAGTTGATAAACTGAAAGTGATAAAGAAAAAACTTTTACAAACTCTGTTTGCTCTTGTTGTTGTAAATATGTAAAGCCAACATTCAAGTTTTTAGCAAAGATTATGAACTAACCATATTCACAATAACATTTACGTCTCATGTTTACTCATATCAATGACATAATCAACTAGCGAGCAATAATAATAAATCTCGGATGACAACACTTTCTCAAAACAATCATGATATGATATAACAAGATGGTATCTCGCTAGCCCTTTCTGAGACCGCAAAACATAAATGCAGAGCACTTTTAAAGATCAAGGACTGAATAGACATTGTAATTCATGGTAAAAGAGATCTAGTCAAGTCATACTCAATGTAAACTAACAGTAATGGATGCAAATGACAGCGGTGCTCTCCAACTGGTGCTTTTAAATAAGAGGATGATGACTCAGCATAAAACTAAATAGATAGGCCCTTCACAGAGGGAAGCAGGGATTTGTAGAGGTGTCAGAGCTCGGTTTTGAAATAGATATGAATAATATTTTGAGCGATATACTTTCATTGTCAACATAACAACCAAGAGATGGCGATATCTTCCATACAACACACATTATAGGCGGTTCCCAAACGGAATGGTAAAGTTTATACTCCCCCTCCACCAACAAGCATGAATCCATGGCTTGCTCAAAACAATGAGTTCCTCCAACTAACAAGAGTCTCGGGGGAGTTTTGTTTGCAATTATTTTGATTTGATTTGCATAAAGCATGGGTCTGGGCATCCCAGTGACCAGCCATTTTCTCGTGAGTGAGGAGCAGAGTCTACTCCTCTTGAGAATAACCCGCCTAACATGGAAGATACAGACAGCCCTAGTTGATACATGAGCTATTCGAGCATAAAAAACAGAATGTTTATTTGAAGGTTTAGAGTTTGGCACATACAAATTTACTTGGAACGACAGGTAGATACCGTATATAGGTAGGTATGGTGGACTCATATGGAATAACTTTGGGGTTTATGGAATTGGATGCACATGCAGTATTCCCGCTTAGTACAGGTGAAGGTTAGCAAAAGACTGGGAAGCAACCAGCTAGAGAGCGACAACAGTCATGAACATGCATTAAAATTAATCAACACCGAATGCAAGCATGAGTAGGATATAATGCACCATGAACACAAATATCGTAGAGGCTATGTTGATTTTGTTTCAACTACATGCATGAACATGTGCCAAGTCAAGCCACTCGAATCATTCAAAAGAGGATACCACCCTATCATACCACATCACAACCATTTTAATAGCATGTTGGCACGCATGGTAAACCATTATAAACTCCTAGCTAATTAAGCATGGCATAAGCAACTATAATCTCTAATTGTCATTGCAAACATGTTTATTCCTAATAGGCTGAATCAGGAATGATGAACTAATCATATTTACAAAAACAAGAGAGGTCGAGTTCATACCAGCTTTTCTCATCTCAATAAGTTCATCATACAATCATCATTATTGCCTTTCACTTGCACGACCGAATAGTGTGGATAATAATAATAGTGCACATGCATTGGATTAAGCTAGAATCTGCAAGCATTCAATTCAAGAGAGAAGACAAGGTAATATGGGCTCTTTGTTAGATCAATTAATAATGCATATAAGAGCCACTTTAACATTTTAATTATGGTCTTCTCCTCTCGACTCCCAAAGGAAAGAAAATAAATAAAACTATTTACACGGGAAAGCTCCCAACAAGCAAAAGAAGAACGAGAAATCTTTTGGGGTTTTCTTTTTAATTACTACTACAAGCATGGAAAGTAAACTAACTAAAAGCTAAAACTAAATTTTATTATTTTTCTTAAGGTTTATTAAACACACAAGAAGAAAGCATAAAAAGGGAAAATAAACTAGCATGGATGATACAATGAAAAAGTATGAGAACCGACAACTAGCAATGAGTGTGTGAACATGAATGTAATGTCGGTGAGAAATACGTACTCCCCCAAGCTTAGGCTTTTGGCCTAAGTTGGTCTATGGCCACGGCTGGCCTGGCGGATATCCAAAGTAATAGTTGGGGTCATACTGTGAAGAAGCCTCGGATTGCCACTGGTTGGCAATCACCTCCAGATCCCACTGATAATCAGACTATCGTGGAGGATCAAATTGTGGTTCCGGCTCCGACTCTGTACCTGATGTAGGGTTCCGGTAGGCGTGAATGGCCTCCAATGGAACAAGGTACTTGCCTACAGATAAATCAAACAAGGAAGGAGCAGGCAAGGTAATAGTCTTAGGATGAGTTTTACCAAATATTAATTTGTACTTAAGCGCCTTTTCCCTATTCTTAACAATAAAATCATGTGCTACCATACTCTTATAATCTAAATAAACCGGAGGCAGCAACTTCTCTTCCTTCTCATAATGCCTAATAGGCATGTTAAAGTGTGCAGCGAGGCACGAGGCGAAGATGCCTCCAAGGATGGGGCCCTTAGTACGGTTAAGATTTAACCGCTTTGCAATAATATCGCCCATAATGAATGTGTCATCACGAAATAAGGCATGGCACAAAATAACAATATCAGGGCACTCAGGTTTCCACAGTTTCCGTGCCCAATTAAGCATCTACTAGGAAATATAGCAAAGTAACATAGAACAAGAAAGTGTATGCTAGTAATTCGTGCATTGGAAACCTTCCTCATTTCCCCTACAGTAATGGTATAAATAAACCCATCCACATCATCACGATGTGGTCCCTCTATGCTGCCCTCGAAAGGGATCAAACAAACCCGACAAAAATCATGAAGTGACAACTCCTTATGCTCATCATATAAATAAAATTCCACCGTAGGTGGTGGGCTCCTAGCATGGAAATGAAAGTTTTGCACAAAGATATTGGTGAGTAAGAGATACTGTTCGCGTTGGGCGTGGAGGAAGGCGGTGAGGCCTGCATTCTCAGCCAATTCATAGAAATCATCATAGATCCCGGCTGCTCTCAAGAAATTATCACAAGGCCATTCACACGGCCGAACTTCCACGGTGCGAGGGAGATTATATTTGGGCCTCTTATCCTCCTCACTTTGCTTATCCTTCGAGCTTTGGCTCGATGAGCCCCTCAAAAATCTCTTCATCTTTTTTTGAAAATTTCTGAAATTTTTAGTAACTTCAAAAAAAAGTGAACCAAACTCAACAGAATTGATAGCAACTACTCCTACAAGTGCCTAGAGGCAATATCATGCATCAAAACTACTTTTGACCACATAAATTTGACATGCAAGCTCAAGAACAGGGTCACCTAAGCAGCAAAAATATGCAATGAATAAAGCACTAGAACAAAAACTAATTGGACCATTGGAGGAGTCACATACCAAGGAACAATCCCCCAAAGCAGTTTTGTGAGAGGTGCTTTGAGCAAGGAGATCGAAAATGGCAGCAAAATGAGCTTGGACTCGGGTTTGAGCTGGTTAGTGATGTTTGTGGGAGGAAGAAAGAGTGTGTGGTAGCTAGAATAAGTGGAGGGGAGCCACCATGGGCCCACGAGGCAAGGGGCGCACCCAGGGGTAGGGCGCGCCCTCCACCCTCGTGGCCAGGTGCTTGCTCCCCTGATGTGTTCCTAGTGCCATATATTCTCAAATATTCCAGAAAAAATCATATTTAAATTTCAGGGCATTTGGAGAACTTTTATTTTCGGGGTATTTTTTATTGCATGGATAATCTAGAAAACAGACAGAAATTACTATTTTGCTTTATTTAATATAAATAACAGAAAGTAAAAAGAGGGTACAGAGAGTTGTGTTTTCTAAATTCATCCATTTCATGCTCATCAAAAGGAATCCACTAACAAGATTGATCAGGTCTTGTTAACAAACTCATTCCGAGTAACATGGAACCAGAGAATTTTCAAATAACACTAGGTTACCTCAACGGGGATATGCACATCCCCAACAATAAGAATATCATATATCTTCTTGACAGTAGGAAGAGGAAATTCAAAACCTCCAAAAATAATTGATGGAATTCTTCCAATAGAGATTATACTATGAACTTGAGGTTGTTTCCTCGGAAAGTGTACCATATGCTCATTGCCATTAACATGAAAAGTGACATTGCCTTTGGTGCAATCAATAACAGCCCCTGCAGTATTCAAAAAGGGTCTTCCAAGAATAATAGACATACTATCGTCCTCGGGAATATCAAGAATAACAAAGTCCGTTAAAATAGTAACGTTTGCAACCACAACAGGGGCATCCTCACAAATACCGACAGGTATATCAGTTGATTTATCAGCCATTTGCAAAGATATTTCAGTAGGTGTAAACTTATTCAAATCAAGTCTACGATATAAAGAGAGAGGCATAACACTAACACCGGCTCCAAGATCACATAAAGGAGTTTTAACATAGTTTCTTTTAATGGAGCATGGTATAGTTGGTACTCCTGGATCTCCAAGTTTCTTAGGTATTCCACCTTTAAAAGTATAATTAGAAAGCATGGTGGAAATTTCAGCTTCCGGTATCTTTCTTTAATTGTAATAGTTTCTTTCATATACTTAGCATAAGGATTCATTTTGAGCATATCAGTCAAACGCATACGCAAGAAGATAGGTCTAATCATTTCAGCAAAGCGCTCAAAATCATCACCATCCTTTTTCTTGGATGGTTTAGGAGGAAAAGGCATGGGTTTCTGAACCCATGGTTCTCTTTATTTATCGTGCTTCCTAGCAACAAAGTCTCTCTTATCATAACATTGATTCTTTGATTGTGGGTTATCAAGATCAACAGCAGGTTCAATTTCTACATCATTATTATTGCTAGGTTGAGCATTAACATGAACATCATCATTAACATTACCACTAGGTTCATGTTCATTACCAGATTGTGTTTCAGCATCAGAAATAGAAATATCATTGGGATTCTCAGATGTGTCTACAACAGGTTCACTAGAAGCATGCAAAGTCCTATCATTTTTCTTTTTCTTCCTTTTAGAAGGACTAGGTGCATCAATATTATTTCTCTGAGAATCTTGCTCAATTCTCTTAGGATGGCCCTCAGGATACAAAGGTTCCTGAGTCATTTTACCACCTCTAGTCATAACTCTAACAACATTATCATTTTTTTACTATTTAATTCATTGAGCAAATCATTCTGAGCTTTAAGTACTTGTTCTACTTGAGTGGTAACCATAGAAGCATGTTTACTAATAAGTTTAAGTTCACCTTTAACATTAGCCATATAATCACCCAAGTGTTCAAGCATATCAGCATTGTGTTTTAATTCTCTACCAAAATAAGCACTGAAGTTTTCTTGTTTAACCATAAAGTCATCAAACTCATCCAAGCATGGGCTAGCAAACTTAGTAAATGGGATTTCAGCTTTATCATATCTATAGAGAGAATTTACCTTTACTACCTGTGTCGGGTTATCAAGACCATGTATTTCTTCTATAGGTGATGGATTAAGACCATGTATTTCTTCAACAGACAGTAAATTAAGACCATGTATTTCTTCAATAGGAGGTAAATTCTTAACATCTTCAGCTTTAATACCTTTTTCCTTCATAGATTTCTTTGCCTCTTGCATATCTTCAGGACTGAAAAATAGAATGCCCTTTTCTTCGGAGTTGTCTTAGGAGTTGGTTCAGGAATTGAATCAGGAATATTGGATCAGGAAGTGTCCAATTATTTTCATTAGTCAACATATTATTCAATAGAATTTCAGCTTTATCTGGTGTTCTTTCCCCGAAAACACAACCAGCACAACTATCCAGGTGGTCTCTGGAAGCATCGGTTAGTCCATTATAAAAGATATCAAGTATTTCATTTTTCTTAAGAGGATGATCAGGCAAAGCATTAAGTAATTGGAGAAGCCTCCCCCAAGCTTGTGGGAGACTCTCTTGTTCAATTTGCACAAAATTATATATTTCCCTTAAAGCAGCTTGTTTCTTGTGAGCAGGGAAATATTTAGCAGAGAAGTAATAAATCATATCCTGGGGACTACGCACACAACTAGTATCAAGAGAATTAAACCATATCTTAGCATCACCCTTTAATGAGAACAGAAATATCTTAAGGATATTATAGTAGCGAGTTTTCTCATCATTAGTGAACATGGTAGCTGTATCATTTAATTTAGTAAGATGTGCCACAACAGTTTCAGATTCATAGCCATATAAAGGATCAGATTCAACTAAAGTAATTATCTCAGGGTCAACAGAGAAATCATAATCCTTATCAGTAACAAAGATAGGTGAAGTAGCATAAGCCTGATCATATTTCATTCTAGCATTCAGAGTTTTTTGTTTCAGCTTAGCTAATAATTTCTTAAGATCACTCCTATCATTGCAAGCAAGAAAATCTGTAGCAGTTTCTTCATCCATACCATAACACTTAGGAACAATAGGTAATTTATATCTAGGGGGAGAGTCTTCATCATCACTTTCATCAATATTATCGGTTTCAATAATTTCATTCTCTCTTTCCCTAGCAAGTTGTTCATCAAGAAATTCACCAAGTGGCACAGTAGTATCAAGCATAGAAGTAGTTTCATCATAATTATCATGCATAGCTGAAGTGGCATCATCAATAACATGCGACATATAAGAATTAATAGCAGCAGCAGGTTTAGGTGTCGCAAGCTTACTCAAAACAGAAGGTGAATCAAGTGCAAAGCTAGATGGCAGTTCCTTACCTCCCCTCGTAGTTGAGGGATAAATCTTGGTTCTTGGATCTTTTAAGTTCTTCATAATGATAAGCAGATATAAATCCCAAGTGACTCAAAGAATAGAGCTATGCTCCCCGGCAACGGCGCCAGAAAATAGTCTTGATAAACCACAAGTATAGGGGATCACAATAGTTTTCGAGGGTAGAGTATTCAACCCAAATTTATTGATTCGACACAAGGGGAGCCAAAGAATATTCTCAAGTATTAGCAGCTGAGTTGTCATTTCAACCACACCTGGAAACTTAATATCCGCAGCAAAGTGTTTAGTAGCAAAGTAATATGATTGTAGTGGTAACGGTAGCAAAAGTAATATTTTTGGTGTTTTGCAGTGATGATAACAGTAGCAACGGAAAAGTAAATAAGCGAAGAACAATATATGGAAAGCTCGTAGGCAATGGATCGGTGATAGAGAATTATGCCGGATGCGATCGATCATGTAACAGTCATAACCTAGGGTGACACCGAACTAGCTCCAATTCATCAATGTAATGTAGGCATGTATTCCGAATATAGTCATACGTGCTTATAGAAAAGAACTTGCATGACATGTTTTGTCCTACCCTCCCGTGGCAGCGGGGTCCTAGCGGAAAATAAGGGATATTAAGGCCTCCTTTTAATAGAGTACCAGAACAAAGTATTAACACATAGTGAATACATGAACTCCTCAAACTACGATCATCACCGGAGTAGTCCCGACTATTGTCACTTCAGGGTTGCCGAATCATAACACATAGTAGGTGACTATAGACTTGCAAGATAGGACCAAGAACTCTCATATATTGATGAAAACATAATAGGTTCAGATCTAAAATCATGGCACTCGGGCCCTAGTGACAATCATTAAGCATAGCAAAGTCATAGCAACATCAATCTTAGAACATAGTGGATACTAGGGATCAAACCCTAACAAAACTAACTCGATTACATGATAAATCTTATCCAACCCATCACCGTCCAGCAAGCCTACGATGGAATTACTCACGCACGGCGGTGATCATCATGAAATTGGTGATGGAGGAAGGTTGATGATGACAATGGCGACGGATTCCCCTCTCCGGAGCCCCGAACGGACTCCAGATCAGCCCTCCCGAGAGAGTTTAGGGCTTGGCGGCGGCTCCATATCGTAAAACACGATGAATCCTTCTCTCTGATTTTTTATCCCCAAACATGAATATATGGAGTTGGAGTTGAGGTCGGTGGAGCGTCAGGGGGCCCACGAGGCAGGGGGCGCACCCAGGGGGTAGGCGCGCCCCCACCCTCGTGGACAGGGTGTGGCCCCCCTGACGTGGATTCTTCTTCCAGTATATTTTATATATTCCAAAAATAATCTCCGTTGATTTTCAGGTCATTCCAAGAACTTTTATTTCTGCACAAAAATAATACCATGGCAATTCTACTGAAAACAGCGTTAGTCCGGGTTAGTTCCATTCAAATCATGCAAGTTAGAGTCCAAAACAAGGGAAAAAGTGTTTGGAAAAGTAGATACGACGGAGATGTATCACCCGACACAGGTAGTAAAGGTAAACTATCTTTATAGATTTGACGAAGGTGATATTCCTCGTAATAAGTTTGCTAGCCAATGCTTAGATGAGTTTGATAATTTTATTGTTAAACAAGAAAACTTCAATGCTTATGTTGGTAGACAATTGAAACATATATAATGCTTATATGATTGAACACTTGAGTGATTATATAGCCAGTGTTAAAGGTGAACTTAAACTTATTAGTAAACATGCTTCTATGGTTACCACTCAAGTAGAACAAGAACTTAAAGCTCAGAATGATTTGCTCAATGAATTAAACAATAAGAAAAATGATAATGTTGTTAGAGTTATGACTAGAGGTGGTAAAATGACTCGGGAACCCTTGTATCCTGAGGGCCATCCTAAGAGAATTGAGCAGGATTCTCAAAGAAATAACGTTGATGCACCTAGTCCTTCTAAGAGGAAGAAAAAGAAAAACTATAGGACTTTGCATGCTTCTAGTGAACCTGTTGTAGACACACCTGAGAATCCTTATGATATTTCTATTTCTGATGCTGAAACACAATCTGGTAATGAACATAAACCTAGTGATAATGTTAATGATGATGTTCATGTTGATGCTCAACCTAGCAATAATAATGATGTAGAGACTGAACCTGCTATTGATCTTGATTACCCATAATCAAAGAATCAACGTTATGATAAGAGAGACTTTGTGGCTAGGAAGCACGATAAAGAAAGAGAAACATGGGTTCAGAAACCCATGCCTTTTCCTCCTAAACCATCCAAGAAAAAGGATGATGAGGATTTTGAGCGCTTTGCTGAAATGATTAGACCTATCTTTTTGCATATGCATTTGACCGATATGCTTAAAATGAATCCTTATGCTAAGTATATGAAGGATATTGTTACAAATAAGAGAAAGATACCGGAAGCTGAAATTTCCACAATGCTTGCTAATTATACTTTTAAGGGTGGAATACCTAAGAAACTTGGAGATCCAGGAGTACCAACTATACCATGCTCCATTAAAACAAACTATGTTAAAACTGCTTTATGTGATCTTGGAGCCGGTGTTAGTGTTATGCCTCTCTCTTTATATCGTAGACTTGATTTGAATAAGTTGACACATACTGAAATATCTTTGCAAATGGCTGACAAATCAACTGCTATACCTGTCGGTACTTGTGAGGATGTGCCTGTTGTGGTTGCAAACGTTACTATTTTAACAAACTTTGTTATTCTTGATATTCCCGAGGACGATAGTATGTCTATTATTCTCGGAAGACCCTTTTTGAATACTACAGGGGCTGTTATTGATTGCACCAAAGGCAATGTCACTTTTCATGTTAATGGTAATGAGCATATGGTACACTTTCCGAGGAAACAACCTCAAGTCCACAGTATCAATTCTATTAGAAAAATTTCAACAATCACTATTGGAGGTTTTGAATTTCCTCTTCCTACTATCAAGAAGAAATATGATATTCTTATTGTTGGGGACATGCATATCCCCGTCGAGGTAACCTAGTGTTATTCGAAAATTCTCCGGTTTCATGTTATTCGAAATGAGTTTGTTAACAAGACCTGATCAACCTTGTTAGTGGATTCCTTTTGATGAGAATGAGATGGATGAATTTAGAAAACACAACTCTCTGTACCCTCTTTTTACTTTCTGTTATTTATATTAATAAAGCAAAAATAGTATTTTCTGTATGTTTTCTGAATTATCCATGCAATAAAAAATACCCCGAAAATAAAAGTTCTCCAAATGCCCCGAAAATGAAATATGATTTTTTTTCTAGAATATTTAAGAATATCTGGCACTAAGAACACACCAGGGGAGAAAGCACCTGGCCATGAGGGTCCAGGGCGCACCCACCCCCACTAGGCGCACCCCCTGCCTCGTGGGCTCCCCTCCACTTATTCCAGCCACCACACAGTCCTTCTTCCTCCCAAAAAAATCACCAACTAGATAAAGCACGAGTTCTATCTCATCTTGCTGCCATTTTCGATCTCCTAGCTCAAAGCTCCATTCACAAAACTGCTTTGGGGGATTGTTCTTTGGTATGTGACTCTTCCAATGGTCCAATTAGTTTTTGTTCTAGTGCTTTATTTATTGCAAATTTTTGCTGCTTAGGTGACCCTATTCTTGAGCTTGCATGTCAAATTTATGTGGTCAAAAGTAGTCTTAATGCATGATATAGTCTCTAGGCACTTGTGGGAGTAGTTGCTATCAATTTTGTTGAGTTTGGTTCACTTTTATTTTGAAGTTACTAAAAAATTTCAGAAATTTTTCAGAGGAGGAAATATGTTTAGGAAAATGTACCAAGGTGGATCTTCAAGGAAGCAAGGAACCAAGCCCGCAATGCGTGAGCCGGGCGATGAACCACCGAGGGACGCTCAAGTGCGGCCTTGTGAATGGCCGTCAGAAGATTTCATGGTCCAAGCAGGAATCAAGGAGGAATTTGATGCATATGTGCGTAACGCCGATCTTGAGAGCTTCGTGGCAGATAAGTGCCGTCAGTACACTACCTCACTGATTCCTTTGTGAGAAGGTTTGAATTTTCATCATCACGCAATTCTCAAACTTTCCTGTTTGATCTTTGTGATAAACCTTATACCGTGGACTTAGAAGATTTTAACACCACTTGCAAACTCCCACGGTGGGGTAATGTTAGTGAACCTCGGAAATCTGAATATAGAGACTTTTTTTGCTAGTATAACTGTGCGGGAATGTAGGGAAATCACGCAAGCTACCATAGGGAGCATTCATTTTGCTGATATACATTATTTTGCTCTCTTTATAGGTAGATGCATAAATGGTAAGGATGAGGCATGTCACATGTGTGTGCCAGATCTTAGTGTAACAAGAGTGCTGCATTAGGAGATAGACAATATAACTTGGGGGCCATTGTTGCACGCAGGTTGCATAATAACAAAAATAATGGAGATTTCTTTGGTGGAATTTACGCAACCAGTTTAGCTGATTTTCTTGAGATACCCATACGTGGAGATGATATTGAGTTGCCTCCTGCTTATTTAGATTATAATGCCATGGTTCGTCATCAGTTTGTTAAGAGGAACAATCAGTTCCTCCAGTACCAACTAATCTTTGACAGACGACGCACCTATCACGTCGATCTCCCTGCTCCTGCCTTCTTTGACTTTCAGGAAAAAGGGAGATATGTTATAACCAGGGAGGAGGCGACCGAGTACGAGAGGAGGACGGAGGCAGCTCGCCTCCAAGCTGCATCTCATCAGGCAATAGCCGATGCATCTCAGTACGACCCCAGCTTCAACTTCGGATATCCACCAGGCCATCCATGGGCATAGACCAACTTAGGCTAAAAGCCTAAGCTTGGGGGAGTACGTATTTCTCACCGACATTACATTCATGTTCACACACTCATGCTAGTTGTTGGTGCTTATACTTTTTCATTGTATCATCCATGATAGTTTATTTCCTTTTTAGTTTTCTTCTTGTGTGCCTTAATAAACCTTAAGAAAAACCAAAAAAATTAGTTGTAGCTTTTAGTTAGTTTACTTTCCATGCCTGTAGTAGTAGTAATTAAAAAGAAAACCCAAAAAGATTTCTTATTCTTCTTTTACTTGTTGGGAGCTTTCTCGTGGAAATAGTTTTATTTCTTTTCTTTTCTTTTCTTTGGGGGTCGAGAGGAGAAGACCATAATGAAAATGTTGAGTGGCTCTCATATGCATTATTGTTGATCTAACAAAGAGCCCATATTACCTTGTCTTCTCTCTTGAATTGAATGCTTGCAGATTTTAGCTTAGTCCAATTATTATGCGCACTATTCGGTCGTGCAAGTGAAAGGCAATAATGATGATTATATGATGAATTTATTGAGATGAGAAAAGCTGGTATGAACTCGACCGCTCTTGTTTTTGTAAATATGATTAGTTCATCATTAATGATTCAGCCTATTATGAAAGAAACATATTTGTAATGAAAATTAGAGATTATAGTTGCTTATGCCATGCTTAATTAGCTAGGAGTTTATAATGGTTTACCTTACGTGCCAACATGCTATTAAAATGGTTGTGATGTGGTATGATAGGGTGGTATCCTCCTTTGAACGATTCGAGTGGCTTGACTTGGCACATGTTCACGCATGTAGTTGAAACAAAATCAACATAGCCTCTATGATATTTATGTTCATTGTGAATTATATCCTACTCATGCTTGCATTCGGTGTTGATTAATTTTATTGCATGTTCATGACTGTTGTCGCTCTCTAGCTGGTCGCTTCCCAGTCTTTTTCTAGCCTTCACTTGTACTAAGCGGGAATACTGCTTGTGCATCCAATTCCATAAACCCCAAAGTTATTCCATATGAGTCCACCATACCTACCTATAAACGGTATCTACCCACCGTTCCAAGTAAATTTGTATGTGCCAAACTCTAAACCTTCAAATAAACATTCTGTTTTGTATGCTCGAATAGCTCATGTATCAACTAGGGCTGTCTGTATCCTCCATGCTAGGCGGGTTATTCTCAAGAGGAGTGGACTCCGCTCCTCACTCATGAGAAAATGGCTGGTCACCGGGATGCCCAGTCCCATGCTTTATGCAAATAAAATCAAAATAACTGCAAACAAAACTCCCCCGGGACTCTTGTTAGTTGGAGGCACTCGTTGTTTCAAGCAAGCCATGGATTGATGCTTGTTGGTGGAGGGGGAGTATAAACTTTACCATTCCGTTTGGGAACCGCCTATAATGTGTGTTGTATGGAAGATATCGCCATCTCTTGGTTGTTATGTTGACAATGAAAGTATATCGCTCAAAATATTATTCATATCTATTTCAAAACCGAGCTCTGGCACCTCTACAAATCCCTGCTTCCCTCTGCGAAGGGCCTATCTATTTAGTTTTATGCTGAGTCATCATCCTCTTATTTAAAAGCACCATTTGGAGAGCACCACTGTCATTTGCATCCATTACTGTTAGTTTACATTGAGTATGACTTGACTGGATCTCTTTTACCATGAATTACAATGTCTAGTCAGTCCTTGATCTTTAAAAGTGCTCTGCATTTATGTTTTGCAGTCTCAGAAAGGGCTAGCGAGATACCATCTTGTTATATCATATCATGATTGTTTTGAGAAAGTGTTGTCATCCGAGATTTATTATTATTGCTCGCTAGTTGATTATGTCATTGATATGAGTAAACATGAGACGTAAATGTTATTGTGAATATGGTTAGTTCATAATCTTTGCTGAAAACTTGAATGTTGGCTTTACATAATTACAACAACAAGAGCAAACAGAGTTTGTAAAAGTTTTTTCTTTATCACTTTCAGTTTATCAACTGAATTGCTTGAGGACAAGCAAAGGTTTAAGCTTGGGGGAGTTGATACGTCTCCGTCGTATCTACTTTTCCAAACACGTTTGCCCTTGTTTTGGACTCTAACTTGCATGATTTGAATGGAACTAACCCAGACTGACGTTGTTTTCAGCAGAATTGCCATGGTGTTATTTTTTGCAGAAATAAAAGTTCTTGGAATGACCTGAAAATCAACGGAGATTATTTTTGGAATATATAAAAAATAATGGAAGGAAGATCCACGTCAGGGGGGCCTCCACCTGTCCACGAGGGTGGGGGCGCGCCCTACCCCCCTAGGTGCGCCCCCTGCCTCGTGGGCCCCCTGACGCTCCACCGACCTCAACTCCAACTCCATATATTCATGTTCGGGGAGAGAAAAACCAGGGAGAAGGATTCATCGTATTTTACGATATGGAGCCGCCGCCAAGCCCTAAACTCTCTTGGGAGGGCTGATCTGGAGTCCGTTCGGGGCTCCGGAGAGGGGAATCCGTCGCCATCGTCATCATCAACCTTCTTCCATCACCAATTTCTTGGTGCTCACCGTCGTGCGTGAGTAATTCCATCGTAGGCTTGCTAGACGGTGATGGGTTGGATGAGATTTATCATGTAATCGAGTTAGTTTTGTTAGGGTTTGATCCCTAGTATCCACTATGTTCTGAGATTGACGTTGCTATGACTTTGCTATGCTTAATGCTTGTCACTAGGACCCGAGTGCCATGATTTCAGATCTGAACGTATTATGTTTTCATCAATATATGAGAGTTCTTGATCCTATCTTGCAAGTCTATAGTCACCTATTACGTGTTATGATCCATTAACCCCGAAGTGACAATAATCGGGATCATTACCGGTGATGAGCGTAGTTTGAGGAGCTCATGTATTCACTATGTGTTAATGCTTTGGTCCGGTACTCTATTAAAAGGAGGCCTTAATATCCCTTAGTTTCCAATAGGACCCCGCTGCCACGGGAGGGTAGGACAAAAGATGTCATGCAAGTTCTTTTACATAAGCACGTATGACTATATTCGGAATACATGCCTACATTACATTGATGAACTGGAGCTAGTTCTGTGTCACCCTATGTTATGACTGGTACATGATCGATCGCATCCGACATAATTCTCCATCACCGATCCATTTCCTACGAGCTTTTCCATATATTGTCCTTCGCTTATTTACTTTTCCGCTGCTACTGTTACAATCACTACAAAACCCAAAAACATTACTTTTGCTACCGTTACCACTACTATCATATTACTTTGCTACTAAACACTTTGCTGCAGATATTAAGTTTCCAGGTGTGGTTGAATTCACAACTCAACTGCTAATACTTGAGAATATTCTTTGGATCCCCTTGTGTCGAATCAATAAATTTGGGTTGAATACTCTACCCTCAAAAACTGTTGCGATCCCCTATACTTGTGGGTTATCAATGCCATGCGGGGGATGGATCTCGTGCTAGGGGAGGAACGCCACTGAGAAGCCTCGCTCTGAGCTGCGAGGTACCTGCAGGCGCTGCGGCGGTACCACTGCCGCAGCATCCGCTCCTGGACGCTCGAGGTGGGTGATCTTATCCTGAGGCGGGTGCTCTCCAGGGAAGGGCTGCACAAGCTCTCGCGCATGTGGGAGGGCCCTTTCGGGTCGCCCATGTCTCCAGGCCTGGCGCCGCACGCCTGGAGACACAGGACGGGATCCCCATCCAGAACGCCTGGAACATCCAGCACCTCCGAAAGTTCTACCCATGAAGCAAGGCCCGCTGCCTGTGAAGCAAGGCCGAGTGCCTGTGAAGAATCTCCGCTCTTGACACTCTCATGTAATAATGAGTGGGGCTGTACACGCCCCGGAGTCTCAGGAGTGTCGCCCTCGGGCCTCGGGGGCTCCCTCCCACGCTTAGTGGCAGCACTTAGCTCCGCGCTGGTGAGAAGACAAGAAGACTAGACTAGGTGCCGGACGCGGCTTTTCATTTGCTTTCCGCGGTTGGTTTGCCCCCTCTTTTAAAGTGAGAATTTTCTTTCTAGTGTTCCTTGCTGGCCTAGTTTCATTGTCCTTGTTGCCTCCCTTTCTGCCCTCGGTTCCTCGCTTTTGACCCGTTCTCTCCCTCGCGTGCCTCAGGAGGGGGCTGGACAGGCGCCCTTGTGAGCGTTTTTGTTTTCTTGTCTTCCGCACGGCACCCTCGCTCGAGCTCGCAAGCTAGCGCACCCTTCTCAGTCCGTGCCCCCGGGTACCGCGATGTGAAGCACGGGGTTACGGCCGGTAGTGCCTACGATCAGGGTCCAGAAGAATAAGGATTTCCTAGCAAATTTTTGCAGTTGTCATGCGCCTCCCGAGCATAGGAGACCTCGTCAGGCATTGGGGAATGCGCGTATCGCGAGGCAAAATCTACTCGAGGCGCATCAAGCTAGGTCATTCTACGCGCATACATAAAACATGACGTAGCAACACAACACATGAATGATAAACATAGCACAGCCACTTAGAAACCATAATTGTCGCATGCCCTAGCAGGGCCCCATACTTGTCTCTCTCTAATGCAGGAAGGAAAGGAAGAACAAAACAAAAGCGGAACATGCTCCCACAACAGGCCGCGAGGACGGGCTCGTGGCGCTCTCCCGAGCTCAGCCAGACCCCTCCTCGCGCTTCACCGGAGTGCGGTGGCAAGTCGACTTGCTGCCACCTTCGAAGCGGGCGCGGCGGCGTGGCGACTAGTCGTAGCCGCCACTGCTGGAGCTGCTGCCGGACGAGGTGCCACCGTTGCTGGACGAGCCATGGCCAGCACTAAGGACGAAGCCGCCCTCCTCCTCATCACGACCATCGCTAAGGCCGAGCACCTCGTCGCCGTCGTTGTCCTCGGGGCAGCACCCGACGCGGCGACCATCTTCCCCAAATACCCTCACGAAGAGGATCGCGTCGCCGTCGTACTTGAAGTGGAGGGCACACCGCCTGCCCAGTCCGTGTGCACGGGCGAACGTCTGCTAGCCGCGGGCCAGGACTGCGTTGCCCGCGGCGGAGACCACGACCGCGACCCGAGAAGCCTTGCTGCAGCAGCCGTCTGCGTGCAGCCAAAGACCACCTGCACCAGTGGCTGGCAGCTCACCGACAAAGAAGCGCGGGAGCTGAAGCCAAGTGTCCGTCGGGCTCTCTGACCACACGATGAACTCCGGCATCACCTCCTCCGATTCAAATAATAAGTACAACAAAGATGCCTACACATCTCATTGATTCCTAGATTGCAAGATTCAGAACCAACAAATAATATTCAAATAATAAGTACAACAAAGATGCCTACACATCTCATTGATTCCCAGCTTGTAAGATTCAGAACCAACCCATTAGATCCTTTTGATAAAGTGAATATTAGGATTAAATCCATCTTGGCTAGCCATGTCATACAACCCAAGAACTTGGCAAATGCTCTTGACCATCACAACATCTGTAGTTGAGTATTCCTGTTTGCATAAATAAGTAAGAGCATGATTACTATAATAGGCACTAGTTGAAGTCAACCTGCAGCTCCACTCGATGATTCAATTCATGCGACTTTTTCTGCAGTTCACCTGAAATGAAGTAAAGATTGGATCATTCAGCTAGCAAGAAGTACATGCTCTCATGAGTTGGTAGGTTCTTCTTTAATAGTTGCACTAAAATTGAGCAACATTAAGGTTGGTTGTCCTGCTCATGTAAGGTGCAACTATAATTTTCTTATCCTTTTGTGTAGTTCCACTAAAATAAAGTGCCATTGTGGTGATGGTGACAGCTCATCTTGCAAAGGCTAATAAAATGTTGCACGAGATTAGCAGCAGAATTTGACTGAGATTTTGGAAACACCATTTTGTGAAGTTCCACCAAAATTGTGAGATGTTGCCCACGTGACATTTTAGTTGAACTGCACAAGACACTCGTTCCAAAAAAGTGTTTTGTGCAGTTCATCAAAAGGTCACAATAGCAACAAGGTGAAATGGATATCCCTATCTGCACAAAAATATAGAATGAAAACAGTTGCTGGTCAATAACAAGGTACGAAACATACACGAAATGAAAATAAGCATCTTGATTATGTTCATGGCAATCATGCAAGGATAGTAGAACTTTTAAAATGTCAGCAATGCTTCATGTTATCAGAAGCATTACGATCAACAATGACATTCGTCAAATATGGGATTACTTTAATGGTGGCATTGCTTGTTTACCAGATACAGTAGATCAACAACAGCTAAAGAGTTGGTTTAAGGGCATGGGACCGTGGGGACACCAGGACACCCAGCAGCGTAAAGAATCAACTTACTTATCATACTAGGGAAAACAGCAGGAGTACCATTTGTAACATAATTTAATTGCATCATATCACCGGAGGCATTAGATTAACAATGACACTGGTTAGACATGTCCTTAAGGTAACAATGTGATCGCTTCATTTTACATGCGCCCCTACATTAACAACAACAAAAAGTTGGTATAAGGACATGCGAGAGTGGACGCATCAGCACAATGTACCTACAGGGAGGCATAAAGTGGTGATGTCGAGTTTGTTCGTACTCTGTGAGGGAAACAAATCTAATCCTGGGGACCTTTTACTATGTGAGGGCAGCAAATCTAATCCTAGACATACTCTGTTGACTTGTCCACCAGCCGCCACTTTCTATCCTTTTTTCAACCAATAATAGATATGTTCCTTATCCAGTTTGTACCGCCTTTTCCCTTTATTTCCCTTTTCAACCAAGAGACCGGTTGGGTATCCATTCTCTACTACTTTCCCCATGTTATTTCCTCTTTGAATCAAGTCCTAGATTCATGCTACGACTTTCCCTCCTTTCTTTGTTGTTTGAACCAAGTCCTAGATTTGACTGCATGAAGTAGCTTTACCTCCAATAATACTAAAAAATTAGGTGGCTTTGGAAGAGCTGATGGAAGTAGAAAAAGATGCACATGCAGGCACGTGGGGAGCTGGGGCAGTAGAGCAAGGCCGCTTTCAAAGAACTTATACCTGAGGGTCATCGGGATGTCGGCGGCGGCAGGTCGGATCTGCACACAATATGGCAGGGAGGAAGAAGGGACGAAGGACCTCCCGAGCCGGCGCTGTGTCGTAGAGAACAGCACAGGCAGAGGATCAGGACCCGCTGGCAGCTGTGGGTTTCCTCCCTCACCGTCGGTGATTGCGTGAACAATGCACCTAGTCCTCTACACACACCGGCCGAAGGGATCCGGCCGAATCTTTGACCAGCGGTGAGCAGAGAGAAAATGTCGCTACCGCTGTATTGTTTAGATCTGGAGAGGATGAGAGAATGAAGAGAGCAACCCTAGTAAAGCAAGGCGCTCAGGCCCCTGCCTATGTATTTAGTGGAGTGATTATCTTTTTCTCTCCATAACAAGCGTTTCAATTTGTGTACGTGGCATTAAAGAAAAGAAACTCTCTATTTAACATGACTAACTGTATGACTCCTACTTACTAGTAGTAGTATTGTTCACTTGTGCTCCCCGGCCCTCCATTCATTGAACAACCCCACGGGTGAATAACATACAATACTAGTATTTATATAGAATGAACAAGCTCGAACTATTTTGGCTTTGAGATATCGATGGTACAGTTTGACCACATTGCATCAATAGACTCAGTACTTTGAAGTAACTTATACGTATAAAAACATGCACGGTTTACATTCCAAATCACTAGCTAGAGCTTGAACTGTATTTGTTTACATGTACCACATTTTTTCTTTTAGTTTTCTGCTCCATGGCGCAATTCATCGATACAAAATTATACTATGAGTAATTAGAAGTTGAGGGCGGGGCTTTTCCCGGGAAGTACGTGTGGCAGTTTTCGTGTAGGTGGTTTGACAGAGAGGCAAGGAGGGTGAGGGAGTAGCGGATTCAACTTACTGCTGGAAAGGTAGGGATGTGCGATTTGAGGGCGTGTTACTGCTGGAAAGACGGGGTCTTGTGATATGACTACTCACTATAGTCATGAATTACTGGCGCTATGACTGGGGTGATGCCCCTATAGCGATCCGACCTCAAACGGTCAAATCTCTGTGCATAAGTGTCATCCCTGGATCGGTAATGCTGACACACACGGTACTTGAAGGGTTTATAACAGAGTGGGAATCACACACTTATTACATCGAATGTCTCAAAAGAGAACAACGGAAGACTTTGGAAGATAAAGTGAGTCCATCAACTCCAACGGCATAGCTGAGTGCACGACAACGACCTAGCACACCTTACTCTTTGTCTGAAAAGTCTGCAACATGATACGTTGCAGCCCGAAACGGGTCAGTACATGGAATATGCTGGCAAGATAACACAGTAGAGCAATGAAACAAGTAAATGCTATCACTACATGCATATATGGCTGGTGGAGGCTCTATGGTTATAATGTTTTCGCGAAAAACCAATTTTTCCCTACAACAAAGGAATATATTTTATTTAACTATCATGATAGATGAAAAACGTTCAGAATGGTAACCCCATATCAACCCCAATTAAAAGTAATTAACATCCCAACAAATTAATTTAGGGTGATGAGATCCACTTGATAATCCAAGAACCAGATACTCAAGAGTCAAGATGTACATAACCGGGGACACGGCTAATCATGATTAGTTTGTACACTCTGCAGAGGTTTGCGCACTTTTCCCCACAAGACTCGATCTCCTCTGTTGTATTTCTCGCACTGCATGGTGTTTGAGAAACGGATGACTGAGACACAGTCTTTCCGAAGAGGTCCCCTTAATCGATAGATAGGCCGGTACACCTACAATCCCCTACATCTGCTAGCCCATCATTGAAAGGTTTCCCGCAACTTACTCAATTATGCCAGAGCCCATAATGGCTTGTGGCTGCACACAGAAGTTTCTAGCATGAATAATCTTATGATCCCTTTGAGCCTGGGTGGCAAACCAAAAAGGACAGCATTGGTATATCCCCAGGTGCCCGCAACCAATCCAACCAGATGTGTGTTTAAGTAGCCACCTTAAGTAAACCATTAATTAAGAATCTCACATCTGTCATGGATACACTCAAACCCAATCCACGTCTACGAGCATAGCATGGCAATATAATCATAACGTAGAAGTAACTCCCAGGGTTTGATAATAAAAGGGAAATAGGTTCTACCTCATCATCTACTTCCCAAAACCCACATGTTAAGAGATCCTACTCATGCAATGTTTGAGGGTTGTAACTAATGCAGAAAAACTGGGTAATAAAGGGGTATGATCAATGTGTTACTTGCCTTGCTGATGATCCGCAAAACCTAGTGACTCGTAGTAGCATGCTGCGCACTCCGGGAATTCTAGCGCAAACAAACAATAGCATACATAAGCACTCAATCAAGGATGCAAGGGGGAAACTTCAAATAAGAACATTCAAACTGAAAGTTCAACTGAAGAGGTTCGATTTGCAAAAAGAATCGATCAAAACGTAGATACGGAACAGAAACTACGGTCAAAAGAACTTCGTAGACTAATCTGCTTGAAACCAAATTCTAAATTTGTCAAAACCTTGTTCAAGTTGATTAAACAGAAAGAGGGTTTCGAAACGAAGATTTTGGTGTTGGTTTCACTGGATTTGGACAAACGGTTAAGAAATGGCGAGGGTTTGAAGATCAGGGGCTAATCTGCGATTAAAAAAATCGCGGATAGGTCCCTGGCCGAAAAAGAAAATAAAAAGGAAAAACTAACGAACGAACGTTCGCTAACAGAACCAATCTAACGAAAATCATTCACTAACAGATCTAAACGAACGAACGTTCATTAAATAAACAAAACCAAAAAAACGAAATAAAACGCAATCTAATAAAAAACCGATCTACGTTTTTACCGAATATAAAAACGGCGAAAAATCGGCGGCGACGAACTCCGGCGAGGCGGCGCGGGCGGTGGTGGCTAGGGTTAGGGTTCGGGGCACGGCGACTTGGGCCTCGGGGGGGGGGGGGGGGGGGGAGGGGGCTCGGGCTGGCTTATAAAGCCTGAGCTCGGACGGAGTCCGGCTCACGCACGGCCCGTTAGGTCAGTTCGTTTTTTTAAACAGATTCCGCCGAGAAAATCATAAGACATAAAAATAAAAACCTAAAAATGCCAAAACAAACTTTCACCGTCTAAATAAAATATTTAAAACAAAGTGAACATTTTCTTGGCCTAAAAATGCAATTTTGAAAAATGCATATTTTTTTCTATTTCAAAAAAATAGCGATAAAATCCAAATAAAATATTTATTTGATTTTAATATTTTTCTTCCAATATTTCATTTTTTTGTACAAGTCATATTATCTCGACTCATATATTTTAGTTATGAAATATTTTTGGAGAGAAAAAATAATTAAAACCAAAATGATCCACTTTTCAATATTTGAGAAAATTCAAATATGAAAACAATAATATCCCCAACTCTCTCCATGGGTCCTCGAGTTGCTTATGATTTTGGGATCACAAAGCCAAAATGCAAATAAAATATGATATGCATATGATGACCTATATATAACATTCCAAATTGGAAATTTGGGATGTTACAAACCTCCCCCCTTAAGGTGAATCTCGCCCTCGAGATTCGGGTTGGCTTGAAAATAGGTGTGGGTGGTCTTTGCGTAGATCATTCTCTCGTTCCCAGGTGGCTTCATCCTCGGTATGGTAGCTCCACTGAACTTTGCAAAACTTGATAACCTTATTGCGCGTGACTCGGCTGGCAAACTCGAGAATCTTCACTGGATTCTCCTCATAAGTCAGATCACTATCCAACTAAATTGCTTCCAGGGGCACTATATCTCTCAGAGGAATATCGGCCATCTCAGCATGACACTTCTTCAACTGGGAAACGTGAAACACATCATGAACTCCTGAAAATCCTTCGGGTAACTCCAGGTTGTAGGCAACTTCTCCCATAAGTTCCAAGACTCGGTATGGTCCTACAAATCTTGGGGCTAGCTTTCCCTTAACTCCAAAACGTTTAGCTCCTCACAGAGGTGACACATGAAGATATGCTCTGTCTCCGATTTCATAGACTACCTCCTTGCGTTTTGAGTCTGCGTAACTCTTCTGCCTGGACCGAGCTACCTTCAGTCTATGTCGAATCAACTTAACCTTCTCTTCTGACTCTTTAATCAGATCTGGTGCAAACAACTGACAGTCTCCAACTTCATCCCACATTAATGGTGTCCTGCACCTCCTTCCATACAAGGCTTCAAAAGGTGTCATCTTCAGACTAGCTTGGTAACTGTTGTTGTATGAGAACTCTACGTAGGGCAAATTATCATCCCAACTAGATCCATAATCTAGCGCACAAGCCCTCAACACGTTTGTCCATATGTCTACGGATGAAAAGTTGTACTGAACTCTAGCCTGGTGCCCAAAGTCTGGTGCAGCTAGTGCCAAAACTTTGAAGTAAACTGTGTTCCCCTATCTGATATGATGGTCCTCCGAACTCCGTGTCGACATACGATCCTGGTCATATATATCTTGGCCAACTTCGCACTTATATAGGTGGTCTTCACAGGGATAAAGTGGGCCACTTTGGTCAAGCGATCCACTACTACCCAAATAGAATCGTATCCTGATCGGGTCCTGGGTAATCCAGTGATGAAATCCATGCCAAGCTTATCTCACTTCCATTCGGGTATTGGCATAGGTTGTAGTAATCCTGCTGGCTTCTGATGTTCTGCCTTCACTCTCTGACATACATCACATACGGCTACATACTCGGAAATATCCTTCTTCATACCAGTCCACCAGAAACGCTCCTTCAAATCCAAATACATCTTGGTGTTTCCAGGGTGTATCGAGTATGGTGAGTCATGAGCTTCCTGAAGTATCAACTTCCTGATCTCTGCATTATTGGGTACATAAACACGGTCCTCAAACCACAAGGTGCCATGCTCATCCTCACGAAAACCCTTGGCCGTTCCTTTGCTTGTCTTCTCCTTTATCTCAGCAATTTCCTTATCATCCTTCTAAGCTTCTCGAATTTTCCCAATAATGTTGATTGAACCTCCATTGCTGCGACAAAACCTCTAGGGACTATCTCCAAACGAAGCTCCCTGAGATCTTCAACTAACTTCGTTGGCAATCCTCCACTTACGAGGGTATTGGCATAACTCTTCTGGCTCAAAGCGTCTGCTACGACATTGGCCTTCCCTGGGTGATAATGCAGCTTCATATCATAATCATTTATAAGCTCCAACCATCTCCTTTTCCTGAGATTCAACTCCTTCTGTGTGAAAATGTACTTCAAACTCTTATGATCCGTGTACACATCACAATGATTCCCAATAAGAAAATGTCTCCAGGTCTTGAGTGCATGCACTACAACTGCTAACTCCAAATCATGTGTGGCATAATTCAACTCATGTGGTCAAAGCTGTCGTGAGGCATACGAAACAACTCTTCCATCCTGCATAAGCACGCCTCCAAGTCCTAAGCGAGATGCATCACAATACACTTGGAAATCATTGCGTATATCCGGCGGAATCAGCACTGGGGCTGTAACCAAACGTTTCTTCAACTCCTGGAAACTTGCCTCACATTCATATGTCCATTTGAACTTGGTGTCCTTCTTCAACAACTCTGTCATAGGCTTCGCAATCTTAGAGAAATTCTCAACGAATCTCCAATAATATCACGCAAGTCTAAGAAAACTGCAGATCTCTCCAACTGAGGTGGGTGCCAACCACTTAGTGACTGACTGAACCTTGGTAGGGTCTACTGCTATACCTTCTCCTGATATAACATGTCCAAGGAATCCTACTTCCTTCAACCAAAACTCACATTTGCTGAACTTGGCATATAAATGATGCTCTCTGAGCTTCTCGAGAACTAAACGCAAATGCTCCTTATGCTCTTCTTCATTCTTCGAGTATACCAAAATGTCATCAATGAATACCACAACAAATTTATCCAAGAATTCCATGAACACCTTATTCATCATACTCATGAAATAGGCAGGGGTGTTAGTCAATCCCAATGACATAACTGTGTACTCATATAGCCCGTACCTTGTGGCGAAGGCTGTCTTGGGTATATCCTGTTCTCGGATCTTCAGCTAGTCCTATCCTGATCGAAGATCGATCTTGGAAAATACTTTAGCTCCTTGCAGCTGGTCAAACAAATCAGTGATCATCGGCAGTGGGTACTTGTTCTTGATCGTCACTTCATTCAATGCACGATAATCAACAGCCACTCTCAGAGACTTATCCTTCTTCTCAACCAAGAGCACTAGGGCTCCCCATGGTGATGAACTTCGGCGAATGTAACCTTTCTCCAATAACTCCTTAATCTGTTTCTTAATCTCCTCCAAATCATTAGCGGGCATCCGGTATGGTCTCTTCGATATTGGTCCAGTGCCTGGCAACAGCTCTATCAAAAACTGAATGTCTCGATCCGATGGCATGCCTGGTAGTTCCTCTGGAAATACATCTGGGTAATCCTTAACTACATGCACTTCCTCCTGAACAACCCTCGCGAGGGAATTTACGTGAGTCCTCTTTGGTGTATGCCTGGATACAAACTTAATCCTTTTCCCTCCGGTGTGGTGAGTGGAATTGACTTACTGGCGCAATCAATGTTTCCTCCATACAGGGATAGCCAATCCATACTGAGTATCACATCCAATCCTTGTGATTCCAAAATTATTAGGGCTGAGGGGAAAACATGCCTACCTATGGTCAATGGCATCTGAAAACATCCACTGCTTGCCATATACTCCGCTCCAGGTGAGCTTACTAACATGGGTGTCTTAAAAACTTTGGTGGGCAACTTATACTTATCCACAAATCCCCTTGATATGTATGAATGTGATGCACCAGTATCAAAAAGAACTATTGCAGTAAATGACTTAACCAAAAACTTATCGATAACTGCATTTGGCTGCTCCTCAACCTCCTCCACGTTCACGTGGTTCACTTGTCCCTTGTTGAAAGGGTTGGGCTTCTTCCCAGAGCTTCCATTTCCATTTCCATTCTTGAGTTCAGGACACTCATTGGCATAGTGTCCAGTCTTCCCGCACTTGGAACAAGTACGTGACTTTGGTCCTTCTTGGGGGGCGTGCTTGGGTTAGAGCGGTTCTGATTGCTTGCTCCAGTCCCATTTACATTCCTAGAGCCATTGTGGTTATGCGAACTTCCTCCATTGCGGGTATGGCCTCGATGGTTATGGGTAAATCCTCCCGAGTTCGAGGTGAAACGAGGCTTCTGCTGAGCTCCTGAATTGTACTTCCCTTGTCCATTCTTCCTTTTGCGGCTCTCAATTTGCTGCTGCTTTCCTTCAATCATGAGGGCCTTATCTACCAACTCCTGATAGTTGTTAAATGTTGCCACCATCAACTGCACACTCATCTCATCATTCAGCCCTTCCATAAACTTCTCTTGCTTTGCGGCATTTGTAGCCACATCATCCGGGACATAGCGAGCTAATTGCTAAACTCCTCCATGTACTGCCCCACAGTATGGTTGCCCTAGCGTAAGTTGTGAAACTCACGCTTCTTCATGCTCATATCTCCAGTTGAGACATGAGTAGGTCCATCCAATTGGTGTGCGGCAAAATGCACCTTCTTAGCATCTATGCAACCTGCACTGGTTAACTCCCTTCCAATCCTGCGTAGCCAGTCATCTACAACTATGGGCTCGGTGCTACTGGAAAACACCGGCGGTTGTAACCTCAGAAAACGGGCTAAGTTGTCAACTAGGGGTGGTGGAGGTGGGTTGTTATTATTGTTGTTGTTGTTGCCTTGGTTCTGGACTAATAACTGCATCAGTGTATTCTGCTGCTGGATCAACTGAGTGAGCTCCGGTGGGAAAGCAAATCCGGGGTCACATCTTGGAGGCATCTGATGGGTTTAGAGGGGAGAGATTAGAATAGAATGAGGTCTAGTGAGAAAGCACTACCCATATGCACATGAGACAGACACAATCAATATAACTCCAAAACAATTCAAGGAAGGGCATACATCGATCTAACTATCGTTGCAGTGCTCGGACTACTAATATATACATAGGGGAAATACTACTAATAGTATGGTGGTCTACTAAAAAATTGATCCGTAGAGGACTCCATGATATCTGCTCCAACTTCGTATTCATAATCATCATCACTGGGGTCGGAGTCGGTGTCATCGATGATGATGTAGTCCTTGGGGTGGTCGTCATCTCCTCCTGGCGCAAGGTCTCCCATGAATACTCCTAGTTTCCTTGTCAGGTCGTCATTCATCTCCACTAGTACGGTGATCTCTTCCTTGTATCCGTCGTGCGTAGACTTGAGCTCCTCTTCCAGCTCCATGTTCCTAGTCATCAACTTCTTTAGCTCTATCATGCTTGCGCACATTTGGTAATCCTAGCGACGAATGTGCTGGTTTAACTCCTGGATGTAAGCTGCAATGGACCTGTCCTTCCGGGTGCTGATCATCTCCCATTGCTCATCTCGGCGCCCACAGATCTGATAGATGGTGTCCTTAAGTTCCTTGTGATAAACTTCGTCGATGCGTCCTATGGCAATGTGGGCTGCCATGCTCTTTCCTAGGCTCCAGGTTGGTGCACCAAAGGAAAACTCTATGGGCTCAGTTACTGGCGTGAATGTCCTTCCTGGAACTTGAACTCGAATCATCCAACGCTCCTCTTCTGGTAACATCGCGGTGTAGGTCCCGGTGAAGCTTGGTATTCCAATGTTTATGTATCTAGTGACTTCCTTCAAGTGTCGCCCAAAGGGTGTGTCTTCATCCGGTTGTGCAAACTTGTTTCTCGTGTCCGCCATCCTATAGAGTAGAAAATGGAGAGAAGTCAGAAATGAGTAGAGAAGAGTGACCTATGGCTCATCTTAGTGGTCATGTCCTACATTCAGCGTGGGCTCTGATACCATCTTGTAGTGACCCGACCTCAAACGGTCAAATCTCTATGCATATGTAGCGACCAGACCTCAAACAGTCTGATCTCTGTGCATCAGTGTCATCCCCGGATCAGTAATGCTGACACGCACAGTACTTGAGGATTTATAACAGAGTAGCAATCACACACTTATTACATCGAATGTCTCAAAATGAGAACTTATTACAATAAATATGGCTTAAGGCCATCTAATATGATAACAGCGGAAGGCTTGGAAGATAAAGTGAGTCCATCAACTCCAACGGCATCACTGAGTGAAAGACCACGACCTAAGGCACCTTACTCGTCGTCAGAAAAGTCTGCAACATGATACGTTGCAGCCCGAAAATGGGTCAGCACATGGAATATGTCGGCAATGTAACACAAGAGAGTAATGAACAGAATAAGGCTATCACTACATACATATTTGGCCGGTGGAGGCTGTATGGTTAATATGTTTTGCGGAAAGCCAATTTTTTCCTACAACGAAGGATTAAATTTTATTTAACTATCATGGTGGTTGTTAAACATATAGAAGGTTCACCCAACTCAATCCCAATTAAGCATCATCATTAAACCCAATCAAATTATATTAAGAGCTGCAATGGATCTATCCTTCCTGGTGCTGATCATCTCGCATTGCTCATCTCGGCGCCCACAAATATGGTAGATAGTATCCTTGAGATCCTTGTGGTAAACATCTCCAATGCGTCCCATGGTGATGTGGGCTTCCATACTCTTTCCTAGACTCCAGGTTGGTGCATCAAAGGAAAACTCTATGGGCTCGGTGACTGGTGTAAATATCCTTCCTGGAACTTGAACTTGAATCATCCAGTGCTCCTCTTCTTGTAGAGTGGCATTGTAAGTCCCGGTGAAGCTTGGTATTCCGATGTTCAGGTACCTAGTGACTTCCTTCAAGTGGCGTCCAAAAGGTGTGTCTTCATCCGGTTGTGCAAACTTGTTCCTTGCGTCCGCCATCCTAAAGAGTATAGAATGGAGAGGAGTCAGAAATGACAAGAGAGTAGCGATCTAGGGCTTTAGCTTAGTGGTCGTGTCCTACAACCAGCGTGTGCTCTGATACCATCTTGTAGCGACCAGACCTCAAACAGCCTGATCTCTGTGTGCATCAGTGTCATCCCTGGATCGGTAATGCTGACACGCACAGTACTTAAGGATTTATAACAGAGTAGCAATCACACACTTATTACATCGAATGTCTCAAAATGAGAACTTATTACAATAAATATGGCTTAAGGCCATCTAATATCATAACAACGGAAGGCTTGGAAGATAAAGTGAGTCCATCAACTCCAACGGCATCACTGAGTGAAAGACCACGACCTAAGGCACCTTACTCGTCGTCTGGAAAGTCTGCAACATGATACATTGCAGCCCGAAAATGGGTCACCACATGGAATATGCTAGCAATGTAACACAAGAGAGTAATGGACAGAATAAGGCTATCACTACATGCATATTTGGCTGGTGGAGGTTGTATGGTTAATATGTTTTGCGGAAAGCCAATTTTTCCTACAACAAAGGATTAAATTTTATTTAACTATCATGATGGTTGTTAAACATTGAGAAGGTTCACCCAACTCAATCCCAATTAAGCATCATCATTAAACCCAATCAAATTATATTAAGAGTGATGAGATCCACATGATAATCCAAGAACTAGATACTCAAGATGTCCATAACCGGGGACACGGCTAACCATGATTAGTTTGTACACTCTGCGGAGGTTTGCGCACTTTTCCCCAGAAGACTCGATCTCCTCCTTGGATTTCTCGCACTACATAATTTTTGAGAAACGGATGACCGAGACACAGTCTTTCCGAAGAGGTCCCCTTAACCGATAGATAGGCATGTACACCTACAATCCTCTACATCTGCTAGCCCATCATGGAAAGGTTTCCCACAACTTACTCAACTATGCCAGAGCCCATAATTGCATGTGGCTGCACACGAAAGTTTCTAGCATGAATAATCTTATGATCCCTTTTGAGCCTGGGTGGCAGTTCATAGGAGAATCACACGGTACCCCAGGATTTCCAAAAATACAGGCAACACTGGGTTCCCCAGGTACCTCAATCCACCCAGATGTGTATTAAAGTTGCCACCCTAAGTTAACCATTAATTAACAATACTCACATCTATCATGGATACGCTCACCCAATCCACGTCTACAAGCATAGCATAGCAATATAAGCAACGTAGAAGTAACTCCCAAAGGTTTGGTAATAAACAGGACAATAGGTACTACCTCATCTACTTCCCAAAACCCACAATTTAATCAGATCCTAATCATGCAATTTGTTTGAGGATTGATCTAATGCAATAAAACTGGGTAGTAAAGAGGTATGATCAAAGTGTTACTTGCCTTGCTGATGATCCGTGAAACCTAGAGACTCGTAGTAGCACGCTTCGCACTCTGGGTACTCTATCGCAATCAAACAAGCATACAATAAGCAATCAAGCAAAGATGCACGGGTCAAACTCAAATAAGAAGATCTAACTAGAAAGTTCAACTTAAGAACTCCGTTTTGCAAAAATAATCAAATCAAACGAAGCAACGAAACTCAAACTGTGAAAGAAACAAGCTTCGATTACTAATCTGGACTAAAGTCAACTTTTACAGTAGCAAAAACTTGTTTAAGTTGATTAAACAGAAAGAGGGCTTCGATATGAAACTCTAGACGCTTGAATCACCTGATTCTGATAAACGAGCGAAAAGATAAACTAAAACAAAAATCGGATCAAAAATCGCGATAAAAAATAATCGCGAAAAATCCGAGAAAAAGAAAAACTGACTGTCGGTGTCAAAACCGGCAGATCTCGGGTAGGGGGTCCCGAACTGTGCGTCTAAGGCGGATGGTAACAGGAGGCAGGGGACATGATGTTTTACCCAGGTTCGGGCCCTCTTGATGGTGGTAAAACCCTACGTCATGCTTGATTTATTCTTGATGATATGGTATTACAAGAGTTGATCTACCACGAGATCGAAGAGGCTAAACCCTAGAAGCTAGCCTATGGTATGATTGTATGTTGTCCGACGGACTAAAACCCTCCTATTTATATAGACACCGGAGAGGGCTAGGGTTACACAAGTTCGGTTACAAAGGAGGAGATATACATATCCGTATTGCCTAGCTTGCCGTCCACGCCAAGTAGAGTCCTATCCAGACACGAGATGAAGTCTTCAATCTTGTATCTTCATAGTCTAACAGTCCGGCCAAAGGATATAGTACGGCTGTCCGGAGACCCCCTAATCCAGGACTCCCTCAGTAGCCCCTGAACTAGGCTTCAATGACGATGAGTCTGGCGCGCAGTGTTGTCTTCGGCATTGCAAGGCGGGTTCCTCCTCCGAATACACCACGGAAGAATTTGAATACAAGGATAGTGTCCAACCCTGCAAAATAAGCTCCACATACCAAAGTAGAGAGAATAATATTTCCACAAATCTAATTTGCTGACTTGTTTTGGCAATACGACATTATGCCATGGCCCGGTGATTATTCGAACCGTTTCTGTTAACTAGCCCTGCACATAACGCGAGGCAGTTTTTTGACACATCTTGTCAAAGCAAAGATCGTGTCCCCCTTATTACGGGATTCTCATCAATACGGGCGTGGGTAACCCAACCGCGCCATCGATTACGGTGCTTGGGGGATAAGCGAGTTTTACCAGGCTTGTGGGGACGCATAGTTTCGTCTGCCCATATAAAGGTACAAGGATTCACCTTTTCATCCACGCCTTCTTCCTCCTTTGCTCATCCATTTTCTCACACTCGAGCTCCAGCGCCCAAGTCCGCATTTCCCACCTCAACCTTCTCCAACCATGTCCGGAGCGGGAGGCAGGTGGATGGTCTCCTCCGTCACGGAGGGGCACATCAAGAAGCTGAGGAGAGCCGGATACCTGCCCGACGACATCGCGCACCGGCTCCCAGATGAGGGGCAGCTCATCCCCACCCCCAGGCCCCACGAGAGGGTAGTGTCCCTTACCCATTTCCTCCGCGGACTGGGATTCCCTCTCCACCCATTCGTCCGGGGGCTCATGTTCTACTATGGCCTGGATTTCCACGATCTGGCCCCGAACTTCATCCTCCACATCTCAGCATTTATCATCGTGTGCGAGGCTTTCCTCCGCATCAAGCCCCACTTCGTCTTATGGCTGAAGACCTTCGATGTCAAGCCAAAGGTAGTGAGCGGCCGCCAGGAGGAGTGCGGAGGCGCCATGGTGGGCAAGATGCCCAACGTCACATGGCTCGAGGGCTCCTTCGTGGAGACCATAAAGGGGTGGCAATCGGGGTGGTTCTACATCACCGGGCCACGTGACCCTGCATGGGCAGCAGCCCCTGAGTTCCGATCTGGCATCCCCGCGTGGCTCACCTCCTAGCAAGAGAAGGGCCTATCCTGGGGTAGTTCGGGAGAGCTGACCGGACTCCAAACATGTATCCAAAACATGGTGAGCAAGAAGCTCAAACTTGTCAACGTAATCCAGGTCATGCTCATCCGCCGGATCCTCCTGTGTCAACAACGGGCTTTCAACCTGTGGGAGTTCGACCCGGCCCAGCACCAAACTCTGAACAGGCTCTTCGACACAACACACGAGGATGCCTAGAAGGTGTTATTCAAGGGCGCCGAGGTTCCCCCTCCCACTACCGAGGATCGTGGATTCTGCGCGAAGCGCCAAGCCAGCGCGGTAAGCTATTTTACCTCTTACAGGATACTTGTTTTTCATAGTTTGACTCTATGCGGGATCTAAGCTCCCATACCTTTGACAGGACTGGCAAGAGACGGCCGGACAGATCGACTGTCTGGCTCCTTTGCCCGAAGGCCCAGCAGACGCTCTCCAGACGAAGATGCTGACTCCGGCTCCTTACAAGGTGCCGGAGAAGACCAAGAAGGCCAAGGGAACCCGAAAGAGTTCCCGGCGCCAGGTGATATCGGACTCATCATGCAAGGACTCCTCGGCACACTCCTCCCCCGAAGACGAGGAGGAAGATGAAGACGCTCCCCCTCCAGTCGGGGGAGACAAGAAAAGGAAGGCCACCCCAACTGGGGGGCCGAAGGGTCCAAGAAGGGAAGGACTCTCCTTCCGGACAGTTCCACCACCACCGCCGAAGGCGAAGACGAGTGGCTGCCCAGGGCCAATCCCCTAGCGAAGTCATAAGTATTCGGATACCAGAGTAACTCATAGCATTCCTTTGTCGCACTGCTTCTCCTAACGCCGAATCGTGATTATGCAGACCGTCCCGAGCCCGTATCGACGTATCCTCGTCGGACGGCTCCCTGGACTCATCGGATATGGATAGCGATCCACTTCCGACCGCCACCTCCCCTTGTCCTACGGACAAAACCGAGGTGTTGTCTCAAGAGGCACCGGGTCGAGGGGAGACAGTCCCGGAGGCGCCTCAAGGCGACCTTCCGGACTCCGGGAGCAAAGGGAACAAGGCCCCCGAGGGCTCCGAGTTCGGCCCTCAGACGAACACCGCGCCGGAACCTCCGGTGGTTCCGGACTCGGGCAGGCGGCCTCCTTCCAAGAGGGGCAAGACGCCTATGCCGGTGACCTCTGTCCATCTAGAGGCACCAGACAATCTGCTGGGAGCGCTTTGCAACGCTTCCATCGACGAGGAGCACCACACTATTATGAGTGCGGTGGTCCAGAAGGTTCAGTCCGCCAAGAGCGGACTGACTGAAGCCTGTGCCAGCCTTCTAACAGGCTTTGAGGTAAGTTTTTGAAATATGGGGAAAATATTACCGCATAGACAGTAGCCCTGATGCTCTGTTCAGTGTTCACAAAGAAAAGTCAAACAGAGGATCAAACAATATCGCAGGAGTCTAATATAAGTATATCAATATGCGTATGCAGGCTTCGCTGCTGGCATCTGCCGCACTAACTGCGGAGGTCGCCACACTGAAGCAGGACCTCGAGGGGTCCAAGAAAGAGCTCGGCCTTGCCAAGAGGCAGCTCAGGGAGAACAAGGGTAAGTAATACCCTGTCTATAGATATGTATATATAAAAGAAGACGCGGTTGCAAAATGACAGGATCGTCGTAAATTTGCTAGGGGCCACGACCGAGGTGGCGACCCTGAAGCAAGCGCTATCTGAGGTCGAAGACAGAGCGGCCAAGGAGCGCACCGAGCGGGAAAGGCAGGAGGCATGGGTGGGCGAGGTGCAGCAAGAGCTCCAAGCTCTCGTGTCAAAGCATGAGGAGTTGGAGCGTGACTCGAAGACGCGAGAGTCCGAGCTTGCCGCGGCCCTCGAAAGCGCAAAAAATGCCAAGGCTGAAGCCCAAAGAGCCCTTCGGGAGATTGAGGCGATGAAGAAAATAGCGGCGGGTAAGGCATTCCTTATGCAGAGAAAGCATGTGAAAGTAAATTACTTGTTACTTACCCGAATCCGGAGCTCTCCAGGAGCGTTCGCAGATTTGCCCCACAGCGTGTCGGATGCCGCACAGTTTTACCATGCCGAGGAGGGAAGCTCAATGGAGAAGTTGTTCTGGTCTCAGTATACTGGGGCCGAACACCCGGTGCCCATGAGCGACCAGCTAAAGCAGCTGGTCGAGCTACACAAGGCGGCCGAACAGGCCATGAAGGGCTTTATAGTCCGGATGTGGCCTGGCGACGCCCTTCCCAACAGGTACTTCGGCCTGGTGAGGCGGCTTGTGGATGCCTGCCCACGGCTGGAAGTCATCAAGCGGTTAGTCTGCATCGAAGGTGCACGCCGGGCTTTCACCCGTGTGAAGGTGCAATGGGCCAAGATGGATGCCGTGAAGCTGATTAAGGAAGGGCCGCCGGCGGGCAAGGAGCATCGCCACCCCGAGATGTACTATGAGGGTGTCCTGAAGGGTGCCCGTCTCATAGCAGACGAGTGTATGAAAGATGTAATATTTGAGTAAACTCGCTCATGTAATCCCGTATCTATGAAAACTTGTTCATATGTGCTATGCAACGCTTGTTTGAATTTAAAATATTACCTTCTGTTCGGCTATTTATCAAATCTGAGAGATGGCTAGTCGTCGGCTTCTACCCCCATGCCATGAGTGCTGGGGTGTTCGGGATAAACCTGAGCACTCTTGTTCCCATTTTTGGGTCCTTCGAGGGAGGTGCTCAGCACAACGAACAAGGCAATCGGACTATGATGTGTTATCACTCTCACTTAGCCATAGAATTCTGTAATTTTAAATTTCGGCGAAGCCCCTAGTATTCGGAAGGCCGAATCTGAGGCGCGATACACGCCTTAAGCCGGACAGGGCCGACTCCTTGCTCTAAGTGGCATAAGTCTTTAAGGACTCGAAAACCTCTCGAACAGCGACCAGTCTCTCGCCTTATCATGACAGTCAGTTTTAGCTTTCTCTACTGAGGTGCTTAGCCTAGCAGAACTGGGGCACAATCGCAGTAGTTCTCCCAGTGCTACCTTAGCCGATATAGCGGAACGTAAGGTACCAAAACATGGGAGCCGGGCAAACCCAACTATTGACCAAAGACATGATTCGGAGCTGATGCATATAATGCTATAATTCGGGGTGCCGCACTTGTGAAAGTGTTCAGACTTCTTACACCATATTGTGGGGTACTTAAGCCCCTGGTGTTTTGGTCATACCAAAGTGTACGTTTGCAAGGTGTCATTAATGAACATATATATATATATATATAAAAGAAGAATGCAATAATAGTCTTAATGCTATGCATTGTTTATTCAAAAAGGTGCGTTAAAGCAGAATGATACATGCAGTGCAATAAGCAAAAAGTAGGATGGTTTGACATGTCCCTTCCAAGGGCAAGCTGAGGAATAGTATTAAAGCAAATATTTCACTCATTATCGTAATCCACCTGGGAGTTCCATGGTGTGACGTAGCTTTCTGCCACCTTGGTTGCTGCATCATGTGTTCAGCAATCATGCTGCCGGACAGGGTTTCCAGAGATTAATGTCCTGAAAGAGAGAAAAATAACAAAGCAGGAAGCCCCTAGTGCGGTTTAAGCCGCGTCTTGGGGCGTGCCATAGTCGTGCCCCCTCCCTACTTGTGCCCATGGTATTTTTAATGCGTAATTATGTACGCGTGGCACGAGTTTCGCCGTTTGGCTTGGGCTGGGGTGGGGCCGCATTGCTATGCGAGCTCGGAACGTGCCAGGCGGTCATGTTGCTGATTACTCTGGGCGCACTTGAAGGTGTTCGGGTCCTTAAACGCCGAACTAGTGGATTGCCTTAAGAGGCTGCTTTGCGCTTCCGCTGCGAGGGCCGCAGTGTGCTCCTCCGTTCGGAGAGAGCGCTCTGTGTGAGGTCCTGGCATCTTGAGCTTGAGGTATGCATAATGCGGTACCGCATTGAATCTCGCAAATGCGGTTCACACGAGCAGTGCATGATAACCACTGCAGAACGGGACTATATCGAAGATTAACTCTTCGCTTCGGAAGTTATCCGGGGATCCGAAGACCACTTCCAGTGTGACTGAGCCTGTGCAATGGGCCTCTACACCTGGTATGATGCCTTTAAAGGTTGTTTTTATGGGTTTGATCCTTGAGGGGTCTATACCCATTTTGCGCACCGTGTCCTGGTAAAGCAGGTTCAGGCTGCTGCGGCCATCCATAAGGACACAAGTGAGGTGAAATCCATCAATAATTGGGTCTAAGACCAGTGCGGCGAATCCGCCATGACATATACTAGTGGGGTGGTCCTTGCGATCGAAGGTGATCGAACAGGAGGACCATGGGTTGAACTTTGGGGCGACTGGCTCCAATGCATATACGTCCCTGAGCGCACGCTTCCGCTCCCTCTTGGGGATGTGGGTTGCGTATATCATGTTCACCGTCCGCACTTGTGGGGGGAACCTCTTCTGTCCTCCGGTACTCGGCTGCCGGGGCTCCTCCTCGTCATCGCTATGTGGCCCCTTATCTTTGTTTTCGGCAATTAACTTGCCGGCCTGCTTGAACACCCAACAATCCATATTGGTGTGGTTGGCGGGCTTGTCAGGGGTGCCGTGTATTTGACACGAGCGATTGAGTATACGGTCCAAACTGGACGGGCCCGGAGTGCTTCTTTTGAAAGGCTTTTTCCGCTGACCGGGTTTAGAGCCTTTGAATCCGGCATTGACTACCGTATCCTCGGTATTGTCGCTGTTAATGCGGTGCTTATGTTTGTTGCGACGTGACCTGCTACTGCCGTCCTTGGTATCCGAAGTACCATGGTTCTTTGATATGTTATTACTGCGAGCCAGCCAGCTGTCTTCTCCCGCACAAAAGCGGGTCATGAGTGTCGTGAGGGCTGCCATAGATTTCGGCTTTTCCTGACCAAGGTGCTAGGCGAGCCACTCGTCAGAGATGTTATGTTTAAAAGCTGCTAGGGCCTCTGCATCTAGACAGTCGACGATTTGATTTTTCTTTGTTAGGAACCGTGTCTAGAATTGCCTGGCCGATTCCTCTGGCTGCTGAATTATATGGCTCAGGTCATCGGCGTCTGGTGGTCGCACATAAGTGCCCTAAAAGTTGTCGAGGAATGCAGCTTCTAGATCTTCCCAACAGCCAATGGACTCTGCTGGCAAGCTGTTGAGCCAATGCCGAGCTGGTCTTTTAAGTTTGAGTGGGAGGTATTTTATTGCGTGTAGGTCATCACCACGGGCCATGTGGATGTGCAAGAGGAAATCCTCGATCCATACCACAGGATCTGTCGTGCCATCGTATGATTCTATGTTTGCGGGTTTGAAACCCTCTAGGATTTGATCATCCATTACTTCATCTATGAAGCATAAGGGGTGTGCGGCACCTCTGTACTGGGCTATATCGTGACGTAGATCCAATGAGTCTTGCCCGCCGTGTTCGGCCCGGCCGGATTTACTTTTAGTGGCGCGCTCTCTTGATCCGTAGATCGATCTTGCGTGTTTTGCTTTGTCCTCCAGTACGTATCGCAGGTCTGGCGTATTTCCCCATGCCTTTTTATTTGAATGGCGTCGAGGTGCAGGCTGAGCTTTTGGCTGGAATGCCTCTCTATCGCGGCTATGAGGTGGCCGATCAGCCGCGTCATACGCTTCTTCCTCCAGTCGGGGTAGCAACCTGCATTTTAGGTAACTCTTGGAGGGGCGTACGAGTTTATATTCCTCGGCCGCGAGGACTTCAGTCCATCTGTCAGCTAGCAGATCTTGGTCAGCTTGCAGCTGCTGCTGCTTTTTCTTAAGGCTATTTGCCGTGGCTATAAGCCGGCACTTGAAGCGCTCTTGTTCGACGGGATCCTCTGGCACAACGAATTCGTCATCGTCGAGGCTTGCCTCGTCTTCGGAGGGAGGCATGTAATTATCATCCTCCTCATTTTCATCTGCAGCTCTCTCAGGAGGGCTGGCTTCCCCCTCCTCCTGCCCTAAATCGTGCTGGGGGGGGGGGGATTGTTGCCATCTTCGACATTGTCCGGAGTTCTATTATCTCCTGTGCCGGTATCACCACTTTTGCTTTGGTGGGACTTAGAGTGGCGCCGCTGACATCGGCGCTTGGGTTGCTTCTTGGAGGGGTCATCCTCCGTTGTCTCGTCGCCATTGCCTTCTTTGGGTGTGTCCACCATGTATATATCGTATGATGAGGTGGCTTTCCAGTGCCCTGTGGGCAGTGGTTCCTCTTCGTCTCTCGCATCGTCGTCCATACCGTCGATGTCTTCGGAGTCGAAGTCGAGCATGTCGGTTAAGTCATCGACAGTGGCTACTAAGTGGGTGGTGGGTGGGCAGCGAATTTCTTCGTCATCCGCATCCCAATCCTGCTGGACATAGTTTGGCCAGGATCCTCCTGACAAGGAGAGAGACCTTAATGAGTTCAGTATGTCGCCAAAGGGCGAGTGCTGAAAAATATCCGCGGAGGTAAACTCCATGATCGGCGCCCAATTGGATTCGCTAGGAACGGGCGCAGGCGGTTCGAAGTCTGTGGCCGGAGAAGGATCCGGCAGTCTGACAACACGGCTCTCGTGCAGGGTAAGGTCGATGTTCGCCTCGATCGCCGCTGAGGGTAAGGCCTCCGTGGCGGGGTCCATCCACCCGTCCATGGACGGCGCAACTGGCTCTGAATTGAGGGTCAGAGCGGCTGCCGGTGCGATCTCCTGAACACTGTCTGATGGTAGAGCTAAGTCGTACTCATCGTGACCGCGTGACGCACAAGGCAGAGGCTCGAATCCATCGAAGATCAAATCTCCATGGATATCGGCCGTGTAGTTTAAGCTTCCAAACCTAACCTGATGGCCAAGGGCGTCGCTTTCAATCTGCTCCAGATGGTCAAGCGAATTGGCCCGCGGTGCAAAGCCGCCGAATACAAAAATCTGTCCGGGGAGAAAAGTCTCACCCTGGACTGCATCGCTAACGATGATCGTAGGAGCCATCAAGCCTAACGGCGAGGACACAGAGGAACTCTCAATGAAAGCACCAATGTCGGTGTCAAAACCGACGGATCTCGGGTAGGGGGTCCCAAACTATGCGTCTAAGGCGGATGGTAACAGGAGGCAGGGGACACTATGTTTTACCCAGGTTCGGGCCCTCTTGATGGAGGTAAAATCCTACGTCTTGCTTGATTTATTCTTGATGATATGGGTATTACAAGAGTTGATCTACCACGAGATCGGAGAGGCTAAACCCTAGAAGCTAGCCTATGGTATGATTGTATGTTGTCCTACGGACTAAAACCCATGAGATATACATATCCGTATTACAAGGTCGGTTACAAAGGAGGAGATATACATATCCGTATTGCCTAGCTTGCCTTCCACGCCAAGTAGAGTCCCATCCGGACACGAGACGAAGTCTTCAATCTTGTATCTTCATAGTCTAACAGTCCGGCCAAAGGATATGGTCCGGCTGTCCGGAGACCCCCTAATCTAGGACTCCCTCACTGACGAACATGCTAACAAATGAACGTTCGTTGTCTGCGGCTAAACGGTGAATATTGTTCGTTACAACGAACGAACAAACAGGTGTTCGCTAAATAACAAAACTGGGGAAAAACCGATCTAATTGAAAAAACACATCTAGGGTTTACCGAAAAAACCGAACCGGCAAAGAAAACCGGCGGCGGCGGGGCTCCGGTGGGCTGGCGGGCGGCGGGGCTAGGGTTTCAGCGGGGCGGGCGACTTGGGCCTCGGTGGGGTTGCGGGCTCGGCTTATAAAGCCGCCCGTGCGCAGTGTCGCGGTCGGACACGGCCCAGTAAGTCGGTTGACTTTTTTTAAAATAATTCCGCGCAGAAAAACGAAGAAAAGAAATACTAAACGGACTCCAAAAATCCTGAAATAAATTTTCCCCGTCATCTAAAAATCTACCGAACAAGGTGAACATTTATTGGGACTCTAATGCAATTTTTAAAAACACATATTTTTCCTATTTCAAATAAAATAGCGATAATACTCTGAATAAAATTCTTATTTGATTTTAATATCAAATCTCCAATATTTCTTTATTTTGAGGAAGTCATTTTATCCTCTCTCTTTTATTTTTATAAAAGAAATATTCAAAGAGAAAAAATCAAACGGTCCTCTTTTCAAAATTCGAGAAAACTCAAATATGAAAATAAGGAAATTCCCAACTCTCTCCGTGGGTCCTTGAGTTGCGTAGAATTTCTAGGATCAAGCCAAAATGCAATAAAATATGTAATGATGACCTAATGTATAACATTCCAAATTGAAATTTTGGGATGTTAAAAACATACCCCCTTAAGATGAATCTCGCCCTCGAGATTCGGGTTGGCTAGAAAATAGGTGAGGGTAATCCTTCTTTAGGTCTTCCTCTCGTTCCCAGGTGGCTTCATCTTCGGTATGGTGGCTCCACTGAACCTTACAAAACTTGATAACCTTACTGCGTGTAACACGGCTGGCAAACTCAAGAATCTTGACTAGTTTCTCTTTGTAGGTCAAATCACTTTCCAACTGAATCATTTCCAGTGGCACTGTATCTCTCAGAGGAATATCAGCCATCTCTGCGTGGCACTTCTTCAACTGGGAAACATGGAACACATCGTGAACTCCTGACAATCCTTCAGGCAATTCCAACTTGTAAGCAACTTCTCCCATACGTTCCAAAACTTTGTATGGTCCCACAAAACGTGGTGCTAACTTTCCCTTAACTCCAAAACGCTTCACTCCCTGGAGTGGTGATACACAAAGATACACTCTGTCTCTGACTTCGTAAACGGTCTCCTTGCATTTAGAATCCGCATAACTCTTCTGCCTCGACTGGGCTACCTTGAGTCTATTGCGAATCAGCTTAACCTTCTCTTCAGACTCTTTAATCAAATCTGGTCAAAACAACTGTCGGTTTCCAACATGATCCCACAACAACGGTGTCATGCACCTCCTTCCGTATAATGCTTCGAAAGGGGCCATCTTCAAACTGGCTTGATAGCTGTTGTTGTAAGAGAACTATGCGTACGGAAAATTATCGTCCCAACTATATCCATAGTCTAGTGCACAAGCTCTCAACGTGTCCTCCAAAATCCGATTGACTCTCTCAGTCTGTCCATCTGTCTGTGGGTGAAAAGTTGTACTGAACTCTAGCCTGGTTCCCAAAGTTTCATGAAACTGATTCCGAAATTTTGAGGTAAACTGGGTTCCTCTATCTGATGCAATGGTCCTCGAAACTCCATGCAGACATACGATCCTGGTCATGTCTATCTTTGCCAACTTAGCACTGGTGTAAGTGGTCTTCACTAGGATGAAATGAGCTACTTTCGTCAAACGATCGACTACAACCCATATCGAGTCATAGCCTGAACTACTCCTGGGCAATCCCATGATAAAATCCATTCCTAGCTTGTCCCACTTCCATTCGGGTATCGTCAATGGTTGTAGTAATCCTGCTGGCTTCTGATGGTCTACCTTCACTCTTTGACATACATCACAAACTGCTACATACTCCGCAATATCCTTCTTCATTCCGGTCCACCAGAAACTTTCCTTCAAATCTAGGTACATTTTAGTATTTCCTGGGTGAATCGAATATGGCGAATCATGGGCCTCCTGCAAAATTAGCTTCTTGATCTCCTGATCATTTGGCACATAAACGTGGTCCTCAAACCATAAGGTATCGTGCTCATCCTCACGAAATCCTTTAGCCTTTCCTTTGCTCATCCTTTCCTTTATCTTGGCATTCTCCTTGTCCGTCTTCTGAGCTTATCTGATCTTATCCATCAAAGTAGATTGAATCTCCAATGCTTCTACATAGCCACTCAGAACTATCTCCAAACATAGCTCGCGAAGATCCTCTGCTAACTCCTTGGGTAACTCTCCGGTCATGAGTGTATTGACATGACTCTTGCGGCTCAACGCAGCGGCTACTATGTTAGCCTTTCCGGGATGATAATGCAACTTCATGTCATAATCCTTAATGAGCTCCAACCATCTCCTCTGCCTGATATTCAACTCCTTCTGCGTGAAGATATACTTCAAACTCTTGTGATCCGTGTATACCTCACAATGGTTTCCGATGAGAAAATGTCTCCAAGTCTTCAAAGCATGCACTACAGCTGCTAACTCCAAATCATGGGTAGCATAATTTAACTCATGGGGTTTAATCTGTCGTGAGGCATATGAAACAACTCTTCCTTCCTGCATAAGCACGGCTCCAAGTCCTTGACAAGAAGCCTCACAATACACTTCATAATCCTTGTGTTGATCTAGCAGAATCAATACTGGTGATGTAACCAAGCGTTTCTTCAACCCCTGAAAACTGGCCTCGCATTCCTCAGTCCATTTGAACTTGGTGTCCTTCTTTAACAACTCCTTCATAGGCTTTACAATCTTCAAGAAATTCTTAATGAACCTCCGGTAGTATCCTGCGAGTCCAAGAAAACTCCGGATCTCTCCAACTGACGTGGGTGCTTCCCAATTGGTCACAGTGATGACCTTGGTAGGGTCTACGGCTATTCCTTCTCCGAATATAACATGTACGAGGAATCCAACTTCCTTCAACCAAAACTCACACTTGCTGAACTTGGCATATAGCTGATGTTCTCTAAGCTTCCCAAGTACTAAACGCAAATGCTCCTTATGGTCCTCTTCATTCCTCGAGTAGACCAAAATATCATCAATGAACACCACGACGAACTTATCCAAAAACTCCATAAACACCTTGTTCATCATGTTCATAAAATAGGCAAGTGCGTTAGTCAGGCCAAATGACATAACGGTATACTCATATAGCCCGTACCTCGTGGTAAAAGTTGTCTTAGGTATATCCTGCTCTCGAATCTTCAGCTGGTGGTACCCTGATCACAGATCGATCTTGGAAAACACTTTAGCTCCTTGTAGCTGATCAAACAAATCATTGATCATCGATAGTGGGTACTTGTTCTTGATCTTTACTTCATTCAATCCACGATAATAAACAACCATCCTCAACGATCCATCCTTCTTCTCCACTAGAAGCACTAGAGATCCCCAAGGTGACGAACTTGGGCGAATATATCCTTTATCAAGTAACTCCTTAATCTGCTTCTTAATTTCCTCTAAATCATGTTCGGGCATTCTGTACGGTCTCTTAGATATTGGCCCTGTGCCTGGCAAAAGCTCAATCAAAAACTCAATGTCTCTATCCAGTGGCATGCCTGGCAACTCTTCTAGAAATACATCCGGGAAATCCTTCACCACTGGTACTTCCTGCTGTACAACGCCTGATAAGGAATTTACTTGAGTCCTATTCGGCACATGCCGGGATACATACTTGATCCTTCTTCCTTCTGGGGTGGTGAGCAAAATCGTCTTACTGGTGCAATCGATGTCTCCTCCATACATCGATAGCCAATCCATACCCAGAATCACATCCAAACCTTGCGACTCCAAAATTATCAAGTCTGAGGGGAAAACATGCCTACCTATGGTCAATGGTATCTGAAAACATCCTTGGCTTGCCATATACTCTGCTCCTGGCGAGCTCACTAACATAGGTGTACTAAGAACTTTGGTGGGCAGTTTATACTTATCCACAAATCCCCTTGATATGTATGAATGCGATGCACCAGTGTCAAAAAGAACGACTACAGTAAATGACTTAACCAAAAAACTTACCTATTACTGCATCTGGATGGAATTCAACCTCCTCCACGTTAACGTGGTTCACTTGTCCCCTGTTGAAAGGGTTGGGCTTCTTTCCAGAACTTCCATTGCTGTTTCCATTCTTAGCTCCAGGACATTCATTGGCATAATGTCTAGTCTTCTGGCACTTGTAGCAAGTAACGTGGCTTGGATCTTTCTTGGCGGGCGTTGCTGGGTTGGAACGGTTCTGGCTGTTGCTTCCACCATTACCATTCCCGTTCTTGGAGCTACTATGGTTGTGTGAACTTCCTCCATTGTGAGTGTGGCCTCCATGGTTATGGACAAGTCTTCCCGAGTTCGGGGTAAAACGGGGTCTCTGCTGAGCTCCAGAATTATACTTCCCTTGTCCATACTTCCTCTTGCGGTTGTCAATCTGCTGCTGCTTACCTTCAATCATGAGAGCTCTATCTACCAACTCCTGGTAGTTATTGAAATTTGCCACCATCAACTGCATGCTCAGCTCATCATTCAGTCCTTCCAGAAACTTCTCCTGCTTTGCTACATCTGTAGCAACGTCATCTGGGGCATAACGTGCTAGCTTACTAAAGTCATCCACATACTGGCCAACGGTGCGTCCTCCTTGGCGTAAGTTGTGAAACTCATGCTTCTTCATGGCCATAGCTCCTGCTGATACATGGGTAGTGCGAAAGGCCTGCTGGAACTGGTCCCATGTAACATTGGCTATAGGAAAAGTGGTTGTGTAATTCTCCCACCATGAGGCTGCTGATCCATCCAATTGGTGTGCGGCAAAATGCACCTTCTGAGCATCTGTGCATCCTGCAGTGGTTAACTCCCTTCCAATCATGCGGAGCCAATCATCTGCAACTATCGGCTCGGTGCTGCTGGAAAACACCGCCTGCTGCAACCTTAGAAAACGGGCTAAGTTGTCAACTGGGGGTGGTGGTGGTGGATTGTTGTTGTTGTTGCCTTGGTTCTGAACTAACAACTGCATCAAGGCATTTTGCTGCTGGATCAATTGAGTGAGCTCCGGTGGAAAGGTAAATTCAGGGTCATGTCTCGGAGGCATCTGAGGGTTTAGAGGGAAGAGAATAGAATAGAATAGAATGAGGTCTAGTGAGAAAACACTACCCGTATGCACATGAGACAAACACAATCATATCACTCAATCAATTCAAACAAGGGCATACAATCGGTCTAACTATCGTTACAAAGTGCTCGGACTAATCTATATACAGGGGGAATACTACTACTGATATGGTGGTCGACTAGAAAAATTGATCGGCGGAAGACTCCATAATATCCGCTCCATCTTCATCAACATAGTTATCATCGCTATCGTCGGGGTCCGAGTCGGTGTCGTCGATGATAATGTAGTTCTCCGGGCAAGTAGAATCGTCGTCTTCTCCTCTTGGCATGGGGTCTCCCATTAATACTCCTAGCTTCCTTGTAAGGTCGTCATTCTTCTCCACTAGTATGACGATTCCCTCCTCATAATCTTCACGAGTTGCCTTGAGTTCTTCTTCAAGCTCGGTGATCCTTGTCATTTCCTTATTCAGATCTATCATGCATGCGCACATCTGGTTCTCCTGGCGACGAATGTGCTGGTTTAACTCCTGGATTAAAGCTGCAATGGATCTATCCTTCCTGGTGCTGATCATCTCCCATTGCTCATCTCAGTGCCCACAAATCTGGTAGATAGTATCCTTGAGATCCTTGTGGTAAACATCTCCAATGCGTCCCATGGTGATGTGGGCTGCCATACTCTTTCCTAGACTCCAGGTTGGTGCATCAAAGGAAAACTCTATGGGCTCGGTGACTGGCGTAAATGTCCTTCCTGGAACTTGAACTTGAATCATCCAGCGCTCCTCTTCTGGTAGAGTAGCGTTGTAAGTCCCGGTGAAGGTTGGCATTCCGATGTTCAGGTACCTAGTGACTTCCTTCAAGTGGCGTCCAAAAGGTGTGTCTTCATCCGGTTGTGCAAACTTGTTCCTTGCGTCCGCCATCCTAAAGAGTAGAAAATGGAGAGGAGTCAGAAATGAGAAGAGAGTAGTGATCTAGGGCTTTAGCTTAGTGGTCGTGTCCTACAGCCAGCGTGTGCTCTGATACCATCTTGTAGCGACCAGACCTCAAACAGTCTGATCTCTATGCATCAGTGTCATCCCTGGATCGGTAATGCTGACACGCACAGTACTTGAGGATTTATAACAGAGTAGCAATCACACACTTATTACATCGAATGTCTCAAAATGAGAACTTATTACAATAAATATGGCTTAAGGCCATCTAATATGATAACAACGGAAGGCTTGGAAGATAAAGTGAGTCCATCAACTCCAACGGCATCACTGAGTGAAAGACCACGACCTAAGGCACCTTACTCGTCTGGATAGAATATGCCGGCAATGTAACACAAGAGAGTAATGAATAGAATAAGGCTATCACTACATGCATATTTGGCTGGTGGAGGCTGTATGGTTAATATGTCTTGCGGAAAGCCAATTTTTTTCCTACAACAAAGGATTAAATTTTATTTAACTATCATGATGGTTGTTAAACATTGAGAAGGTTCACCCAACTCAATCCCAATTAAGCATCATCATTAAACCCAATCAAATTATATTAAGAGTGATGAGATCCACTTGATAATCCAAGAACTAGATACTCAAGATGTCCATAACCGGGGACACGACTAACCATGATTAGTTTGTACACTCTGCGGAGGTTTGCGCAGTTTTCCCCACAAGACTCGAGATCCTCCGTTGGATTTCTCACACTACATAATGTTTGAGAAACGGATGGCCGAGACACAGTCTTTCCGAAGAGGTCCCCTTAACCGATAGATAGGCATGTACACCTACAATCCCCTACATCTGCTAGCCCATCATGGAAAGGTTTCCCACAACTTACTCAACTATGCCAGAGCCCATAATGGCATGTGGCTGCACACGGAAGTTTCTAGCATGAATAATCTTATGATCCCTTTTGAGCCTGGGTGGCAGTCCATAGGAGAATCACACGGTACCCCGGGATTTCCAAAAATACAGGCAACACTGGGTTCCCCAGGTGCCTCAATCCACCCAGATGTGTATTAAAGTTGCCACCTTAAGTTAACCATTAATTAACAATACTCACATCTGTCATGGATACGCTCACCCAATCCACGTCTACAAGCATAGCATAGCAATATAAGTAACGTAGAATTAACTCCCAAAGGTTTGGTAATAAATAGGACAATAGGTACTACCTCATCTACTTCCCAAAACCCACAATTTAATCAGATCCTAATCATGCAATTTGTCTGAGGATTGATCTAATGCAATAAAACTGGGTAGTAAAGAGGTATGATCAAAGTGTTACTTGCCTTGCTGATGATCCATGAAACCAAGATACTCGTAGTAGCACGCTTCGCACTCCGGGTACTCTATCGCAATCAAACAAGCATACAATAAGCAATCAAGCAAAGATGCACGGGTAAAACTCAAATAAGAAGATCTAACCAGAAAGTTCAACTTAAGAACTCCGGTTTGCAAAAATAATCAAATCAAACGAAGCAACAAAACTCAAACTGTGAAAGAAACAAGCTTTGATTACTAATCTAGACTAAAGTCAACTTTTACAGTAGCAAAAACTTGTTTAAGTTGATTAAACAGAAAGATGGCTTCGATACGAAACTCTAGGCGCTTGAATCACCTGATTTCGATAAACGAGCGAAAAGATAAACTAAAACAAAAATCAGATCAGAAATCGCGATCGAAAATAATCGCGAAAAATCCGAGAAAAAGAAAAACTGACGAACAGGCTAACGAACGAATGTCCGCTGTCTGCGGCTAAACGGCGAAAGTCGTTCGTTACAAAGAATGAACAAACGAACGGGCATTTGCTAAATAACTAAACCGAGGAAAAAAAACTGATCTAATTTAAAAAACGCATCTAGGGTTTACCGAAAAAACCGAACCGACAAAGAAAACCGGCGGCGGCGGGGAACTCCGGCGACTCCGGCGAACTCCAGCGACGGCGGCGGGGTGGCGGGGCGGCGGCGCGGCTCCAGCGGGCTGGCGGGCGGCGGGGCTAGGGTTTCGGCGGGGCGGGCAGCTTGGGCCCTGGCGGGGCCGCGGGCTCGGCTTATAAAGCCGCCCGGGCGTAGTGTCCCGGTCGGACACGGCCCGGTAAGTCGGTTGACTTTTTTCTTAAAATAATTCCGCACAGGAAAACGAAGAAAAGAAATACTAAACTGACTCCAAAAATCCTGAAATAAATTTTCCCCGTCCGCTAAAAATCTACCGGACAAGGTGAACATTTATTTGGGACTCTAATGCAATTTTGAAAAACGCATATTTTTCCTAATTCAAATAAAATAGCGATAAAACCCCGAATAAAATTCTTATTTGATTTTAATATTAAATCTCCAATATTTCTTTATTTTGAGGAAGTCATTTTATCCTCTCTCTTTTATTCTTATAAAATGAATATTCGAAGAGAAAATAACTAAAACCAAACGATCCTCTTTTCAAAATTCAAGAAAACTCAAATATGAAAATAATGAAATTCCCAACTCTCTCTGTGGGTCCTTGAGTTGCGTAGAATTTCTAGGACCAAGCCGAAATGCAATAAAATATGATATGAAATGATGACCTAATGTATAACATTCCAAATTGAAAATTTGGGATGTTATAGCATAAGTGTCATCCCTGGATCGGTAATGCTGACACACACAGTACTTGAAGGATTTATAACAGAGTGGCAATCACACACTTATTACATCGAATGTCTCAAAAGAGAACTCACTACAATAAATATGGCTTAAGGCCATCTAAATAAGATAACAGCATAAGACTTTGGAAGATAATGTGAGTCCATCAACTCCAACGGCATAGCTGAGTGCATGACAATGACCTAGCGCACCTTACTCTTCGTCTGAAAAGTCTGCAACATGATATGTTGTAGCCCGAAACGGGTCAACACATGGAATATGATGGCAAGATAACACAGTAGAGCAATGAAACAAGTAAATGCTATCACTACATGCATATATGGCTGGTGGAGGCTCTATGGTTATAATGTTTTTGCGAAAAGCCAATTTTTCCCTACAACAAAGGAATATATTTTATTTAACTATCATGGTAGTTGAAAAACGTTGAGAATGGTAACCCCATCTCAACCCCAATTAAAAGTAATTAACATCCCAACAATTTAATTTAGGGTGATGAGATCCACATGATAATCCAAGAACCAGATACTCAAGATGTCCATAACCGGGGACACGACAAACCATGATTTGTTTGTACACTCTACAGAGGTTTGCGCACTTTTCCCCACAAGACTCGATCTCCTTCGTTGTATTTCTCGAACTGCATGGTGTTTGAGAAACGGATGACCAAGACACAGTCTTTCCGAAGAGGTCCCCTTAACCGATAGATAGGCCGGTACACCTATAATCCCCTACATCTGCTACCCCATCATGGAAAGGTTTCCCACAACTTACTCAACTATGCCAGAGCCCATAATGGCTTGTGGCTGCACACGGAAGTTTCTAGTATGAATAATCTTATGATCCCTTTGAGCCTGGGTGGCAAACCAAAAAGGACAGCACTGGTATATCCCCAGGTGCCCGCAACCAATCCACCCAGATGTGTGTTTAAGTAGCCACCTTAAGTAAACTATTAATTAAGAATCTCACATCTGTCATGGATACACTCAAACCCAATCCACGTCTACGAGCATAGCATGGCAATATAAGCATAACGTAGAAGTAACTCCCAGGGTTTGATAATAAAAGGGAAATAGGTTCTACCTCATCATCTACTTCCCAAAGCCCACATGTTAAGAGATCCTACTCATGCAATGTTTGAGTGCTGTAACCAATGCATAAAAACTGGGTAATAAAGGGGTATGATCAATGTGTTACTTGCCTTGCTGATGATCCGCAAAACCTAGTGACTCGTAGTAGCACGCTGCGCACTCTGGGAATTCTAGCGCAAACAAACAATAGCATACATAAGCACTCAAGAAAATATGCAAGGGGAAAACTTCAAATAAGAACATCCAAACTTAAAGTTCAACTAAAGAGGTTCGATTTGCAAAAAGAATCGATCAAAACGGAGATACGGAACAGAAACTACGGTCAAAAGGATTTCGTAGAAAAATTTGCTTGAAACCAAATTTTAAATTTGTAAAAACCTTGTTCAATTTGATTAAACAGAAAGAGGGTTTCGAAAAAAAGATTTTGGCGTTGGTTTCACTGGATTTGGACAAACGGTTAAGAAACGGCGAGGGTTTGAAGATTAGGGACTAATTTGTGATAAAAAATCGCAGATAGGTCCCTGGCCGAAAAAGAAAATAAAAGGAAAAAACTAACGAACGAACGTTTGCTAACAGAACCAATCTAACGAAAATCGTTCACTAACAGATCTAAACGAACTAATGTTCGTTAAATAAACTAAACCAAAAAACCTGAAATAAAACGCAATCTAATAAAAAAACGGATCTAGGTTTTTATCGAAAATAAAACCGACGAAAACCGGCGGCGACGAACTCCGGCGAGCCGGCGGTGGCGGATGGCAGCGCGGGCGACGGCGGCAGGCGGGCGGCGACGGCTAGGGTTAAGGTTCGGGGTGCGGCGACTTGGGCCTCGGGCTGGCTTATAAAGCCTAAGCTCGGACGGAATCCGGCTCGGGCACGACTCGTTAGGTCGGTTCGTTTTTTTGAACAGATTCCGCTGAGAAAATCCTAAAAAAACCTAAAAATGCCAAAACAAATTTTCACCGTCTAAATAAAATATTGAGAACAAAGTGAACATTTTCTTGGCCTAAAATGCAATTTTGAAAAATGCATATCTTTTTCTATTTCAAAAAATAGCAACAAAATCCAAATAAAATATTTATTTGATTTTAATGTTTTTCTTCCAATATTTCATTTATTTTTGGAGAAGTCATATTATCTCCACTCATATATTTTAATTATGAAATATTTTTGGAGAGAAAAAATAATTAAGACTAAAATGATCCACTTTTCAATATTTGAGAAAATTCAAATATGAAAACAATAAAATCCCCAACTCTCTCCGTGGTCCTCGAGTTGCTTAGGATTTTGGGATCACAAAGCCAAAATGCAAATAAAATATGGTATGCATATGATGACCTATTTATAAAATTCCAAATTGGAAATTTGGGATGTTACACCCCCTTCCATTCCCCACTCTAATCTGGTGCATGACACGTCGACCCAGATGCTGCCTCTCCCACATGTCGGCGCAGTACGTAAGAAGGAGAAAAGGATCATGTGGTATATATAGTGTATATATTAGTACTACTACTCACGTGAGGGGAGTGCGAACCACGACAGCCCAGTGAACCAGCAGGCGATAGGCCATAGAAAACAATGTGGTGATATGGCCATAAAAAACAATGTGCTACAGTCCAGTCTATAGCATGTACAGTACTACTCCTCTTCCTCGTCTCGGTTCATCGCCATCATACTTTCCCCATTCCTGTGTTTTCAGTATCTTGCGAATCAAAGAGGCCCTTAGTCTGGTTTAGGTCCGATTGTTTTTTATAAATGTGTTATATCCAAAATTTAATGAATGTGCTCCGGTTTCTATGAAAATAATCCGATTTGCATGGAGTAATTCATTCAGTTATTTATTCTTCTGCGGGGGGTTCGCATGTAATTCATGAGGTCTGAAATGTAAAGTATGCTAGCATGGTTGGATATGCTTCGGGTCGTGCATGCACTTCGACCCAGATGCTCTATGTCCCACATGTCGGCGAAAGGGAGCACGTGGAAATAGCCTAGGAGTACATATAGGAGGATAAATGCATGAAAAAAATATGTACTATGAAGCGTAGCTGCAGTTCAAAAGGAGACCTAAAGTGATGACATGTATAGGTCACACGCACCCAACTAGTGGTACTAGACGTATGGCTACATTTTCCCTAAAAAACGAGGTATGAGTACTCAGTACTCCTATTCTATCATCACGAGTCCCATCTGACAACAGCGTCCGTGCTACAGCTAGCTCTTCTCCCTTGTTTCTCTCTTCAAATTCTAACTCAGCCGAGACGCGATGGCGGGGTGGGGATTTGTCGATGGTCGGTTTGCTCAACCGCTACACCACAACCGAGAAAGCGTGCCCACGTTACACCATCCGGGAATAGTGCCGCACTTTGAAACTAGAACCGTCAATTATTTTGGGCTTGCATCTCGTCACATTCCAAATTACTACCATGCTATATTTAATTGCAAACCTGTTCACACCAATCACAACCTAAATGGTTTCCCACTTAGGAGCATATTAGTACTCGGTTATAAATACTACTTGCCAAGATGACTGCACATTCCTCCTCAACTCCTCATCCACAAAAAACAAACAAGTCATTCAGCATCGTTCCCTTATGTATACCAAGGCCAACGCGAGTTCCGGGTCGAGAGATTACCACCAGGGAGAGGCGAGCATGGAAGCGGAAGCACAAGAGATGTCCCACCTCGCCGCGAAAGCAGCCGACATATCCCGCCACGCGGCAGTAGCAGCACAGAGGTCCCGCTGCACCGCCGAAGCAGCATGGAGGTCCCACCGCATGATAACCCACAAGTATAGGGGATTAATTGTAGCCTCTTTCGATAAGTAAGAGTGTCAAACCCAACAAGGAGCTTAAGGTAGAACAAATATTCCCTCAAGTTCTATCGACCACCGATACAACTCTACGCACGCTTAGCGTTGGCCATACCTAGAACAAGTATGAAACTAGAAGTACTTTGTAGGTATTGTTGGATAGGTTTGCAAGATAATAAAGAGCGCGTAAATAAAAAGTAGGGGCTGTTTAGATGAAGACACAACTAAGTTAGTTTTAGTAGAGAGCTTGTTGTCACACAAGAAAGTTGTTTGTCCCTAGGCAATCGATAACTAGACCGGTAATCATTATTGTAATTTTATTTGAGGGAGAGGCATAAGCTAACATACTTTCTCTTCTTGGATCATATGCACTTATGATTGGAACTCTAGAAAGCATCCGCAACTACTAAAGATCATTAAGGTAAAACCCAACCATAGCATTATAAGGCATCAAGTCCTCTTTACTCCCATACGCAAACAACCTACTTACTCGGGTATGTGCTTCTGTCACTCACGCCACCCACCACAAGCAAATCATGAACATATTCCAAACCCTACAGCGGGGATCCCTCACGCTTGCACGACACAGAGAGCACCATATGATAGCACCAATAATAAAACATGCAACTCAAACCAATCACGATCATCAATTAACCCATAGGACAAAACAGATCTACTCAAACATCATAGGATAGCCATACATCATTGGGAAATAATATATAGCATCGAGCACCATGTTTAAGTAGAGATTACAATGGGTAAAAGAGGGATTACACCACTGCATAGAGGGGGAAGAGTTGGTGATGACGGTGGTGAAGTTGTTGGTGTAGATCGTTGTTGCGATGATGGCCCCGGCAGCGTTCCGGCGCCACCGGGAGAGAGCCCCCACTACAAAAAAAGACACATCCGTGACATTTTGGGCCGATTGAAATTTTTTTCTGTCATACATATGACACTTCTATGACGATAATTGTGACAAAACCCGGTATCATCATAGATGTGGTGGGCTCCTACTTCTATGACAAAAAATCATGACAGAAAATGGGCTTTTCGTCCTGGGCGGGCTGGAGACGCAGCTGCATGACATTCTTTGGGCCGTCCATGACGGAAAAAACCGTGGTGGAAGCGAGGGGGAGGAAAATTTCGGGGAGTTCCCGGTTACGGTGGGAGGTCGGGGGCCGAGTGATGCGCGTTTCTCTCGTACACGTACGCGCATGTGTGTGAGGCGTTGGCTCTAACTGAACCCGAGCGAGGCGTTGGGCTCTAAGTGAACCCGAGCGATCGGTCGATGGCTGTTAACTGAACCCGATCGAGCGATTCCTTCGCTACTGCTGCTAACTGAAGCCGATCAATGGGATGAACAGTGAGCGTTGCGGGGGGTTTGGATGAACAGTGAGCGGTGGCGTTGCCTCTAGATGAACATGACCCTGTGGTGTGGTGGAGGGCTGGATAAACAGTAGACGGTGGAGGGGTGCCTGTGGAGGTGTGGATCAACAGGACCCCATGGTGTGGAGGGCTGGATGAACAGTAGACAGTGGAGGGGTGGTTGAACAGGACCCCGTGGTGTGGAGGGCTGGATGAACAGTAGACGGTGGAGGGGTGCCAGTGGAGGGGTGGTTGAACAGGACCCCGTGGTGTGGAGGGTCGGATGAACAGTAGACGGTGGAGGGGTGGTTGAACAGTAGCCGGTGGAGTAGCGCGGTGGAGGCTGGATGAACAGGAGCCCATGGAGGCTGGATGAACACGAGCCCGTGGAGGCTGGATGAACAGGAGCTCGTGGAGGCTGGAGGAGGTCGACGGTGGAGATGAATAGTATCCCGTGGAGTCCTGTTTTGCGGTACGCCACACCCCTCCCGATGAACAGGACCCCGTTTCGATCGTAGCGCTCCAACACAAGTCTGTTTCGTCCGTTTTGCGGTACGCCACAACCCTCCCGATCAACAGGACCCCCGTTTCGACCGTAGGAGGTCTGTTTCCTCCGTTTTGCGGTATGCCAGACCCCTCCTGATGAATAGGATCCCGTTTCGAACGTGGCCGGTCGAACATAAGGCCGTTTCCTCCGTTCTGCGGTACGCCAGGCCTCGTTTCCATCGCCTGTTCCGTCCAAGCCCTCCCGATGAACACGACGCATTCCGTTGCCTCCCCATGAACACGACGCATTCCGTTGCCTCCCCATGAACACGACGACGATGCTGTTTCTCCGTTCCGACCCAGCCATGTACACGAGCCCTGGCCGTACGTATGCGCGAGTAGGCCTTCGAGACCCCACCCGTATGTACACATACATGGCCGTATTTTCTTTCTTGCACCCTGGCCGCAGTACATACGTGTAAATGCTACATGCGCGCCTCTACTACAACACGTGCGCACCTCTACTACAACACGTGCGCGCCTCTACTACGACACGTGCGCGCCTCTACATCGACCAGTATGTATGTACACGTTCGCGACCAGAATGACAACGCTACATATGCTTCGACCAGGTGGGTCCCGACTGTCAGGCACTTCCTTGCCTGCAAAGATGTAGCTGGTCGGTCCCAGCAGTCAGGGGGCGAATCATTTTTTTGCCCGGACGCACTTCCTTGCGTGCGAAGATGTAGCTGGTGGGTCCCAGCAGTCAGAGGAAATGTTTTTTTCGCGAAATACAGTGGCCCGTCCGGTGGGTCCCAGCTGTCATGTGGAGGAATCATTATTTTCCCCGTAATAAGGAGGCACTTCCTTGTTGCGGCCGTGGACCTAGCTGTCAGCCTCTCCACGTACAGTCCACGTCCGATGGAAGTCGTTCCTTGACCACGTTGACCACGCTGCGCCGAGAGCACCAGTGCAGTGGACGACGACGAGGCCTAGGAAGGGGACGACACGGAGGCAGGGAAGACTCGACAGTTGTTTCCCATGCGGAGGGGAGTACGACTGTACGAGGGTTTACTGGTTCGTCTGCCGTCGCCGGAGAATAACAGCAGGTGTGGGTGAGTAGAGGGATGGCTAGGCCAGCGATGGGAGTACGGTCAGGCGGTGAGGCCTACGTGGCAGCACAGCCGCCCGCGAGGAGGAGGGAGCAGGCAGTCCCGCCGGCGCTTGTTTGAGCGGCTGAGCAGGAAGAGCAGAGATTGAAGAAGCACGACAGCCGTTGGATGGACATCCAACAGTCAGTGCTTGTGCGTCAACCTTTTTTTAGGAAAGCCTCAAATCTGTGGAAAACGGCATACAACCCATCTGCCATTATTTCTAATAATTTACAGCCCATTTGCTAATTCTTAAGGTTTTTTTGGAGCCCATATTCTTTTTGTTAGCATTACAGCCCATATTGTGGCAACGGTTAAAAAATTATACGAAATTTTGCATATTTCGGTGCGGTCCGAACTGTTTTTAATCCCGAAATTTCAACTCATGTTCAAACTGATTTTAAAAATAAATGTATATCAATATAAAATCCAACAAATTCTCCATGCATAAAAATTAATGTAATTTAAAATCTTGAAATGAAAAAAAAGATATTTGAAACTAATTGCCAGTTTGATGTGTTTTAAAAATGTACAACCCATTTCTCATTACTGATGGGCCATTTTCTCGGCCAGTCGAATGAAAGCTCTCCTCGTCTTGAAAGATTTGCAGCCCAACAGGCCTGACAAAGCGACTTACTTGGCAAATCACAAAAAAACTGGGTTGTGGCCGTGGACCCAGCTGTCAGCCTTTCCACGTACAGTACTCTTCCGATGGAAGTCGTTCCTTGACCATGTTGATCATGCCGCATGGAGAGCACCACGGCGGTGGACGACGGCGAGGCCTAGGAAGGGGACGACACGGCAGTGGAAGCCCACGCGGGGAGGACTACGAGGGTTCACTGGTTCGGCTACGGTGTGAGGCTGCCGTCGCCACAGGGCCTGGCCAGCGGTGGGAATAGTAGGGGGCGGTGAGGCCTCTGCGGCAGCACAGCCGGCCACGGGAGGCAGGAGCATGCGGCATGACCGGCGTTGCTTTGGGCGGCTGGAGCAAGAAGACCAGAGGTTGAAGAAGCACTATGGCCGTTGGGTGGACATCGTACGGTCACTGGAGCTATAATCGTTCATATTGACTAAGTTGACAAAGCCCTTCGTCCCCGTCAACTTAGTAGGCCCACAAGTCAGCCTCCCAGCAAGGTGGGTCCCAGCTAGCTGGGGGAGTATTCATTTTTTTGTGCGTAATAAGGAGGCACTTCCGGTGGGTCCGAGCTGACAGCGGGGGGAACGTTTTTTTCGCGAAATACGGTGGCCCGTCCGGTGGGTCCCAGCAGTCAGGGGAAAACAAATTTTTTCGCAAAATACTGGTGGCCCGTCCGGTGGGTCCCCGCTGTCAGGTGGAGGAATAATTATTTTCCGCATAATAAGGAGGCACTTCCTTGCGGCTGCCGTGCACCCAGCTGCCAGCCTCTCCCCGTACAGTACTCTTCTGATGGAAGTTGGTTGTTGACCACGTTGACCATGCCGCGCCGAGAGCACCAGGGCGGTGGACGACAGCGAGGACTAGGAAGGGGACGACTCGGAGCCGGGGAAGACGCAGCAGTGGATGCCCACGCGAAGAGGAGTACGAGGGTTCACTGGTTCGGCTGCAGTGTGAGGCTGCTATTGCCGCAGAATAACAGGGGGTGTGGGTGAGTAGAGGGATGGCCTGGCCAGCGGTGGGAGTAGTAGGGGGTGGTGAGGCCTCCGTGGCATCACAGCCGGCCACGGGAGGCAGGAGCACGCGGCACGACCGGCGCTGGTTTGGGCGGCTGGAGCAAGAAGACTAGAGGTTGAAGAAGCACTACGGCCGTTGGATGAACATCGTATGGTAACAGGATCTAGAATCGTTCATATTGACTAAGTTTACAAAGCCCTCCATCCCCGTCAACTTGGTAGGCCCACAAGTCAGCCTCCCACTATGCTGGGTTCCAGCTGGCAGGGGGAATATTCATTTCTTTGTGCGTAATAATGAGGCACTTCCTTGCATGCGAAGATAGCTGGTGGGTCCGACATGTCAGCGGGGGGGGGGGGGGCACTTTATTTCGCGAAATACAGAGGCCCTTCCGGTGGGTCCCAGATGTCAGGTGGAGGAATCATAATTTTGCGCGTAATAAGGAGGCATTTCCTTGTGTGCGGCCGTGGACCCAGCTGTCAGCCTCTCCACTCACAGTCTACTTCCGATGGTGTCGTTCGTTGACCACGTTGACCACGCCACGCCGAGCGCATCCGAGGTGGTGGACGACGGCGAGGCCCCGGACAGCAACGAGCCGGAGATGGGAAGGCGTGGGAGTAGAGTCGCAGACAGAGAGGTGTACGAGGGTTAAATGGTTCTAGTGCGGTGTGGTTCGGCAGTCGGTGGAGAAGAATAGGAGGTGTGGAGGAGTGGAGGGATGGCCTGGCCAACGGTGGAGTAGCGCTTCATAGCGAAGCGTGCTAAGCAGAGCTGCTAGCAGCAGGAGGCGGGAGGTGGTCCCAGTGGCGCTGGAGGAAGAAGACGAGAGATTGAAGATGGATGCCGGTCGTTGGATGTAAATCCAACGGCTAACATGTCAGAATCATTTGTTGACTAAATTGACAACGACTTGCATTGGCTTCAACCTATTGGCCCACATTTCAGCCTCCAAAAATGTGGCACGTATTCAACCCATTTTTTTTAGAATTTACAGTCTTTTTTTGCGCGGTAGAATTTACAGTCAATTTGATCTTTTTTTAATTACATCCATTAGCTGGGCTGGGTGAACAAATAATGTAGCATCCATGCGGCCCGTTTATTTTATTTCCTAAAAAATTACAGGCCATTTGCACTTTCTCGAAATACACGATTTTGCTGGGCTGATTCTAATTATAATGTTGGGTTGGGCCAGCAATGTTATCAAAAAATAAAAAGGGGTTGAGCATTTTGTTATAAATATATTTAAATAATAAGTGATATTATTACATTCATCCTTAAATCTTACCAAGCTTTTGTACACAATCACTAGGATTTTCGTGCCAAAACAATCCAGGATTTTATTTGTTAAGAAATTATTTTTATAAGTTAATAAGATGTGGGATATTGTTTTCTTACATATGTAAGTATCTGTTAAATATATGATGACAATAAAAATAATATATAATAACATATGAAATAATTTTTTTTAGAAAAATAGGGAGCATCTCCCCGGTTCCATTGCTGAGAACGAAACCACAACATATTCTGATACAGCAGCTCAAAGAGCAGTTCGAAAGAAAAGGTAGAAAGGCTACAAACTAGGGGGTGGATGAACAAGTTCTCTAAATAACACAAATCACCCGAGCGGTGCCAAAGGCAGAGCGGATAGAGCACTCAAATGACACAAGGAGGGTCCAGCGAAGCCTTCATGGTCTTCAGCCGAGGGGCCGTGTCAGCCTACGGCGACCAGTAAGCAAGCGGAGACACCGGGCTGGAAGGCGTAGCATGGTGGATGTCCCTCTTTTTCGGCGCCAGGTGCCCATCATCTTCATCAGAGATCTTGAGACGAGCCCATGGGTCCAGCCCCAGAGCAGGTCGGGCCTTGTTCAGCCACAAGTGATCGCCAACGGTTTCTGGAGGGATCTTGTTAGGGTTTCCACGAAGCTCATCAACTTGTCCTTGTGTGATCCGGAGGAGAGAATCACCCAATTACTCACCATGTTCCTGATCAACTCAAGACCTGCGGAATGGAAATCCAGGAGGTGTTACTGAAAATCATAGCATTTCTATATTTTCAGAGGCACCAAAGGACATATGAGCTAACAGTGTTTAAAACTGAGCACTTTTTGGTAGCAATCCAGAATCTGGTGACAGATTCGAAGGATGAGCCAATCTGACTAGAGAAATATTCCTCAATGTGGGCCCAGAGATGTTTAGCAACTATACATTCAAAAAATAGGTGAGAACAAGACTCTTGTTCCAAGCAGTAAACACAATCAAGGGGTTTGATGATGTGTCTCTTCCTAAGGTTATCCCTAGTCATCAATTTCTTTTTGGAGAGAAGCCAGAGAAATACATGAATTTTAGGGGGAACTCTCAATTTCCAGACAGCAGGAATAAACACGGGTTGAATCCCTCTAAAGTTGATAACAAGATAGAGGGAGCTAGAGGAATACTTCCCCTTATTGTCCAGCTGCCAAATCAGGGCATCCGGCTCAGCAGTAAAGGTAATGCTTTTGGCAATTTCCTCCAACTGGAACCATTGTTCCATGAGACTATCACTAAAGTTCCTTCTAAAAGAGAGTTTTAGGCATTGACTGTCCCAAACTTCATTGACACTTTTGTTAAGCTCATTGCGGACAGACTAAATAGGCCAAAATTGGACTGCTAGGGGGGATGTGCCAAACCAAGTATCTTCCCAGAACCTGGTTCTGCTCCCATCCCCTATGTTCCATCTGTAGCCAAATTTCATAGCATGCATAATAGATTTTAATCATTTCCATAATCTAGAGGTCTTAGGGTTGGAGGCAGGGACAAAAATATTAGGTTTATTTCCTAGGTATTTATGGGCAATAAGAAGCTTCCAGGGTTTCAGGTCTTCTTCATAGAATCTTTTAATCCAAGACCCCAGAAGACATATGTTAATTTCTTGGAGGTTAGGTATGCCTAGGCCTCCAAAATCTTTTTTAATAGAGACTAGGTCCCAATTAGCAAGGTGTAGCTTCCTATTTCCCTCAAAATCATTCCACAAGCAATGAGACATCTAAGAATTAATGAGTTTACTGCCCATTTAGGGAACTTGAAGGAGAGGAGATACACTGGAATGCTAGCCAAACAAGCTTGTATGAGGATCAATCTACCTCTGTAAGAGAGAAGTTTGCCCCTCCACCCAGCAATCCTTTTAATGATTTTATCCAGAAGGGGTTGGACATCCTCTCTCCTCAGTTTATCATAGTGGAGAGGGATACCTAGGTACTTAATGGGGAAGTTACCTTTATTACAAACTAGAATAGAGAGGAAGTCAGCTAACTCCTGATCATCCATGTTGATAGGGATGATTTCACTTATAGAGTAGTTGATTCTCATGCCTGAGACTTGTTCAAACCAGGTTAGAACAGTTTTCAGATTGCTAGCATGTGTGGAGTCATTGTCGCAGATGATGCCACCAGGGCAGACCTCAGGACAGAGCCCTGCAATCAGACTATGATCAGCAGCTTTGCTCAGCATTTTAGTAAGAACATCCACTACTAAATTAAACAAAAGCGGGAAGATGGGGTCACCTTGCTTAAGGCCTTTACCAGCAAGGAAAAAAATCACTTTCACAGTTATTTAACTTGACCCCAACAGACCCCCCATGAGTAAGTTGTTGGATCCAACTCTCATCTATAAAGGCTTGGAAAAGATCTAAGAGATCATTTTTCACCAAGTCCCAAAAATGCTTGTAAAACAAGAAGGGAATCCCATCAGGACGAGGAGCCCCATCAGGATAAGACCTAAAAATGGCTTCCTTCACCTCTGTCTCTGAAAAAGGGGCTTCTAGCAGCTCATTTTCAGCAGGAGAGACTTTTTCAGAAGCAGAGAAAAAATTGTTTTGTAGAGAGAACCCAGAAGGGTTTTCTTTCTTAAACAGGTCTTTTTAGAAGTCACTAGCCACTTTCAGCATCTCATCTACCTCAGTAACAGGGCCATTAGGGCCATCAATGGAGTGAATGAGGGTTTTCCTCCTCCTCTGGTTAGCTACTGCATGGAAGTAAGCAGTATTTCTATCACCCTCCTTAATGTTCCTATCTCTAGACCTTTGTTTGGCTTTGATTTCTTCTTGAAGCCAAATTTTCTTGAGCTCTCCATGGACAAAGTTTAATCTATTAGTCTCAGCCTCAGAGAGGTCAGTGGTTTCTACCTTAATATCTAGAGAATCAAACTCAAGGAGGAGAAGCCTTTTGTATCTTCTAATATTAGCTTCCTCATTGGAGTTCCACCCTTTGGTAGTTCTTCTAAATCTCCTGATTTTGATCTGCCAATTTTCTAGGGGGCAGCTGCTCTGAGTAGGCTCATTCCAGATTTTCCTGACTAGCTCAGTAAAATCTTCTCTAAGCAACCACCACTTTTCAAATTTAAAACTATTGATCTTTGGAGTTTGGTTAAGACCAGAGTCCCAAAGCAAAGGAGTGTGGTCACTACCACATCTGGGCAGAGCTCTACAACTAGAAAGGGGAAAGAAACTATCTAATTCTGTGTCATAGAAAATTCTGTCAATGGTGGACATAATCCTAGAGCAGCACTTCCAACATATCTAGCAGAACTGTGGGTTTTCCTTCTGACAGGGCAATTCTCAACTTTATGGGTAACCATTTTGCAGATAAAACAACTCTTGGGCTTGACACATTTATCCAAATGATGCTCTGGTTCCCCACAGTTGTAGCAGATCATCTCAGAGTATGCCATAAGGCCCGAAGCAGGGGCAGGAGCAGTTTTCTCGATGTCCTATCTCTTCTTTTGCTGATTCTTGCCTTGAGATTTCCCACTGATCTGAGAGTCAGAACCACCAGCAGATTGATCTTGTGCAATTACAGGAGCCAGCCCAGATTGTGCCCCCATTTGGGGCGGAGGTGGGCCGTACCACTGCCCAACCGGCGCTCCCCCCATTGTGATAGGGGAAATTCATCGGAGTTCCTGGTTCCTTCTCATCCTCCAGCCAGATGTTGTCTCTCAGGAAGCAGAAATAACCACCAGACAGCTCTGTAGGATCGAAAATATGTCTAGAGGGGGCTGATTAGACTACTTGACCAAATAAAAATCTATCATTTTCCCAATTTTAGTCTTTGGAAGATTTTAGCTATCTTAGCACACATCAAGCAATCTTAACACAATTCAAGCAAGCATGCAAAGAGTCTATGAGCAGCGGAAAGTAAAGCATGCAACTTGCAAGAATGTAAAGGGAAGTATTTGGAGAATTCAAACGCAATTGGAGACAAAGATGTTTTTGTCGTGGTTCCGATAGGTGGTGCTATCGTACATCCACGTTGATGGAGACTTCAACCCACGGAGGGTAACGGTTGCGCGAGTACACGGAGGGCTCCACCCATGAAGGGTCCACGAAGAAGCAACCTTGTCTATCCCATCATGGCCATCGCCCACGAAGGACTTGCCTCACTAGAGGTAGATCTTCACGAAGTAGGTGATCTCCTTGCCCTTACAAACTCCTTGGTTAAACTCCACAATCTTTGTCGGAGGCTCCCAAGTGACACCTAGCCAATCTAGGAGACACCACTCTCCAAGAAGTAACAAATGGTGTGTTGATGATGAACTCCTTGCTCTTGTGCTTCAAATGATAGTCTCCCCAACACTCAACTCTCTCTCACAGGATTTGGATTTGGTGGAAAGATGATTTGACTGGAAAGCAACTTGGGGAAGGCTAGAGATCAAGATTCATATGGTAGGAATGGAATATCTTGGTCTCAACACAAGTGTAGGTGGTTCTCTCTCAGAAAATATAGGTTGGAAGTGTAGGTATGTTCTGATGGCTCTCTCCAAGAATGAAGAGTGGGTGGAGGGGTATATATAGCCTCCACACAAAAACTAACCGTTACACACAATTTACCAATCTCAGTGAGACCGAAGTGAAAGACTCGGTTAGACCGATTCAGCAAACCTAGTGACCGTTAGGGTTTTCGGTGGGACTGAGATGCAACTCGGTAGGGCCGATATGGTTAGGGTTAGGGCATAACGTAATCTCGGTGTGACCGATTACACAAACTCGGTGGGACTGATTTTGGTAATAAGCTAACGAGAGAGTTGGTCAGGTAAACTCGGTGGGACCGATCGCTCATTTCGGTGGGACCGAAATGTTACGAAGGAGAAACAGAGAGTTTACATTGCAATCTCGGTGGGACTGATTGCTCATCTCGGTAGGACCGAAACGTTATGAAGGGAAACAGAGAGATTACAACCCCATCTCGGTGTGACTGAAATCCCTATCGGTGAGACCGATTTGACTAGGGTTTGTGGCAGTGGCTATGACATTTGAAACTCGGTGGCATCGGATAGAAAGAATCGGTAGGGCCGAGTTTGACTTTTGGTTTAGGTCATATGTGGATGTGGGAAGGTAGTTGAGGGTTTTGGAGCATATCACTAAGCACTATGGAGTAAGAACCTCATTAAACAACACCTCATCCCTCCTTGATAGTATTGGCTTTTCCTATAGACTCAATGTGATCTTGGATCACTAAAATATAAAATGTAGAGTCTTGAGCTTTGAGCTTGGGCCAATCTTTTTTTCCTTAACATTTTGAGGGGTCCACATTCCTCATCCATGCCATGCCATACACTGAGCTTTTCCTGAAATATTAATCTTGGAATAGCATTAGCTCAATGAGCTATATGTTGTTAGGAATTAACAAAACCACCTAGGGATAGTTGCACTTTCAATCTCCCCCTTTTTGGTAATTGATGACAACATATAGATCAAAGCTTCGACAAATGATAGTAAGAGAGAAAAACATTGGTGCTTTGAGAAGTATGTGAAAAGCAAGAGCTCCCCCTAAATTTGTGCATAGTTTATGATTTGCTTTGGACTGCAAATGCACAGAGAATTAGGCTCATGGGTTACTCTTCCATGTCACATATATCTTGGTGGAGCGCTCAAAATGATAATAATTAAATACATGCACTCATCACCAAGCAAAGTGAATGATCATATAGGGATGAAATGATAATATCATCCAATAAGCATTAAGGTAGCATATGGTCAAACACATGATCATCCAAGTATCACACAGACAAAAAAGGTACCTCAAACAAGCAAAGCAAATAAAGTTCAACCACCAAAGCAAGAGAGAATAAAAAGCAACGCTCTCTCTCGAAGCCTATGATTTATACATTTTTCTCCCCCTTTGGCAACATGTTACCAAAAAGTTCCTAGAAAATGCATAGCACTAAATCGTCTCTCAGGCTTGGTCTTCAGGTGGTGGTGTCCGGATAACTCCAAGAACGAAGGCTTCAGTCGAAGTAGATGGAACTGATGGAGTAGGTGCTGGAGCTGGTGGCACAGAAGCTGTAGCTGGTGCAGATGACGTGGCTCTGGTGTCTGGAACAGGCACTGCAGCAGACCTCTGAGCTCTAGGCACTCTGGCAAATGCATCAGTGGTTTTCTTGCCCTTCCTCTCCTGCATATCATCTTCAAGTTGCTCCACAACAGACTGAATCTCAGTTACCTTCACATCCAAGTCATCTTCACTCTCTTTTGGGGCATTGATGAGCTCATCATTCCATTTTGTGAGCTTCTGAGCCACAAACTCATCGACTCCACAAGCCTTGAAACTGTCATGTACACCTGGATAGTGATCCTCATTCTCCTTGATGTAGTCCCAGTCGACCCATCTCATGTCACACACTATGGGCTTCTTGTCAAGAAAGATGGTCTCATAGAAGTCCTACTGTTCCTTTGTATGGAACCTGTAATCCACAGCAGTCCTCCTCCTGGTGGCATATGGATCAGACTCTCTCCATAGCCTCAGACCTGAGTCCTTCCTGATTTTCATGTTCTCAGCAACTGGATGAGCATCATTGTGATCTGGGATTTTTCGCTTCAGCTTCCTCAAGACATGTGACTCATCATCTTCTTCTTCCATTTTAGCTTCAGGCACTGGGGCTTTGTTCTTTTCCTCAGCAGGGATGTTCCTGGTGCTCCTCTTCGGTTTTGGTTTTGGAGCTGGAGCTGCAGCCTTTGGAGCAGTCTTAGGTTAGATGGAACAGCCCCTGCCCTGATGGCATCACCCATAAGCTTCTGAGCTTTGGGTGCTGGTGCAACATCTTCTTCCTCTTCCTCTTCAGAATCTCTCATGATTGAGGATCTCCCAAGAACTCAAGCAGTGGTCTTTTTGACCCTCTCCTTCCTCTTCTTCCCTTCCACAGCAGTCTCTTTGGGTTCAGATTCCAAAGGGACTTGAGTAGATGCTCTGGCCTTAGACATTGGAATTCTCTTTGCACGAACCTTTTGCTTCATGCCTACCTTGGTGGCAGCAGCAGTGCCATACTCCTTCTTAACCACTTTCTTCTTGGAAGTGGCCTCATCCTCAACTGCCACATAGTCTTCATACTTAGATTCAGAGGTCTTCTTGTTTCTTGCCCTGGTGGCAGCTTTGGGTAAGTTGCTTGGGGTGCTCCTACTACCATCATCTGAACTGCTAGAGGGACTAGAGCCCTCACTCAGGTGAACCTGCTCCTCTGACCTGTTCTGGCTGTCACTTTGATCAGACATATTGCAAACACTAATAGCAGACCCTGTGAATAAATATAGATGAGATAGAGTGGATGAGCATCAAAAAATGCAGAGGCTTTTGCAAAATAATGAGTCAAAAACTTAGTTTTAGTTTTCCACAGAAAGCATTTCGGATCAACCGATTTGTAAACTCGGTGATACCGAAGCAGCTATTGAACCTAAACTAGTGAACTCGGTCAGACCGAGTCATAGTTCGGTGGCACCGAGACTGCTAGGGTTTCACAAAGTCATGAACTCGGTCACACCGATTTGCAATTCTCAGTCAGACCGAGAACCACATGTGCAATGGCCTAAGCCGAATCGGTGGTACCGAGTTCCACAACTCGATGGGTCCGAGATGGTTCCGGTGGAAACCTAACCCTAAATTCTTAATTCACGACTAAAGTACGGAGTGTTTTGACTGGATAAGAGTGATCTCAATCGTGGCAAGATACATGGCGAACACAATGTGCTAGGAATCAGATAGGGGTAGCACAGTGATCGAGTTCATACCCTAGTTCAGTAGAGAACTCGCTACGGCGGCAACGGCAGGGTTGATTCCCGTTAACGGTGGCAGAGACTAGTGGCAGGAGGCGGCTGGCGACGAGGAAGACGATCCGGAGACCCTGGAGGTAGAGCGGGCTAAGCGCGGGTCGAGGAGGTTCGGAAAGTTTTCCAAAATTTGACCCGTGGGTATATATAGCCCGACCCAGTTAGCGTGACTGAGTGGAACAACTCGGTGGCACCGAGATTCATAACTGCAAGCAGTTACTGAAACATGGTGTGACCGAAAGGTTCGAATCGGTTGCACCGAGGTAGAAAACCTAGATCGACTTAGTGATCTCGGTATGACCGAAATGGGTGAATCGGTCAGACCGAAATGCACAAAGAAGTTTTGGAAGTTTAAGTCTATGACGATTCGGGGACTCCGAGTGCTTCTCACACAGAGTGGTTCGAATCTGACTTGATCAAATTTTGTGATGCAGCATGAATAGAGTTTGAGACGAGAAAAGCATAGATAGCTAGAGAAGGTTCTTAGGCATTCTTGTCCATCCACTTGGCCAAAAGAAAAGGAAACCAATCAATCAAAACAATAAGTGGATGTCCTCGAATGAGTAAATTATGCAACCAACATGCTCACACAATAAAATGGCAAATGAAATATGTGGCAAAGCATGCACAAACAATTCTAGCATCTATCAAGTAATTGGCGATGACTAGGTCATCTATATATGAGTATATTGACTTAGGAGTCAAATGAGAACATTTGATCATAGGTCATACTCATCGTTTAAGCACAAGTGGGGTTACCACTTTTACATAAAGCGTTGTTGTGTTCACACCATTAGAGTTGCTTTAACTCAATTGTTAGAGTAAAGCTCCCCCTAGATGTGAGATCCCCCCTAAGAGGGATGAACTAACCTTGGGTTTTTTCCATGATGACTTCATGTAGGTGTTGAAGATGTGGATGCTCTATGTTGATGTAGATCATTTGAAGCTATCCTTTGGAGTGACTTGCACTTTCAATACCTACACGGGTTAGTCCCACAAGGAGCAAACAAGGATATCCATAGACATAGAGTGATGCACACACAAGATGATGTCTATGAAAGCTTTAGGTTACCTTGTCCCTTGTCTTACCAACAAGAGGGTTTGTGACTCCTTGAACTAGTGCAATATGTGGAAGTTGATCGCACTTGTTCTTGCCAAAATGATAAGAGTGAAGTATATTGGCGGAGTCACCCTCAAGAACTCTCTAGTTCTTCTTCTTCGGGATCCACACCATCTTGATGGGAATCCTCGGAGTTGTAGTTGTACTTGATTAAGTGGAACTTGATGTAGTCTTGGGAACCCACTTGACCAAGTCCTTAGGAGCTTCTTCAAATGCATCAATTTCCTCTTGAAGCTTGTCCTTGCCTTTTTGCTTGCGGTCTTGTGGTGGAAGATCATCTTGAGCTTGTGTCCCTTTGGATGAAATAGGATCATACTTCTCTTGTTGAGGAACAAACTTCGTCTTGGGGTATTGATCTTCTTTCCACTCAACTCCATTGGCATTGAACTTCCGTTCAAAACCAATACCTTGATTCTTCCGATGCCTTCCTTTCTTGCGTACAATTTCCTCGAATTGCTTACTCCCGGCAAGGCTCTTGTAAACACCTTTCTCTATAATTCCCTTCAATAAGCTATTTTCTTGCTCAAGTGTAACCTGGCTAAGAGAATCATTATGAAGAGGACTACTAGAAGCAACAACATTGGATTTAGCATGATTATTGTTACTACTAGAGGAAGAATCTTTCTTGTTCTTGTTACTAGACTTGACTTGAGGCATGTAAGTGGATAAGAGTAAACGCTTGGCAATGTAAGAAGAACTTTTCTTGCGAAGATCATCATTGATCGCCTTCAAGAATTCATGCTCTTTCTCAAGATTGAGCTTCTCAAAACGTAATTTCTCATGAGTCCTTAAAAGTTCTCGATGATCTCCTAAGATAGTTTCATGAGCTAACTTAAGAGTGTTTAGTTCTTTAGTTAGAGATTCAATCTTCTCCTTATCATTGTCATTCGTTTCATTATAGTATTCATCATTATAGTTGTCAACAAGTAACTCATCATCACCTAACAAGTCATCTTCATCACTATTGAAATCAACATACTCAGGGTGTGATACCTTTGGACCTTTGGCCATGAAGCATCTTCCAATTCCTTCATTTGGTGAATCAAATATGTCGTAGGAGTTGGTTGACACAAGTGCTAGTCCAGAAACACCTTCATCTTGAGTAAATTCGGAGTCAGAGTGATAGCTTCTCTCGGAGTCATTGTCAGAGTCGGAGCCGGATACCCATTCACCAACATGAGCTTGATGTCTTCGTTTTGTGTAGCTCCTTGATGACTTGTCCTTCCTTTCCGAATCCTTGCTTCTCCGAGGGTGTCTTCATTCATATCGATCATCCCTACTCCTTCTCTCCCTTGATGGTGATTCTTCTCTTCTACTTCTTCTTTTGGGAGAATCTTCTCTTCTCTTGTGGGGAGCCGTACACTCATTGGAGTAGTGTCCGGGTCTTCCACAATTGTAGCAGTTTCGCTCTCGACTAGAAGATCTTTTGTCATTGTAGGACCTTGACTTAGAACTTCTTTCCTTACTTCTACTCTTGTAGAACTTGTTGAAGTTCTTCACCATTAGGCTCAATTCTTCATTGAAGGTTTGTTTCTCACTTGATGATGTGGGAGCTTCACATGAGGCTTTGTAAGCACCACTTGACTTGATATGGAGCTCCTCCTTATCCTTGAGTGACATCTCATGAGCAACAATTCTTCCAATGACTTCCGTTGGCTTGAGATCTTTGTAATTTTGCATCATTTGGATCAATGTGCATACGGTATCATATTTTCCATCCAGGGCTCTTAGGATTTTCTTGATGATGAATTTGTCGGTCATCTCCTCACTTCCTAAGCCGACAATCTCATTTGTGATAAGAGCAAGCCTAGAGTACATTTCAGCGACACCTTCACCATCCTTCATTTTGAACTTGTCAAGTTGACTTTGAAGCACATCCAACTTGGATTCCTTGACGGAGTCGGTACCTTCATGCATATCAATCGAAGTATCCCAAATTTCCTTTGCATTCTCAAGACGGCTGATTTTGTTGAATTCTTTGGGGCACAATCCGTTGAAGAGGATATCACAAGCTTGAGCATTGTATTGTAGCATCTTCAACTCATCTGCAGTAGCTTCACGATTCGGTTCTCTCCCATCGAAGAATTCACCTTGCAAGCCAACACACACAATAGCCCAAACGGCGGGGTTATGTCCAAGAATATGCATTTTCATCTTATGCTTCCAACTAGCAAAATTTGTACCATCAAAGTAACGACCTCTATGGTGGTAATTTCCCTCGCTAGACGCCATACTCTCCTAGGTTGTGAAACCAAGGCTATGACCACCAAAAGCTATGGAAATTAAAGCAAATGGAGACCAGAGCTCTGATACCACTTGTAGGATTGAAAGTATGTCTAGAGGGGGTGATTAGACTTCTTGACCAAATAAAAATCTATCCTTTTCCCAATTTTAGTCTTTGGCAGATTTTAGCTATCTTAGCACACGTCAAGCAATCTTAACACAATTCAAGCAAGCATGCAAAGAGTCTATGAGCAGCGGAAAGTAAAGCATGCAACTTGCAAGAATGTAAAGGGAAGGGTTTGGAGAATTCAAACGCAATTGGAGACACGGATGTTTTTGTCATGGTTCTGATAGGTGGTGCTATCGTACATCCACGTTGATGGAGACTTCAACCCACGGAGGGTAACGGTTGCGCGAGTCCACGGAGGGCTCCACCCACGAAGGGTCCACGAAGAAGCAACCTTGTCTATCCCATCATGGCCGTCGCCCACGAAGGACTTGCCTCACAAGCGGTAGATCTTCACGAAGTAGGCGATCTCCTTGCCCTTACAAACTCCTTGGTTCAACTCCACAATCTTTGTCGGAGGCTCCCACGTGACACCTAGCCAATCTAGGAGACACCACTCTCCAAGAAGTAACAAATGGTGTGTTGGTGACGAACTCCTTGCTCTTGTGCTTCAAATGATAGTCTCCCCAACACTCAACTCTCTCTCACAGGATTTGGATTTGGTGGAAAGATGATTTGAGTGGAAAGCAACTTGGGGAAGGCTAGAGATCAAGATTCATATGGTAGGTGTCGGTGTCAAAACCGGCGGATCTCGGGTAGGGGGTCCCGAACTGTGCGTCTAGGCCGGATGGTAACATGAGACAAGGGACACTTTGTTTTACCCAGGTTCGGGCCCTCTCGATGGAGGTAATACCCTACTCCTGCTTGATTAATATTGATGATATGGGTAGTACAAGAGTAGATCTACCACGAGATCAAGGAGGCTAAACCCTAGAAGCTAGCCTATGGTATGATTGTTGTGTATGGAGTTGATTCTGTCCTATGGACTACAACCCTCCGGTTTATATAGACACCGGATAGGGTTAGGGTTACATAGAGTCAGTTACAATGGTAGGAGATCTTGAGTATCCGCATCGCCAAGCTTGCCTTCCACGCCAAGGAAAGTCCCATCCGGACACGGGACGAAGTCTTCAATCTTGTATCTTCATAGTCCAGGAGTCCGGCCGAAGGTATAGTCCGGCTATCCGAACACCCCCTAATCTAGGACTCCCTCAGTAGCCCCTGAACCAGGCTTCAATGACGACGAGTCCGGCGCGCAAATTGTCTTCGGCATTGCAAGGCGGGTTCCTCCTCCAAGTCCTTCATAGAAGATTGTAATCACCAAGAGTAGTGTCCGGCTCTGCAAAATAAGTTTCCACATATTGCCATAGAGAGAATAATATTAACACAAATCAAATCTGCTGACGTATTCTGCAGTGCGCCATCACACTACAGCCAAGTCCTTTACTCGAATCATTTTTTCTTTTCCACCTCAGCATGTTTTGCGAGGCGGTTTCCTTAGCACGTCTTGTCGAAGCAGAGATCGTGTACCCTTTTTACGGGATTCTCATTAATACGGACGTGGGTAACCCAACCGCGCCATTTATCACGGCGCTCGGGAGGCAAGCGAGTTTTATTAGGCAGATGGGGACGCATAACCGCATCCACCTATATAAGGGGATAAGGATCCACCCTATTTACCTACGCCTTCTTCCTCCCTTGCCTACCCATCTCTCGCGCACCCGAGCTCCAGCGCCCAAGCCCGCACTTCCCACCTCAACCTTCTCCAGCAATGTCCGGAGAGGGAGGCAAATGGATGGTCTCCACCGTTACGGAGGGCAAAATCAAGAAGCTAAGGAAGGCCGGGTATCTGTCCAAGGACATCGCGTACCGGCTTCCCGAGGAGGGACGGCTTATCCCCACCCCAAGGCCCCATGAGAGGGTGGTATTTCTCCTCCACTTCCTCCGCGGACTGGGTTTTCCACTCCACCCATTTGTCCAGGGGCTCATGTTCTACTACGGCCTGGATTTCCACGATCTAGCTCTGAACTTCATCCTCAACATCTCGGCGTTTATCGTCATGTGCGAGGCCTTTCTCCGCGTCCGCCCCCATTTCGGCCTCTGGCTCAAGACTTTCAACGTCGAGCCCAAGGTGGTGAGCGGCAGCCAGGCGGAGTGCGGAGGCGCCATGGCGGGCAAGATGGCCAACGCCCTATGGTTCGAGGGCTCTTTCGTGGAGACCCTAAAGGGATGGCAATCCGGGTGGTTTTATATCACCGAGCCACGCGATCCGGAATGGACCGCGGTCCCTGAGTTCCGATCCGGACCCCCCATGCGGCTTGTGTCCTGGAAAGAGACGGGCCTGTCGTGGGGCGATGAGAAAGAGGTGGCCGGATTGCAAACATGCATCCGGTCCCTGGTGAACAAGCCAGTCCGGCTAGTTAATATAATCCAGGTTATGCTCGCCCGCCGGATCCTCCCGTGTCAACAACGGGATTTCAATTTGTGGGAGTTCGACCCGGCGCAGCATCAAACCCTCAGCAGGCTCTTCGACACAACGTACGAGGACGCCTGGAAGATGCTATTCAAGGGCGCCGAGGTTCCCGCATCCGCTTCCGAGGACCGCGGATACAGCTTGCAGCGTCACGCTAGCAAGGTATGCCATCTACACCTTTTACAGGATGTTAAGCTTTTTTCATAGATTGACTCTGTGCGGGATCTAAACTCCCTTACCTTTGACAGGCTTGGCGGGCGATAGCCGAACCAATTAACTGTCCGGCTCCGCTGCCCGAAGACCCAGCCCCAGCTCTACTAGTGAAGCTGCTGGCTCCGGCGCCTTATGTGGTGCCGGAAAAGAAGGCCAAGAAGAAGAAGGCCACGGGGACTCGAAAGAGTACCCGTAATGTGGTGCTATCGGACTCGTCATCCGACGAGTTTGAGACGCCCTCTTCCCGTGAAAACGAGGAGGAGGAAGAAGAAACCTCTCCCCCTCCAGCGGGGGGAGGAAAGAAAAGGAAGGCCGCCCCAGTGGGGGGGCCGAAGGGTCCAAGAAGAGGAAGACCCCTCCGCCGGACTACACCCCTGACGCCGACGAGGGCGAAGAGGAGTGGCCGGACAGGGCCAGGCGTCCGGAGAAATCGTAAGTGTTCAGATACCGGAGTAACTCATGATATTACTTTTGTTGCACAACTTCCCCTAACGTCGAATATAATCGTGCAGCCCGCCCCGGGCCGAACTCAACGAGTCGTCGAGCGGCTCCCTGGATTCATCGGACGTGAACTCCGTTCCGCCCGCTGTCTCCCCCCGTATTGCGGATGACGCCGAAGTGGCGTCGTAATGAGCTCCGGGGCAGGAGGAGGTGGTCCTGGAGGAGCCGCAAGGCGACCTCCCGGACTCCAGGAGTGAAGGGGACAAGACCCCCCAGGGCTCCAAGTCCGGCTTTAAGCCGGACACCGTGCCGGAATCTTCAACAATTCCGGACCACGGCAGGCGAACTCCTTCCAAGAGGAGCAAGCCTTCTGAGCTGGCAGCCTCCGTCCAACCGGAGGCGCCGGACAATCTGCTGGAGGTGCTTGAAGGCGCCTCCATCGACGAGGAGCACCGTACTATTATGAGTATGGTGATCCAGAAGGTTCAGTCCGCCAAGAGCGGGCTGAGTGAAGCTTGCGCTAGACTCCTAACAGGCTTCGAGGTAAGTAAAAATATGTATAAATATTACCGCATAGACAGTAGCCCATGATGCTCTGTTTGGCATTCGGAAAGAAAAGCCGAATAGAGGATCTATTAAATTTCGCGGAGTCTAACAATAAAGAGTCAATATGCGTATGCAGGCTTCGCTGCTAGCCACCGCCGCACTGACTGCGGAGGTGGGTACCCTGAAGCAGGGGCTCGAGCGGTCTGAGCAAGAGCTCGGCCATGCCAAGCGGCAGCTCGAGGAGAAAGAAGGTAAGAAATACCTTATAAAAAGGTGCTTATAGAGAGGCGTGATTGCAAAAAATAACAGGATTGTACTGCTTATTGTAGGGGCCACGACTGAGGTGGCGACCCTCAAGAAGGCGTTGTCCGAGGCCGAAAAGAAAACGGCCGCGGAGCGCACCGAGCGAGAGAAACTTGGGATTCAGGTCGGTGAGGTGCAGCAAGAGCTTCAGGCTCTCGTGAAAAAACATGAGAGTTTGGAGCTTGAGTCAAAGACCCAAGCGTCCGAGCTCGCGACGGCCCTTGAGACTGCCAAGTCTGCCAAGGCCGAAGCCCAAAAGTCCCTCCGAGAGTTGGAGGATATGAAGAAGATAGCAGCATGTAAGGCATTCTTTATGCAAAGCAGAAATATAAAAGTAAACTACTTGTTACTTACCCGAATCCGGAGTTCTCCAGGGGCATTCGCAGATCTTCCCCGCAGCGTATCCGATGCCACCGCATTCTACCGAGCTGAAGAGGGCAGCTCGATGTAGAAGGTGTTCTGGTCTCAGTATGCTGAGGCCGGACACCCTGTGCCCTTGAGCGACTAGCTGAAACAGCTGGTCGAACTCCACAAGGCGGCCGAACAGGCCATGAAGGGCTTCATAGTTCGGCTGTGGCCCGGGGAGGCCCTGCCTGGGAGCTACTTCGGGCTGGTGCGGCGGCTGGTGGAGGCCTGTCCAAGGCTCGAGGTCATCAAGCGCTCCGTCTGCATCGAAGGTGCCCGTAGGGCCCTTACCCGTGTAAAGGTGCACTGGGGTAAGCTAGATGGTGAGAAGCTTGTGAAGGACGGGCCGCCGCCGGGGAAGGAGCATTGCAAGCCCGAGAACTATTACAAGGATGTTCTTGCAGGTGCCTGCCTTGTGGCAGATGAATGTACCAAGGATGTAATTTTTGAATAAACTCACTCGTTTTTATCCTGTGCGCTGAAAACTTGTTCATAGGCGCTTAAGCAATGCTTGTTGAATTTAAAATATTATTTTCTGTGCGGCCGTTTATCAAAAAATTGAGAGATGGCCAGTCGTCGGCTTCTGCCCCCATGCCAGTAGTGCTGGGGTGTTCGGGGATAAACCTGAGCACTCTTTTTCCCATAGTTGGGTCCTTCGAGGGAGGCGCTCAGCACAACGAACCAGGCAATCGGACTATAATGCTTGAACACTCTCACTTAGCCATAGAACTCTATAATTTTAAATTTCAGCGAAGCCCCTAGTTCGGAAGACCGAGTTCGGGGCGCTATCCACGCCTTGGCTGGGGTTATCCAGCTCCTCGCTCGAAGCGGCATAAGCCTTTAGGGACTTGAAAAACCTCTCGAATAGCAACCGGTCTCTCGCCTCATCATGACAGTCAGTTTTAGCTTTCTCCACTGAGGTGCTTAACCCAGCTCAACCGGGGCACAATCGCAGTGGTTCTCCTAGTGCTACCTTAGCCGATATAGCGGAACGTAAGGCACCAAAACATAGGAGCCGGGCAAACCCAACTATTGACCCAAATCATGATTCGGAGCCGATGCATATAGTGCTATAAGTTCGGGGTGCCACACTTGTGAAAGTGTACGGACTTCTCACGCCATATTGAAGGGTACTGAAGCCCCCAGCGTACTTGCCGTACCACAGTGTACGGGTGCAACATGTCATTAATGAACATATATATGAAAAGAGTAATGCAGAAAATAGACAAAAAGCTAAGCATTGTTTATAAAGAGGCTGTTTATCAAAGCCGAACGATACAAATAGTGCGGTAAGCAAAAGATATTGGACTATTCAGTATGTCCTGACCAGGGGTAGGCCGCGGAATTTTATTTAAAACAGGTATACCACTCGTAACAGAGACCACCTGGGGGTTCCATGATGCGGCATGGCTTGTCTGCCTCCCTGGATCTTGCATCATTTGTGCGGCAGTCGAATTGCCGAACAGGTCGTCCGAAGTATGGAGTCCTGAAAGTAAGAAAAAAATAAAAAAATGAATCCGGCAGCCCCTGGTACGTTTTAAGACGTATTTTGGGCGTGCCGTTATTGTGCCCCTTCCCCTGTGCCCATGGTATTTCAAGGGCATAGTTATGTACGTGAGGTACTGGTTTCGCTATGTCGCGAAAGCTGGGGTTGGGGCCGCATTGCTACGCTTGCTCAGAGTGTGTCAGGCGGTCCTGCTGTAGGTTACTCCGGGCGCGCTTGGCAGTGTCTGGCTTTTTAATGGCCGGACTGTAGAATTTCCTAAGAAGGCTACTTTGTACCTCCGCTGCGAGAGCCGCCATATGCTCCTCCGTACGGAGGGAGCGTTCGGTGTTTCCGTTGACCGTGATTACTCCTCGAGGGCCTGGCATCTTGAGTTTGAGATATGCGTAGTGCGGCACCGCATTGAATTTTGCGAATGCGGTTCGTCCGAGCAGGGCGTGATAGCCACTGCGAAACGGGACTATATCGAAGATTAACTCTTCGCTTCGGAAATTATCCGGGGATCCGAAGACCACGTCAAGTGTTACTGAGCCTGTACAGTTGGCTTCTACACCTGGTATAACGCCTTTAAAGGTCGTTCTTGTGGGTTTGATCCTTGAGGGATCTATGCCCATTTTACGCACTGTATCCTGATAAAGCAGGTTCAGGCTACTACCGCCGTCCATGAGGACTCTTGTGAGGTGAAATCCGTCGATGATTGGGTCGAGAACCAATGCAGCGAAGCCGCCATGACGGATGCTAGTGGGATGGTCCCTTCGATCAAAAGTGATCGGGCAGGAGGACCATGGATTGAACTTTGGGGCGACTGGCTCCATCGCGTATACGTCCCGTAGCGCACACTTCCGCTCCCGCTTGGGAATGTGGGTTGCGTATATCATGTTCACTGTCCGCACTTGTGGGGGAAAGCCCTTCTGTCCATTGTTGTTCGGCGGCTTGGGCTCCTCGTCGTCGCTGTGCAACCCCTTGTCTCTGTTTTCGGCTCTTAACTTGCCTGCCTGCTTGAACACCCAACAATCCCTGTTAGTGTGATTGGCTGGCTTTTCGGGGGTGCCATGTATCTGGCACAAGCGATCGAGTATTCGGTCCAAACTGGACGGGCCCTGAGTATTCTTTTTGAATGGCTTTTTCCGCTGACCGGATTTATAGCCTCTGAATCTGGCATTGACTACCGTGTCTTCATTGCTGTCACTGTTAACGCGGCGTTTTTGTTTGTTCCGACGAGTCCTGCCACTTTTGTCCTTGGTATCCAAATTACCAGGGTTTTTTGATAAGTTGTTACTGCGAGCTAGCCAGCTGTCTTCTCCCGCGCAAAAGCGGGTCATGAGTGTCGTGAGGGCTGCCATGGATTTCGGTTTTTCCTGTCCCAGGTGCCGGGCAAGCCACTCGTCGCGGATGTTATGCTTGAAGGATGCTAGCGCCTCTACGTCCGGATAGTCGACTATCTGGTTTTTCTTTGTTAGGAACCGTGTCCAGAATTGTCTGGCTGATTCTTCTGGCTGCTGAGTTATGTGGCTTAAGTCGTCGGCATCCGGCGGCCGCACATAAGTGCCCTGGAAGTTATCGAGGAATGTGGCTTCCAGGTCCTCCCAAGAACCGATTGAGTCTGATGGCAAGCTGTTAAGCCAATGCCGGGCCGGTCCTTTAAGTTTGAGCGGGAGGTACTTGATGGCGTGTAGATCATCGCCGCGTGCCATGTGGATGTGAAGGAGATAATCCTCAATCCATACCGCCGGGTCTGTGGTGCCATCGTATGATTCGATGTTTACGGGTTTGAAGCCCTCTGGGATTTTATGATCCATTACTTCATTCGTGAAGCATAGCGGGTGTGCGGCGCCTCTGTACTGGGCTATATCACGACGCAGCTCGGAAGAGCTATGTTTGTTGTGTTCGGCCCGGCCGGATTTGTTGTATCTGGAGTGAAGATTATTGTCACATGCCGCAGGGCGCTTGCGCGATCCGTAGATCGATCTTGTTTGTCTTGCCTTATCCTCCAGTATGTCTCGCAGGTCGGGTGCATTTTCCCGTGCCTTAGTTGTGCGGCGTCGGGGCATGGCTTGGGTGGAGGGCTGAGAGGCCTCTCTGTCGCGGCCGCGGGGTGGCCGGTCTGCCATGTCGTGCGCTGGTGATGTAGGTGCTTCCTCCTCTGATCGGGGTAGCGGCCTGCGCTTCGGGTAACTCTTGGAGGGGCGTTCGAGTTCATACTCTTCGGCCGCAAGGACTTCAGTCCATCTGTCAGCTAGCAAATCTTGGGCAGCTCTAAGCTATTGCTGCTTTTTCTCGAGGCTGCTTGCCGTGGCTAAAAGCCTGCGTTTAAAACGCTCTTGTTCGGCGGGGTCTGATGGTATGACGAATTCATCATCATCGAGGCTTGCCTCGTCTTCGGAGGGAGGCGTATAGTTATCATCCTCGACCTCTTGGTCTGCCGCTCTCTCATGAGGGCTGGCTTCTCCATCTTCCTGTGCCGAATCTTGCTAAGGTGGGTGTTCTTCGGCGCTGTCTGGGGTAGTATTATCTCCCGTGCCGGAATCACCGTTTTTTCTTTGGCGGGATTTAGAGCGGCGCCGCTGACGCCGGCGCTTTGGCTGTTTCTTGGGGGCGTCATCCCCCACTATTCCATCGCCATCTTCGTCTTTTGGAGTGTCCACCATGTATATGTCATATGACGAGGTGGCCTTCCAGCGCCCTACAGGTGCTGGTTCCTGTTCGTCTCCTATATCGTTGTCCATGCCGTCGATGTCTTCAGAGCCGAAGTCAAGTATGTCGGTTAAATCGTCGATAGTGGCTACAAAGTGGGTGGTGGGTGGGTTTTGAATTTCCTCACCGTCCGTATCCCACCCTTGCTGACCGTAGTCCGGCCAGGGCTCTCCTGATAAAGAGAGAGACTTAAGAGAATTCAGGATGTCGCCAAAAGGCGAATGCTGAAAGATGTCCGCTACGGTGAACTCCATTACCGGCGCCCACTCGGATTCGATTGGCAGGGGCGCGGGGGGCTCGGAGTTCGGAGAGGGTCACGGGCCATGCGGAGTGCGGGGCTGGAGTTCGCCTCGATCGCCTCTGAGATCGCAGCCCCTGAGGCAGCGTCCAACCGCTGATCCTCGATCGGCGCAGTAGGTTCCGGACCAATGGTCAAAACCGATGCGTGTGCGGCCTCCAAGAAGCTGTTCGGCAGCAGAGCTATATCATGCCCATCGAGACAGTGCGGCACGCTTGGCTGTGGCTCGAATCCGTCGAAGATCAAGTCTCCGCGGATGTCAGCCGTGTAGTTTAGGCTTCCAAACCTGACCTGATGGCCAGGGGCGTAGCTTCCGATTTGCTCAAGGTGGCCAAGCGAATTGGCCCGCAGTGTGAAGCCGCCGAAGACGAACATCTGTCCGCGGAGAAAAGTCTCACCCTGGAACGCATCATTGTTGATGATCGGAGGAGCCATCGGGCCTAAAGGCAACGATACAGAGGAACTCTCAATGAAAGCACCAATGTCGGTGTCAAAACCGGCGGATCTCGGGTAGGGGGTCCCGAACTGTGCGTCTAGGCCGGATGGTAACAGGAGACAGGGGACACTTTGTTTTACCCAGGTTCGGGCCCTCTCGATGGAGGTAATACCCTACTCCTGCTTGATTAATATTGATGATATGGGTAGTACAAGAGTAGATCTACCACGAGATCAAGGAGGCTAAACCCTAGAAGCTAGCCTATGGTATGATTGTTGTGTATGGAGTTGATTCTGTCCTATGGACTACAACCCTCCGGTTTATATAGACACCGGATAGGGTTAGGGTTACACAGAGTCGGTTACAATGGTAGGAGATCTTGAATATCCGCATCGCCAAGCTTGCCTTCCACGCCAAGGAAAGTCCCATCCGGACACGGGACGAAGTCTTCAATCTTGTATCTTCATAGTCCAGGAGTCCGGCCGAAGGTATAGTCCGGCTATCCGAACACCCCCTAATCCAGGACTCCCTCAGTAGGAATGGAATATCTTGGTCTCAACACAAGTGTAGGTGGTTCTCTCTCAGAAAATATAGGTTGGAAGTGTAGGTATGTTCTGATGGCTCTCTCCACGAATGAAGAGTGGGTGGAGGGGTATATATAGCCTCCACACAAAAACTAACCGTTACACACAATTTACCAATCTCGGTGAGACCGAAGTGAAAGACTTGGTCAGACCGATTCAGCAAACCTAGTGACCGTTAGGGTTTTTGGTGGGACTGAGATGCAACTCGGTAGGACCAATATGGTTAGGGTTAGGGCATAACGTAATCTCGGTGTGACCGATTACACAAACTTGGTGTGACCGATTTTGGTAATAAGCTAACCATAGAGTTGGTCAGGTAAACTCGGTGGGACCGATCGCTCATTTCGGTGGGACAGAAATGTTACGAAGGAGAAACAGAGAGTTTACATTGCAATCTCGGTGGGACCGATCACTCATCTCGGTATGACCGAAACATTACGAAGGGAAACAGAGAGATTACAACCCCATCTCGGCGTGACCGAAATCCCTATCGGTGAGACTGATTTTCCTAGGGTTTGTGGCAGTGGCTATGACATTTGAAACTCGGTGGTGCCGGATAGAAAGAATCGGTAGGGCCGAGTTTGACTTTTGGTTTAGGTCATATGTGGATGTGGGAAGGTAGTTGAGGGTTTTGGAGCATATCACTAAGCACTATGAAGCAAGAACCTCATTAAACAACACCTCATCCCTCCTTGATAGTATTGGCTTTTCCTATAGACTCAATGTGATCTTGGATCACTAAAATATAAAATGTAGAGTCTTGAGCTTTGAGCTTGAGCCAATCTTTTTGTCCTTAACATTTTGAGGGGTTCACATTCCTCATCCATGCCATGCCATACATTGAGCTTTTCCTGAAATATTAATCTTGGAATAGCATTAGCTCAATGAGCTATATGTTGTTAGGAATTACCAAAACCACCTAGGGATAGTTGCACTTGCAAGCTCAATTGAAGCAGATTGCAAGCCTAATTTCAATCTTCTGTAAGTTTGGGGGAGAGGTAAGGTAGGGGATCCACCTGCTCCGGCTCCGGTGGCGTGCTGGTGGGCAGGAGTCTAGTCAAGCATTCCCATCTCGCAGCATGGCGTGGATCTCCTGAATTCACTTCTCCTTTCGCCCATCAAACAAACGCAATAGGCGCCTCACTGGGGTGGGGCATCTTGTGCTTCTCTGAGAAATCTCCTTCGAAGTAGATCCGCAGGGCTAGATTCAGCAGCTCCCAATCCACATGATCCTTGCACATCCGAGCATACCTGCACAAGTGAGAGAACGGATTCGGTCCCTCCTCGGCTTACTCCCTCACAGCTTCCTCCTCTGCTTCCCTCCATTCACGCGTGCACTGGGTCCAGGAGAGAGCGTCGTCGCGGATCCGCATCGCCCGCTCGCTCCATCTCCTCCCTCGAGTCTCCCGCAGCACTGCCGGCGTGACGGAGTCGAGCGGCTGGAGCATCCGCGGGAAGGCTTTGTAGACATGTGGGAGATGCATCTTGTACATCTGCCTGTCTTCCAGCCATTCCCCCGTGGATATGGTCGGCGACTCCATGGGGCGTGCGAGCGGACTTGCTGAGGGGGGGGAGGCGCGCCCGGAGTCAGGAGGCGGGGGGTGGCGGCGAGATCTATTTGCCAATTACTATGTGAACTAAACAGTCAACATATAAAATAATTTAAATATATATAATATAGTTAGAAGGGAAACATAAGTTGGACCTGGCGTTCCTATTCTTATATAGAAAAATAGAACAGACCTCTGCGTTTTCTTCAAAAAAATACATAAATTGGGATGCCAAAAATAAAACCTCGGATGGGAGGACCATAGGCCGGTCGATACATGACGGCCCTAAGAAAATACAAACAGGCCTATGGACCTCCCATCCGAGGTCGTGGGCTGCGCATGTTAAAAATGAAAGCCTAGACGGGGCAGCCCAAAACCACGTCCAACACTTGCCAAAACTCCGTCCCTCGTTTTCTCTGTGTTTCGCACACTCGACATTTTGTGGGCATTTTGACTGTGCATCATATGAAGATGTGCTATGCATGAATGTTGATCAGCATGATGTTAACTGGCTGGTAGTTCCATTTTTCGACCATGAATAAAACTTCCAACATGATGTTAACCATGTTTGAAAAGGCCGTGTTAATATAAATGCTCTGCCTCTGAAAGTTGCAGTTTCTTATCTAAAACTAAACTTGCAGTTTCTTATCCGAAACTGAAACTTGCAGTTTCTTCTCTGAGAATCACATTGTCTGCACTTTATACTCCTATGAAACTACATTTTTAAGTGCTAAAAATAGATCTCTAGAATTCATAAAATACTTTATATGCTCAATACTGCAAATCTGAAATTCAAAAGACATTTATATCTGAAAGTACTCTCAAAATACACAACACAAAACACAATTCACAACCTGCAAATACTGAAAACCCTAAGCTCCTCCTGACAATTCACAACCTGCCCGACTATTGGGCTGGGGGGGCAGCCCCCTCCTATTCATGGGCGGCATACAGCCGCCCCGTGAGATGATGTGAACGGTGAGGGAGACGATGGCGGGGAAGCGTCGTCGGGCCAACTGCTTTTCTCCTCTTGCAGTTGGGTTCGGTCGACGAAGACTCCACCGGCTCACTCTGGCAGGACACCCTCACAAACGGCACCCTGTAGATGCTCGATCCTTCAATCTCTGGTGGATGCTCCATCTGGGATCGATACTCCCACCACTGCTCCCTCACGATCGGATTCGGTGAATCTGTTTGCTCCATGGCCCAGAGGAGCAGCTCTATGTACTCCGGCGCGACTCCCTTCGGGAGTATCGCCGCCTTTTCGCTCTGTTGCAGATATTTGGCCATGGATGTCGCCATCGCCGCTAGTTGGTCCTTGTTGTCAAACCAAGATTGTATCTCCAACATCCTAGCTAGCTTCACAGGGTCGCCGTCTGCGATCCTCACGTATCGGTTGTACTCCTCCATCGATCTACTTCTCCACAGCACCTTCACTCGCCGGCGGTGGTTTTTGAATGGAAGAGGAGAGGAGCAGCGCTGGTTTTGGATTAGAACGGGAGAGGAGCGACGCTAGTTTTGGACTGGAACAAGAGAGGAGGGGCGGTGGTTTTGAAATGGAAGAGGAGAGGAGCGGCGCTGCATTTAGATTGGAACAGGAGAGGAGCGGCGGTGGTTTAAGAGGAGAAGAGCGGAAGAGCGGCGCTGGTCTTGGAAGTATTTTTTTGTTGTTTTGCGTATTTTGGGTCAAAGTTTGACCATGTACTGTATTTGACAAGCAAAATGTGAATGCATGTCACCAAAAATTGTATCGTTTGGTTCGTATCTGAATGTACTTTCAAATTATACTCCCTCCATTTTTGTATACAAGGCCACAAACTCATATTACAGGTACCAAGGTAACAATCAATGCTATGTTTAAGTCAATGTTGCAAGCTAGCTTGTCACCTTGATTCTCGTGTTAATTAATGTGGTTTTTCTCTCCCAAGCACAACAAGCCAACCCTCTTACTCCTCGTTGGTTGATTGATGTTGGGAATGCAAGCTAACCTTCTCACTCCCGCATGCACACAAGGGATATTAATGTCCTCGGGTGCTAGTACGAGGCAAACACCATCAATTTTGCCTCGATTAATGTTAGTGGCCTTGTATAGTTGCAATTGTAATTTTGATAGTGTCCTTGTATACAACATATAACATATATTTTATGTGCGAAAATCATGGTCAATTATGACCCAGAATAAAAGGGAGACTAGTTAATGTGGGGTCGCTTTCTTAATTGAAGGGTAAATTGATTTTGATTTTGATCCAGTCAGAGCACGCCGGCCCTCTCGTGCAATCCTAAATCGTTGCCGCACGCTCCTCTCCCTCTTCTCCATTGCAAAACCACCTCCTCTCCTCTCCATCATCTCCATTCCAAAACCACCGTCTCGCCTCTCCCTCTTCTCTATTGCAAGACCACCGCCTCTCCTCCGTTTTCTGGACACTTTGCTCCATGGCACGGGCACAATCCATGGATACAAAATTAGTATATTGTATACTATTTAAAAGTCGAGGGCAGGGCTTTTCCTACGCGGTAGGCAGCGGGGCAGTTCCGCCTAGTCGGTTCGACAGAGACGCGAGAAGACGAGGGAGTAGGCTGCTACAAACGTAGGGCTGTGTGATTTGACAGCGAGTTACTGTTGGATAGGTGGGGCCCCGTGATTTGACATGCCATTATCATTTTAACTGCGGCGCTACGACCGGCGTGAGTCTCCCAGATTCCTGACCACCTCCACATAGGTGCCTCTCCCAATGCTCCACCATGTAGTAGAGGCTGGCTCTTGCATGAGAGCCCACTTCTCCACTTTTTCCTTGCCTCATCTTTCCTCCACATATGCAAAAATGCCATGTAAAGCACACTATTGTACTTACTTTTACTTGCTCCTACAGGTGCTTAAGCTTGCAACATAGGCATAAAGTCTGATGTGGCAAGTTAATCAAGAAGAGAGAGACTAGTTTGGTCAGCCAAGGAAGAAACGGTGCTAAGCGCGTGTACCTAGGTGAAAAGACAATTTTGAGTCTATAGCTAATTAAATGAAGCAAACTTAGCAACACCATTTCATTGGAAGAGGTCACTCCTTGGCAAACGCAATAAATACACGCGCTTAGCACCGTTTCTTCCTTGAGTACAAAGAAAGAGATAGAGAGGAGTAAAAGATACACTTATAGCCAACCTTGTTGTAGTATGAGTGACTAAGTGATGACTATGTATGACATGCCAACATCAGCTAACCTAACGCACCGTGTTAAATCTCCAAGGGCGCGACCGCGCGAGCGATGCGACGATCGTGGTAGGCGCGACCATGATACAGGCTGCTGGCAGCCCTAGGATCTGAGATCAAACGGTCGCATGCTAAGTTGCTAAAAATTTGCAGAATAACCCTCCAGGATAGGATATTGACCCATAGGTCTAGAATCACGCCATGCAACCGTTCGATCTCATATCCAAGGGCTCTCGGAAGCCCGTATCATGGGAGAATGGAAAGCCACTACCCTGCCGTTCGCACGCTGGCAGTTCGCTCCTACTCGTCCCCGCACGTCCTTCAATACTACGGCGGTTCGCTCCTAGTCGTCCCGTCCATTCACATTACGGCAGTTCCACTAATCCTAACCCTCCTCCCAAATCCATGGCATCCCAAATCTCCATGATCGGCGGTGAGTACAAGGTTAGAACCATCACCGGCGATGAGTTCGACGTCATCTACACCCGTTCTTCCATGACGGTGAAAGGATGCCTTTCTCGCTTCAGACGCATGTTTGAAAACTCAGATGATGAGTGGGTCGCTGGGCTAGATGTTGAGTACACCACAGTCCTGGGACGAGAGAAGGATCTAAAGGACGAAGAGAAGAAGAAGCCCACCGTGATCCAGGTTTGCATACATAACGTTTGCTTGGTCTACCACATATGCCATGCCAACGTTGAGTGCTAGGATTTTAAGAACTTCCTCGAGAGAAACCTAGTCAAATTCGTTACTGTAGACTTTGGTAACGACAAAGAAGTTCTGCGTTGGATAGGCCTCATTGTAGGCAACACCTTCGACCTCCAGAAGAATCGGCTGGTGTCCTCTCGTCAGCCTTCAATGCTGACCCTGGAAGGAGCCATGGTTCATCCTTTGTATGGTAAACTGGAGAAACCTCATTACACGTTTCATCGTCATGCATGGCAGTGGAATGTACTAGATATTGACCACATCCAGTACGCTGCAATGGATGCTACCTTTGCTTCAATATCTACAAGGGTTGGATGAAGAGCAACAACCAAGTGTGCGGTTCAAGCAAAGAAGTATCGGCCAAGAGGAAGAGGGACAAGGACGAAGTCGAGGACGTGGACGAGGACTCTGAGTAAGGTGGCAGTGTCGTTGCTCATGGTGGTTCTAATGCAGTGTCTACCGGAATAGTTGCAAAGTTTAATTTCAGGTGTGCCTAATTTAATTTGAGGGGTGTGTTGTGCTGAGCCCCCAGCAGAACAATGTTATGTTTCTTCTCGTTACTTTAACTCTTCAGTACGTACATACTAGTATTTCTTACATTTCATCTTTTAGTTGGTATAGTACTACCACTCGTTTCTTCACATTATATACGTACAATATATATGGCCAACATCATATAGCCAGTAGTTTAGTTGTCAAAGAATTTCAGGGTGCTTAGTTTTGTCAAAGAATTCCAGGATGCTTAGAGGGTGCTTGGATCCAAGGGACTTATTTTAGTCTGACTAAAAATAGTCTCTTTAAAGGCTAAAGTTCCAAGCACCCCTGACTAAAGAGGGGCTAAAACTAGTCTTGATACTAAAAATTTTTAGTCAGGGGTACCCCTACTAAAATGTGGATTAGTCCTCTCTCTACTCATTTAACTCCTCTCCTTTAACACAGGCGAGTTCTGGATTGGAGGGTTTGGAGGATAATAAATGCTCATTAACTTGATTTTAGCCTTTTTAGTATTTGGATCCAAGCATGGGTGAGGCTAGCATGTTTTAGTCCCACTACTTTTAGTCATGGGACTAAAACATATCCAAGCACCCTCTTAGTTTTATTTCAGGGGTGGGTTGTGTTGGACACCATTATTGTGACTAGCCTTTTTAATAGTACTATATGCATAATTTGGCGACGAGCGCTCTCTATATGTACCACCTTTTTTTTAATTTCAAGTTTTGATCCATGGCACAATCCGTCGATACTACTACTGTACAAAAGTATACATTTTTTAAAAGGCTAGAGGGCGGGGCAGTCTAGCTTGGTTGGTTTCACGAGAGACGAGGGCCTTTGTGATTTGACGGCTCATTACTGCTGGAAGGCGGGGCCTTGTGATTTGACTGCTCGTATAAATGCACCGACGACATGATCGAGGAGGAGCAAAGAACCGTGCGGTATACTCAAGTTTTCCACTACAGTAGTACTGCGACGGAGGAGCACGAAACACGGTAGCCCAGTGCCATATAGCGATAAAAATGATCTAATTTGCTAGTCATCTCATTGTTAGCATTGTTCTATTCATTCCCTAAAAAAACATTGTTCTATTCATGCCTCGCAGAGAATGTGACATGTCGGCGGAACACCCGAAGCAAAAGATGAAAAACATGAGCAAAAGAAGAAGGAAGATTATCACTCCAAATGATCTAATTCGCCGCGGAGTCGTAACTGCTTCTTCATCACCTCCACGACCTCCATCTCCTTGCGCGTCTCCTCCGCCATCTTCATCATTGTGTCCATGACGCGGCATTTCTCAACGCGAGCCTTCATCATCTGTTCCACGGCCATATTACGTACCTTGACAGCAGCCGGGTGCTCGATGCGGAGCTTCGCCAACTCTTCCTTCTGTTCCATGGCGAGGGCCTGCAGCATCTTCATCGAGGAACTCCTATTCTCATGCAGCTTCTTCCAGCCGGCGTTCTTCTCCTTCAATAGGTCGATCTCGTAGCAGAGCTTCGCATTGTCCTCCCGAAGTCGCAAGATTTCGCCGGTCGCCTTCTTCTCCGAGGCAATGCTCTTCTTCAGCAGCATCACCAAGCCGGCAGTCAACTCCCCCTGCTGATTGAGCTCAGCGGGCATGTCGTCGAGGCTCTCCTTCAGTAACTCCATCAAGCCTTGGATGAACTCCTTCTGCTTATTGAGCTGATCGGGCATGCCGTCGAGGGATAACGACTCCAGCTCCGCCGGCTCGGCATGTTCGCATCCGCGGCTAGGGCGCTCCTGGGAGCCATTGCTTGCCCGTGAGAAATCTTTCGAGGTCTCTGCATGGCGGCGAGCCCTCTCTTTTTTTCCCGCAGCCTTGGTTGCCGCTCCCTTGTTACGAGTACTTCTTGACCTAGAGCTCTGCTCACCAGCCATAACAACGACAGACGAAGAAAAAACACTTATGAGGAGGAAAGGTAGAGTGATTTTCGGTTAGGTAGTTCCCCTTTTTATAACCTAAGTACTAGCACTAGTACTAATACTTGCATAGTGGGAAAACGTTCAGGTTTGGTACATACTACTAGTAGGTGTGAGCAGGCTTTCGAATGTGATGGGAACAAGGTAAAGATTAATTGATGGTTTTGGTTTCGAGGCCCGAAACGGCTCCCGATGAGTTTAGCGGAACATAAATTTCAAGTACTACACGTCTCAAATGCGTAAATATTATGTTACTGTCAAAAATTGGCACAAAATACGAAGGAGACCAATGGAAGTACTACTAGCAACCCACGATTTAACTACTTGCATGCACGCAGTGGAGTAATAATGTCTTTCTTCCGCCCTCACGTCCACTCAATTTGCATGCACTGCATTAATTGACCATCAATGAAGTGAACGACTTTACACGCATCAAATTATCACATGGGGTGGATCTTGGTACAAAATTGCGTCCGCCCGTGTACCCGCGTGTGCGTGCGAGGAATGAGTGCGTGCATGGCGTGCGTGCACATCTTCGCTTCGTGCATGTACCGCCAATATGGCTCAAGGAGGACGAGTACATTCTTCTAGAACCAGCAGCACGTCACTGTGATCAATCCATGCAAGGAGGTCGCGACAACGCCTACACATGTGCCACGTGGCTTCATGAACTGTAAGAGAGACACTGTGTAGCGTGCCATTGGTATTCTAATTTACGTGTTCTCCACATACTCGAAGTACTAGTAAGGTACACGTGCATTGCACGCATCAGATTTTGCAACCAAATTATGAATAAATACCACACTATAGCATGTAAGCTCTGAGTCATATATGCTGGATGTAGCCCTTCGTTTAATTCTTATAGTTCATCTCATTCAAAATCAATTAGTTTTTATAAAAAAAAGCTAAGAACACGGGAATAGGAAAAACATGGGATTATAGTGGAATGTCGTCTTGAATCCTACAGGATTGTACGAGTGTTTGATTGTGCACAGAAAAAACATAGAATTCTTTCAAAGAGATTTGAGTGGATGGGATGTTTCCTATGAAATCTAGTGCAAATGAATCATATGGAAAAATTCCTATGGTTTACAATCCTACGAATCAAACAACCAAGATAGGAAAAATTCCTAATGATTAGAATCCTCCAAAATTCCTTTGAGAATCCTTCGAATCAAAGAAGCCCTTAATCTATTTTATGATTCATGGAATTGTGCGTTGTAAAGCATAAAGTAAAAAACAAATAATGGCAATTCAACTAGAAAAAAGTTTGGGCAGTTATGATACAGAAGATTCTAGAACAAAAGAGAACCATGGTTGTTTTGAGGTTTGTGCATTATGCTTAAGTTCAACCACGGAGTCTGCTAGATTGTACATGTGGCAAAATCCGGTGGGCTAGAAGATGGTGCGAGGGGCCGAGTGGAGGGAGACTATGAAGGAATGCACAAGTGCGAGATCGATATTTAGAGAGAGGGGGCGAACACGTGCGCTGATGCGCGCAGTGGCGGAGCCATGAAAAATAAATGAGCTAGGGGGCCAAGCACTGCTAATCCTTTACGAGGAGGGTCAATTCATGAACTTAAACCATTTTTAGCAGCAATTGTCTAATGATCACATTCATATTAGCCTTGATATATACTGATGTTAGGGGGAGGGGGCAGGGCCCTTACTGCCCCCTGTCTTCGCCATTGTGCACGCGTATGAGAGATGAAGCGGAAGGAATGGATGATGAGAGGGGGACGTTGCATACATAATCAATGTGGGTGTATTATCTATATATGTTAATCCTATATAGAGAGGTATAGATTGATCGATGTGGACGTGGGAAAGAGGGTGAGACCTCACTGGATATATCGATTGATCAGTTTGTGTGGAAAACTATGAAAGACCTAGCTATATACACACATACATAGAGGAACATCGATCGTTGTGCATGCACGCGTGACAGATAAAGAATGCCCGATATGATGGAGAGGGGGATGTGTGTTGGTGTGTGCCTTCATGGGAGACCGACCTGACGAAAAAGATTGGATGTGTGCGATGGATAATGCCGACTGGTAGTGTGTGTGCATGCATGCACGAGAGAAAGTTAGCGGTAGAATTATAAAGAGAAGACTACTGTGTGGGTGTAAAAGAATAGCTGAATAGGTGAGGTCACAATCAATGTAAAGTTGAATTCAAATATTTGAATAAGAGATCCTGATGTTTGAAACCCATGCATGCATGAATATAACGGAGATATGCGCGGTGTGGTTTGGAAACGAGCATGTTGTAATGTATACACATTGAACAAGGTCAGACTAATTTGAATTTGAGATACCGATGGCAGACATCATTTGGCCACGTCGCATCCGTGCATGGACACACTATTCTAATTGGAGATGATGGGCGGCTTTTGCATCACATATCTATATCTATACCCCTATATATATATATTATATTTTATATTTTTTTATATTGTGTGTGGGTAACTTTAACTTTGAAAGATGGTCGTTGGATGAGGCGAATCCAATGGTCCAAAGATGGCAAATTTGAGCACTACTGGCCGTTGGATATCATCTAGATTCCACTAGATTTCGCCACATGAATAATATAGAAGACTCCATGGTTGAACTTAAGCATAATACACAAACATCAAAACACAAGAACTTCTTATTTGTTCTAGAATCTTCCGTATCAGAATTGCCCAACTGTTTTTCTACATGATTTGTCATTATTTGTTTTTACTTTATGTCTTACGACGCACAATTCCATGAATCTTAAAATAGATTAGCTTTCTTATAAAAACTAGATGATTTTGAATGAAATGAACTATAAGAATTAAACGAACATCTACATCATGCATATATGACTCAAAGCTTGCATGCTATAATGTGGTATTTATTCATAATTTGGTTGCCAAATCTCATGCGTGCAATGCACGTGTACCTTACTCTAGTCTAAATGGTGTTTGTTGTGTGTTGTGCGTGTTGAGGTGCAAATTGTCTTTTTTTGGGTACACGTTAAGCTTGGTCTTCCGAAATTTCAAGCCGCGCCTTGTTATGCCAAAAATTCAAGCTAGCGTCTCTGTCTATCATGCTACGAAACTCCCGCCTCTTCAACCTGCGCATTGTTAGCCCGAAATATTTAAGATATATCTTTTTCTCGTTGTGCTCGGACAACTCCCTCCATCTCAACCCGCGCCTTGCTATTCCGAAATTACAACGCGCGCGAAAACTCCCACCTCCTGTGAAATCCCGACACGCCAAATGCCTGTGGTACCCCTGAACCGAAAGAACCGCCTCAAATCGGTGGGGGTACTTTCGTAACTTACCCCACATTTCGGACAAGCACGTCTCTAAGCCATGGTTCCCCACTGCCATCCCATCCGCCCACCCATTCATACACCAAGGCCGCGAAAACCCGCGACGAAACCCCACACCCTGCTCCGTCCGCCACCCAGCCAGAGCCTCTTCCCCGACGACATCGTCCACAGCAACACCTCGACGTACCTCATCCACTGTACCGGATGAGGATCCGTCGTCGATCTCATCGTCCCGCCGGTTCAGCCACCCCATCCTCCACCTCCAAGGAGCTGCCCCGACGTTCCCCTCATCTTTCGTGCCACCTCCATTTCCACACCGCCGTCTTCACCTGCACCACTGGAAGAGCATCATCATCACCGTTTCCTCGGATCAAGCTGCGGCCTAATCGGCGCCACCAAAGAGGTTGTACACTAATCGCCGCATTTTCTTCTTAATTCGATCTCACGGTGCTGCCGGCGCTCGGTCCCGAGCCGACACGGCGCGGCTCCATCCACGGCGGCATCGTCGGCCACTTCCTCCACGACGTCGCTCCCTCGGCGGCGACGTCCACATCAGTAGGATCTGCTGCTGCTTTAGCTCTCGCTCGCACTGCTGCTCTGCTCTTGCTCTCGGTCCCCTGCCTGGTCTGCTCTTGCTATTGCTCTTGCTCGCGCTGCTGCTCTCGCTCTTGCTCTTGCTTGCGATGCTGCTCCGATTTAGCTACACTTCACTCCGATGCCGCCGGGGTGAAGGAAGAACCAGCCGCAGCAGGGAAGGGGGCTCGCCGGAGAGGTACCCCACTATCTATCTTAGGGTTCAGGATGGGGGCGGTGGTCGCCGGCGGTGGCGGGGCGGTGGCGTGGGGATCGCCGGAGAAAAAGCTCGGCACGGGGGGGGCCTAGAGGGATGGCCGGGGCGGCGGCGGACCGGCGGTGGGGAGTGTTTTCAGGGCGGGCGGGGCGGCCGGGGGGCTGCTGTTTGGCCGGCTCAGGGGGGTGGAGGTTGAAGATGAACCGCAGGCCCTTGATTTCATATCCAACGGCTGCAAAATCGACTGACCAAAGATGAAAAAGTCAGTCGACCGACGTGTAGCCTCACCTTGCTAGTGCGTTCAGTTTCGACAGCAAAATTCAGTTTCGACAGCAAAATTCAGTTTCGATAGTTAAGTTCAGTTTCGACAGTTAAGTTCAGTTTCGACAGTTAAATTCAGTTTCGACAGTTAAGTTCAGAGATGAGCGGCTGATGTATTTTACATCTAGCACTTTGTGGTTATGTATTTTACGTCATGTATTGGAGATGCTATTAGAATTCCACTCAGGTTAACGTTGTTCCTTGTCTCTCTTGTACTGCTTCAGCCTCGGCGTCGTACAACTCACCGGAGCTGCTCCAACGACGAAACCCTCCATCACAGCGGAGCCGTACCTCGGGCTCCATCTCCAGATGCCTAAGATCTTCTTCCCCTCCTCCGACAGCCAAGTTAGCCGGAGCATCCTCACCGGCCAACCCAATCATGCTGAGATCGACATGGCTTCGCCAAAGAGGTTGTACACTTGCTGCATCTCTTTTTTACTCTACATGTTATATATATATTGTCCACTGAGCACTCGTAGTAACGGGAAATACGATTATTTTATCCTACTATATGACAAGCAGTGAGGTACCAGGCAACTTAGCTATCCGTGATGGACTCTTTTGAACGCCATCATTATTTATCTCTGCGCGTTTGAGCTGTGCATTTGTCGATGGGCCTGGGAGTTGAGCTAGTATGGCAGTGGCATGGGTCCAAAGTAATAGAAGTAGCACAAAAACATTTTTTTAGTGTAGGATTTTCCTTGCTCAAGCCTGCCTACTAGAATCGCCAGTGCTTGAAAGGAAAAGTGAATGAAAAACATTGGAATTGGAAAGTTTCATATGGTACTACTTTTCATGAATTTGGTGCAAAGGAATGGAGCAAAGGAAAACTGTAGGATTTGTTCCTTTAGTGTCTCCTTGAAAGAAAAACCGTAGGAATTCTAATTTCCACTTCTCCTCCTTTTCATATTCCTATTCATCAAGCACAAGACTAAGAGATAGTAGCATAATAGCATTATAACCGTACATTTTCTTGTGGTTTGACTTAATCTCACCATGCTTTTTTGCATCCTGTGATCTTCCAATTGTTGTGAATCAAACACCCAGATTGGCAGAAATCCTGTGTTTTTAAATTCTCTGTTTTGCACGTGCATTCCTATCCTATTCCTGTCTATTTCCTATCCCTGCATTGTTAGAATCCTCAAATTCAAACAAGCCCTTACTCAATTACTTCTGTTACAGATATGTGTCAAAGAAAACCTTGTGTGGTTTGTCCTGCTCCTACGGCGCTGTGTTCCACCCCAGCTCAGCTGCTCCAACGACGGAAGGGTTCACCACAACACGGATCTGCTCTCCAGACTGTCTTTCGCCGCCTTAGATCTTCTTCCCCGCCGCCGGCAGCCATCGCAACTGCATTACCATCATCAACTGAGCAGATGACCTTGAGGACTACACGGGTCCGCAAGAGAGGTCGCACTCTTCTGTGTCTGCTTACATTATGTGTCGCTTAATATGATGACATGCTACATTATCATCGTGTTCACCTATTAGACTCCGAGTCAGGTCCAAACTAATGCTGAAACTTGAGTTTTTAAATGGTTGTGGGGTACATATTGGGGCAGCAATCAGTACTATCTGTCTACTATCTGGTTAATCTCCGATGTCTACTATGAGTTTCATGTTGGGTGCAAACAAACATTAAAGGAGCCATTATCTCTATTTTTTAACTAAAGCTATTATCTGCCCGCTATCATTGGTTTTGGGTCTATCCACAGTTTGCTACCATCACTCTGGATTTGTGCATGCACTCCTTACATAATCTCACTATGTTTTATTCCTATGAATGCCAGTTATTGTACACAATGGAACTGATCATGTAGAGCAAAAGAGACGAGCCTTGCGTGGCAATAAAATTTCATGCAGACGTCGTTCCATGGTGGGCGCAAAGGCAGGCCCCCCTCCACCCATTTCGGATCGTAATCAAGAGGAAGATAACTGTTATGAGGGGGATTTAGAAGGAGAAGACCACTCCTATTTACCCCATGAGGTCTTCGCTCTAACTTGGCATGCTGATGTTGGTAATATCATGCATATGGTGCCTTGCATTGCTTACTGTATACATTAAAGATGTCATCTGCTTAGTTTAGACATGCTTTGTGTCAATGCCATCTGTTTAGTTTCTTTATCGTATATGTGAATCATGCAATGCCATCTTGTCTAGCCAGGCATCATATATGTGAATTTTGCAATGCCACCCTGGTTAGCCAGTCATCTTATATGTGAATTATATCATGCCATCATTTTTTATTACGTGTTAAATTTGTCAACAATTTTAGTACATTCAATTACTCTTCCTGTGCATCAGCCATTTGGCACGGTCATGGAAAAATCTGGAGTGGAAACAAGGTCTTCAAAGCAGACAATGCTATCTGATGAAGCGCATGTCTTGCTGGTTACCGATAGCTCCTCAGAGGAGGATTCAGAGACAAATGACCAGTCATATCCCCCCCCCCCCCCCGAGGTGCATGCCCTAACTTGGCAGGGTTATGTTGCTCATATCGTGCGTACGGTATCTTGCATTGCTATGTCATTTGCTTAGTTTAGACGTGCTTTGTGTGAATGCCACCGGTTTAGTGTCTAATTACCATATATGTTAATTATGCAATGCCATCTTGTTGCAAGACATTATATATGTGAATTATGCAATGTTATCTTGTTGCAAGGCATTATGTATGTGAATTATGCAATGCCATACTGTTTAGGCAAGCGTCATATATGTGAATTATATCATGCCGTCCTTTTTTGTATTTCTCATTGCTTTTGTCGACAATGTTTGTATATTCAACTGCTCTTCCTATGCATTAGCCATTTGAATTGGTGATGGAGAAATCTGGAGTGAAAACAAGGTCTTCAGAGCAGACAATGCTACTTGCTGAAGCAGATATCTTGCTAGTTACATATAGCTCTTCAGAGGAGGATTCAGAGGCAGATGACTAGTCCTATTATCCCCCTGAGGTGTATGCTCAAACTTGGCAGGGTTATATTACTCATACAATGCATATGCTGTATTGCAATGTTTAGTTTTTACATCATATACACAATATTGAATGCCATCTCCATAGTTGACACATCATATATGCGATTGCCCTCTGCTCACTTCCTTGGTATATAAATCATATATTTGAATTATGGCATGCCATGATGTTTACATAGACAGCATGTATCTGAATTATGGCATGCCAACCCATTTTCTAAAGACATAATATAGTTATATCATCTCATCCTGTTTACATAGTCATCATATTTAAATTGTGTCATTCTATCCGTGAATTATATCATGCCATCATGTTTCCATCGACGGCATGTTTGTGATTTATGGCATGCCAACCACTTTCATAGACACATCATATAGTTATATCATGTCATCCTGTTTACAGAGTCATCATATTTTGAAGTATGTCATTCTATCCTGTTTAGTTAGCCATCATACATGTGAAATTGTGTCATGCTAACCTGTTTAATTAGCCATCATATATGTGAAATTATGTCCTGCTATTCTGTTTGCTTAGACAACATAAATGTGAATTATTTCATGCCCTGTTTTCTTCCCTACTATCCATTGCACCTGTCTATCTTACAATGTTTGTACATTCAATTACTTTTCTTGTTTATCAGCCATTTCAATTGGAGGGAGTGATGGCAGTATCTGTGGGAGTAAAAACACGGTCTTTAGAAAAAATCGTGCTACCTGTTGATGCAGATAGAACCACAGTTGTACTTGCCCAAGAACCAGCCCCACCACACATAACCCACACTCATGCAGATTGTACCCCTACCCAGTTGGACAGAGAACCAGCTACACCCCTTCTAACCCCAACCCCAGCAGATAGACACCCAGTTCCCATTGACACGGCACCGTCTCCACCACAGAGCACCCAAACATGAGCAGTTAGTAAGGCAACTGCAGTGCCCAAATCACGAGGACCACCACTCCGAACCCGAAGTCAACGCTTAAAGCAGAAGAAGAATTGTTCTCAGGTCAGGTTCCGTAGCTATGGTTCATACTAATTTGCTCTTGCATCACTGTATTTACTAATACCAACTAATTTCAAATTTGAAGGATGCAATTGAAACTCCAATGGCGCAACAGGTATGTTTTAAACCTGTTTCTTCAACGCGTTTGGCTGTTTGCTGTTGTAACTTGCTCTATGTTGATTTCAGTTTCAATTGAATAAACAGTTATGTTCTCATACCATGCACATTACAAGTGTTGTTATTGTTGTGTAGTTTCCCACACTTATATTCTGTCTATGCTGCTTTGTCTTAAATAGATATGATTCGAACTGTATCTATCTTGATTTGGCAACATAAACTAGAATGATATAGACCATATAGTGACCATACTATATAGATATATGTTTGTTTCATGCTGTTATCCTGTCCACCTTACTACTGAACTGGTTTACCAAAATGAGTTTCATATACTACATTGTAAACCTGAGATGTGTTTGTTTGTTTCTCTTTTAGAACGCGGATAAAATATTGGAGAAGAGTACCCTGTTATGCAATGGTAAAGGAAGTAATGCAGATAAGGTTCAAGATAGTGAGACATCCCTGTTGGTCTCCAAGAAAGCTGATAAAAACTATATTGAAGACACTAAGACAACCCCAATGTCCTGTCTTGATGTAGTGTTCGAGTTACTGGCTACCACTGCTGGCACCAGCTCTTCGAACTCATTGCCTGAATCAGTTTAGCTTCTTGAGTCTCAACTTAAAGTTGAAAGACATCGATCAGATGTTATGCGACAGGAAGCCAAAGGACTGAGGAAGTCCCTGCAGAATTCAGATGCATACTTTCTGGTGCAACAGCAAGCGCTGGAGGACTTAAGCGTCAAACAAGAGAAAGTTAATAAGCTTGCTAAGCATCTTGCCAGCATTATGGGTACCCAGGATATTGTTTCTTGAGCTCTTCTGAAGTGGTTTCAATTCTGGACTTGTTTTGCTGCGGCATTTATATGCGTTGTGTTCCCTATATTTGCACTGGTGGCGAACTTTGATGCCCAGTGGATGTAATATGTGTAATAGCCGTGATAGCCTAGTGTAAGTTGCTTGCTTATTTATTTCCTTGCTGTCTTCTTTATTTGTTTGCTTGTAGTCAGTGCAGTTCTTTTTCTGTGGTTTGCTAGTGGCTGCAATAACCTATTTTTTAAAACTAGGCCACAATAACCATGGGCTAATATTTACTGTAGTGACACTGGGCCTCCTACGGGCCGTAGAAACAGTGGGCCTTCTACGGGCCGTATAAACAGTGGGCCTTCTACGGGTCGTAGAAACAGTGGGCCTTCTACGGGCCGTAGAAACAATGGGCCTTATACGGGCCGTATCATCAATGGTCCTTCTACGGGCCGTATCATCAATGGGCCTTATACGGGCCGTATGATCGATTGGCCAAACATGGGCCAAACAGACCGCATTCTGGCCGTAAACGGGCTAGAGTTGGAATCATCCATTCATGGCCGACCATAACGGGCCATCATTAATAGGTCGTATTTGATGACACTATGAAAATGGCCCAACGTATTAACGGACCACAAACGGGCCGACTGTAACCACGGGCTGAATTTGGCCCACAAGCAGAAAATGACAGTAACGGGACGTAAGTAAACAAATGCTGGAAATGAGCCCAAGAATAAATGGGCTCTGAGAAGGCTGAAAGATAACATGGGCTGGAGATGGCCCAACGGAATAACGGGCCGTTAATGGGTATAAAGTGATACACTGTTCAATATGGGCCAGTTTCACCACGGGCCGTTAATGGGTGTAAAGTGATACACTGTTCATTACGGGCCAGTTTCACCACGGGTCGTTAATAGGCCAAGAGTTACATAGGGCCTCATATGGGCCGAAAGACGTCATGGGCCATACATGGGCCAGAAGTGAAAATGGGCTGGAATTATATTGGATGGCCCAGATGACGGTACTGGGCCTAATTCGGATAGGGCGTAACGGGCCTTGGGTTAGCGGGTTGTAAATGGGCTATATGCGAACAGGCCATTAACAGGCTTTCCATGGGCCGGCCCGCCACCTTTTGACCAAGTCAAACGGGCCAACCTTTTCAAAGGAATGGGCCTCTGTTGGGCCGTGCCACGTGTCAATGTATCATAGGCGGCTTTTGTCCAATGAGTGGATGACATATGTCCCGAGGATGAGCCGACACGTGTTTCCTCCAGCCAATGATGATTTTACACGTGGAAAATCCCCATTGGTCGGGGCTGTTAACGGGTTATCGGATCCAAAACCCGACCCGATATCTTAACGGCGTTCCATTACGGTGGATGCCACGTGTCGGTCACCCTTGACGAAAGCACTTCTATGACGCGTGATTTATCGTCATGGAAGTGGACACTTTCGTGATGATAATTTTGGTAATGTCATGGAACACTTCTATGACAGCACAGGTATGACTATCTTGATTCTGTCATAAATTTGTCATGGATGTACATGCATGACAAAAAACGCGACCTACTGTGACAAACACGTATCATCACGGAAGTGTATTTTTTTGTAGTGCTCCTTCTTCTTCTTATTCCTTGATCTTCCCCCTAGATGAGAGAAGGGTTTCCCCTCTGGTCCATGGCCTCCATGGCGGCAGAGGGGCGAGAGCCCCTCCGAGATTGGATCTGTCTCTCTCTATTTCTGCGTTCCCTGATTCTGCCCTTTCACCGTTTCTTAAATTCCCGGAGATCCGTAACTCCGATTGGGCTGAATTTTGGACACAATTTTTATCCGGATATTGGCTTTCTTGTGGAGAAATAAGGGCACCAACCGCCTTACGGGGTGGCCATGAGGGCCTAGGGCGCCCCCTGCCTCGTGGCCCGCTCGGGCATCGTCTCGCGTTGATTCTTCTTCCCAAAAATCACATATATTCCAAAAGAAATCTCTGTCAGTTTTTATCCCGTTTGGACTCTGTTTGATGTGGATTTTCTGTGAAACAAAAAACATGCAAGAAACAGGAACTGGCACTGGGCACTGGATCAATATGTTAGTCCCAAAAATAGTATAAAAAGTGGCCAAAAGTATATGAAAGTTGTATAATATTGGCATGGAACATTCAAAAAATATAGATATGACGGAGACATATCAGCATCCCCAAGCTTAATTCCTGCTCGTCCTCGAGTAGGTAAATGATAAAAAATATATTTTTTGATGTGGAATGCTACCTAGCATAATCTTGATCATGTAATCTAATCATGGCATGAATATTAAGACATGAGTGATTCAAAGCAATAGTATCATTTGACATTAAGATAATAATACTTCAAGCATACTAATAAAGCAATCATGTCTTTTCAAAATAACATGGCCAAAGAAAGTTATCCCTACAAAATCATATAGTCTGGCTATGCTCCATCTTCACCACACAAAAAATTCAAATCATGCACAACCCCGATGACAAGCCAAGCAATTGTTTCATACTTTTGACGTTCTCAAACCTTTTCAACTTTCATGCAATACATGAGCATGAGTCATGGACATAGCACTATAGGTGGAACAGAATATGATGATGGAGATTGTGTGGAGAAGACAAAAAGGAAGAGAGTCTCACATCGACGCGGCTAATCAACGGGCTATGGAGATGCCCATTAATTGATGTCAATGCAAGGAGTAGGGATTGCCATGCAACGGATGCACTAAGAGCTATAAGTGTATGAAAGCTCAAACTGAAACTAAGTGGGTGTGCATCCAACTTGCTTGCTCATGAAGACCTCGGGCATTTGAGGAAGCCCATCATCGGAATATACAAGCCAAGTTCTATAATGAAAATTCCCACTAGTATATGAAAGTGATAACTCAAGAGACTCTCTATATGAAACATGGTGCTACTCTGACGCACAAGTGTGGTAAAAGGATAGTAACATTGCCCCTTCTCTTTTTTTCCTTTTTTTCTCTTTCTTTTCTTTTTTGTAGGCTTCTTTGGCCTCTCTCTCTCTTTGGGGCTTCTTTGGCCACTTTTATTTTGATAGCCTCACAAGGGACAATGTGCAAATAATGATGATCATCACACTTTTATTTACTTACAACTCAATATTACAACTCGATACTTGAACAAAGTATGACTCTATATGAATGCCTCCGGTGGTGTACCGAGATGTGCAATGATCTAGCATAGCAATGACATCAAAAAACGCACAAGCCATGAAAACATCATGCTAGATATCTTACAATCATGCAAAGAAATATGACAATGATGCTCAAGTCATGTATATGATGATGATGGAAGTTGCATGGCAATATATCTCGGAATGGCTATGGAAATGCCATAATAGGTAGGTATGGTGGCTGTTTTGAGGAAGATATAAGGAGACTTATGTGTGATAGAGTGTATCATATCATGGGGTTTGGATGCACCGGCGAAGTTTGCACCAACTCTCGAGGTGAGAAAGGGCAATGCATGGTACCGAAGAGACTAGCAATGATAGAAGGGTGAGAGTGCGTATAATCCATGGACTCAACATTAGTCATAAAGAACTCACATACTTATTGCAAAAATCTATTAGTCATCGAAACAAAGTACTACACGCATGCTCCTAGGGGGGTAGATTGGTAGGAAAAGACCATCGCTCGTCCCCGACGACCACTCATAAGGAAGACAATCAATAAATACCTCATGCTCCAACTTCGTTACATAACGGTTCACCATACATGCATGCTACGGGAATCACAAACTTCAACACAAGTATTTCTACAATCCACAACTACCCACTAGCATGACTCTAATATCACCATCTTTATATCGCAAAACTATTGCAAGGAATCAAACATATCATATTCATTGATCTATAAGTTTTATTTAGGATTTTATGCCTAACCATGTGAATGACCAGCCCCTGTCATCTCTCTAAATAGATATAAGTGAAGCAAGAGAGTTTAATTCTTTCTACAAAAGATATGCCCATGCTCTAACAAATATAAGTGAAGCAAAAGAGCATTCTACAAAGCCATACTCAAAAGATTTAAGTGAAGTGCAAAGAGCATTCTATAAATAAACCAAGGACTATCTCATACCAGCATGGTGCATCAAAGAAAAGTGAAAACTATATGCAAAAGACGCTCCAAGATTTGCACATATCGCATGAACGAAACGAATCTGAAAACATATCGATACTTGTTGAAGAAAGATGGGATGCCTTCCAAGGCATCCCCAAGCTTAGATGCTTGAGTCTCCTTGAATAATTACTTGGGGTGCCTTGGGAATCCCCAAGCTTGAGCTCTTGTCTCTCCTACTTCTCCTCATATCGAGACCTCCTCGATCTTCGAACACTTCATCCACAGAAAACTCAACAGAAAGTTCGGTAAGATCCGTTAGTATAATAAAGCAAATCACTACTCTAAGTACTGCTGCAAACCAATTCATATTTTTTTTTGCATTGTAGATACTGTAATATAACTTTTTCATGGCTTAATCCACTGATAGAAATTGATAGTTTCATCAAAACAAGCAAACTATGCATCAAAAACAGAATCTGTCTTAAACAGGACAGTCTGTAGCAATCTGAACATTCACCATACTTCTGGTACTCCAAAAATTCTGAAAATAAAATTGTATAGAAATACAGTGCAAAAAGTTTCAGAACCGTTTGGCGTTCCAGTAAAAAATGTAAAATCGCGCACTACAGCCAAAGTTTCTGTCTTGCACCGCACAAACCAACAAGTAATGTAAAGATCCTAAAGGAAAACCTTGGCACATTATTTTTATTTTTAAACTTTATAAAAGCACACATCAGAAATAAATGACTCTCTAAAACTTCCGGGTTGTCTCCCTGGCAACGCTTTCTTTGAAGCCATTAAGCTAGGCATATAATGCTCAAGTAATGGATCCACCCGGATCCCAAGGTATATCAAAGCCAATTTTAATTAACAATGATTTGTAATTTAGTAGTGAGCACAAAGTAACATATATCATGTAATGACGAAGTCTAACTCTCTTCCTATGCATCGGCATGTCATAAAAGAACAATTCATGCACACATAGTAAAGGCCAATGCATAGCATAAGTAGTTTCTTGCAATTTTATCGTGTGGGAAACATAGAGAGGTGGAGATATAGTTCCTCTATCATAATAATTGCAAGTAGGATCAGCAAGCACATGCATATTATATCTATCAAAATCATCATGTGTAGTAGTAAAATGCAACTATTCAAAATAATCCTTAATAAGGGCAAACTTCTCTGATATAGTGTAGTCGGGAGAATTCAAAAAGATAATAGGACTATCATGCGTGGGTGCAATAGCAACAATTTCATGTTAACATAAGGAAGTATAGCAAGTTCATCTCCATAAGCATAATTCATATTGGCATCTTGGCCACAAGCATAGCAAGCATCATCAAAAAGGGATATTTCAAAAGAATCAACAGGATCATAACAATCATCATAGCATTCATCCTTCGGTAAGCACGAAGGGAAATTAAACAATGTATGAGTTGAAGAGTTACTCTCATTAGAAGGTGGGCACGGGTGATCAATCCGCTCTTCCTCCTTTTGTTCTTCGCTCTCCTCCTCATCTTTTTCATCCAATGAGCTCACAATGTCATTAATTTCTTCTTCCATAGACTCCTACAAAATATTAGTCTCTTCTTGGACAGCGGAGACTCTCTCAATAAAATCATCAATATCGGGATTGAATTCAAAATATTAGTCGCGGCTTGTCCCGTGCGGCACGACGGGAGGTTGGGGACGAGCTGGGAGGCGGGGCCCACCAGTCAGCGGGTGTGGGTGGGGCGATCGAGCGAGAGGCGTGGGCGGTCGATCGGCGCGAAGGGCGCTTGGGCGCGGGGCAGGCCGTGGGCCGAAAGGCGGAGCGGGCCGGCTCGTTTGCCTCTGAGCCGAACAGGGTTTCGGTCCAGGTGGTGCACCTGTGTTTTTTTCTTTTTTTTACAGAATGAAAACAAATTACATCATACGAAAATAAATAAAATTTACATATGCATATTATATATCAAAATGCTCAGAAAAATACCAAGAATAAGATGAACTATTTTCCAAGTTCAAATAAATTCCAAAAAAATTCATAAAACTCAAACAGTGCTACTGTTGCATTTAGAATCAGTAAAAATCATTTTTAAAATAGAAAAATGATTTCAAATTTGTTTTCTCCTAATTTTCCATTGAAGGGAATCATTTTACCCTTATTTCCATTTATTTATTTTTAGGAGAAAAATATTTTGAATAGAAACTCAAATAACTCCCAAATGGATTTGAATTTGGAATTTCAAACAACTTCAAATGGAAAATGAGTTTCAAATAACTTCAAGGTGACTTCCAATTCATTTCTTTGAAACTTCCAACTCTCTTTCTTCAAATATGAAGAAGTCATTTTATCTCACCTCATGAACTCATTGAGTTGCTTAAAGTTTCTAAATTTAAAATATTCCAAAATGGAATTCAAATCATTTTCAAACCCCTTTTCATTTCTTTAAATGGAAGAAGTCATATTATCTTCACTCTAGGGTTATGTAATGAAATGAATTTGAACTCAGGGAGATCAAAATGCAAGATGAGAAGTTTTGGGAAAGTCCTTTTATTCCCTCTCATTCAACTTTCAAAAAGCTTTGAATTTCCAATCATTTTCACACAATCAATCACACAACCATCAAATAAACAATCATAATAATTTATTTAATATAACATTCCAAAATTTAGAATTTTGGGATGTTACAAACTACCACCCTTAAAATGAATCTCGTCCTCGAGATTCAGAGAAGCTAGAAAGAAGGTTAGGTTTGGGGGGTCTCCTTGAAAATCCATTCATCAACACATGGTATGGGGTGCTACCACCCTTAGAAGCATGGTCACGGTTCCAAGAACACTCATGTACTCCATCTTTTGTGTTGATGGTGTCGGTCTTCTCATATTCTCCGAGCTAACTCCTTCACTTTTGCTCTTCTCGTAAGGGCATGGCCTTTTCCTCAAAATCAGGAGTCCTTGCATCAAAATATGATCCTTCGGAGACTGGGTCTTCTTAGCTGACATGTATGTCGCCAATGGTAAACAACTATCGTAAATATCATGGTGGTCAACAATTACCGGTTCCTCCTGCAAGAAATGGGTCTGGGATGAACCTCACAACATATCCTACGATTGGCACGGGTGCCTGTACAGGGTTTCCATCATCCTGCCATTCTAAGGCTTTTGGCTTGTCGTGTCGACACTCTTCTAGGGTTTTAAGGCTCTCTGATTTTCTATCAACATATGATAGCTCATGATAGAAGTCTCGGTATGGGGGCCAATCCATCCCGTACTTGAATCATTACCACATACGCAGATAGTGGATCACGTATTCTAACACTTGGGCGTCCTCACAAGCATTGTAGAACTTCTCTTCCCCATGAACTGGGTTCGGGTAAATCCATTTGTTCTGCAAGCCAAACAAAATCTCTATCACTTCTTCACAACTCTCGGGTTTACGTAACCTCCTATGAAACGCCTGCTGATGAACTCACAGCTTCTTCCAGAATTCTTTTCTTCAACAAGATTGTGCTTGTTTCCTTATCAAATCCTGGGTCCTGTGGGTTATGCCCACTTCAACACTTGTATAACTTTAACTCATCCTTGGAGCTACTATTGTTCCATATTCCAACATTACATCTCCTTTAAATCCAATATCACTTCATTCCTGCCTACTCTTGGGGTAACCATCATAACTAAAACAAAACTCCAACTCCAACTTTATATGGAACAACATTTTCCTTTCCATCGGTCAATTGTTCACACAGACAAGTATCGCCAAAAAAATGCACTGATTCATCCATAATTCATATTGTCTTCATATCAAATCCTTTATTACATCCTTAACCACTACTCAAAACTCAAATTTGAAAAGTACTCTATTACAAAAGCTGCCATCCACATAGTTTGGTATGGTCAAGCATTACTTCCATCTTTATTCATTTTCCCTTCTTGAAGATGCTTCAGTCCCACTATAATTGTGCGATGTGATCCTTCAAATCATCGATGTTTTGCTTCATCGTGGTGGCCATGAGCTTCATCTCCATCATCTCTGCATGCACCTCCCTCGGGTATTCCTGAGTGTGACGGAGTCTTGCTTCTAGTATTTCCCCAATCTGACATATGGCTTCCATAGAAGCTTCACGAACAGAGTCAAAGAATGTTGCTCGTGGTACTCGAGAAATGAAAAAGTATTGTCCCATAGTCTTTGGGCAAACTCCCTTCACACAGTGGAGGTGAACCTCCACATACCAAAGTTCAACTCCCTTCTCCATGAAAGGATAACCCTTGTAGACTGCATCTCCTTCAAGATGAATATGCTTCATCATGTCCTTTAGGATTTTTGGGTAATCCTGATCACTGGTCAGGGTCATGATCATTTCTGGGCCCTTCAGAAAAGAGGCATAAAGGGTTGTCATCTGCAGGTATAAGATAGAAGGGGTACTCAGGATAATGTATTTTTTTCCTTGGGTGAAATGTGGTTATTTTGGGGGAAAGGTTTGGGTCAGCTTGTCCATGGGTTCAAGGTTTAAGTCTGGGTGACATAGTGAGGGAGGCACTCACAATCAACAAACAACTCATAACATTTCATATGAGATTCCAAACACCTCAACTTTTATTACTTTACGAACTATTACAATTCCCATTTCATAACTCAACTCAACATCCCCCAAAATAAAAGAGTATTCCACATTTTTACATGCTTTATTCCGATATCAAGATCTCAACTACTCTGCTCAAGCTTTCCTCGGGTCTGAACATTCTCTGACAAAATGTCCTACTGCTTTGCAGCGTAAACAAATGGCGTCAGACAAATCCAGGGGCTTCCTGGTGGTTATCTTGGCTCCTTGGGTTCTTGGCTTCCTTGCTGGGCATTTGCTAGAGTAATGGCCTAAATCCTTGCACCTGTAACAAGTGATTTGACTCAGGTCCTTTTCTGCAGAGATTGGGTTGTTCTGGGGATACATGCTCTTTCTCTTCCTGGACTTCTTCGTTCCGATCAATTCTTCTATCTCATGTGGATCAAACTCCACTTCTTCTATCAGGAAGTCTCCCAGATACTCTTGGTTTTCCTTCATGCAATATTGTGAAAAATGTCCTTCTTCTCCGCATGAATAGCAAGCATTGGAGTAAAATCGGTTTAGGCTTTCTCCATCAGGGTCGTCAACATCTTCTTTCATCAACGGTTTTCTTAAACTTTCCCTGAGGGCTTCTTTCACTGCTTCCTTCTGCTGCTTGGTAATTTCTTGTACCTTGGGATAAATATGACACTGGGCAGGGTAGTGCGTAGTTCCTTCACACAAGAAACAAGTAACCTGCCTAGTTGGGCATTCTTCAGCTCGGTGATTTGCTTCATAACGAGGGCATCCATCCTTGTGTTCCTCATGGGTATGTCCCATCTCACCGCAAATCTTGCATGCACAAGGTTTCGTCATTTTATTGCCATAGGGCTTCTGAATAAGACGAGATCTCAGTAGAGTCGTCTTGAATTGCTCCCAAGTTTTTGCTCCGTTATATCCTTGTATGGCCTGATGCAATTTCCACCAGGTTGCAGCACTTTTTGTAAAGTACTGAAGAGCGTATTGAACCTCATACTTCCTTGCAACCAAATTGCTCCTGAAGTGATTCTGCATGTTTTGAATCCATAGCTCTGCCTCTAACTGAGTGATCGGTCCAGAGAATACAAGTCCATCTTCAGTCATCATCTATTGGGTCCAAGGGTTTTGGGATGAGATACGAGAGAGGGATAGAGAGATACACACAATATACACAATATAGTTTTGAGAATAAGTTTTATTTGTTGCTATCAGAAAACACACACAAAATATGACAGCTCACAAATCACCGCATCTAACGTGAGTATACAACAATGGTTTGGTCTTCTAAAGGTCACATAAATCTTGGAATTCGTCGGTGTCTTCGAATTCTTCAATTCTTCTAGTGTATGGTGAAGTTTGATACCTTGTCCTTCTCGGAGTGGTCTCATCAGTTGATCCTCTATGTGGTCCAAGGGAAAAGTGGTATTGGCTGACTATTTGAGGTAAAAGAAAAGATTTGATAAAGCTCGGAAAAGAAGAGAGGTAAAAGATCTTTTTGAAAATAAAGTTTTAGAAAAATCCTTTCCTAAGGGCTTTCCAGTTTCTATGGTTACGTCCTACAGTTAACCTGGCTCTGATACCATCTCTGTAGCGACCCGGCCTCAATCGGTCAAGCCTATGTGTATCCGTGCCATCCCTGGATCGGTATGCTGGCACACACAGTACATCAATGTATATATCAAAGTGCAATCACATGTATAAATAACGTAAAACTGATATATACCTCATAAGTCTCAGCGGAAACAAACATAAGGGTGTGGAGTCCATCAACGCCAACGGCAAGTTGAGTGTAGACCGTAACCCTACAACGTAACTCTTACTCACCGTAGAAAATTCCTGCAACATAAGACGTTGCAGCCCTGTAGGTCAGTGCATTGAATGTACTGGCAAGTCACATCATAAGAATAATGAACCTATTGTACATGCAATTTGGCTGGTGGAAAGCTCTAAGTTTAGTTTTTGCATAAAGCTAGTTTTTCCCTATTAGAAAAGATTGTTGTTCTACTACTACAAATTTGCATAGGATGAGTTGGCAAATCCAACTCCACCCGTCCCCAAGTTTCATTTATAACCCAACGGTTTAATTAAAGGTGAGGACATATCCCGGCATTTTCACTACTAGATGCTCAAGTTGTCCGTAACCGGGGACACGGCTAATCGATTAGGTTGAAAACTCTGCAGAGGTTGTGCACTTTTCCCCACAAGACTCGACCACCTCCATGATCGTAAGATCGAGACATAGCCTTTCGAAAATGTTCCCCCTTAACCCACGGATAGGCCGGTACACCTACATCATTCTACATCTGCTAGCCCATCCCGGAAGGGGTCACGCTAACTACTCAACTAAGCCAGAGCCCATATTGGCTTGTGGCTGCACACGTAAGCTTCTAGACATGAGAATACGATTGATCTCTTTGAGCCTGAGCGGACGGTCCACTAGTAGTGCACCACCATGGATTTCCCATGCGTGCCCCACTGTACTTTGCCACCATTCCCACAAGTTTCCGCCCAGGTAGTTCATTAATTAACTTAGGTCCTATTTACTACATTCTCACTCAAACTTTACAATGATCACTTCCCAATCCACGTCTACTTAGCATAGCAACATAAAATAAAACGATGGTGACAAAGTTATATGGTTCAGACCTACCTCAATGAACTACTGGGTGAAAAGCAAAGTCATACGGCACCAGTGTCCTACCATGTAGTCCTACCGCAAAGAACTAAGTGCATAATAAAAACATAGGTAATGAAACATGATCAAGATGCAACTTGCCTTGGTAATAGTTGATGAAGATAATATCGCTCTCAGAAATTTACTTAATAGAACTATTCGTCACTCTCCGATGAAAATCTATAAAGTCAAACATTGCACTCACATAAGCAATCATTTTAGAGAACCAAGAAGAACATGCAAAGTAAAAAGTCTTGGAAAAACCAAATGAACATACAACACACTTAACTATCACAAAATATTCTAAGTGCAACACAACATAGGCATGGGGTTCAGAATTTGTGATGTGAAGCATAGTGCATACAAGGCATACGAGTAAAACTACTATGGACAGATCCTAAGTGTGTGAAAATTAGTGTGATAATGGTCCAGGTGACAGGGTTTGGCTACAGTGACAAAACCCAAAAAGAATCAACTTCATCGGTGCTACGGTTTAGGAGATATGGCCAGTTGGAGTTTGAATTCAAACCTGAATAAATTCAAATTTGAAATTGTCCAAATGTTTTCAAAGTTGGTTCTCTGGATAAAGCTATTCGATACGAACAGTTTGCTGCTGGTTTCATCTAATTTGGACTTACGGTTGAAAAGATACAACTATCAGAAGTCCAGGGGCTAAACTGCAATTTCTAGGGACTAAACAGAAAGAAAGAAAATTGCGAGCAGGTCCTCGGCCACGTGGCTTCTTGCGGGTGGCTGGGCAGCGTTCGCTGCAGAAGCTATACGGCGAACGGCCAGCATTTAATAAAAACGCTAAAACGCGCGGCTAACTAACAAAAACCGGCTGGTGGTTTTTAAAAGAAAAACCGGGTTAACCGTGTACCGGTTCAACAAAACAAAAAAACACTAACCTGATCTAATCTAGGCCGTCCATGGTAGATCGAACGGGCGAGGGTGGGCGGTGGCTCACCGTGGGTCGATGACTGCCGGAGGCGATGTCGACGACGGTGGCAGCGGCTCGGGTCGAACGGGGTGGCGGCTCCGGCGGGCTCCGGCGACAGCGGAGGGGACAAGGAGATGCGGCGCAGTGTGGGCGACCGGATGGTGGTGACGGCTGGCGTCGGCGTGCACCGGACGGGGCGGAGGCAAGCGGCGGCTCCGGTGCTCTGGCGAGGGCACGCGTCGTCGGGGCGGCTTCTTCGGGCGACCTAAGCAACAAGGAAAACGTCAAAAATACGCGGAGGAGCATGGGGGTCCGAATGAGCATGGAGATAGGGATCGAAAGGGCTCACCGGTGACGAATTCGTCCGGCGAGGAGCTCGGCTCCGGCGAGATGCACTCGATGATGGCGACAGATAGGAGCGACATGGGGAAGTGTGAGCCGGCGGGATCGACAGAGGGGGTCGCGGGGCATTTATAGGCGCAGGCAGGGCGTCGGGGACCAGCGGATAAGCCTCATCCGTGGGGCTTCGCCGGCGGTTGTGGGCGGGCGCGTTCGTGACTTGTCCCGTGCGGCGCGGTGGGAGGTTGGGGACGAGCTGGGAGGCGGGGACTACCAGTCAGCGGGTGTGGGCGGGGCGATCGAGCGAGAGGCGTGGGCGGTCGATCGGCGCGAAGGGCGCTTGGGCGCGGGGCAGGCCGTGGGCCGAAAGGCGGAGTGGGCCGGCTCATTTGCCTCTGGGCCGAACAGGGTTTCGGTCCAGGTGGTGCGCCTGTGTTTTTTTTTCTTTTTTTACAGAATGAAAACAAATTACAATAGACGAAAATAAATAAAATTTACATAGGCATATTGTATATCAAAATGCTCAGAAAAATACCAAGAATAAGATGAACTATTTTCCAAGTTCAAATAAATTCCAAAAAATTCATAAAAGTCAAATAGTGCTACGGTTGCATTTAGAATCAGTAAAATCATTTTTAAAATAGCAAAATGATTTCAAATTTGTTCTCTCCTAATTTTCCATTGAAGGGAATCATTTTACCCTTATTTCCATTTATTTATTTTTAGGAGAAAAATATTTTGAATAGAAACTCAAATAACTCCCAAATGGATTTGAATTTGGAATTTCAAACAGCTTCAAATGGAAAATGAGTTTCAAATAACTTCAAAGTGACTTCCAATTCATTTCTTTGAAACTTCCAACTCTCTTTCTTCAAATATGAAGAAGTCATTTTATCTTCCCTCATGAACTCATTGAGTTGCTTAAAGTTTCTAAATTTAAAATATTTCAAAATGGAATTCAAATTATTTTCAAACCCCTTTTCATTTCTTTAAATGGAAGAAGTCATATTATCTTCACTCTAGGGTTTTGTAATGAAATGAATTTGAACTCAGGGAGATCAAAATGCAAGATGAGAAGTTTTGGGAAAGTCTTTTTATTCCCTCTCATTCAACTTTCAAAAAGCTTTCAATTTCCAATCATTTTCACACAATCAATCACACAACCATCAAATAAACAATCATAATAATTTATTTAATATAACATTCCAAAATTTAGAATTTTGGGATGTTACATCTCCCTAGCAACGCTTTCTTTAAACCATTAAGCTAGGCATATAATGCTCAAGTAATGGATCCACCTGGATCCCAAGGTATATCAAAGCCAATTTTAATTAACAATGATTTGTAATTTAGTAGTGAGCACAAAGTAACATATATCATGTAATGACGAAGTCTAACTCTCTTCCTATGCATCGGCATGTCATAAAAGAACAATTCATGCACACAAAGTAAAGGCCAATGCATAGCATAAGTAGTTTCTTGCAATTTTATCATGTGGGAAACATAAAGAGGTGGAGATATAGTTCCTCTATCATAATAATTGCAAGTAGGATCAGCAAGCACATGCATATTATATCTATCAAAATCATCATGTGTAGTAGTAAAATGCAACCCATCAATATAATCCTTAATAAGGGCAAACTTCTCTGATATAGTGTAGTCGGGAGAATTCAAAAAGATAATAGGACTATCATGCGTGGGTGCAATAGCAACAATTTCATGTTTAACATAAGGAAGTATAGCAAGTTCATCTCCATAAGCATAATTCATATTGGCATCTTGGCCACAAGCATAGCAAGCATCATCAAAAAGGGATATTTCAAAAGAATCAACGGGATCATAACAATCATCATAGCATTCATCCTTCGGTAAGCACGAAGAGAAATTAAACAATGTATGAGTTGAAGAGTTACTCTCATTAGAAGGTGGGCACGGGTGATCAATCCGCTCTTCCTCCTTTTGTTCTTCGCTCTCCTCCTCATCTTTTTCATCCAATGAGCTCACAATGTCATTAATTTCTTCTTCCATAGACTCCTACAAAATATTAGTCTCTTCCTGGACAGCGAAGACTCTCTCAATAAAATCATCAATATCGGGATTGAATTCATAACTCTCATAGCAATATTTAATTATAGCAAACAATTTAGGTCTATAAACTGAATCATCAAAATCTTCAAACTCTTTAAACAAAGATTCAATTTCATAAGCACCCATAAAAGCAACGAATTCTTCTATTTGTTCCACATCATAGTAATCATATATACCATTAGCATAACAAGCCAAGGTTTTATTATCATTAAATTTGCGTGAAAAGGGAAGGTGTGGAGCCTTCATCCTAGAGCAACAAGTATAATCATATCTCAAGCATAGTTGCCTAGCATACCAATACAACATATAAATTTGATCCCATAATAGTTTCCCTTTTTGAGTCTGGTGATAATCCCTAAAGTATTTGCGTTGATCCAATGTGTCTCCCATTATATAATTGAACGGGGTTTTCTCAGGATTATCAAAGTAGTACATAATATCTTTCACATAATGAGCATTGAGGGTTTTGGGAGGTTCCCCATCTCCATGAGTAGCAAGTAAACCTAATTTTTTTGGTATTTCGTGTTCCATATCTATAACTAAAGATAGAGAACAACTTAGAACAGCAAATAAAAATTACTTAGTGATAAAGCAAACAAGCACACACGAGGATATTCACCCCACACTATAACTCCCCGGCAACGGTGCCAGAAAAAGGTCTTGATAACCCACAAGTATAGGGGATTAATTGTAGCCTCTTTCCATAAGTAAGAGTGTCGAACCCAACGAGGAGTTAAAGGTAGAACAAATATTCCCTCAAGTTCTATCGACCACCGATACAACTCTCGCACGCTTAGCGTTCGCCTTACCTAGAACAAGTATGGAACTAGAAGTACTTTGTAGGTGTTGTTGGATAGGTTTTCAAGCGCGTAAATAAAAAGTAGGGGATGTTTAGATGAAGACACAACTAAGTTAGTTTTAGTAGAGAGCTTGTTGTCACACAAGAAAGTTATTTGTCCCTAGGCAATCGATAACTAGACCAGTAATCATTATTGCAATTTTATTTGAGGGAGAGGCATAAGCTAACATACTTTATCTTCTTGGATCATATGCACTTATGATTGGAACTCTAGCAAGAATCCGCAACTACTAAAGATCATTAAGGTAAAACCCAAGCATAGCATTATAAGGCATCAAGTCCTCTTTACTCCCATACGCAAATAACCTACTTACTCGGGTCTGTGCTTCTGTCACTCACGCCACCCACCATAAGCAAATCATGAACATATTGAGAACCCTACAGCGGGGATTCCTCACGCTTGCGCGACACGGAGAGCACCATAGGATAGCACCAATGATAAAACATGCAACTCAAACCAATCACGATCATCAATTAACCCATAGGACAAAATAGATCTACTCAAACATCATAGGATAGCCATACATCATTGGGAAATAATATATAGCGTTGAGCACCATGTTTAAGTAGAGATTACAGCGGGTAAAAGAGGGTTTACACCGCTGCATAGAGGGGGGGAAGAGTTGGTGATGACGGTGGTGAAGTTGTCGGTGTAGATCGTTGTCGCGATGATGGCCCTGGCGGCGTTCCGGCGCCACCGGGAGTGAGGGGGAGAGCCCCCCCCCCCCCCCCTATTCTTATTCTTCCTTGACCTTCCCCCTAGATGGGAGAAGGGTTTCCCCTCGGTTCCATGGCCTCCATGGCAGCGGAGGGGCGAGATCCCCTCCGAGATTGGATCCGTCTCTCTGTCTCTCTCTGTTTCTCCGTTCCCTGATTCTGCCCTTTCACCGTTTCTTAAATTCCCGGAGATCCGTAACTCCGATTGGGCTGAACTTTGGACATGATTTTTATCCGGATATTGGCTTTCTTGCGGTGAAAGAAGGGCACCAACCGCCTTACGAGGTGGCCATGAGGTCCCAGGGCGCACCTGCCCCCCTAGGGCACGCCCCCTGCCTCGTGGCCCCCTCGGGCATCGTCTCGCGTTGATTCTTCTTCCCAAAAATCACATATATTCCAAAAAAATCTCTGTCAGTTTTTATCCCGTTTGGACTCTGTTTGATGTGGATTTTCTGCGAAACAAAAAACATGCAACAAACAGGAACTGGCACTGGGCACTGGATCAATATGTTAGTCCCAAAAATAGTATAAAAAGTTGCCAAAAGTATATGAAAGTTGTATAATATTGGCATGGAACAATCAAAAATTATAGATACGCGGAGACGTATCACCGCACCGTCGATGTAGCAGACTGGTTCGGCCGCACCGCGGAAGCAGCAGAGATGTCCCGCTGCGCCGCAAATGCAGCAGAGATGTCCTCTCGCATCGCGGTAGCCTGGGAAAATGTCTCGCGGGCAGGCGAGGACACTTACAGGTGCATGCATGTGATCGTCCATAGACAGATGGATCAGATCTCTAGTTGGGTGAGGTTGCATGACGATATAACTTCAAATAATCATGACGATATCCAGGCAATGATCATTATATAGGCATCACATCCAAGATTAGTAGATCAACTCCTGCCTGCATCTACTACTATTACTCCACACATCGACCATTCTCCAGCATGCATCTAGTGTATTAAGTTCATGGAGAAACGAGTAATGCAATAAGAACGATGACATGATGTAGACGAGATCTATTTATGTAGAAATAGACCCCATCTTGTTATCCTTGATGGCAACGATACATACGTGTCGGTTCGCCTTCTGTCACTGGGATCAAGCACCGTAAGATCGAACCCATCACAAAGCACCTCTTCCCATTGCAAGATAAATAGACCAAGTTGGCCAAACAAAACCCAAATATCGGAGAAGAAATACGAGGCTATAAGCAATCGTGCATATAAGAGATCAAAGAAGACTTAAATAACTTTCATGTATAAAAAGATAGATCTGATCATAAACTCAAAGTTCATCCGATCCCAACAAACACACCGCAAAAAGAGTTACTTCATATAGATCTCCAAGAGACCATTGTATTGAGAATCAAAAGAGAGAGAGAGAGAGAGAGAGAGAGAGAGAGAGGAAGCCATCTAGCTACTAACTACGGACCCGTAGGTCTACAAAGAACTACTGACGCATCATGGGAGAGGCACCAATGGGCATGATGAACCCCTCTGTGATGGTGTCTAGATTGGATCTGGTGGTTCTGGACTCTGCGGCAGCTGGAATTGATTTTCGTCAGCTCCCCTAGGGTTTCTGGAATATTGGGGTATTTATATAGCAAAGAGTCAGTTCGGGAGGCACCCGAGGTGGGCACAACCCACCAGGGCGCGCCTGGGCCTCAAGGCGCGCCCTGGTGGGTTGTGCTTCCCTCGGAGCACCCCCAGGCGCTTCTACGGCCCATTGGATGTCTTCTGGTCCAAAAAGATCCACAAAAAGTTTCGCTGTGTTTGGACTCCGTTTGGTATTGATTTCCTGCAATGTAAAAAAGATGCAGAAACAACAATTGGCACTTGGCACTATGTCAATAGGTTAGTACCAAAAATGATTATAAAACATACAAGAATGATAATATAACACCATGTAACAATCAAAAATTATAGATACGTTGGAGACGTATCAATCTTCCACTATTAAAATAGTGCATGCAATTGAAGAGATTAATGTTTTGAATGGAAAGATGGATGAGCTTATGAAATTATTTGCTAGCAAGAGTGCTCCTATTTATCCCAATGATATGTATTTGTCTACTTTGGTTGAAAATAATAATGAATCTATGGATGTGAATTTTGTTGGTAGGAACAATTTTGGTAATAACACGTATAGAGGTAATTTTAATCCTAGGCGTTTCCTCGTAATTCCTCAAATAATTATGGTTATTCCTACAAAAACTCTTATGGAAATTGTAATAATATGCCCTCTGATTTTTAGAATAGTGTTAAAGAATTTATGAGTTCGCAAAAGAATTTCAATGCTTTGATTGAAGAAAAATTGCTTGCTTAAGATTGATGATTAGGAACATGGATAGAATTTCTCTTGATGTTAATTCTTTGAAACTTAGATCTATTCCACCCAAGCATGATATTAATGAGTCTCTCAAAGCTATGACAATTTCCATTGATGAATGCAAAGAAAGAACTGCTAAGATGCGTGCTAAGCGAGATTGGTTTGTAAAAATGTGTTCTTCTAGTTTCCGTGAAAATAATGATGAAGATCTTAAACTGATTGATGTGACTCCTATTGAATATTTTTTTTCCAATATAAATCTTGATAAATATGGGACTGGAGATGAGTCAACTTTAGTTAAAAGGCGTCCCAATGATTCGAAGATTTTAGATCTTGATGTGAAAATTGATTAAAGTGAGATTTGAGAGGTCAAAACTTTAAGTAGCAATGAACCCACTCTTTTGGATTTCAAGGAATTTAATTATTATAATTGTTCTTTAATAGATTGTATTTCCTTGTTGCAATCCATGTTGAATTCTCCTCATGCTTATAATCAAAACAAAGCTTTTACTAAACATATTGTTGATGCTATGATGCAATCTTTTGAAGAAAAGCTTGAATTGGAAGTTTCTATCCCTAGAAAACTTTATGATGAGTGGGAACCTACTACTAAGATTAAGATTAAAGATTATGAGTTCCATGCTTTGTGTGACTTGGGTGCTAGTGTTTCCACGATTCCAAAAACTTTATGTGATGTGTTAGGTTTCCGTGAATGTGATGATTGTTCTTTAAATTTCCATCTTGCGGATTCCACTATTAAGAAACCTATGGGAAGTATTAATGATGTTCTTATTGTTGCAAATAGGAATTATGTGCCCGTAGATTTCATTGTTCTTGATATAGATTGCAATCCTACATGTCCTATTATTCTTGGTAGACCTTTCCTTAGAACGATTGGTGCAATTATTGATATGAAAGAAGGAAACATTAGATTTAAATTTTCGTTAAGGAAGGGCATGGAACACTTTCCTAGAAATAAAATTAAATTTCCATATGAATCTATTATGAGAGCCACATATGGATTGCATACCAAAGATGACAATACCTAGATCTATTTGTGTTTTATGCCTAGCTAAGGGCGTTAAACAATAGCGCTTGTTGGAAGGCAACCTAATTTTATTTTTATTTTTAATTTTTAGGTCCTGTTTTGCAATGAATAATTCATCTAGCCTCTGGTTTATTGTGGTTTTATGTTTTAATTAGCGTTTGTGCCAAGTAAGACCTTTGGGATGGCTTACGACGATAATTGATTTGATCTTGCAGAAAAACAGAAACTTTTGCGCTTAGGAAAACAATTCTCATTTTTATCAGAGGCATGAAAAAATACTGAATCTTTTTGCGGAAGAATAGTAAACAAATTTCTTAGGTTGTCCTATTTTTTTAGAATTTTTGGAGTTACATAAGTATTCGGACTACCTAAATTGCTACAGACTATTATGTTTTTGACAGATTCTGTTTTCTATATGTTGTTTGCTTATTTTGATGATTACACCAATATAAATAAGGAATGAGTTCACAATAGTACGAAAAGTGGTGATTTATTTTCTTATATTAACGGAGCTTGTGAGATTTTCTGTTGAGTTTTGTGTTGTGAAGTTTTCAAGTTTTGGGTAAGGATTTGATGGACTATGGAATAAGGAGTGGCAAGAGCATAATCTTGGGGATGCCCAAGGCACCCCAAGGTAATATTCAAGGACAACCAAGAGCCTAAGCTTGGGGATGCCCGGATGGCATCCCCTCTTTCATCTTCGTCTATCAGTAACTTTACTTGAGGCTATATTTTTACTCACCACATGATATGTGTTTTTCTTGGAGCGTCTTGTATGATTTGAGTCTTTGCTTTTTATTTTGGCACAATCATCCTTTCTGTACACACCTTTTGAAAGGGACGCGCATGAATCGTGATTTATTAGAATACTCTATGTGCTTCACTTATATCTTTTGAGCTAGGCAATTTTTCTCTAGTGCTTCACTTATATCTTTTTAGAGCACGGCGGTGGTTTTATTTTATAGAAAATGATGAACTCTCATGCTTCACTTATATTATTTTGAGAATCTTTAAACAGCTTGGTAATTTGCTTTGTTTATAAATTTAGTCTGAATATGATAGACATCCAAGGGGGATATAATAAAAACTTTCATATAAAGTGCATTGAATACTATGAGAAGTTTGATTCCTAATGATTGTTTTGAGATATGAAGATGGTGATATTAGATTCATGCTAGTGAGTAGTTGTGAATTTGAGAAATACTTGTGTTGAAGTTTGTGATTCCCGTAGCATGCACGTATGGTGAACAGTTATGTGATGAAGTCGGGGCATGATTTATTTATTGATTGTCTTCCTTATGAGTGGCGATCGGGGACGAGCGATGGTCTTTTCCTACCAATCTATCCCCCTAGGAGCATGCGTGTAGTACTTTGTTTCGATGACTAGTAGATTTTGCAATAAGTATGTGAGTTCTTTATGACTAATGTTGAGTCCATGGATTATACGCACTCTCGCCCTTCCGCCATTGCTAGCCTCTCTAATGCCGCACAACTTTCGCCGGTTCCATACACCCACCATGTACCTTTCTCAAAACAGCCATCATACCTACCTATTATGGCATTTCCATAGCCATTCCGAGATATATTGCCATGCAACTTTCCACTGTTCCGTTTATTATGACACATTCCATCATTGTCATATTGCTTTGCATGATAATGTAGTTGCCATCGTATTTGTGGCAAAGCCACCTTTCATCGGTTTTATACATGTCGCTCTCGATTCATTGCACATCCCGGTACAACGCCGGAGGCATTCATATAGACTCATATTTTGTTCCAAGTATCGAGTTGTAATTCTTGAGTTGTAAGTAAATAAAAGTGTGATGATCTTCATTATTAGAGCATTGTCCCATGTGAGGAAAGGATGATGGAGACTATGATTCCTCCACAAGTCGGGATGAGACTCCGAACGAAAAAAAGAGGCCAAAAAAATGGGAGAAGGCCCAAATAAAAAATGAGAGAAAAGAGAGAAGGGGCAACGTTACTATCCTTTTACCACACTTGTGCTTCAAAGTAGCTCCATGATCTTCATGATAGAGAGTCTCCTATGTTATCACTTTCATATGCTAGTGGGAATTTTTCATTATAGAACTTGGATTGTATATTCCAATGATGGGCTTCCTCAAACTGCCCTAGGTCTTCATGAGCAAGCGAGTTGGATGCACACCCACTTAGTTTCCTTTTTGAGCTTTCATAAACTTATAGCTCTTGTGCATCTGTTGCATGGCAATCCCTACTCACTCACATTGATATCTATTGATGGGCATCTCAATAGCCCGTTGATATGCATAGTTGATGTGAGACTATCTCCTTTTTGTCTTCTCCACAACCACCTTCTATTCCACCTATAGTGCTATGTCCATGGCTCACGCTCATATATTGAGTGAAAGTTAAAAAAGTTTGAGAACATCAAAAGTATGAAACAATTTCTTGGCTTGTCATCGGGGTTGTGCACGATTTGAATATTTTATGTGATGAAGATGGAGCATAGCCAGACTATATGATTTTGTAGGGATAAGCTTTCTTTGGCCATGTTATTTTGAGAAGACATAATTTCCTTGTTAAAATGCTTGAAGTATTATTGTTTTTATGTCAATGTTAAACTTTTGTTTTGAATCTTACGGATCTAAACATTCATGCCACAATAAATAAATTACATGGATAAATATGTTAGGTAGCATTCCACATCAAAAATTCTGTTTTTATCATTTACCTACTCGAGGACGAGCAGGAATTAAGCTTGGGGATGCTTGATACGTCTCCAACGTATCTATAATTTTTTATTGTTCCATGCTATTATATTATCTGTTTTGGATCTTTTATATGCATTAATATGATATTTTATATTATTTTTGGGACTAACCTATTAACCTAGAGCCCAGTGCCAGTTCCTGGTTTTTCCTTGTTTTTGAGTTTCGCAAAAAAGGAATACCAAACAGAGTCCAAATGGAATAAACCTTTGCGATGATTTTTCTTGGACCAGAAGACAGCCATGAGACTTGGAGATGAAGTCGTAGGAGCCACGAGGAAGCCACAACTCCGTAGGGAGTGCCCCCACCCTTGTGGGGCCCTCGTGCACCTCCTGGCCTAATTATTTCACCTATATATTCCCATATATCTCCAAACCACCAGAGGCATCCATGAAAACACTTCTCCACCGCCACAACCTTCTGTACCCGTGAGATCCCATCTAGGGACCTTTTCCAGCACCCTGTCGGAGGGGGATTCGATCACAGAGGGCTTCTACATCAACTCTATTGCCCTTACGATGAAGCATGGATAGTTTACCACAGACCTACGGTTCCATAGATAGTTGTTAGATGAATACTTCTCTCTCTTTGATTCTCAATACCATGTTCTCCTCGATGTTCTTGGAGATCTATATGTAATACTTTTTTGTGGTGTGTTTGCCGAGATCCAATGAATTGTGGATCTATGATCAGCTTATCTATGAATATTATTTGAATCTTCTCTGAATTCTTTTATGCATGATTTGATATCTTTGTAATTCTCTTCGAACTATCAGTTTGGTTTGGCCAACTAGATTGGTTTTTCTTTCAATGGGAGAAGTGCTTAGCTTTGGGTTCAATCTTACGGTGTCCTTTCTGAATGACAATAGGGGCAGCAAGGCACGTATTGTATTGTATTGTTTCCATCGAGGATAAAAATACAGGGTTTTCATCATATTGCTTGAGTTAATTTCTCTACATCATGTCATCTTGCTTAATGCGTTACTCCGTTCTTTCTGAACTTAATACTCTAGATGCATGCTGGATAGCAGTCGATGTGTGGAGTAATACTAGTAGATGCAAAATCATTTCGGTCTACTTGGCATGAACGTGATGCCTATATTCATGATCATTGCCTTAGATATCGTCATAACTTTGCGCTTTTCTATCAATTGCTCAGCAGTAATTTGTTCACCCACCGTATTATTTGTTATCATGAGAGAAGCCTCTAGTGAAACCTATGGCCCCGGCTCTATTTTCCATCATATAAGTTTTTATTTTCCATCATATAAGTTTCCGATCGACTATTTTGCAATCTTTTACTTTACGATCTATAAACCAAAAATACCAAAAATATTTACTTTACCGTTTATATATCTCTATCAGATCTCACTCTTGCAAGTAAATGTGAAGGGATTGACAACCCCTTTATCGCGTTGGGTGCAAGTTGTTTGATTGTTTGTGCAGGTATTCGGCGAATTGTGCATTGTCTCCTACTGGATTGATAGCTTGGTTCTCAAACTGAGGGAAATAATTATCTCTACTTTGCTGCATCACCCTTTCCTGTTCAAGGGAAAAACCAACGCAAGCTCAAGAAGTAGCAAATAACAGGATCAACATTGTAAGTAATGGTTTCTTCTTCAGTTTAATGGGTTCTACTATTTTTACTTCAATGGGAGGATGATATTTAAACCACTTCTCCTTAGGGAGATCAATATGAGTAGCAAATGATTCACAGAAAGAAGCTACTATCTCAGAGTCAAGTCCATATTTAGTGCTAAACTCACGAAAAGCATTGGTATGCATGAAAGGTTTAACACAATCAAACTTAAGGTTTATACCTGACTCCTTAACTTCGTCGAGCTCCCAATCTTCAGAGTTGCGTTCAATTCTTTCCAAAAGATCCCATTTGAATTCAATAGTTTTCTTCATAAAAGAACTAGTACAAGAGGTATCGAGCATGGATTAACCATTACGAGAAAGCCAAGCATAAAAATTCTGAATAATAATTTCTTTTGAGAGCTCATGATTGGGGCATGAATATAACATTTACTTAAGCCTCCCCCAAGCTTGAGCGATACTTTCTCCTTCATGAGGCCAAAAATTATGTATATAATTCTGATCACGATGAACCAGATGCATAGGATAAAACTTCTTATGAAATTCCAATTTCAATCGGTTGTACTTCTAAGCTCCAATATCATCACATAGCCTATACCATGTCAATGCCTTTCCTTCAAAGAGAAAGGGAAGACCTTCTTCTTGACTTCATCCTCGGGTAACCCGCAAGCTTAAATAATCCACAAACTTCATCCACATAGATTAGATGCATGTCAGGATGTAGTGTTCCATCTCCTACATGAGGATTAGCTAGCAGTTTCTCTATCCTACCCGAAGGAATTTCATAATAAATATGTTCAGTGGGTGCAGTAGGTTGAGGAGAAACTCTTTGCTCTTCCGGTCGAGGTGAACATACCCCGAACAAGCCCCTCAAAAGATGATTTTCCATAGTGACAAGTGACAGTAAATTTCAACACGTAATATAATGTTTTCCTCACCAAAGGCGCTTCACTCCCTGACAACGGCGGCAGAAAAGAGTCTTGATGACCCACAAGTATAGGGGATCTATTGCAGTCCTTTCGATAAGTAAGAGTGTCGATCCCAACGAGGAGCGGAAGGAAATGACAAGCAGTTTTCTGTAAGCACTGAAATTATTGGTAACAGATAGTTTTGTGATAAGATAATTCATAATGGATAACAAGTGTAACAAAGGTGCGGCAAGGTGGAAGAATCCTTTTTGTAGCAAAGGATAAGCCTGGACAAACTCTTACATAAAGCAAAGCGCTCGCGAGGACACATGGGAATTCTTCTCAAATTAGTTTTCATCATGCTCATATGATTCGCGTTCATTACTTTGATAATTTGATATGTGGGTGGACCGGTGCTTGGGTGTTTTCCTTACTTGGACAAGCCTCCCACTTATGATTAACCCCTCTCACAAGCATTCGCAGCTATGAAAAAATAATTAAGATAAATCTAACTATAGCATAAAACATGTGAATCCAAATCAGCCCCTTATGAAGCAACACATAAACAAGGGTATACGTTTCTGTCACTCTAGCAACCCATAATCTACTTATTACTTCTCAATGCCTTCCCCTAGGCCCAAATCATGGTGAAGTGTCATGTAGTCGAAGTTCACATAACACCACTAGAGGAAAGACAACATACATCTCATCAAAATATCGAACGACTACCAAATTCACATGATTACCTATAACAAGACTTCTCCCATGTCCTCAGGAACAAATGTAACTAATCACAAAGCATGTTCATGTTCAAGATCAGGGGTATTGAATATCATTAAGGATCTGAACATATGATCTTCCACCGAATAAACCAACTAGCATCAACTACAAGGAGTACAACACTAGTAGCAACCCATAGGTACCAATCTGAGGTTTTGAGACAAAGATTGAATATAAGAGATGAACTAGGGTTTGAGAGGATATGGTGTTGGTGAAGATGTTGATAAAGATTGACCCCCTCTCGATGAGAGGATCGTTGGTGATGACGATGGCTTCGATTTCCCCCTCCGGGGTGGAAGTTTCCCGGCAGAACAGCTCCGCCGGAGCCCTAGATTGCTTCTGCCCAGGTTCCGCCTCGAGACGGTGGCGTTTCGTCCCTAAAGCTTTCTTATGATGGAGACAACTCGTACATGTCAGCTAGCCGGATAGGTGGAGCCCTGGCATTTGGCGAGAAGTCCGTGCTCAAGGGGCTTGTCGGGCCTCGTCTTACTGGCTTGACTGCTTCTGTTGTGAATCTTGTAGCTTGTTCCAAGCCTTGGTATTCTAAATGTGCTCTTTGATCTCACGAAGAGCGGTTTCTCAGGTCTAGTTGTGTATGAAAGTTGATACTTGTCGGGGGAGCTACAACTCGTCTATGCATAGGCCAGGGTAGCAAACGCCCATGTTTGCTGCACCGACAGGAGCCCCCGGGCCTAGATCACACGTGTCGCCGGGAATCGTTGGGCTAGGCCCAAATAATGCACAGACTCATGCATTGACCTTGCCGGAAATGGTATTATGCTTTGAGATCTTCTTTGCTTCTTCATTAATCTGGATATGGGACAACCCCCAGCTTCATCTTGATATCTTTGGTGTTTGGACGATGCATACCGGGGGTGCACGCTTATGCAGGATGCCATTAGGGTACCTACGCGTGATTTACGGTAACTAGAATTTCTTTCCTTGCTTCTCCCTTTATCGTAGCCTTCCCCCCTTTCCCATGACACGGATTAGGTGTAGGGTGTGGGATTGGTGCAGAAGGACGGTCGTGGTGGTAGTGCTTTGATCAGAGAAGCCAGGATGCCGGATTGGTGAAACTGGGCGGTCAATGGAGCAAGATGCCAGCCAGGGATGCAGGGGGTGGATTGGTGGAGCAGGGCGGTTGTCCCAGGGTAGTGGAGAGCCAGCCCCCGTGCTCCCCGCTATAAAAGGAAGGGTGCAAGGGGGTGTTGCTCATCCATCTTCCTCTTCTCCGTTTCCTTGCTTTTGCTTCCACCATGGCGAGAGGAAGAGGCCAGGCTTGTGCTTCGGCCACAGCGGCGAGATCTTCTCCTCAACATCATGCTTCTGCTTCGGATGCAGCTATGGAGGCCGGCTCCAGTGCACGGGGCAGGGTCACATGGCGAGGTCGGGGTCGACACGGCGCCCGCGGTTGAGGCGGGCGGGGCGGTGCAGTCGTTGTTTCTCCTCCAACCGCTTCCCCCTGGCAGAGGGCCATATGGGGGACACAGTGCTCGAGTTTATCATCGAGCTGCATGATCCTCCCCGCAGTCATCTACGGTTCCCTCGCCCCTTCGCCAGGGTGATGGAGGCCGATCAGTCGCTCGGGTTGTGGCTGTGCATGAGTGGCTGTTGTAATGGCGCCGTATGGGCGAACGTCGAGTTCCCCGTGCCTTGCGTCATGTTCCTTAGGCGTGGGTGGAAAACCTTCACCCGCGCCCACTATCTTGCGGAGGGGCACGTTCTCCGCTTCAAGTTGGTGGAGTCCGGCACGCTCTCCGTCAAGATCTTCAAGCCTTCAGGCGCTCGCCTTCGGTGCTACGTGGAAAGCTCGGGCGACGGCGAAAGCTCCTCCACGAGCGACAGTGACGAGGAGGACACAGACAGTGAAGACAGCAACGGCGAGCCCCTGGTCGTCAAGTCCAAAGACGGTGACTCGGACTCCAGCTGAACGTCGGCAAAACCTTCATCACCAGCCGAGCGCTGGCAGCACCATCATCTGCAGCTGGACCCTAGCTGAACGATTTGCCGGGGGTGACTCGCCTAGCCGCTCTTGCCGCCCCTCTGGCTTTGTCTTCCCTGCTGGGGGCACTCTTCGATCCTATCGGGCTGTGTCCCTCTGGTGCTGGCGGCGGTGACAAGAGATCTGCCCAGGCGCTCCTTTTGCCCTCCTTGCACTCGATGTAAACCCTAGGAGGAGAGGGACAAGAAAGGCATTACGGGGCACTTTTTTAACAAAAAAATGTAGGCATTTGCCATGTTTGAATCAAATATAAACATTTCCCAATCTATGTCTGCACTAGTATGACTTGTACTTGTTGCTTCATGCAATTCTGAGAAAAACTTGTCGGAGAGACATACTTGCCTCACACGTCTTGAAGGATTAGACCTCAGCAATCTTTTGCGAGTAGGATATCCGGCAAAGCCTCTTGCCGGTCTCAAACGCAGCTACTACTAACCCTTGTCGAGTAGACTCAAGGCAAGTTTAGGAGCGCGGATGGAGGCTGGCCTCTTGCCAGTTTTAAACGCAGCTACAACTAATCCCGTCGAGCGAACTCGAGTCAAGGATAAGAGTGCGAATGAAATATGCGGCAAGGTATCCTCACGTGCAAGTTTCTCATACATAGATGCAATATAGAATGATAGGAAAAATTTTATGAAACAAACTTTCGACTTGTCTTTCTTTGATGTACTTCTTATCATTTGGATAAAAAGGGACTAACATAGGTCCAAACATGCACACAACCATCCTTCCCCTGAGAAATTTGCTCGCGGGGAACCCTTCTGTCCTTTATGGAAAAAAGAAGAAGAGAAAAGATAGCAAAGGGCCCTTGGCAGCATGTTAATCATCTTATCTAAACAAGTGTAATCACATGAAAATCATGCTCTAACATAGGTAAATGTGCATGCAAGTTTTGTCAAACACTTAGTTTTGTTCAGATATGCACAGGGTCTGCGCCTGGCTTTGTACAAAGGGTTACAAGCCTTTGAGGCTATGCTTGTACAAAAAGGGTCGTCGGGGCAGGGCCCGACAACCGCACCTTACGGGTAGAATTTGCGAAGATGCAGAATATTCCATGAGTTTTGCACACGAATTCCATCTTCGGTCTTTAGATGGACTGTGCCTGGTTTGGTGACTCGTGCTACCTAGTTAGGGCCCTCCCACTTTGGCGTCAACTTGTTCGTATCCTTGGCGGACTAAACGCGCCGAAGGACAAGGTCGCCTTCCTCAAGGCTCCAGGCATGAACCTTGCGCCTATGATAGTGGCACAAGGCTTCTTGGTAGAGTGCAGCATGCACAGCCACCCAGAGACATGAAGGAAATATGCCTAGAGGCAATAATAAACTTGTTATTTATATTTCCTTATATCATGATAAATGTTTATTATTCATGCTAGAATTGTATTAACCGGAAATTTAGTACATGTGTGAATACATAGACAAACAGAGTGTCACTAGTATGCCTCTACTTGACTAGCTCGTTGAATCAATGATGGTTATGTTTCCTAACCATAGACATGAGTTTTCATTTGATTAATCGGATAACATCATTAGAGAATGATGTGATTGACTTGACCCATCCGTTAGCTTAGCACAATGATCGTTTAGTTTGTTGATATTGCTTTCTTCATGACTTATACATGTTCCTATGACTATGAGATTATGCAACTCCCGGATACCGGAGGAACACGTTGTGTGCTACCAAATGTCACAACGTAACTGGGTGATTATAAAGGTGCTCTACAGGTGTCTCCGATGCTACTTGTTGAGTTGGCATAGATCGAGATTAGGATTTGTCACTCCGATTGTCGGAGAGGTATCTCTGGGCCCTCTTGGTAATGCACATCACTATAAGCCTTGCAAGCAATGTGACTAATGAGTTAGTTGCAGGATGATGCATTACGGAACGAGTAAAGAGACTTGCCGGTAACGAGATTAAACTAGGTATTGAGATACTAACGATTGAATCTCGGGCAAGTAACATACCGATGACAAAGGGAACAACGTATGTTGTTATGCAGTTTGACCGATAAAGATCTTCGTAGAATATGTAGGAACTAATATGAGCATCTAGGTTCCTATATTGGTTATTGACCAGAGATGAGTCTCGGTCATGTCTACATAGTTCTCGAACCCGTAGGGTCCGCACACTTAATGTTCGGTGATGATCGGTATTATGAGTTTATGTGTTTTGATGTATCGAAGGTTGTTCGGAGTCCCGGATGAGATCAGGGACATGACGAGCAGTCTCGAAATGTTCAATACGTAAAGATCGATATATTGGAAGGCTATATTCGGACATCGGAAAGGTTCTGAGTGGTTCGGGTATTTATCGAAGTACCGGAGAGTTACTGGAATTCGCCGGGGAGTATGTGGGCCTTATTGGGCTTTAGGGGGGAGAGAGGGGCTGCCTAGGGCAGCCCCCCCCCCAAGGCCTAGTCCGAATTGGACTAGGGGGAGGGGTGGCGCCCCTCCTTCCTTCTCTTCTCTCTTCCCCTTCCTTCTTTCCTACTCCTACTACTTGGAAAGGGGGGAATCCTACTCCCGGTGGGTGTAGGACTCCCTAGGGCGCGCCATAGTAGAGGGCCGGTGAGGGAGTCCTGGATTAGGGGGTGTCCGGATGGCCGGACTATATCTCCAGCTGGACTCCTGTACTATGAAGATACAAGATTGAAGACTTCGTCCCGTGTCCGGGAGGGACTTTCCTTAGCGTGGAAGGCAAGCTTGGCGATACGGATATGAGGATCTCCTACCATTGTAACCGACTTTGTGTAACCCTAACCCTCTCTGGTGTCTATATAAACCGGAGGGTTTTAGTCCATAGGACAACATACAGGACAGCAATCATACCATAGGCTAGCTTCTAGGGTTTAGCCTCTCCGATCTTGTGGTAGATCTACTCTTGTACTAGCCATATCATCAATATTAATCAAGCACGACGTAGGGTTTTACCTCCATCAAGAGGGCCCGAACCTGGGTAAAACTTCGTGTCCCTTGCCTCGTGTTACCATCCGGCCTAGACGCACAGTTCGGGACCCCCTACCCGAGATCCGCCGTTTTGACACCGACATTGGTGCTTTCATTGAGAGTTCCTCTATGTCGTTGCCGTTAAGCTTGATGGCTCCTACGATCATCAATAGCGATGCAGTCCAGGGTGAGACCTTCCTCCCCAGACAGATCTTCGTCTTCGGCGGCTTCGCACTGTGGGCCAATTCACTTTGCCATCTGGAGCAGATCGAAAGCTATGCCCCTGGCCGTCAGGTCAGATTTGGAAGTTTAAACTACACGGCTGACATCCGCGGGGACTTGATCCTCGACGGATTCGAGCCACTGCCGAGCGCGCCGCACTGTCACGATGAGCATGATCTAGCTTTGCCGCCGAACAGTGCCCTGGAGGCCGCACCCGCATCGGCTTCGACCCTTAATTCGGAGCCAACTGCGCCGATCGAGGATGGGTGGTTGGACGCCGCCTCGGGGGCTGCGATCCCAACGGCGATCGAGCCGAACACCAGCCCCGCACTCCGCGAGACTCGTGACTCCAAGGAGCCGGACTCCTCTCCGGACTCCGAACCCTCCGTGCCCCTGCCGATCGAATCCGATTGGGCGCCGATCATGGAGTTTACTGCCGCGGACATCTTTCAGCACTCGCCTTTCGGTGATATTCTGAAGACACTAAAGTCTCTCTCTTTATTAGGAGAGCCCTGGCTGGACTACGGTCAACAAGGTTGGGATACGGCGATGAAGAAATTCAAAGCCCACCCACCACCCACTTTGTAGCCACTGTCGACGATTTAAACGACATGCTCGACTTCGATTCCGAAGACATCGACGGTATGGACGCCGATGCAGGAGACGATGAAGAACCAGCGCCTATTGGGCCCTGGAGAGCCACCTCGTCATATGACATATACATGGTGGACACCCCAAAAGAAGGAGATGGTGATGGAACAGCGGAGGATGACCCCTCCAAGAAACAGCCTAAGCGTCGGTGTCAGCGGCGCCGCTCAAAATCCCGCCAAGGCAAATACGGCGATTCCAGCACGGGAGATAATAATACTCCGGAGAGTGCCGAAGAAAACCCCCTCCAGCAAGATTCAGCACAGGAGGATGGAGAAGCCAGCCCTCATGAGAGAGCGGCAGACAGAGAGGTCGAGGACGATAATTATACGCCTCCCTCCGAAGACGAGGCAAGCCTCGACGACGACGAATTCGTCGTGCCTGAGGGTCCCCTTGAGCAAGAGCGTTTTCAACGCAGGCTTATGGCCACGGCAAGAAGCCTCAAGAAAAAACAGTAACAGCTTAGAGCTGATCAAGATTTTCTAGTCGACAGATGGACTGAAGTCCTTGCGGCCGAAGAGCATAAACTTGAACGCCCCTCCAAGAGCTACCCAAAGCGCAGGTTGCTACCCCAATTAGAGGAGGAAGCACTTAAACCTACATCACCAACACTTGATACGGCCGACCGGCCACCTCGTGGCCGCGACAGAGAGGCCTCTCGGCCCTCCACTCAAGCCGCACCCCGTACCAAGGCACGGGAAAATGCGCCAGACCTGTGAGATATGTTGGAGGACAAGGCAAGGCAAACAAGATCGATCTACGGATCGCGTGGGCGCCCCACGACTCGAGATGATAACCGTCACGCCGGACACAAATCCGGTAGGGCCGAACACAGTAGACAAAGCTCATTGGAGCTATGTCGTGATATAGCCCAGTACAGAGGCGCCGCACACCCACTATGCTTCACAGACGAAGTAATGGATCATCAAATCCCCGAGGGTTTCAAACCCATAAACATCGAATCATATGATGGCACAACAGATCTTGCGGTATGGATCGAGGATTATCTCCTTCATATCCACATGGCCCACGGTGATGATCTCCACGCCATCAAATACCTCCCACTCAAGCTTAAAGGACCAGCTCAGCATTTGCTTAACAGCTTGCCAGCAGGATCAATCAGTTGTTGGGAGGACCTGGAAGCCGCATTCCTCGACAATTTCCAGGGCACTTATGTGCGACCCCCAGACGCCGATGACCTAAGCCACGTAATTCAGCAGCCAGAGGAATCGGCCAGGCAATTCTGGACACGGTTCCTAACAAAGAAAAATCAAATAGTCGACTGTCCGGACGCAGAGGCCCTAGCAGCCTTCAAGCACAATATCCGTGACGAGTGGCTTGCCCGGCACCTTGGACAGGAAAAGCCGAAATCTATGGCAGCACTCACGACACTCATGACCCGCTTTTGCGCGGGAGAAGACAGCTGGCTTGCTCGTAGAAACAATATGACCAAGAACCCTGGTAATTCGGATACCAGGGACAGTAGTGGCAGGTCGCGTCACAACAAGCAGAAGCGTCGCATTAACGGCGACAATGCTGAGGATACGGTAGTTAATGCCGGATTCAGAGGCTATAAATCCGGTCAGCGGAAAAATCCATTCAAAAGAAATCCTAGGGGCCCGTCCAGTTTGGACCGAATACTCGACCGCTTGTGCCAGATACATGGCACCCCCGAAAAGCCGGCCAATCACACCAACAGGGATTGTTGGGTGTTCAAGCAGGCAGGCAAGTTAAATGCCGAAAATAAAGACACGGGGCTGCATAGTGATGACGACGAAGAGCCCCGGCCGCCGAACAACAGTGGACAGAAGGGTTTTCCCCCACAAGTGCGGACGGTGAACATGATATACGCAACCCACATCCCCAAGAGGGAGCGGAAGCGCGCGTTAAGGGACGTGTACGCGGTAGAGCCAGTCGCCCCAAAGTTCAACCCATGGTCCTCCTGCCCGATCACCTTTGATCGAAGGGACCATCCCACTAGCATCCGTCATGGCGGATTCGCCGCATTGGTTCTAGACCCAATTATTGACGGATTTCATCTCACTAGAGTCCTTATGGACGGCGGCAGCAGCCTGAACCTGCTTTACCAGGATACAGTGCGGAAAATGGGCATAGATCCCTCGAGGATTAAACCCACCAAAACGATCTTTAAAGGCGTAATACCAGGTGTAGAGGCCAACTGTACAGGCTCAGTCACACTTGAAGTGGTCTTCGGATCTCCGGATAATTTCCGAAGCAAGGAGTTAATCTTCGACATAGTCCCATTCCGCAGTGGCTATCATGCACTGCTCGGGCGAACCGCATTCGCCAAGTTCAATGCGGTACCGCACTACGCATACCTTAAGCTCAAGAAGACAGGCCCTCGAGGAGTAATTACGGTCAATGGAAACACCGAACGCTCCCTCCGAACGGAGGAGCACACGGCGGCCCTTGCAGCGGAAGTACAAAGCAGCCTCTCCAGGCAGTTCTCCAGTCCGGCCATTAAACGTCCGGACACTGTCAAGCGCGCTGGGAGTAACCTACAACAAGACCGCCTGGCACGTTCCGAGCAGGCGTAGCAATGCGGCCCCAACCCCAGCCCTCGCAAAAATACGACACTAGTGCTTCGCGTACATAACTACGCTCTAGAAATACCATGGGTACAGGGGGAGGGGCACCATCACGGCACGCCCGAAACACGGCTTAAACCGCACCAGGGGCTGCCGATTTTTTAATTTTTTCTTACTTTCAGGACTCCATTCTTCGGAAGGCCTGTTCGGCAGTTCAATTGCCGCACAAACGATGCAAGAACCAGGGAAGCAGACAAGTCATGCCGCATTACGGAACTCCCAGGCGGTCTCTATCACGAGCAGTATACCTGTTTCGCATACCATTCCGCAGCCTGCCCCTGGAACAGACATGTTAAATAGTCCAACCTTTTGCTTATCGCATTATTTGTATCGTTCTGCTTTGATCGCAGCCCTTTTTAATAAACAATGCATAGCTTTTGTCTATTTTTGCATTACTCTTTTTTTTACAAATATATGTTCCTTAACGACATGTTGCACCCGTACACTTTGGTACGGCCAAAATACGCCAAGGGCTTTAGTACCCCTCAATATGGTGTGAGAAGTCCGAACACTTTAACAAGTGTGGCACCCCGAACTTATAGCATTATATGCATCGGCTCCGAATCATGTCTTGGGTCAATAGTTGGGTTTGCCCGGCTCCTATGTTTTGGTGCCTTACGTTCCGCTATATTGGCTAAGGTAGCACTAGGAGAACTACTGCGATTGTGCCCCAGTTGAGCTGGGTCGAGCACCTCAGTAGAGAAAGCTAAAACTGACTGTCATGATGAAGTGAGAGCTGGTCGCTGTTCGAGAGGTTTTTCAAGTCCCTAAAGACTTATGCCGCTTAGAGCGAGGAGTCGGCTCTGTCCGGCCAAGGCATGGATAGCGCCCCGAACTCGGTCTTCCGAATACCAGGGGCTTCGCCGAAATTTAAAATTATAGAATTCTATGGCTAAGTGAGAGTGTTCAAGCATTATAGTCCGATTGCCTTGTTCGTTGTGCTGAGCGCCACCCTCGAAGGACCCAAACATGGGAAAAAGAGCGCTCAGGTTTATCCCCGAACACCCCAGCACTAGGGGCACGGGGCAGAAGCCGACGACTCGCCATCTCTCAGAATTGATAAACAGCCGCACAGAAGGTAATATTTTAAATTCCAACAGCATTGCTTAGCGCATATGAACAAGTTTTCAGCGCACAGGACAAAACGAGCGAGGTTTACTCAAAAATTACATCCCTGGAACATTCATCCGCCATAAGGCGGGCACCCTTCAGAACATCCTTATAATAATTCTCGGGCTTGCGATGCTCTTTCCCCGGCGGTGGCCCGTCCTTCACAAGCTTCTCAGCATCCAGCTTGCCCCAGTGCACCTTAGCATGGGCAAGGGCCCTACGGGCACCTTCAATGCAGACGGAGCGCTTGATGAATTCGAGCCTTGGACAGGCCCCCACCAGCCGCCGCACCAGCCCGAAATAGCTCCCAGGTAGAGCCTCTCCAGGCCACAGCCGAACTATGAGGCCCTTCATGGCCTGTTCGGCCGCCTTGTGGAGCTCGACTAGTTGCTTCAGCTGGTCGCTCAGGGGCACGGGGTGTCCGGCCTCAGTATACTGAGACCAGAACACCTTCTTTGTCGAGCTGCCCTCCTCGGCTGGATAGAATGCGGCAGCATCGGACACGCTACGGGGAAGATCTGCGAACGCTCTTGGAGAGCTCCGGACTCGGGTAAGTAACAAGTAACTCACGTTTATGTGTTTGCTTTTCATAAAGAATGCCTTACCCACCGCTATCTTTTTCACCGCATCCAACTCCTGGAGGGTCTTCTGGGATTCGGCCTTGGCAGACTTGGCATTTTCAATAGCCACCGCGAGCTCGGACGCTCGCGTCTTTGAGTCAAGCTCCAAACTCTCATGTTTTTCCATGAGAGCCTGGAGCTCTTGCCGCACCTTGCCAACCTGGGCCTCATACTTCTCCCGCTCGGTGCGCTCCGTGGCCGCCCTCTTCTTGGCCTCGGACAGCGCTTGCTTAAGGGTCGCCACCTCAGACGTGGCCCCTACAATAAGCCACGATAATCCTGTCATTTTTTAGTTGCACCTTTTTTTGTTTTTTAAACAAGGTATTTCTTACCTTCCTTGTCCTCGAGCTGCTTCTTGGCACGCCCGAGCTCTTGCCCGGACTGCTCGAGGTTCTGCTTTAGCGTGTCCACTTCCGCAGTCAGTGCGGCGGACGCCAGCAAAGAAGCCTGCATACGCATATTGACTCCTTTTTGTTAGACTCCTGCGAATTTTAGTTGATCCTCTATTCGGCTTTTCTTCCCGAACGCCAAACAGAGCATCAGGGCCTACTGTCTATGCGGTAATATTATTTACACATTCTTTACTTACCTCAAAGCCTGTTAAAAGGCTAGTACAACTTTAGTCAGTCCGCTCTTGGCGGATTGAACCTTCTGGACCACCGCACTCATAATGGTGCGGTGCTCCTCGTCGATGGAGGTGCCTTTGAGCACCCCCAACAGATTGTCCAGCGCCTCCGGTTGGACGGGGGTCACCGGCACGGTGGGCTTGCTCCTCTTGGAAGGAGGTCGCCTGCCGGACTCTGGAACCTTTGAAGGTTCCAGAGCGGTGTCCGGCCTAGAGCCGGACTTGGAGCCCTGGGGGGTTTTATCCCCTTTACTCCTGGAGTTCGGGAGGCCGCCTTGCGGCGCCTCCAGGACCACCTCCTCCTGGCTTGGAACCTGTTGGGACAACACTTCGGCGTCGTCCGTAGGGCGGGGGGAGGTAGCCGTCGGAAGCGAATTCACATCCGACGAGTCCAGTGAACCGCTTGACGACACGTCGAGCCGGTCTTTGGGTGGGCTACATAATCATGTTCGGCATAAGGGAAAGCTGTGCAATAAAGGAATACTATGAATTACTCTGGTATCCGGATACTTACGATTTCGCTAGGGGCTTGGCCCTGAGCGGCCACTCCTCTCCGCCGTCGTCGGCGTCGGTGGAGTAGTCCGGAGGAAGGGTTTTCCCCTTCTTGGACCCTTCGGCCTCCCCAATGAGGGCAGCCTTCCTTTTCTTCTCTCCCCCCGCTGGAGGGGGAGAGTTCTCTTCTTCCTCCTCCTCGTCTCCACGGGAGGAATGCGCCTTGGAGCCGTCGGATGAACCCGACACCTCCTAGCGTCGGGGACTTTTTCGGGTCCCCGTGGCCTTCTTCGTGGCCTTCTTCTCCGGCACCACATGGGGTGCCGGAACCAGCAGCTTCGCCAAGCGGGCATCGACTGGGTCTTCGGCAAAGGAGCTGGACAGTCGATCTGTCCGAACTTCGCCTGCCAAACCTGTCAAAGGTAAGGGAGCTTAGATCCCGCATGGAGTTAAACTATGAAAAACTAATACCCTGTAAAAGGTACAAACAACTTACCGCGCTAGCGCGACACTGCGCGCTGAATCCGCGATCCTCGGTAGCGGATGCGGGAGCCTCGGCTCCCTTGAAAAGCACCTTCCAGGCATCTTGGTACGTCGTGTCGAAGAGCCTGCTCAGAGTTTGGTGCTGCGCCGGGTTGAACTCCCACAGATTGAAGGCCCGTTGTTGACACGGGAGGATCCGCCGGATGAGCATGACCTGGACTACGTTGACAAGCTTGAGCTGCTTGTCCACCAGGGTTTGGATGCATGTTTGCAGTCCAGTCACCTCTCCTTTGCTGCCCCACGGCAGGCCCGTCTCTTTCCAGGATGTGAGCCGCGTTGGGGGTCCGGACCGGAACTCGGGGGCTGCGACCCACTCAGGGTCGTGCGGCTCGGTGATGTAAAACCACCCTGATTGCCACCCCTTCAGGGTCTCCACAAAGGAGCCCTCGAGCCATAAGACGTTGGGCATCTTGCCCACCATGGTGCCTCTGCACTCCACCTGGTTGCCGCGCACCACCTTCGGCTTGACATTGAAAGTCTTGAGCCATAGGCTGAAATGGGGGCGGATGCAGAGGAAAGCCTCACACACGACGATAAACGCCGAGATGTTGAGGATGAAGTTCAGGGCCAGATCATGGAAATCCAAGCCGTAGTAGAACATGAGTCCCCGGACGAATGGGTGGATAGGAAAGCCCAGTCCGCGGAGGAAGTGGGGAAGGAACACTACCCTCTCATGGGGCCTTGGGGTGGGGAGGAGCTGCCCCTCTTCGGGAAGCCGGTACGTGATGTCGTTAGACAACTATCCGGCCTTCCTCAATTTTTTGATGTGTCCCTCCGTGACGGAGGAGACCATCCACTTGCCTCCCGCTCCGGACATGTCTGGAGAAGGTTGAGGTGGGGAGTGCGGACTTGGGCGCTGGAACTCGAGTGCGCGAAAATGGATAGGCAAAGGAGGAAGAAGGCGTAGGTGAAAAGGTGGATCCTTATCCCCTTATATGGGTGGACGCAACTACATGTCCCCACCAGCCTGGTAAAACTCGCTTATCTCCAAGCACCGTAATCAATGGCGTGGTTGGGTTACCCACGCCCGTATTGATGAGAATCCCAGAATAAGGGGACACGATCTCTGCTTCGACGAGACGTGCCAAGGAAACCGCCTCGCGTGACACGCTGAGGTGGGATAATAAAACGATTCGCATAAAGGCTTGGCTGTGGTGTTGTCATGCTACAGAATACGTCAGCAGATTAGATTTGTGTAAATATTATTCTCTCTATGGCAATATGTGAAAACTTATTTTGAAGAGTCGTACACTATCTTTGTGTTCAAAATCTTCTATGAAGTACTTGGAGGAGGAACCCGCCTTGCAATGCCGAAGACAATCTGCGCGTCGGACTCGTCGTCATTAAAGCCTGGTTCAGGGGCTACTGAGGGAGTCCTGGATTAGGGGGTGTCCGGATGGCCGGACTATATCTTCAGCCGGACTCCTGGACTATGAAGATACAAGATTGAAGACTTCGTCCCGTGTCCGGGAGGGACTTTCCTTGGCGTGGAAGGCAAGCTTGGCGATACGGATATGAGGATATCCTACCATTGTAACCGACTTTGTGTAACCCTAACCCTCTCCGGTGTCTATATAAACCGGAGGGTTTTAGTCTGTAGGACAACATACAGAACAACAATCATACCATAGGCTAACTTCTAGGGTTTAGCCTCTCCGATCTCGTGGTAGATCTACTCTTGTACTACCCATATCATCAATATTAATCAAGCAGGACGTAGGGTTTTACCTCCATCAAGAGGGCCCGAACCTGGGTAAAACTTCATGTCCCTTGCCTCCTGTTACCATCCGACCTAGACGCACAGTTCGGGACCCCCTACCCGAGATCCTCCGGTTTTGACACTGGCAGCCGGCCCTCCCCCTCCTCCACTCCTTTATATATGGGGGAGGGGCATCCCATAGACACACAAGTTGATCATTGATCTCTTAGCTGTGTGCGGTGCCCCCCTCCACAATAATCCACCCGCGTCATATCGTCGTAGTGCTTAGGCAAAGCCCTGCGTCGGTAGCTTCATCATCACCGTCATCACGCCGTCGTGCTGACGAAGCTCTCCCTCGACACTTTGCTGGAACGTGAGTTCGTAGGACATCACCGAGCCGAACTTGTGCGGATCATGGAGGTGTCGTACTTTCGGTACTAGGATTGGTCGATCATGAAGACGTACGACTACATCAACCACGTTATCATAACGCTTCCGCTTACGGTCTACGAGGGTACGTAGACAATACTCTCCCCTCTTGTTGCTATGCATCACCATGATCTTATGTGTGTGTAGGAAATTTTTGAAATTACTGCGTTCCCCAACAGTGGCATCTGAGCCAGTTTTATGCGTAGATGTTATATGCACGAGTAGAACACAAAGGAGTTGTGGGCATGGGTATATACATATTGCTTGCCGCCACTAGTTGTTTCTTGATTCAGTGGTATTGTTGGATGAAGCGGCCCAGACCGACATTACGCGTACGCTTACGCGAGACTGGTTCTACCAACATGCTTCGCACACAGGTGGCTGGTGGGTGTCAGTTTCTCCAACTTTAGTTGAATCGGATTCAATGAACAGGGTTCTTTCTGAAGATCAAAAAGCAATCACTATACCGCGTTGTGGTTTTGATGCGTAGGTAAGAACGGTTCTTGCTAGAAGCCCGTAGCAGCCACGTAAAACTTGCAACAACAAAGTAGAGGACGTCTTACTTGTTTTTGCAGGGCATGTTGTGATGTGATATGGTCAAGGCATGATGCTAAATTTTATTGTATGAGATGATCATGTTTTGTAACACAGTTATCGGCAACTGGCAAGAGCCATATGGTTGTCGCTTTATTGTATGAAATACAATCGCCATGTAATTTCTTTACTTTATCACTAAGCAGTAGCAATAGTCGTAGAAGCAATAGTTGGCGAGACGACAACGATGCTTCAATGGAGATCAAGGTGTCAAGCCGGTAACGATGGTGATCATGACGGTGCTTTGGAGATGGAGATCAAAGGCACAAGATGATGATGGCCATATCATATCATTTTGATTGCATGTGATGTTTATCCTTTATGCATCTTATTTTGCTTAGTTCGGTGGTAGCATTATAAGATGATCTCTCACTAAATTTCAAGGTATAAGTGTTCTCCCGGAGTATGCACCGTTGCGACAGTTCTTCGTGCTGAGACACCACGTGATGATCAGGTGTGATAAGCTCTACGTTCACATACAATGGTGCAAGCCAGTTTTGCACACGCAGAATACTCGGGTTAAACTTGACGAGCCTAGCATATGCAGATATGGCCTCGGAACACTGGAGATCGAAAGGTCAAGCGTGAATCATATAGTAGATATGATCAACATAGTGATGTTCACCATTGAAAACTACTCCATCTCACGTGATGATCGGACATGGTTTAGTTGATTTGGATCACGTGATCACTTAGATGACTAGAGGGATGTTTATCTAAGTGGGAGTTCTTAAGTAATATGATTAATTGAACTTTAATTTATCATGAACTTAGTCCTGATAGTATTTGCATATCTATGTTGTAGATCAATAGCTTGCGATGTAGCACCCCATTTATTTTTGATATGTTCCTAGAGAAAAAATAGGTTGAAAGATGTCAGTAGTAATGATGCAGACTAGCTCCGTGATCTGAGGGTTATCCTCATTGCTGCACAGAAGTATTATGTCCTTGATGCACCGCTAGGTGACGGACCTATTGCAGGAGCAGATACAGACATTATGAACGTTTGACAAAGCTCGGTATGATGACTACTTGATAGTTTAGTGCACCATGCTTTATGGCTTAGAACCGGGACATCAAAAACGTTTTGAATGCCACGGAGCATATACGATGTTCCAAGATCTGAAATTGGTATTTTAAACTCATGCCCGAGTCGAGAGGTATGATACCTCTGACAAGTACTTTTCCTACAAGATGTAGGAGAATAGCTCAACCAGTGAGCATGTGCTCAGATTGTCTGAGTACTACAATCACTTGAATCAAGTTGGAGTTAATGTTCCAGATAAGATAGTGATTGACAGAGTTCTCTAGTCACTATCACCAAGTTATTAGAACTTCATGATGAACTATAATATGCAAGGGGTAACGGAAACGATTCCCAAGCTCTTTGTGATGCTGAAATCGACGAAGGTAGAAATCAAGAAAGGCATCAAGTGTTTATGGTTGACAAGACCAGTAGTTTCAAGTAAAAGGGCAAGGGGAAGAAAGGGAACTTCAAGAATAATGGCAAGCAAGTTTCCACTCGCATGAAGAAGCCCAAAGCTAGACCCAAGCCTGAAACTGAGTGCTTCTACTGCAAAGGAAATGGTCACTAGAAGTGGAACTGTCCTAGATACTTGGCGGATAAGAAGGATGGCAAAGTGAACAAAGGTATATTTGATATACATGTTATTGATGTGTACTTTACTAGTGTTTATAGCAAACCCGTCGGTATTCGATAATGGTTCATTTGCTAAAAGAACTAACTCGAAAGGGGAGTTGCAAAATAAACAAAGACTAGTTGAGGGCGAGGTGACGATGTGTGTTGGAAGTAATTTCAAGGTTGATAAGATCACCATCGCACACTCCCTTTACCTTTGGGATTAGTGTTGAACCTAAAATAAATGTTATTTGGTGTTTGTGTTGAGCATAATATGATTGGATCATGTTTATTGCAATACGGTTATTCATTTAAGTCAAAGAATCATTGTTATTCTGTTCACATGAATAAAACCTTCTGTGGTCATACACCCGAGGTGAATGGTTTATTGAATATCGATCGTAGTGATACACATATTTATAATATTGAAGCCAAAAGATGCAAAGTTAATAATGATAGTGCAACTTATTTGTGGCACTGCCGTTTAGGTCATATTGGTGTAAAGTGCATGAAGAAACTCCATGTCGATGGGCTTTTGGAATCACTTGATTATGAATCACTTGATGCTTGCGAACCATGCCTCATGGGCAAGATGACTAAGACTCCGTTCTCCGAAACAATGGAGTGAGCAACTGACTTATTGGAAATAATACATACTAATGTATGTGGTCCGATGAGTGTTGAGGCTCGCGGCGGGTATCGTTATTTTCTGACCTTCACAGATGATTTGAGCAGATATGGGTATATCTACTTGATGAAACATAAGTCTGAAACAATGGAGCGAGCAACTGACTTATTGGAAATAATACATACTAATGTATGTGGTCCGATGAGTGTTGAGGCTCGCGGCGGGTATCGTTATTTTCTGACCTTCACAGATGATTTGAGCAGATATGGGTATATCTACTTGATGAAACATAAGTCTGAAACATTTGAAAAGTTCAAAGAATTTTAGAGTGAAATGGAAAATCATCATAACAAGAAAATAAAGTTTCTACGATCTGATCGTGGAGGAGAATATTTGAGTTACGAGTTTGGTCTTCATTTGACACAATGCGGAATAGTTTCGCAACTCACGCCACCTGGAACACCACAGCGTAATGGTTTCTTCGAACATCGTAATCGCACTTTACTAGATATGGTGCGATCTATGATGTCTCTTACCGATTTACCGCTATCGTTTTGGGGTTATGCATTAGAGACAGTTGCATTCACGTTAAATAGGGCACCATCTAAATCCGTTGAGATGACACCGTATGAACTATGGTTTGGCAAGAAACCAAAGCTGCCATTTCTTAAAGTTTGGGGTTGCGATGCTTATGTGAAAAAGTTTCAAATTGATTAGCTCGAACCCAAATTAGAGTAGTGTGTCTTCATAGGATACCCAAAAGAAACTGTTGGGTACACCTTCTATCATAGATCTGGAGGCAAGATATTTTGTTGCTAAGAATGGATCCTTTCTAGAGGAGTTTCTCTCGAAAGAAGTGAGTGGGAGGAAAGTAGAACTTGATAAGGTAATTGTATATTCTCCCGAATTGGAAAGTAGTTCTCACGGAAATCAGTTCCAGTGATTCCTACACCAATTAGTGAGGAAGCTAATGATGATGATCATGAAACTTCAGATCAAGTTACTACTGAACCTCGTAGGTCAACCATAGTATGGTCCGCACCAGAGTGGTACGGTAATCCTGTTCTGGAAGTCATGTTACTAGACCATGACGAACCTACAAACTATGAGGAAGCGATGATGAGCCCAGATTCCGCAAAATGGCTTGAGGCCATGAAATCTGAGATGGGATCCATGTATGAGAACAAAGTATGGACTTTGACTGACTTGCCCGTTGATCGGTGAGTCATTGATAATAAATGGATCTTCAAGAGGAAGCCGAACGCTGATATTAGTGTTACTATCTACAAAGCTCGAATTGTCGCAAAATGTTTTTGACAAGTTCAAGGTGTTGACTATGATGAGATTTTCTCACTCGTATCGATGCTTAAAAGTCTGTCTGAATCATGTTAGCAGTTGCTGCATTTTATTAAATCTGGCAAATGGATGTCAAAATTGTATTCCTTAATGGATTTCTCAAAGAAGAGTTGTATATGATGCAACCAGAAGGTTTTGTCGATCCTAAAGGTGCTAACAAAGTGAGCAAGCTCCAGCGATCCATCTATGGACTGGTGCAAGCATCTCGGAGTTGGAATGTATGCTTTGATAAAGTGATCAAAGCATATGGTTTTATACAGACTTGCGGTGAAGCCTGTATTTACAAGAAAGTGAGTGGGAGCACTACAACATTTCTGATAAGTATATGTGAATGACATATTGTTGATCGGAAATAATGTAGAATTTTCTGGAAAGCATAAAGGAGTGTTTGAAAGGAGTTTTTCAAAGAAAGACCTCGGTGAAGCTACTTACATATTGAGCATCAAGATCTATAGAGATAGATCAAAGATGCTTGATATATTTTCAATGAGTACATACCTTGACAAGATTTTGAAGTAGCTCAAAATGGAATAGTCAAAGAAGGAGTTCTTGCCTGTGTTGCAAGGTGTGAAGTTGAGTAAAGACTCAAAACCCGACCACGGCAGAAAATAGAAAGAGAATGAAAAGTCATTTCCTATGCCTCGGTCATAGGTTCTATAAAGTACGCCATGCTGTGTACCAAACCTATTGTGTACCTCGCCATAAGTTTGGCAAGAGGGTAAAATAGTGATCCAGGAGTGGATCACTGGACAACAGTCAAAAATATCCTTAGTGGAATAAGGAAATGTTTTGCGGTTATGGAGGTGACAAAGAGTTCGTCGTAAAGAGTTACGTCGATGTAAGCTTTGACACCTATCTGGATGACTCTAAGTCTTGATCTAGATACATATTGAAAGTGGGAGCAATTAGGTAGAGCGGCTCCGTGCAAAGCATTCTAGAAATAGAAAAATTTGCAAAATACATACGGCTCTGAATGTGGCAGACCCGTTGACTAAATTTCTCTCACAAGCAAAACATGATCACTCTTTGGGTGTTAATCACATAGCGATGTGAACTAGATTATCGACTCTAGTAAACCCTTTGGGTGTTAGTCACATGGAGATGTGAACTAATCACATAAACATGTGAACTATTGGTGTTAAATCACATGATGATGTGAACTAGATTATTGACTCTAGTGCAAGTGGGAGACTAAAGGAAATATGCCCTAGAGGCAATAATAAAGTTTTTATTTATATTTCCTTATATCATGATAAATGTTTATTAGTCATGCTAGAATTGTATTAACCGGAAATTTAGTACATGTGTGAATACATAGACAAAACAGAATGTCACTAGTATGCCCCTACTTGACTAGCTCGTTGAATAAATGATGGTTATGTTTCCTAACCATAGACATGAGTTGTCATTTGATTAACGGGATAACATCATTAGAGAATGATGTGATTGACTTGACCCATCCGTTAGCTTAGCACGATGATCGTTTAGTTTGTTGCTATTGCTTTCTTCATGACTTATACATGTTCCTATGACTATGAGATTATGCAACTCCCGAATACCGGAGGAACACTTTGTGTGCTACCAAACGTCACAACGTAACTGGGTGATTATAAAGGTGCTCTACAGGTGTCTCCGATGGTACTTGTTGAGTTGTCATAGATCGAGATTAGGATTTGTCACTCCGATTGTCGGAGAGGTATCTCTGGGCCCTATCGGTAATGCACATCACTATAAGCCTTGCAAGCAATGTGACTAATGAGTTAGTTGCGGGATGATGCATTACGGAACGAGTAAAGAGACTTGCCGGTAACGAGATTGAACTAGGTATTGAGATACCGACGATCGAATCTCGGGCAAGTAACATACCGATGACAAAGGGAACAACGTATGTTGTTATGCGGTTTGACCGATTAAGATCTTCGCACAATATGTAGGAACCAATATGAGCATCCAGGTTCTGCTATTGGTTATTGACCGGAGATGAGTCTCAGTCATGTCTACATAGTTCTCGAACCCCGTAGGGTCCGCACGCTTAACGTTCGGTGATGATTGGTATTATGAGTTTATGTGTTTTGATGTACCGAAGGTTGTTCGGAGTCCTAGATGAGATTAGGGACATGACAAGGAGTCCCGAAATGTTCTAGACATAAAGATCGATATATTGGAAGGCTATATTCGGACATCGGAAAGGTTCTGAGTGGTTCGGGTATTTATCGGAGTACCGGAGAGTTACGGGAATTTGTCAGGGAGTATGTGGGCCTTATTGGGCTTTAGGGGAGAGAGAGAGGGGCTGCCTAGGGCAGGCCGCGCCCCCAAGGCCTAGTCCGAATTGGACTAGGGGGAGGGGCGGTGCCCCCTCCTTCCTTCTCTTCTCTCTTCCCCTTCCTTGTCTCCTACTCCTACTACTTGGAAAGGGGGGAATCCTACTCCCGGTGGGAGTAGGACTCCCCAGGGTGCGCCATAGTAGAGGGCCGGCCCTCCCCCTCCTCCACTCCTTTATATACGGGGGAGGGGGCACCCCATAGACACACAAGTTGATCATTGATCTCTTAGCCATGTGCGGTGCCCCCTCCACCATAATCCACCTCCGTCATATCGCCGTAGTGCTTAGGCAAAGCCCTGCACCGGTAGCTTCATCATCACCATCATCACGCCGTCGTGCTGACGAAGCTCTCCCTCGACACTCTGCTGGATCGTGAGTTCGTGGGATGTCACCGAGCCGAACGTGTGCAGATCGCAGAGGTGTCGTACTTTCGATACTAGGATCGGTCGATTGTGAAGACGTACGACTACATCAACCGCGTTGTCATAACGCTTCCGCTTACGGTCTATGAGGGTACGTAGACAATACTCTCCCCTCTCGTTGCTATGCATCACCATGATCTTGCGTGTGTGTAGTAAATTTTTGAAATTACTGCGTTCCCCAACAAGACGATCTTCCTAAAGGAGCACGGCATCATCATGCCGCAGCTTCTCTTGCGCTACTTCATCGTAGGCAAGTACTCGAGGTGACCCGTATAGGAGTTCCATGGGGAGCACCGCTTTTGCACCATAAACTAGGGAGAAGGGTTTCTGGCCAGTAGCTCGATTTGGTGTCGTCCTGAGTGACCAGAGAACCACCGACAACTCGTCAATCCAACGCCTCCTGCACTTGTGCAGCCTGTCAAAAGTTCTTGTCTTGAGCCCGCACAACACTTCAACATTTATCCTCTCCACTTGCCCGTTGCTCCTTGGATGAGCAACAGATGCAAAGCACACCTTGCTCCCAAGGCTCTGGGTATATTGCATGAAAGCGCGACTCGTGAATTATGTGCCCTTGTCGGTGATGATCCTGTTTGGGACCCCAAACCGGCAAACTAATCCTTTGAAGACTTGACGGCTGACTATGTAGTTACCTTTCTCACTGGCTCCACTTCAGGCCACTTTGTGAACTTGTCGATGGCGACATACAAGAACTCAAAACCCCCGGTAGCATGGGGGAAGGGGACCAAAATATCGAGCCCCCAGACCGAGAAGGGCCAGGAGAGAGGAATCATTTGGAGGGCTTGTGCTGGTTGATGTATGCTCTTTGAATGGAACTGGCATACTTCACATCTTGTTACTAGCTCAGTTGCATCCCGGAGGGCAGTGAACCAATAAAAGCCTTGTCGGAAGGCCTTCCCAATAAGGGTTCTTGCTCCTATGTGAGAACCACATATGCCTCCATGTATCTCTGCCAACAACTCCAGTCCATCTTCCCAGGTAATGCACTTTAATTTCACTCTGTTTGATCTCTTTCTGCACAGGATGTTATCCATAAACTGGTACATACTTGACTATTGGGCTACTTTCTCAGCTTGCTCTTGCTCTTCAGGAAGTTCTCCTGTTTGGAGAAATTGAACTATTTGTTGTGCCCATGTTGGAGCTTGGGGCTCGACAACAAGGACTAAAGGAATTTCTTCGACTGCGGGAGCGCTAATCTCATCGGCAAGAATCAGGGATTCTGCCCGAGGTCGCTGCCCACCAGCAGGCGCATCACTGCTCCCGACAACTGCTTTGCCGACGGCTTTTGGGACCTCGGTTGGAAAGTATTTGCCGGAGTTTATCTTCCTTCTCTTCTTGGCTCTTGTTGATGGGATGACTGTGGGCCGAGTCAGGTGGAGCACAAAAGTCCCTGGTTCCACGGGTGCTTCTAGGCAACACACTTTGACAGTTGATCAGCTATGCTGATTTCCGCATGAGGGATGAGCTCTATTTGCAGACCGTCAAAGTGTTCTTCCAACTTTTTCACTTAATTCATGTACGCTTCCATCAACGGGCTTTGGTAATCCTTGTTCACTTGCTTTACTACAAGTTGCGAATCTCCGCGGATGATCAACTTTTCGATTCCCAACTCTACCGCAATTCTGAGGCTGGCAAGTGCTACCTCTTGAGCACTGCGTTGGTTTTCCCTTGAATATTAAAGGGTGATGCAGTAAAGTAGCATAAGTATTTCCCTCAGTTTTTGAGAACCAAGGTATCAATCCAATAGGAGGCCACACGCAATTCCCTCGTACCTACACAAACAAATAAGAACCTCGCAACCAATGCGATAAAGGGGTTGTCAATCCCTTCATGGTCACTTATGAGAGTGAGATCTGATAGAGATGATAAGATAATATTTTTGGTATTTTTATGATAAAGATTAAAAGTAAAGATTGCAAAATAAAAGGTAATAGAGATAGCTTGTTGACGGAAGATTAATATAATGGAGAATAGACCCGGGGGCCATAGGTTTCACTAGTGGCTTCTCTCAAGATAGCATAAGTATTACGGTGGGTGAACAAATTACTGTCGAGCAATTGATAGAAAAGCGAATAATTATGAGAATATCTAGGCATGATCATGTATATAGGCATCACGTCCGTGACAAGTAGACCGACTCCTGCCTGCATCTACTACTATTACTCCACACATCGACCTCTATCCAGCATGCATCTAGAGTATTAAGTTCATAAGAACAGAGTAACGCATTAGGTAAGATAACATGATGTAGAAGGATAAACTCAAGCAATATGATATAAACCCCATCTTTTTATCCTCGATGGCAACAATACAATACATGTCGTTTCCCTTTCTATCACTGGGATCGAGCACCGCAAGATTGAACCCAAAGCTAAGCACTTGTCCCATTGCAAGAAAGATCAATCTAGTAGGCCAAACCAAACTGATAATTTGAAGAGACTTGCAAAGATAACCAATCATACATAAAAGATTTTAGAGAAGAATCAAATATTGTTCATAGATAGACTTGATCATAAACCCACAATTCATCGGATATTGACAAACACACCGCAAAAAGAGTTACATCAAATAGATCTTCAAGAAGATCGAGGAGAACTTTGTATTGACATCCAAAGAGAGAGAAGAAGCCATCTAGCTAATAACTATGGAACTGAAGGTCTGAAGTAAACTACTCATACATCATCGGAGGGGCCATGGAGTTGATGTAGAGGCCCTCCGTGATCGATGCCCCCTCCGGCGGAGCTCCGGAAAAGGCCCCAAGATGGGATCTCTTGGGTACAGAAGGTTGCGGCGGTGGAAATAGGGTTTCGTGGTGCTCCTGTATGTCTTCAGGGTATATGAGTATATATAGGAGGAAGAAGTAGGTCGGTTGAGCCACGAGGGGCGAGGGCGCGCCCCCTGCCTCGTGGACTCCTCGTTGATTGCTTGACGTCCACTCCAAGTCCTCTGGATCACGTTTGTTCCAAAAATAACACTCCCGAAGGTTTCATTCCATTTGGATTCCGTTTGATATTCCTTTTCCGCGAAACACTGAAATAGGCAAAAAAACAGCAATTTGCACTGGGCCTTGGGTTAATAGGTTAGTCCCAAAAATAATATAGAAGTGTAAAATAAAACCCATAAACATCCAAAACGGGTAATATAATAGCATGGAACAATCAAAAATTATAGATACGTTGGAGACGTATCAAGCATCCCCAAGCTTAATTCCTGCTCGTCCTCGAGTAGGTAAATGATAAAAACAGAATTTTTGATGTGGAATGCTACCTAACATATTTATCCATGTAATTCTGTTTATTGTGGCAAGAATATTCAGATCCATAAGATTCAAGACAAAAGTTTAATATTGACATAAAAATAATAATACTTCAAGCATACTAACAAAGTAATCATGTCTTCTCAAAATAACATGGCCAAAGAAAGCTATCCCTACAAAATCATATAGTCTGGCTATGCTCTATCTTCATCACACAAAATATTTAAATCATGCACAACCCCGATGAAAAGCCAAGCAATTGTTTCATACTTTTGATGTTCTCAAACTTTTTCAATCTTCATGCAATACATGAGCGTGAGCCATGGACATAGCACTATAGGTGGAATAGAATGGTGGTTGTGGAGAAGACAAAAAGGAGAAGATAGTCTCACACCAACTGGGCGTATCAACGAGCTATGGAGATGCCCATCAATAGATATCAATGTGAGTGAGTAGGGATTGCCATGCAACGGATGCACTAGAGCTATAAGTATATGAAAGCTCAAAAAGAAACTAAGTGGGTGTGCATCCAACTTGCTTGCTCATGAAGACCTAGGGCATTTTGAGGAAGCCCATCATTGGAATATACAAGCCAAGTTCTATAATGAAAAATTCCCACTAGTATATGAAAGTGATAACATGGGAGACTCTCTACTATGAAGATCATGGTGCTACTTTGAAGCACAAGTGTGGTAAAAGGATAGTAACATTGTCCCTTCTCTATTTTTCTCTCATCATTTTTTTTATTTGGGCCTTTTCTCTTTTTTTATGGCCTCTTTTTATTTGGGCTTCTTTGGCCTCTTTTTTTCGTCCAGAGTCTCATCTCGACTTATGGGGGAATCATAGTCTCAATCATTCTTTCCTCACTGGGACAATGCTCTAATAATGATGATCATCACACTTTTATTTTTCTTACAACTCAATACTTAGAACAAAATATGACTCTATATGAATGCCTCTGGCGGTGTACCGGGATATGCAATATGACAATGATGGAGTGTGTCATGATAAACGGAACGGTGGAAAGTTGCATGGAAATATATCTCGGAATGGCTATGGAAATGCCATAATAGGTAGGTATGGTGGCTATTTTGAGGAAGGTATATGGTAGGTGTATGATACCGGCGAAAGGTGCGCGGTATTAGAGAGGCTAGCAAAGGTGGAAGGGTGAGAGTGCGTATGATCCATGGACTCAACATTAGTCATAAAGAACTCATATACTTATTGCAAAAATCTAGAAGTTATCAAAGCAAAGTATTATGCGCATGCTCCTAGGGGGATAGATTGGTAGGAAAAGACCATCGCTCGTCCCCGACCGCCACTCATAAGGAAGACAATCAATAAATAAATCATGCTATGACTTCATCACATAATGGTTCACCATACGTGCATGCTACGGGAATCATAAACTTTAACACAAGTATTCTTTAAATTCACAACTACTCAACTAGCATGACTTTAATATTATCACCTCCATATCTCAAAACAATTATCATGCTTCAATATTTTCTTAGTATTCAACACACTCAAAAGAAAGTTTCACAAATCTTGAATACCAAGCATATTATTATTAAGCAAATTACCATGCTATTAAGAAACTCTCAAAATAATTTAAGTGAAGCATGAGAGATCAATAGTTTCTTTAAAACAAATCCACCACCGTGCTCTAAAAGATCTAAGTGAAGCACATAGAGCAAAATTATAACGCTCAAGAAATATAAGTGAAGCACATAGAGCAAAACTACTTAGCTCAAAAGATATAAGTGAAGCACATAGAGCAAAACTACATAGCTCAAAAGATATAAGTGAAGCACATAGAGTATTCTATCAAATTTTAATTCATGTATGGATCTCTCAAAAGGTGTGTACAGAAAGTATGATTGTGACATACTAAGACATAAAGACACAAATAATACAAGACGCTCCAAGCAAAACACATATCATGTTGGTGAATAAAAATATAGCTCCAAGTAAATTACCGATGGAAGTGGACGAAAGAGGGGATGCCTTCCGAGGCATCCCCAAGCTTTGACTTTTTGGTGTCTTTGGATTATCTTGGGGGTTACATGGGAATCCCCAAGCTTACGCTCTTGCCACTCCTTGTTCCATAATCCATCAAAAGAATTCACCCAAAACTTGAAAACTTCACAACACAAAACTCAAAATAGAAAACTCGTGAGCTCCGTTAGCGAAAGAAAACAAAAGACCACTTCAAGGTACTGTAATGAACTCATTATTTATTTATATTGGTGTTAAACCTACTGTATTCCAACTTCTCTATGGATTATAAACTATTTTACTAACCATAGATTCATCAAAATAAGCAAACAACACACGAAAAACAGAATCTGTCAAAAACAGAACAGTCTATAGTAATCTGTAGCTAGCGCAAGATCTGGAACCCCAAAAATTCTAAAATAAATTTCTGGACGTGAGGAATTTATCTATTAATCATCTTCAAAAAGAATTAAATAGCACTCTTCAAATAAAAATTACAGCAGTTCTCGTGAGCGCTAAAGTTTCTGTTTTTTACAGCAAGTTCAACAAGACTTTCCCCTAGTCTTCCCAATGGTTCTACTTGGCACAAACACTAACTAAACACAAAAAAACACAACCAAAACAGAGGCTAAATAATTTACTTATTACTAAGCAGGAGCAAAAAGCAAGGAAAAAAATTTAAAATTGGGTTGCCTCCCAACAAGCGCTATCGTTTAACGCCCCTAGCTAGGCATAAAAGCGAGGATAGATCTAGGTATTGTCATCTTTGGTAGGCAATCCATAAGTGGCTCTCATGATAGTTTCATATGGTAATTTTATTTTCTTTCTAGGGAAGTGTTCCATTCCCTTTTTTAATGGAAATTGAAATCTAATATTCCCTTTCTTCATATCAATAATCGCACCAACCGTTCTAAAGAAAGGTCTACCAAGAATAATAGGGAAGAAGGATTGCAATCTATATCAAGAACAATGAAATCTACGGGCACATAATTTCTTTTTGCAACAATAAGAACATCATTAATCCTTCCCATAGGTTTCTTAATAGTGGAATCCGCAAGATGCAAGTTTAGAGAGCAATCATCAAAATTACGGAAATCTAGCAAATCACACAAAGTCTTGGGAATAGTAGAGACACTAGCACCCAAGTCACACAAAGCATAAAACTCATGATCTTTAATTTTAATTTTAATAGTTGGTTCCCACTCATCATAGAGTTTTCTAGGGATAGAAACTTTCAACTCAAGTTTTTTTTTCATAAGGTTGCATCAAGGCATCAACAATATGTTCGGTGAAGGCTTTATTTTGACTATAATCATGTGGAGAATTTAGCACGGATTGCAACAAGGAAATACAATCAATTAAAGAGAAACTTTAATAATTAAATTCCTTGAAATCCAATATAGTGGGTTTAGCAACATCTAGATTTTTATTTCTTTCAATTCCACTTTCATCAATTTCATCATTAAGATCTAAATACTCTGAATTTTTAGAACGCCTTCTAGGTAAAGGAAGATCATATTTAGTTTCATCAAGATTTATATTGCAAAATAAAGATTTAATAGGAGACACATCAATAACTTCTAGATCTTCATCTTGATTTTCATAGGAATCCGGTTTAGCAGCCATCTTATTAACTAAGGTGGCTTGCATATCCGAAATTCCAGCAGTCATCTTTTCTAGACGAGCAATTTGGGATCTTATACCATCAAATTATTTAGACATATCATCTAGCTCTTTATTCATATAACTCATAAAACTTTTTTGTTCCTTAAGCTCATTTCTAAAGAAATTGTTATGCTCAAATTGCAAAACCATAAACTTCCTAACGTTGGTTTCGATCTCCTCTAACCTTTTGAGGTGGAGATCACCAAATCTCGGTTGAGCCATCGCGACAAACAAGCAAACTAGCACACAAGCAAACAAGAGCAAACGGGCAAAAGAGGAAAATAGAGAGGGAGGATAGAGAGAGAGAGAGAGGGCGAATAAAACGGCAAGAGTGAATTGGGGGAGAGGAAAACGAGAGGCAAATGGCAAATAATGTAATGCGAGAGATAGGGATTGTGATGGGTACTTGGTATGTTGACTTTTTGCGTAGACTCCCCGGCAACGGTGCCAGAAATCCTTCTTGCTACGTCTTGAGCTTACGTTGGTTTTCCCCGAAGAGGAAGGGATGATGCAGCAGAGTAGTGTAAGTATTTCCCTCAGTTTTTGAGAACCAAGGTATCAATCCAGTAGGAGGCCACGCTCAAGTCCCTCGTACCTACACAAAACGATAGCTACTCGCAACCAACGCGATTAGGGTTGTCAATCCCTTCACGGTCACTTACGAGAGTGAGATCTGATAGATATAATATTTTTGGTATTTTTGGTATAAAGATGCAAAGTAAAAAGTAAAAGCAAAGTAAAAGGCAAAGCAAGATTAAAGTGATGGAGATTGATATGATGAGAATAGACCTGGGGGCCATAGGTTTCACTAGTGGCTTCTCTCAAGAGCATAAGTATTCTATGGTGGGTGAACAAATTACTGTTGAGCAATTGACAGAATTGAGCATATTTATGAGAATATCTAGGCATGATCATGTATATAGGCATCACGTCCGTGACAAGTAGACCGAAACGATTATGCATCTACTACTATTACTCCACTCATCGACCGCTATCCAGAATGCATCTAGAGTATTAAGTTAAAAATAGAGTAACGCCTTAAGCAAGATGACATGATGTAGAGAGATAAATTCATGCAATATGAAATAAACCCCATCTTGTTATCCTTGATGGCAACGATGCAATACGTGCCTTGCTGCCCCTTCTGTCACTGGGAAAGGACACCGCAAGATCGAACCCAAAGCTAAGCACTTCTCCCATGGCAAGTGAGGGAGTCCTGGATTAGGGGGTGTTCGGGTAGCCGGACTATACCTTCAGCCGGACTCCTGGACTATGAAGATACAAGATTGAAGACTTCGTCCCGTGTCCGGATGGGACTTTCCTTGGCGTGGAAGGCAAGCTTGGGGATACTGAAAGTGCAACTATCCCTAGGTGGTTTTGGTAATTCATAACAACATATAGCTCATTGAGCTAATGCTATTCCAAGATGATTATTTCAGGAAAGCTCAATGATTGGCATGGCATGGATGTGAAAGTGGAACCCTCAAAATGCTAAGGACAAAGGATTGGCTCAAGCTCAAAAGCTCAAGACTCTTCATTTTATATTTTAGTGATCCAAGATCACATTGAGTCTTTAGGAAAAGCCAATACTATCAAGGAGGGATGAGGTGTTGCTTAATGAGCCTCTTGCTTCATGTGCTTAGTGATATGCTCCAAAACCCTCAACTACTTTCCCCATATCCACATATGACCTAAACCCTAAGCCAAACTTGGTCCTACCGATTCTTCCTATCCGGCGCCACCGAGTTTCACTTGTCATAAGCCACTGCCAAACCCTAGCAATTCAGTTCTACCGATAGGGATCTCGGTCTCACCGAGATGGGATTGCAAACTCTCTGTTTCCCTTTCGTAACTTTTCGGTCCCCCCGAAAGAGCGGATCGGTCCCATAGAGATTGCAATGTAAATTCAGTGTTTCCTTTTTGTAACTTTTCGGTCTCACCGAAAGAGCAAATCGGTCCCACCGAGTTTGCCTGACCAACTCTCTGGTTAGCTAATTACCAAATTCGGTCTCACCGAGTTTGTGTAATCGGTCTCACCGAGATTACGTTATGCCCAAACCCTAACCATATCGGTCCTACCGAGTTGCATGTCAGTCCCACAGAAAATCTCTAACGGTCACTAGGTTTACATTTTCAGTCCGACCGAGTTTGTTGATTCGGTCCCACCGAGATTGGAAAACTGTATGTAACGGTTGGATTTTGTGTGGAGGCTATATATACCCCTCCACCTCCTCTTCATTCGTGGAGAGAGCCATCAGAACACATACACAATTCCAACTCATATGTTCTGAGAGAGAACCACCTACTCATGTGTTGAGACCAAGATATTCCATTCCTACCATATGAATCTTGATCTCTAGCCTTCCCCAAGTTGCTTTCCACTCAAATCTTCTTCCCAAAAAATCCAAATCCTATGAGAGAGAGTTGAGTGTTGAGGAGACTATCATTTGAAGCACAAGAGCAAGGAGTTCATTACCTACACACCATTTGTTACTTCTTGGAGAGTGGTGTCTCCTAGATTGGCTAGGTGTCACTTGGGAGCCTCCGACAAGATTGTGGAGTTGAACCAAGGAGTTTGTAAGGGCAAGGAGATCGCCTACTTCATGAAGATCTACCGCTAGTGAGGCAAGTCCTTCGTGGGCGATGGCCATGGTGGGATAGACAAGGTTGCTTCTTCGTGGACCCTTTGTGGGTGGTTACTTCTTCGTGGACCCATTGTGGGTGGTTGCTTCTTCGTGGACCCTTCGTGGGTGGAGCCCTTCGTGGACTCGCGCAACCATTACCCTTTGTGGGTGGTTGCTTCTTCATGGACCCTTCGTGGGTGGAGCCCTTCGTGGACTCGCGCAACCGTTACCCTTTGTGGGTGGAGCCCTCCGTGGACTCGCGCAACCGTTACCCTTTGTGGGTGGAGCCCTCCGTGGACTCGCGCAACCGTTACCCTTCGTGGGTTGAAGTCTCCATCAACGTGGATGTAGGATAGCACCACCTATCCGAACCACGGGAAAAACATCCATGTATCCAATTGCGTTTGAATTCTCCAAACCCTTCCCTTTACATTCTTGCAAGTTGCATGCTTTACTTTCCGCTGCCAATATACTCTTTGCATGCTTGCTTGAATTGTGTGATGATTGCTTGACTTGTCCTACAATAGCTAAAATCTGCCAAGAACTAAAATTGGGAAAAGGTTAAGTTTTTATTTGGTCAAGTAGTCTAATCACCCTCCCTCTAGACATACTTTCGATCCTACAAGTGGTATCAGAGCTTTGGTCTCCAGTTGCTTTGATCTCCATAGCTTTTGGTGGTCATAGCCTTGGTTTCACAACCTAGGAGAGTATGGCGTCTAGCGAGGGAAATTATCACCGTAGAGGTCCTTACTTTGATGGTACAAATTTTGCTAGTTGGAAGCATAAAATGAAAATGCATATTTTTGGACATAACCCCGCCGTTTGGGCTATTGTGTGTGTTGGTTTGCAAGGTGACTTCTTTGATGGGAAAGAACCAAACCGTGAAGCTACCGCGGATGAGTTGAAGATGTTGCAATACAATGCTCAAGCTTGTGATATTCTCTTCAACGGATTATGCCCCGAAGAATTCAACAAAATCAGCCGTCTTGAGAATGCAAAGGAAATTTGGGACACTTTGATTGATATGCACGAAGGTACCGACTCCGTCAAGGAATCCAAGTTAGATGTGCTTCAAAGTCAACTTGACAAGTTCAAAATGAAGGATGGTGAAGGTGTCGCTGAAATGTACTCTAGGCTTGCTCTCATCACAAATGAGATTGCCGGCTTAGGAAGTGAAGAGATGACCGATAGATTCATCATCAAGAAGATTCTAAGAGCCTTGTATGGAAAATATGATACCGTGTGCACATTGATCCAAATGATGCCCAATTACAAAGATCTCAAGCCAACGGAGGTGATTGGAAGAATTATTGCTCATGAGATGTCACTTAAGGATAAAGAGGAACTTCACAACAAATCAAGTGGTGCCTACAAAGCCTCATGTGAAGCCCCTACATCATCAAGTGAGAAACAAAACTTCAATGAAGAATTGAGCTTAATGGTGAAGAACTTCAACAAGTTCTACAAGAGTAGAAGCAAAGATAGAAGCTTCAAGTCAAGGTCCTACAATGACAAAAGATCTTCTAGTTGAGAGCGAAACTGCTACAGTTGTGGAAGACCCGGACACTATTCCAATGAGTGTACGGCTCCCTACAAGAGAAGAGAAGATTCTCCAAAAAGAAGAAGCAAAGAATCACCACCAAGAGAGAGAAGGAGTAGAGATGATCGTTATGAACGAAGATACTCACGGAGAAGCAAGGATTCGGAAAGGAAGGAAAAATCATCAAGGAGCTACACAAAACGAAGACATCAAGCTCATGTTGGTGAATGGGTATCCGGCTCCGACTCCGACAGCCACTCCGAGAGAAGTTATCACTCCGACTCCGAAGATACTCAAGATGAAGGTGTTGCCGGTCTAGCACTTGTGTCAACCAACTCCTACGACATATTTGACTCACCAAATGAAGGAATTGGAAGATGCTTCATGGCCAAAGGTCCTAAGGTAACACACCCCGAGTATGTTGATTTCAATAGTGATGAAGATGACTTGTTAGGTGATGATTTGCTTGTTGACAACTCTCGTGATGAATACTATGATGAAACGTCAATTAATCATGCTAATCAAGATAAAACGAATGACAATGATAAGGAGAAGATTGAGGCTCTAACTAAAGAACTAAACACTCTTAAGTTAGCTCATGAAACTATCTTCGAAGATCATCGAGAACTTTTAAGAGCTCATGAGAAATTACGCTTTGAAAAGCTCAATCTTGAGCAAGAGCATGAGTTCTTAAAAGCAATCAATGATGATCTCCGCAAGAAAAGTTCATCTTACATTGCCAAGCGTTTACTCCTATCCACTTACATGCCTCAAGTCAAGTCTAGTAACAAGAACAAGAAAGATTCTTCCTCTAGCAGTAACAATGATCATGCTAAATCCAATATTGTTGCTTCTAGTAGTTCTCTTGATTCCACTAATGATTCTCTTAGCCAAGTTACACTTGAGCAAGAAAATAGCTTATTGAAGGGAATTATAGAGAAAGGAGTGTACAAAAGCCTTGCCGGGAGTAAGCAATTCGAGGAAATTGTGCGCAAGCAAGGAATGCACCAGAAGAATCAAGGTGTTGGTTTTGAACGAAAGTTCAATGCCAATGGAGTTGAGTGGTAAGAAGATCAATACCCCAAGACAAAGTTTGTTCCTCAACAAGAGAAGTATGATACTTCTTTCAAGGGGACACAAGCTCAAGATGATCTTCCACCACAAGACTACAAGCAAAAAGGCAAGGACAAGCTTCAAGAGGAAATTGACGCATTTGAAGAAGCTCCTAAGACCTTAGTCAAGTGGATTCCCAAGACTACTTCAAGTTCCACTTCATCAAGTACGACTACAACTCCAAGGATTCCCATCAAGATGATGTGGATCCAAAAGAAGAAGAACTAGAGAGTTCTTGAGGGTGACTCCGCCAACATACTTCACTCTTATCATTTTGGCAAGAACAAGTGCAATCAACTTCCACATCTTGCACTAGTTCAAGGAGTCACAAACCCTCTTGTTGGTAAGACAAGGGACAAGGTAACCTAAAAGTTTTCATGGACATCATCTTGTGTGTGCATCACTCTATGTCTATGGATATCCTTGTTTGTTCCTTGTGGGAATAACCCATGTAGGTATTGAAAGTGCAATTCACTCAAATGGATAGCTCCAAGTGATCTACATCAACATTGAGCATCCACATCTTCAACATCTACATGAAGTCATCATCGACAAAACCCGAGGTTAGTTCATCCCTCTAAGGGGGGGTATCACATCTAGGGGGAGCTTTACTCTAAGACTTGAGCTAAAGCAACTCTAAAGATGTGAACACAACAATGCTTTATGTAAAAGTGGTAACCCCACTTGAGCTTAAACGATGAGTATGACCTATGATCAAGTGTTCTCACTTGACTCCTAAGTCAATATACTCATATATAGATGACCTAGTCATCGCAAATTGCTTGATAGATGCTAGAATTGGTTGTGCATGCCTTGTCACATATTTCATTTGCCATCTTATTGTGTGAGCATGCTGGTTGCATATTTTACTCATTCGAGGACATCCACTTGTTGTTTTGATTGTTTGGTTTTATTTCCTTTTGCCAAGTGGATGGACAAGAGTGCCTAAGAACCTCCTCTAGCTATCTATGCTTTTCTCGTCTCAAACTCTATTCATGCTACATCACAAAATTTGATCAAGTCAGATTCGAACCACTCTGTGTGAGGAGCGCTCGGAGTCCCCGATTCGTCATAGACTTAAACTTCCAAAACCTCTTTATGATTCTCGGTCTGACCGATACCTCACTTTCGGTCCTACCGAGATCATTAAGTTGATCTAGGTTTTCGATCTCGGTGCAACCGATTTGAACCTTTCGGTCACACCGAGTTTCAGTAACTTCTTGCAGTTATGAATCTCGGTGCCACCGAGTTGTTCCACTCGGTCACACCGACAGGGTCGGGCTATATATAGTCACGGGCAAAAATTTGGAAATTTCTCGGAACCCCTTCGCCCGCGCGATAGCCTGCTCTACCAACTTGGTCTCCGGATCGTCTTCTCGCCACCAGCCGCCTCCAGTCGCTGGTCTCCGTCGCCGTCAACTGGAATTCTGCCCCGTTGTTGCCGCCGTAGCAAGTCCTCGCCGAACTAGGGTATGGACTTGATCTTTGTGCTATTCCCCGTCTGATTCCTAGCACATTGTGTTCTTCATGATTCTTGCCATGATTGAAACACTCCTGTCCAGTCAATGCGCCCGTAGATTAGCTTTGATTCAAAAAATTTAGGGTTAGGTTTCCGCCGAAACCATCTCGGACCCACCGAGTTGAAAAACTCGGTCCCACCGATTTGGCTTATGCCATTGCACAAGTGAGACTCGGTCTGACCGAGAATTACTTATCGGTGTGATCGATTTTGGAACTCTGTGAAACCCTAGCAGTCTCGGTGCCACCGAACTGTGACTCGGTCTGACCAAGTTCACTAGTTTAGGTGCCAAAACTGCTTCAGTATCACGGAGTTTAAAAATTGGTAGATCCGAGATGATTTCAGTGGGAAACTAAAACTAAGTTTTTGGATCATTCTTTTGCAAAAATCTCTGCATTTTGTGATGCTCATCTATTCTACCTCATCTATAAACTATTCACAGGGTCAGCAGTCAGAGTTTGCAACATGTCTGATCAGAGTGACAGCTAGAACTTGTCAGAGCAGCAAGTGCAGATGAGTGAGGGCACTAGTCCCTCCAGCTCTTCAGATGATGGCAGCAGAAGTACTCCTAGCAATTTACCAAAAGCTGCCACCAGACAGAGGAAGAAGAGAACTTCAGATTCTAAGGATGAAGACTATGTGGCAGAAGAGGAAGCAACTTCCAAGAGAGTTGAGCCAGCACAGGGCACAAAGCCAGGCTTAAAGATCAAAAGGCCAGCAGGCAGGCAGCCTATGCCAAAGGCCAGAGCTTCAACCAAGATTTCTGAGAAGCCCACTCCCATAGAGCCAGTTGCTGCTGAAGGCAAGAAAAGGAAGGAAAGGGTCAAGAAGACCGTAGCCAGAGTGCTTGGAAAGGCTTCCATCATGGAAGAAGAGGAAGAAGAAGAGGTTGCTACACCAGCACCTAAGGCACCTAAGCTTATGGGTGATGCTATCAGGACAGGGGCTGCTGCATCTAAGCCCAAAGAAGCACCCAAAGCTGCCTCCAAGCCCAAGTCTGCACCAAAGAGGAATACAAGAAGCATCCCAGCTGCTGAGAAGAACAAGGCCCCAGTGCCTAAAGCTGCAGAAGAAGATGATGAAGAGCAAGTTCTCAGAAAACTCAAGCCCAAGATCCCAGACCACAACGATGCTCATCCTGTGGCTGAGGATATGAAGCTCAGGAGAGACTCAGGGCTGAGGAAGTGGAGAGAAGCAGATCCGTATGCTTCAAGGAGAAGGACTGCTGTGGATTACAGATTTCACACCAAGGAACAGCAAGATTTCTATGAGACAGTACTGCTTGACAAGAAGCCCATTGTTTGTGACATGAGATGGGTCGACTGGACCTACATGAAGGAAAATGAGGAACACTACCCTGGAGTGTATGACAGCTTTAGTGCTTGTGGAGTTGCAGACTTTGTTGGGCAGAAGCTCACAAAGTGGAACGAGGAGCTTATCATGCAATTCTACTCCACAGCACACTTCTACCCAGATGGAAGGATTACATGGATGTCTGAAGGTACGAGGTACCAATCTACTGTTGCTGAGTGGGCACAGCTCATCAATGCCCCAGAGGAGCATGAGGATGACTTGGATATCTATGCCAAGAAGAAGATGGACCACAACTCTATGTCCAACATGTACAAGGAAATTCCAAACGAGGCACTTGAAACTTTCAAATTTGGCTCAGTGGATTATCTTCTGTCAGGGCTGCCAACTATTAATTGGATTTTGAGGCACACTCTCTTGCCCAAGTCAGGTGATCACAAGATGATCAGAGGCCATGCAATCAATTTGCTTCATATCTTTGATGTGCCACAGAAGTTCAAGGTGATGAGCCTCATGGTAGAGACAATCAAGAGGACAGCAGCAGACCAGAAGAGGAGCTGTGGATATGCCCCACAAATTCAGGAGCTCATTAACTCCAAGATGGGCACGGGCATATACTTGTTGGACAAAGAACACTTGCCCATCCGTCCAGAATTTGAAGATAATCAAGTGGTCATGACTGAGAATGAGCCATCATCTGCCCAAGCACAAGCCAAGAAGGAGAAGGCAAGGAAGGAGAAAGCTGCCAAGATGCCAACTCAAGAGGAGGCATCTGAGTATTTCTTGAAAACCAAACAAGAGCAGCTTGGTTACCTGATTGCATCCACCCTGCAGATTGAGAAAGGACTAGCCACCCTAACTCAGAACCAGGCAAGCTTAGAGAGGATCATGGAACAAAAGTTCTATGACTTGGATGTCAAGGTGACAGAGATTCAGACTGCCGTGGAGTAGCTCCAGGATGACATGCAGGAGAGGAGAGGCAGGACTACAACTGATGCCTTTGCCAGAGTGCCACGAGGTCCGAGGTCATCTGCAGTGCCAGTTGCTGACACCAGAGCCACCACTTCTGCACCAGCTACAGCTTCAGTTCCACCAGCTCCAGCATCTACTTCAGTCTTGACTCCGACCACGTCTACAGAAGGCTTCGTCCTTGGAGTGCTCCGGACTCCACTACCACCAGAAGATCAAGCCTGAGTGTCGATCTAGCACTATGCATTTTCCAGGAACTTTTTGGTAACTTGTTGCCAAAGGGGGAGAAAATGTATAGATCATAGGCTTCGAGAGAGAGAGTGTGTTGCTTTTTTCTCTCTTGCTTTATTTGGTGGTTTTTCGAACTTTGTTTGCTTTTGAGTGCTTGAGATACTATGTCATTGCTCGTGAGACATTGATGATCATGTGTTTGATCATAAGCTACACTTAATGTTTGCTTAATGTTATCATCTTATCTATCTTATGTGATCATTCACTATTCTTGGTGATGAGTGCATGTATTTCATTCTTATCATTTTAAGTGCTCCACCAAGATGTATGTGACATGGAAGAGTAACCCATGACTCTAACTCCTTGTGCATTTGCAGTCCAAAGCAAATTTTAAATATGCACAAATTTAGGGGGAGCTCTTACTTATCACATACTTCTCAAAGCGACGATATATTTCATGCTCATTATCATTTGTCGAAGCTTTGATCTATATGTTGTCATCAATTACCAAAAAGGGGGAGATTGAAAGTGCAACTATCCCTAGGTGGTTTTGGTAATTCATAACAACATATAGCTCATTGAGCTAATGCTATTCCAAGATGATTATTTCAGGAAAGCTCAATGATTGGCATGGCATGGATGTGAAAGTGGAACCCTCAAATGCTAAGGACAAAGGATTGGCTCAAGCTCAAAAGCTCAAGACTCTTCATTTTATATTTTAGTGATCCAAGATCACATTGAGTCTTTAGGAAAAGCCAATACTATCAAGGAGGGATGAGGTGTTGCTTAATGAGCCTCTTGCTTCATGTGCTTAGTGATATGCTCCAAAACCCTCAACTACTTTCCCCATATCCACATATGACCTAAACCCTAAGCCAAACTCGGTCCTACTGATTCTTCCTATCCGGTGCCACCGAGTTTCACTTGTCATAAGCCACTGCCAAACCCTAGCAATTCAGTTCTACCGATAGGGATCTCGGTCTCACCGAGATGGGATTGCAAACTCTCTGTTTCCCTTTCGTAACTTTTCGGTCTCACCGAAAGAGCGGATCGGTCCCATCAAGATTGCAATGTAAATTCAGTGTTTCCTTTTTGTAACTTTTCGGTCTCACCGAAAGAGAAAATCGGTCCCATCGAGTTTGCCTGACCAACTCTCTGGTTAGCTAATTACCAAATTCGGTCTCACCGAGTTTGTGTAATCGGTCTCACCGAGATTACGTTATGCCCAAACCCTAACCATATCGGTCCTACCGAGTTGCATGCCAGTCCCACCGAAAATCTCTAACGGTCACTAGGTTTACATTTTCGGTCCGACCGAGTTTGTTGATTCGGTCCCACCGAGATTGGAAAACTGTGTGTAACGGTTGGATTTTGTGTGGAGGCTATATATACCCCTCCACCTCCTCTTCATTCGTGGAGAGAGCCATCAGAACACATACACAATTCCAACTCATATGTTCTGAGAGAGAACCACCTACTCATGTGTTGAGACCAAGATATTCCATTCCTACCATATGAATCTTGATCTCTAGCCTTCCCCAAGTTGCTTTCCACTCAAATCTTCTTTCCACAAAATCCAAATCCTATGAGAGAGAGTTGAGTGTTGGGGAGACTATCATTTGAAGCACAAGAGCAAGGAGTTCATTACCTACACACCATTTGTTACTTCTTGGAGAGTGGTGTCTCCTAGATTGGCTAGGTGTCACTTGGGAGCCTCCGACAAGATTGTGGAGTTGAACCAAGGAGTTTGTAAGGGCAAGGAGATTGCCTACTTCGTGAAGATCTACCGCTAGTGAGGCAAGTCCTTCGTGGGTGATGGCCATGGTGGGATAGACAAGGTTACTTCTTCGTGGACCCTTTGTGGGTGGTTGCTTCTTCGTGGACCCTTTGTGGGTGGTTGCTTCTTCGTGGACCCTTCGTGGGTGGAGCCCTTCGTGGACTCGCGCAACTGTTACCCTTTGTGGGTGGAGCCTCCGTGGACTCGCGCAACCGTTACCCTTTGTGGGTGGAGCCCTCCGTGAACTCGCGCAACCGTTACCCTTCGTGGGTTGAAGTCTCCATCAACGTGGATGTAGGATAGCACCACCTATCCGAACCACGGGAAAAACATCCGTGTCTCCAATTGCATTTGAATTCTCCAAACCCTTCCCTTTACATTCTTGCAAGTTGCATGCTTTACTTTCTGCTGCCAATATACTCTTTGCATGCTTGCTTGAATTGTGTGATGATTGCTGGACTTGTCCTACAATAGCTAAAATCTGCCAAGAACTAAAATTGGGAAAAGGTTAAGTTTTTATTTGGTCAAGTAGTCTAATCACCCCCCCTCTAGACATACTTTCGATCCTACAGATACGGATATTTAAGATCTCCTACCATTGTAACCGACTTTGTGTAACCCTAACCCTATCCGGTGTCTATATAAACCGGAGGGTTTAGTCCGTAGGCAATCAACTCCATACACAACAATCATTCCATAGGCTAGCTTCTAGGGTTTAGCCTCCTTGATCTCGTGGTAGATCTACTCTTGTACTACCCATATCATCAATATTAATCAAGCAGGAGTAGGGTATTACCTCCATCGAGAGGGCCCGAACCTGGGTAAAACAAAGTGTTCCCTGTCTCCTGTTACCATCCGGCCTAGACGCACAGTTCGAGACCCCCTACCCGAGATCCGCTGGTTTTGACACCGACATTGGTTCTTTCGTTGAGAGTTCCTCTGTGTCGTCGCAATCAGGAAGGATGCCTCCTCCCGTCTTTAAAGACGGTGCCGTTGCTAAGGGAGCCTTGGCTTTCGGCCAAACCCTCCGGCTAGGTGGTTTCCTCATGACCGCATGTTCGGCTGTTGCGCCGACGGTGACCTCTTGGGTCATCAAAAGCAACCTACACGTCAGCTCGGAGCTCATCGAGCAGCTAGATCCAATGGATCTCTCTTCCATAAACGAGCTCTTGGATCGCATCGCCGCCCTGGGGGTCGCTACGGATTACGACCAGGTTGGGCTTAAACCCGATCTAAGAGAAGTTAACTCTCCCCAAGTCACCCACCACGTTGCCGTGGTAGAGGCGCAGTGCGGCGACCCTTCATCTATTTTAAGGACTAGTTACGTCTGAATTCCCGACTCCTCCAAGCCGGATCCCCGCGGAGAGGAGGATGTAACTCAAGACCTGAGCTTAGAATCAGGCAACGGGCTAGATTCGTTGGACAACATCCAAGAATCCGAACTTCAAAGTTCGGAAACTCTTCGGCCTCCGAATCTTGGATTGGGTGGGGTTTCAGATTCAACGACACCCGCCCACCCGAACATAAGCGATCTGTCCCAAATCAGGCAGAGGCCCAAGGAAACAGTACATCATTACTGGGCCAGATTCCTCCTGGTTATGAACAGGACAAAGGATTGCCGCGAGGGAGACGCGATCTCAATTTTCTGCAGTAATTGCACGGACGAGGGAATCCTTAACGCCGTAAGTCGTCGTGATATTACACGCTTCGCTCACTTGGCGTCCATAGTACAAAAATACTGTGCGATGGAAAGCGCCTGGAAAATCGAAATAAAATTTTGGGATAATCCGGCCTTAAATAGTAATCTCGTCCGAACTAAGAGGGTGCATCATCATGGGACACCCGGGATAAACACCAAAAAGCCAAAACCCTCCACAGGGCATGGAACCGTACTGGAAAGGTGGCTTGATGGACCCTGTAAAATTCACAGTACAGAGGACGCCACACCAACTCACAGCCTTAGAGCATGTTGGATACTCCGGCAGGTGGCCAAAATTGGCGAGGACCTCCTAATTCTGGAGGCCGCAGGAAGCCAGCCCGAGGACACCAGTACCGTTCTCACAGTCTTCAAGACTTTCGCACCAAATAATATGAGAAAAAGAACACTCCGCAGCCTCGCCGAAGTCTATCAAGTTGCAACAGTAAATCCACGGAGCGACACTGCTATTACCTTCAACGCAAGTGATGAACCTAAATTCCGAACAGCCCGAGCACCAGCCGCATTGGTCCTCAGTCCCATAGTGGACGGCTTTCGCCTCACCAAGGTGCTCATGGATGGAGGCAGCGGACTGAACCTCATTTATGAGGAAACCCTTCAAAAAATGGAAATAGACTGGAACCGCGTCGAGCGAAGCAGCACAACCTTTAGAGGAATAATCCCCAGTCGGGAAGCACGCTGCACAGGAAAAATCACACTAGATGTGGTGTTCGGCATGCCGGATAATTACAGGTCCGAAGAAGTCACGTTTCAGGTGGCCCCGTTTAAGAGCGGACATCACGCTTTACTGGGACGGGAAGCATTCACAATCTTCCAAGCAATACCCCATTACGGGTACATGAAGCTTAAGATGCCCGGGCCGAACAGAATTATCACTCTAGCTAGTGATCCGGACGTAGCACTCCGCGCCGAAAACAAGACGGCCGCATTAGCCCTTGAGGCACTATCCGAAGCCTTAGCGGCCGAAGAACTAACTGCGCTGCGCTCCACGGTTAACAGGGATGATGTGATACTTGATAAGAGATCCAAATCCACATCCTTTAAGCCAGCTGACGAAATAGTCAAATTCCAGGTCCATCCAACGGACCCCAATAAAACAGCTTCCATCGGGGCACGACTGAACCCTGACGTAGACGCCGCACTGCGAGAGTTCCTACGAGAGAACTGGGACATTTTCGCCTGGCACCCTTCAGACATGCCAGGGATCCCACGCAGGCTGGCCGAAAACAGCTTAAATATCCTAAAAGGATTCAAACCTGTCAAACAAGCCCTTTGGCGCTTTTCCAAACCCAAGAGACAGGCTATGGGAGAAGAGCTAGCCAAGCTATTGGAGGCCGGATTCATTAGAGACATAAAACATCCAGACTGGCTAGCAAACTTGGTGATGGTACCAAAGAAGGACAAATCCTGGCGCCTGTGTGTCGATTTTAAAGACCTTAACAAGGCTTGCCCAAAGGATCCCTTCCCCCTCCCCCGTATCGATCAAATTATCGACGCCACCGCAGGACACGATTCATTGTGTTTCCTCGACGCATACTCCGGTTACCATCAAATCAAGATGGCAGAATCAGACCAAGCTGCAATAGCATTCATCACACCATACGGCCCATTCTGCTTCAACATAATGCCCTTCGGGCTGAAAAACACCGGCGCAACATATCAGCGCATGATCCAGACATGTCTGGCAAACCAGATCGGCAAAACAGTGGAGGCGTATGTGGATGATGTGGTCGTCAAATCAAGACATGTCGAATCTCTAATAGACGACTTGAGGCTTACATTCGATAACCTCCGACAATATGACATCAAGCTCAACCCAGAAAATGCGTCTTCGGCGTTCCAGCCAGAAAGCTCTTGGGCTTCATTGTATCCGGTAGAGGAATTGAAGCAAACCCAGCCAAGATCCGAGCTTTGTCACAATTGGATGTCCCAAAGGACCTTAAACAAATACAAATATTAACCGGGTGCGTGGCGGCTCTAAGCCGCTTCATCTCCCGCTTGGGAGAAAAGGCACTACCCCTCTATCGCCTCCTTCGGCACACTGAACACTTTGAGTGGACGGAGGCCGCCACGGCCGGACTTGATGAAATAAAAGCCATATTGGCAACAAACCCAGTCCTGGCAGCGCCGAACACCGGCGAACCAATGTTATTGTACATTGCAGCAACACATCAAGTTGTCAGTGCAGTGCTCGTTGTCGAGCGGGAAACGGATGGACACAAATTCCCCCTTCAAAGGCCGGTCTACTATGTATCCACTATCCTCACTCCATGCAAATCACGGTACCCGCATTATCAAAAGCATACGCGGTATTCATGGCATCCCGGAAGCTACGACACTACTTTCAAGAGTGTTCCATAACAGTAGCCTCGGAAGTACCACTCAACGATATTATCAACAACCGCGACGCAATGGGCCGGATTGCAAAATGGGCCATCGAGCTCCTCCCGTTTGATATAACCTATAAGCCACGGCGAGCTATTAAATCTCAAGTTTTGGCCAACTTTGTCGCAGAATGGACGGAGGCCGAGCTCCCTAAAGAGTATGACACATATTCAAACTGGATTATGCATTTCGACGGCTCCAAAATGTTGGCCGGACTGGGGGCTGGCGTCGTCCTGACGTCCCCCACAGGAGACACAGTCCAATATGTGCTCCAGATCATGTACATGGATTCCAACAATGTAGCCGAATATGAGGCCCTTCTACATGGTCTTCGGATAGCAGTATCCATGGGTATCCAGCGCCTAGAGGTACGCGGGGATTCAAACCTCGCGATATCCCAAATAAATGGAGACTTCGACACCAAAGACCCAAAAATGGCAGCTTACCGCAACGCCGTCCTAAAAATGTCAGCTCGGTTCGAAGGGCTGGAGTTTCACCATATAGCCCGAGAAAACAATCAAGCAGCGGACGTCCTGGCACGCATCGGAGCAAAACGCGATGCAGTCCCCCCCCAACATCTTTTTGGAAAGATTGTTCAAATCATCTGTAGCATGGGAGGGGGAACCCACAAATAACAGCCCGGACCCAGCCGCACCACTCGACGCCGAACAATCTGACACAATTGGAGGCTCTGCCAATGAAATTACACCTTCAGCCCACGTAATAATGGCGGTCATCGCCCCGTGGACAGAACCATTCCTAGCCTACCTTACTAGGCAGGAACTCCCGGAGGACCAAAACGAGGCCCGCCACATAGTGCGGCGATCTAAAGCCTATAGAGTCCATGAGGGAGAGCTTTATAAGAAAAGCACTACCAGAGTCCTTCAAAGGTGCATCTCCGAAGAGGAAGGGCGGAACCTTCTGGCTGAAATTCATGCCGGACTCGGTGGCCACCACGCCGCTGCTCGGTCCCTTGTTAGCAAGGCTTTCCGTACAGGCTTTTATTGGCCGACGGCCCGGGCAGACGCTCAGGACTTAGTCCAACGATGCGCTGGTTGCCAACTTTTTGCCAACCAAAGCCATATGCCACCTACCGCACTCCAAACTATACCCATCACCTGGCCTTTTGCGGTCTGGGGGCTTGACATGGTCGGACCCCTTAAAGGTGGGACCGATAGGAAAAAATACTTACTGGTCATGGTGGATAAATTCACCAAATGGATAGAAGCCAAGCCTGTTAAAACGACCGAATCCGGACCTGTGATAGACTTCATATCTGGGGTTGTACACCGTTATGGCGTCCCCCATAGCATCATAACCGATAACGGTACAAACTTTACCGCCGACGAGGTAAAACTCTGGTGCAAAAACATGGGCATCAAGCTCGATTATGCTTCCGTCTATCACCCACAAACCAACGGCCAGGTCGAACGTGCAAATGGTCTTATCATGAGCGGCATTAAACCCAGACTGGTGCGGTCCCTCAAGGAATCTAACACGCACTGGGTAGAGGATCTCGACTCCGTGCTATGGGGGCTGCGGACCACGCCAAATCGCACCACCGGATACACACCATTTTTATGGTGTACGGCACAGAGGCAGTTCTGCCCTGCGACATAATTCATGACTCACCTAGAGTGCGCATGTACGAAGAAAGAGAAGCCGAGCTCGATCGGCAGGACAACTTGGACGCCCTGGAGGAGGAGCGTGACGTGGCAAAAGCCCGTTCTGCATTTTATCAACAGCAGGCCCGAAGATATCAAAGCAGAGAAGTACGGGCCAAAAATTACAATGTTGGCGAACTAGTTCTACACCTGCCAGATAAGAAAAAGGACAAACTCAAGCCCAAGTGGGAAGGTCCATTCATAATCGACCAAGTCCTGACTGGCGGGGCGTACTGCCTGCGAGATGCGTCGGATAACCGACTCGAGCCGAACCCGTGGAACGCCACCCGTCTCCGAAGATTCTATGCCTAGCGCCGGACTCTGTGTTCGCCTCCTTCCTCTGTCCCTTTTTTGCATTTTTCTGTCTTACATTTCTCTCCTTCCCCTCTTTTCTTTTATAGCCCTTAAAGGCTTATCTAGTGACGCGCCACTCGCGCTCATTAAACCTGGGGGCTTCTTTAACAGAAGCTTATTTATACGGGCTTCATGCCCAACACATGCGTCAAACTTCCGCATGTACCTTTTTCTTCACCATTATATGCATCGATATGACTTAAGTTTTGGCCAAGCTGGGTTGCCTGGCTCCTGTGCTTACCCCTATGTTCCTGATTGTTCAGCTAGGCGATAAAGGGAGCACCTCTGCGATTGTTACTGCCGGGTCAGCCGGATGTGTACCTCAGACTGGGTGAAGCCGAAAGCTAGCGTTCTTAAGGGAATATTCAGTCGGTGAGATAAAAGATGATCTTTTTACTCATTTTATGCGCCCCTAGATGCTTTTTTCTGCGTCTTTTTACGCAGTTCGGACATGCACTTTAGGGCATGCCTCCCAGCGAAAGGAACCCCTAACGGAACTATTCTCTTTGGAAGATGTTTCTTACTAACCATGTAATATAACATAACTAGTTGGGCACTTGTCTGATAAAGCACTAATGACCCCTACACCTGGTCTCCACGCATACCACGGTTCTTATATAACCGCTATGGTATTCAGACACACTCCGGACCGTCAGGTCCCGAGGTTGAAGCGAAAAGGTCGGCAACGACAAACGATCTACAATCCGGCTAGAAGGCATTACACATGTCAATTCAAAATTACATAGTCATTATGACTGATTGTATTCCTCTTCTATACCATCTAACAGGCTGTCTAATTTACAGTCCTGCTGGGAATACTTCGCGGCCAACTCTACTTGGCCGTATACTAAGCTCATAGGGATCTCCTTCCCGTCAGGCCCCACTAGTCCGACCTCGGCCATGTGGTTTGGGTCAGACTTCGTAAAACGGGTCTTCACCATGGCCCAGGCTTCCCTAGCGCCTTGTCGGCAGGCCGATATCTTCCACAACCGGAAGCGCCGCCGAGCTCCCTTCAGCTTCTCCGCAAGCTCTCCAAGGCCCTCGGGCATGGAGTGGGCAGGCCATAAGACTTGGGCAACACCTCGCATTGCCTGCCGAATTCGCTCGTGCAGTTGCATGAGTTCGGGAAGAAGGTCACCCGTAGAACCGGGCATCTCCTCTGCAGGACGACCTGTGAGCATACCTACAGACATTACTCTATTAGTCGACTTCCTCGCCGAACTCTTTTTTCAAAGTTCGTTCAAGCACTTACTAAAAATGCCGCGTCGAAGCCGCTGATTCTCCTTCGTGGAGTCTGATAGCTGGCCACGAACATCTTTAAGTTCGACGTCCAGCTTGGTGTTGGCATCCTGAAGATCATTCTTCTCTCGCCTCACCTTTGTCAACATACTCTCACCAGCCTTTAGCTGGCGTAAGAGTTGTTGCTTGTCCGAATCGAGTCCGGCGCCATCTGCAATATGATCCGTCAAATTTGCACCCACACCGCACAATACTAATCTTTCAAAGTGTATCTTACCTGAGGGGGTCTCTTTGGACTCCCCTGCTGCGGCTAGTGCGGCCTCTAGTTGGGCCTTGCACTTTTCCAGCTCCTGGGACAGTACAGTATTCTTCTCTGTAAGAACCTGCATATTAAATGATCCTTAAATCAGTTGCTCTAACTGTTTCAAGTCTCGGGGGCTACTGGTATATATATATATTTGACCAAAATTTTCTTACCCGTATGTCTTTTACATACTGCTCCGTGGCTCTGGCTAAACCATTTTGAGCAGCACGGAGGTACGCATCTCCCGAATTAAAGGCATCTAAATCCTCTTGGGAGAAACAAGCGTCGCGTAGAACTGTCTGGCGATGCCTGTGGTTCATAGCACTCTCCACTTCAGAATTTGTGGCGGACAGCCTGTCCGCATCCTCTGTCGGAGGAGCGTCCGGTGCGCGCCTTATGCTCGCCTCCGCTTCCTGGCCAGACGTTGGAGCCTGGCTGGTGGAGGCGTGATTGGCAACCTCTCCGGATGTAGTCCGGCGAGGTCTCTTCGTTCTAAAGATAGCACGAACGTTAATATGCCCTGATAGAATAACTCCAGGGAAACAGAGGGTGCACTATACCTTTGCGCCGGCATCTCAGTCCGGACTTCATTCCTTTTGCCCCACGGGGCCCTGCGGCCCCTCGTTGGCTAGCCGCCGCAGGTTTGGCTTCCTGCCTCAGAAAACTCCCCTGCAAAACACGGTTGTCGTCAGAAACACCGGAATACGCGAGAGTGCAATCTCTCTCGAGGGAATGAGACTCCGGTTTCTGTCACCTGAGAGGCCGGGATTAACCCTGGGTAATCAGCCATGATGGCTACCAAGGTATTGTCCTTGCTTAGCTGATGGAACACCCCGTCGATAAGCTCCACCGATATGTCCGAATCCTCTTCGGAGTCCGGATCGAGGGGCCGTTCTGGGTCCTCGGGCTGTGGAGGGCGACTGTTTATATCCTTTACCTCCTGTCGCAGTTCCTGCACTAAAGTCGTTAGACTACATACCTAACCGTGGGAGTATAGAACAAATGGGCAAGCGCAATTATTCACTTACCCAACTTGGAGGATCGTACATAGTAAATCCGGCCTGCAGATTGACGCGGAGGAATTCCTCCTTTTCTCCCTTATACAAAGAGGATAAGATCTTTACTAAGGCGGCGGCTGAGGCCGGCCCCTTACGACCGTAACGTGTGGCGTCATCCTCCCCGTTGAAATCCCACATGGGGTGGCCTCTATATTGAAGCGGCTGCACCCCCCGCATAATGCATGTGGCCATGACTCCAATCATGGTTAGTCCGGAATGAGCCAGCGGTCTTATCCGGCCCATCAGGTAAAGGACGTCTCTGTCACTTTCTCTCTGAGAGCTCCGCGAACGCCAGCTCAAGCGTTTCTTCAATGGAGCACTGTTGAACTCAGGGAGACCGACCCGGATAGGGTCCGGTAGCGGGACGTCATCTATGTAAAACCATTCCGAAGGCCAGTCCTCGGACGCCTTCTTTGGGGTTCCGAATAGGTATCTGGTCCCGACGATGCGCCATACTTCGGCTCCGCCCACTTGATATATAGACCCCTTTTCAGAACGGGGCACCAGGCAGAATAACCTCTTCCACAGCTTGAAATGAGCCTCAACGCCTAAAAATAGCTCGCAAAGGGCGACGAAACCCGCAATGTGCAATACGGAGGCGGGCGTGAGATTGTGCAGCTGGAGGCCGTAGAACTCCAGAAGCCCGCGGAGAAATGGGTGAATTGGAAATCCCAGTCCCCTTATTAGATAGGGGACGAGGCACACCCGCTCTCCTTTAGAAGGATTGGGGGTGCTCTCCGCTTGTTTTCCGCCATTATAGGTGGCGAGACCGGCTCGGACCGGGACCATGTATGCCTGAGGGAGGAATCCCTTGGCCTGAAGTGACGCTAACTTGCTATGCGGGATGGTGCAACTCTCCCAGTCCCCGGGTTTGGGACCGGAGGGGCGAGGGGAGGAGCTGCGACGGCTGGTCATGTTGGAATGGACCTTTGCTGGAAGCGCTCTGATGATAACTCGCGGAAAGGAGAAGATGTGGTTTGGACCTAAATCCCCATCCTGTTAAATAGGCGGCTCGTTTATACGGCTAGGAGTGTGGATGTAAAAATGCCCCGGCTTTTCGCATTTGTTTGAACACGTGGAAGACGGCCATTATTGGGCATGGAAGCCGAGGAGCACTACATTACAAAAATCGGACATTATTCCTACAGGTACACAAGATTTGGAGAAGAACCCGCCTTGCAATGCCGAACAATCTGCGCGCCGGACTCGTCGTCATTGAAGCCTGGTTCGGGGGCTACTGAGGGAGTCCTGGATTAGGGGGTGTTCGGGTAGCCGGACTATACCTTCAGCCGGACTCCTGGACTATGAAGATACAAGATTGAAGACTTCGTCCCGTGTCCGGATGGGACTTTCCTTGGCGTGGAAGGCAAGCTTGGGGATACAGATATTCAAGATCTCCTAGCATTGTAACCGACTCTGTGCAACCCTAACCCTATCTGGTGTCTATATAAACCGGAGGGTTGTAGTCCGTAGGTAATCAACTCCATACACAACAATCATTCCATAGGCTAGCTTCTAGGGTTTAGCCTCCTTGATCTCGTGGTAGATCTACTCTTGTACTACCCATATCATCAATATTAATCAAGCAGGAGTAGGGTATTACCTCCATCGAGAGGGCCCGAACCTGGGTAAAACAAAGTGTTCCCTGTCTCCTATTACCATCCGGCCTAGACGCACAGTTCGGGACCCCCTACCCGAGATCTGCCGGTTTTGACACCGACAGCAAGAACTACCAATCTAGTTGGCCAAACCAAACGGATAATTCAAAGAGACTTGCAAAGATAACCAATCATACATAAAAGAATTCAGAGAAGATTCTAATATTATTCATAGATAGACTTGATCATAAACCCACAATTCATCGATCTCAACAAACACACCGCAAAAAGAAGATTACATCGAATAGATCTCCACAAGAGAGGGGGAGAACTTTGTATTGAGATTCAAAGAGAGAGAAGAAGCCATCTAGCTACTAACTATGGACCCGAAGGTCTGAGGTAAACTACTCACACTTCATCGGAGGGGCTAGGATGATGTAGAAGCCCTCCTGATGACGGCCCTCTTCCGACGGAGCTCCGGAACAGGCCCCAAGATGGGATCTCATGGATACAGAAAGTTTCGGCGGTGGAATTAGGTTTTTGGCTCCTGTTCTGATCGTTTGGGGGTACGTATGTATATATAGGAGGAAGGAGTACGTCGGTGGAGCACCGAGGGGCCCATGAGGCAGGGGGCGCGCCCTAGGGGGGGCGCCCCCCACCCTCGTGACCGCCTCTTTTACTCCTTGGAGTAGGGTCCAAGTCTCCTGGATCACGTTCGGTGAGAAAATCACGTTCCCGAAGATTTTATTCTGTTTGGACTCCGTTTGATATTCTGTTTCTCCGAAACACTGAAATAGGCAAAAAAACAGCAATTCTGGGCTCGGCCTCCAGTTAATAGGTTAGTCCCAAAAATAATATAAAAGTGGAAAATAAAGCCCAATAAAGTCCAAAACAGTATATAATATAGCATGGAGCAATCAAAAATTATAGATACGTTGGAGACGTATCAATTAGGAGCATGTGGTAACGAGCAGAGACTCACGAAAGATGTGACCCCATCGCCCCGTCTCGAGTACTTGCGGCAAGGGCTAAGAATGCCCGGCCACGCCTCGTAAGTATCTCGCGGGCACCTTCCAAGTCAACCCAACTCCACATCACTCGCTATTAAGCTTGCGCGGATACCCCTCAGTGCCGACCCGTCTTTAGTAACATGGTTCAGTGTAAAGTCATAGTAACCATAGTAATTGTGTGTCTAACACCAAAGGGGAAACCCGAGGAATCACCCTCGGTGAATTCCACTCGATGTTATCATCAAGGTGAACGTAAGAGGATCCACCCTCGAGGTTCACACTTGAGGGGTTGCACGACAGAGCCGTAACGAAAGTGGTTAAGGGGGAAATCACCCTCGATGACCTCGACCGTGTAGCTACACTACAGAGATCTCATCAGGAGTGATGTAAGAGGTTCCACCCTCGGCACTCGATGGTAACTCTACAGAGTCGTACAACTAGGGGGGTGATGTGCGGTGTCGGGGCCTGGACGTCGATCACGTTGATCGAGTCATCGAACATAAAGCGAGGCAACTGGGACAAGGTGCGGGGGTCACTGATGGATCTCTAACCAACCTATACTAAGCAGTTTAGGATAAGCAGGTAAGGTATGAAAGCAGGTAACAACAGCAGGCTATGCATCAGAGTAGGATCATACATAAAGCAGTAGCAGTTCTAATGCAAGCATGAGGGGGAAAGAAATGGGCGATATCGGAATGCTCAAGGGGGGCTTGCTTGCCTGGTTGCTCTAGCAAGGAGGGGGTCATCATCGACGTAGTCGATCACAAGGGCAGTATCGCTCTCGGGGTCTACCGAGAGAAGAGGGGGAAGAAACCGTAAATATAAAGTAAACATAGCACCACAAAGCATAACATGGCAATAAGATGTGCCGGGTGTGACCTAACGCGGTAGGAGGTGATACCGGCGAAGGGGGGGGGACATCCGGGAAAGTATCCCTGGTGTTTCGCGTTTTCGGACAGATGAACCGGAGGGGGAAAGTTGCATGTTCGCTAAGCTAGGGGTGTGTGGCAAACGAACGAAGGGTGTATCCGGATTCGTCTCGTCGTTCTGAGTAACTTTCATGTATAAAACTTTTTCATCCGAGTTACGGATTATTTTCTATGATTTTTCAAAGTTTTAAACATTTTGAAATTTATGTATTTATTTAATCCGAATTGACCAAGTCAATTTGACTGGTCAAAAGGGAAGGCATGGCCCACATGGCATAGAGTAAACCTTAACAAAATAAATAAATTCTAACTTAACTAAATGGGGTCCACCTGCCATAAGCTAGTAGCTACCCTAATTAGTAATTAACCTAAACTACTTTGCACATGGCCGGCCAGAGGCACAGCCAGCCTCACGGCTTGTGCACACACATGCACAACACATGGGCGCTCGGCCATGGTCAAGGCCACAACCGAGGCCAGTTGTAGGAGCATTCAGCGATGGTCGCGAGCAGCAGCAGCAAAGAACATCAGCGGCATGAGCAACAGCAGTAGGAAGCAACAGTAAGTAGAGGTATGGGCAGCGGCAACAACTAAGTGGCAGTAGTACGTAGAAGCAGCTTCGGCCGGCTGCGCGCCGAAGCAACGAGCAGCAGCACGCGGGAGTAGCAGGCGGCACAAGCAGTAGGCTGGGACGCGGGCACTCACGCATGCATAACGCAAGGACGCCAGCGGCTGTAGCCAGCAGCCCCAGCAGCACATCACCTGGGAGGCAGCCGTGCTCGTACGCCCGGGGCGCGGCCAGTGCGCGATGTGGGTGAAGGGCGGGCGGGCGCAGGCGAAGCGGCTGTAGTAGGCCACGCCACAGCATGCAGCAGCAGTAGCCGGAGCAGGGGTGCAGGCAATAGCGAGCGGCGAGCGGGGCAGCGATAGGCAGCAGCAGCGTACTAGTAGAGCGGAGACAGCAAACAAAGAAGCACAAGGAGCAGCAGGCGCGCGTACGCGGACACTGAAGTTCGGCCATGGCGGCCGCCGGCTCGTACAGGTGACTACGGCAACGGAATCAAAGGGGAAACAAGGGGAATTGGGGAGGGCCTCACAGCGGTTCTCGATGACGTGCTCGGGAGGTCGAGGAAGCATTGAGAAAGGAGATCCGGAGCCGGGAAGCGATGACCGGACTCGGAGAAGACGATCGATGGCAAGCGCTCAGGGCTTCCTAGCTCGAGCCCTTCAGCGTGGTGATGGAGCCGACCACGGCGGACCTACAGGCAGTCGGCTCTGATACCAACTTGTGACGCCCTCGATTCAATCATACACTAATCGTACACGCAAATATGTACGATCAAGATCAAGGACTCACAGGAAGATATCACAACACAACTCTAGACACAAATTAAAATAATACAAGCTTTATATTACAAGCCAGGGGTCTCGAGGGCTCGAATACATAAGCTTGAATACACCAGAGTCAGCGGAAGCACAATATCTGAGTGCAGACATAAGTTAGACAAGTTTGCCTTAAGAAGGCTAGCACAAAAGTAACATCGATCAAAAAGGCAAGGCCTCCTGCCTGGGAGCCTCCTAACTACTCCAAGTCGTCAGCAGCCGTCACGTAGTAGTAGGCACCCTCGGGGTAGCAGTAGTCTTCAGTGGTGTTGTCTAGCTTCTGGACTCCGTCATCTGGTCGCAACAATCGGGTAAAGGGGGAAAGAGGTAGCAAAGCAACCGTGAGTACTCATCCAAAGTACTCGCAAGACTTACATCAGATCTAAACTAAGTATGCATCTGTATCAAAGGAAATGGGCTGTATCTGTGGACTAAACTGCAGAATGCCAGAATAGAGGAAGGGCTTAGTCCTATCGATGACTAGCATCTTCTGGAAACCACTATCTTGCAGCAACAAGAGGGAGTAGAATAGCATAAAGTAAAGTAGCAGTAGTGTTTACAACCTCGGCCAGAGATCCTTTCTCGACTCCCAGCGAGAAAGCAATCCCAGAGCCATACTATCCATTCATCATATCCATTTCTCACCACAAGTATCCAGTTCTAGTTGTATCAATCGGGATACAACTTGAAGTGTCCATTACCGTAGGACAGGCTATCGATAGATGTTTTCTTCCCTGCATGGGTGCACCAACTTACCCACCATGCTCGATTAACTCCGGCCGGACACACGTTCCTGGGTCATGCCTGGCCTTGGCCAAACAATACGTCGCAACCCGACCTAGGCTTAATAGAGAGGTCAGCACGCAGGACTAAACCTATGCCCCCAGGGGTCATGGGCCATCTCCCCGGGAACTCCTGCACGTTGTGTGGGCGGCCGGTGAGCAGACCTAGCTACCTCCTTCAACAAGGCAGGAGCTTACCAGTCCAACCCGGTGCATGCCGCTCAGTCGCTGACGTCTATTAAGCTTCAGCTGATGCATACGACGCAGAACGCCCATACAATGCCCACGTGATGGTTAGTGCTATCAGGCCAGAGGCCCCTCGGATCAAATATCCAAATCGTAGTGGATTAGGAGCACGCGGTAACGAGCAGAGACTCATGAAAGATGTGACCCCATCGCCCCGTCTCGAGTACTTGTGGCAAGGGCTAAGAATGCCCGGCCACGCCTCGTAAGTATCTCGCGGGCACCTTCCAGATCAACCCGACTCCACATCACTCGCTATTAAGCTCGCGCGGATACCCCTCAGGGCCGACCCATCTTTAGTAACATGGTTCAGTGTAAAGTCATAGTAACCATAGTAATTGTGTGTCTAACACCAAAGGGGAAACCCGAGGAATCACCCCCTGTGAATTCTACCCGACGTTATCATCAAGGTGAATGTAAGAGGATCCACCCTCGAGGTTCACACTTGAGGGGTTGCACGACAGAGCCGTAACGGAAGTGGTTAAGGAGGAAATCACCCTCGATGACCTCGACCGTGTAGCTACACTACAGAGGTCTCATCAGGAGTGATGTAAGAGGTTCCACCCTCGGCACTGGATGGTAACTCTACAGAGTCGTACAACTAGGGGGTGATGTGTGGTGTCGGGGCCTAGACGTCGATCACGTTGATCGAGTCATCGAACATAAAGCGAGGCAACTGGGACAAGGTGGGGGGAGGGTCACTGATGGATCTCTAACCAACCTATACTAAGCAGTTTAGGATAAGCAGGTAAGGTATGAAAACAGGTAACAACAACAGGCTATGCATCAGAGTAGGATCATACATAAAGCAGTAGCAGTTCTAATGCAAGCATGAGGGGGAAAGAAATGGGCGATATCGGAATGCTCAAGGGGGGTTTGCTTGCCTCGTTGCTCTGGCAAGGAGGGGTCATCGTCGACGTAGTCGATCACAAGGGCAACATCTGTCTCGGGGTCTACCAGAGACAAGAGGGGGAAGAAACCGTAAATATAAAGCAAACATAGCACCACAAAGCATAACATGGCAATAAGATGTGCCGGGTGTGACCTAACGCGGTAGGAGGTGATACCGGCGAAGGGGGAAAACATCCGGGAAAGTACCCCCGGTGTTTCACGTTTTCGGACAGATGAACCGGAGAGGGGAAGTTGCATGTTCGCTAAGCTAGGGGTGTGTGGCAGACGAACGGAGGGTGTATCCGGATTCGTCTCGTCGTTCTGAGTAACTTTCATGTATAAAACTTTTTCATCCGAGTTACGGATTATTTTCTATGATTTTTCAAAGTTTTAAACATTTTGAAATTTCTGTATTTATTTAATCAGAATTGACCAAGTCAATTTGACTGGTCAAAAGGGAAGGCATGGCCCACATGGCATAGAGTAAACCTTAACAAAATAAATAAATTCTAACTTAACTAAATGGGGTCCACCTGCCATAGGCTAGTAGCTACCCTAGTTACTAATTAACCTAAACTACTTTGCACATGGCCGGCCAGAGGCACAGCCAGCCTCACGGCTTGTGCACACACATGCACAGCACATGGGCGCTCGACCATGGTCAAGGCCACAACCGAGGCCAGTTGCAGGAGCAGTCAGCGATGGTAGCGAGCAGCAGCAGCAAAGAACATCAGCGCCATGAGCAACAGCGGTAGGAAGCAACAATAAGTAGAGGTATGGGCAGCGGCAACAACTAAGTGGCAGCAATACATAGAAGCAGCGTCGGCCGGCTGCGCGACAAAGCAACGATCAGCAGCACGCGGGAGTAGCAGGCGGCGCAAGCAGTAGGCTGGGACGTGGGCACTCACGCACGCATAATGCAGGGACGCCGGCGGCTGTAGCCAGCAGCCCCAGCAGCATGCAGCAGCACATCACCTGGAGGCGGCCGTGCTCGTACGCCCGGGGCGCGGCCAGCGCGCGATGTGGGTGAAGGGCAGGCGTGCGCAGGCGAAGCGGCTGTAGTAGGCCGTGCCGCAGCATGCATCAGCAGTAGCCGGAGCAGGGGTGCAGGCAACAGCGAGCGGCGAGCGGGGCAGCGATAGGCAGCAGCAGCGTACTAGTAGAGCGGAGACAGCAAACAAAGAAGCACAAGGAGCAGCAGGCACGCGTACGCGGACACTGAGGTTCGGCCATGGCGGCCGCCGGCTCGTACAGGTGACTACGGCAACGGAATCGAAGGGGAAACAAGGGGAATCGGGGAAGGGCCTCACAGCGGTTCTCGATGACATGCCCGGGAGGTCGAGGAGGCGTTGAGAAAGGAGATCCGGAGCCGGGAAGCGATGATCGGACTCGGAGAAGACGATCGATGGCAAGTGCTCAGGGCTTCCTAGCTCGAGCCCTTCAGCGTGGTGATGGAGCCGACCGCGGCGGACCTCCTGGGCGTGCGCCCGCACGCCGGAGACATCGACGACCGCGACAACGACGGCGAGGCAGCGGTGACCGCGACTAGTTCAAGCTCAATTCCGAGAAGAAGAGGAAGGGGGCGAAGGGGGAACGAAGGGGGAAAGAAGGAGCTCGATCTAGGGTTTTCGAGGGACGCTCTTATAGGCGGCTAGGGGGTGTCGATGGTCGCCACGCACGCCGTGGCCGTGGCCATGGCCATGGATGTGTGCCACGACCCCCATGTCTCCTGTACAGAGGAAGGGGTGAGGTGGAGGTGGGCTGGGCCTACCCTTTCGCTAGATGGGCCATAGAGCCAGTAGATTAGGTCCTCTTCTTCCCGTCTCTCTTTTCTCTTTTCTTTACATTTCGACCACAATTTTCTATTTAGCTGCTAGCAAATGGATCTAGTTAATCCTGAAATTTAGCACGAAATTCAAGCACAATATTTTGGAGTGGCACATAAAGTTTTGAGTCATTTGGAAACTTATAATTATTTGTTTATTTCGAAATGGTTACGTTTGTTGTAGATGGACCACTTTATATTTTACTAGAGATTAATCGGAGAGCCAAATGATATTGGATTCAACATGACAAATGATCAGGGGGAATTGTACTAAAATTTGAACATTTTAATTTTATAGTTTGAAGAAATAATAACTTGACTTGTTATTTGAATTTTGAATTTGACTCCGATTTTTTATCAACTGGCAAATTGGCTTAATAAAATATGTTGACATGGCACAATAGGGTGAGGTTATTGTAGCTAAATTATCGGGGTGTTACATGCCATAATAGGTAGGTATGGTGGCTGTTTTGAGGAAGGTATATGGTGGGTTTATGATACCAGCAAAAGTTGCGCGGTACTAGAGAGGCTAGCAAATGTGGAAGGGTGAGAGTGCGTATAATCCATGGACTCAACATTAGTCATAAAGAACTCACATACTTATTGCAAAAATCTATTAGTTATCAAAACAAAGTACTACGCGCATGCTCCTAGGGGGATAGATTGGTAGGAAAAGACCATCGCTCATCCCCGACCGCCACTCATAAGGAAGACAATCAATAAATAAATCATGCTCCGACTTCATCACATAACGGTTCACCATACGTGCATGCTATGGGAATCACAAACTTTAACACAAGTATCTCTCAAATTCACAACTACTCAACTAGCATGACTCTAATAGCACCATCTTCATATCTCAAAACAATCATCAAGTGTCAAACTTCTCATAGTATTCAACACACTTTATATGAAAGTTTTTATTATACCCATGTTGGATGCCCATCATAATAAATTGTTGGACGTGAGGAATTTATCTATTAATCATCTTCAAGCAGAATTAACTAAATAGCACTCTCCAGTAAAAAATGGCAGCAAATCTCGTGAGCGCTAAAGTTTCTGTTTTTTACTGCAAGATCGCAAAGACTTTCCCCAAGTCTTCCCAAAGGTTCTACTTGGCACAAACACTAATTAAAAGCATAAAACCACATCTAAACAGAGCCTAGATGAATTATTTATTACTAAACAGAATCAAAAAGCAAGAAACAAAAATAAAATTGGGTTGCCTCCCAACAAGCGCTATCGTTTAACGCCCCTAGCTAGGCATAAAAGCAAGGATAGATCTAGGTATTGCCATCTTTGGTAGGCAATCCATAAGTGGCTCTCATAATAGATTCATAAGGTAATTTAATTTTCTTTCTAGGAAAGTGTTCCATGCCCTTTGTCGGTGTCAAAATCGGCGGATCTCGGGTAGGGGGTCCCGAACTGTGCGTCTAAGGCAGATGGTAACAGGAGGCAGGGGACACAATGTTTTACCCAGGTTCGGGCCCTCTTGATGGAGGTAAAACCCTTGGTCCTGCTTGATTATTCTTGATAATATGAGTAGTACAAGAGTTGATATACCACGAGATCGGAGAGGCTAAACCCTAGAAGCTAGCCTATGGTATGATTGTATGTTGTCCTACGGACTAAAACCCTCCGGTTTATATAAACATCGGAGGGGGCTAGGGTTACACAAGGTCGGTTACAAAGGAGGAGATATACATATCCGTATTTCCTAGCTTGCCTTCCATGCCAAGTAGAGTCCCATCCGGACACGGGACGAAGTCTTCAATCTTGTATCTTCATAGTCCAACAGTCCGGCCAAAGGATATAGTCCGGCTGTTCGGACACCCCCTTATCCAGGACTCCCTCAGTAGCCCCTGAACCAGGCTTCAATGACGATGAGTCCGACGCGCAGTGCTGTCTCCGGCATTGCAAGGCGGGTTCCTCCTCCGAATACACCATAGAAGAGTTTGAATACAAGGATAGTGTCCGACCCTGCAAAATAAGTTCCACATACCACCGTAGAGAGAATAACATTTCCACAAATCCAATCTGCTGACACGTTTTGGTAGCATGACATCATGCCATGGCCCGGTAATTATTAGAACCGTTTTTCCTTAATCAGCCCCGCACATAACGCGAGGCGGTTTCTTGACACATATTGTCAAAGCAGAGATCGTGTTCCCCTTATTACAGGATTCTCATCAATACGGACGTGGGTAACCCAACCGTGCCTAGGACTCCTAGATTTTAGGCAAGTCCCAAACGGCCACAAGGAGGACGCTTGATATTCACCCTCTTTATAAAGGGACAAGGCTTTTACTTCTTCCCTCCCGTGCTGAATCGAATCCTTCCCCCGCCACGAGTTCTAACACCCAAAGCCCAGGTCAGGTGTTTCGGACCTTCAATCATGTCCGGATCCAGCCTTCAAGGCCGGTGGATGCCTTCCTTCATCATGGAGGAGGATATCAAGAAGTTGAGGCAGGCCAGATACCTGACCGCCAAAATTTCGCATAGGCTGCCCGCCAGAGGGCAGGTCATCCCTACTCCCGAACCCAACGAGAGAGTTGTGTTCGTCTCCCACTTTCTCCGAGGACTAGGCCTCTAACGCCCTCGATGCGGCTATATCTCCCACGTGTCGAAGCATGACTTAGAGGCATAACCGCATTGAAAGCAATGTCGCAAGTGAGGTAATCTTCACAACAACCCATGTAATAAATAAGGGGAAAAGATACATAGTTGGCTTACAATCGCCACTTCACACAATACATCAATAAAGCATTACATCATCCAAATATAATCAAGGTCTGACTACGGAACCAAAATAAAAGAAGACTACCCCAAATGCTACACAGATCCCCGATCGTCCCAACTGGGCTCCACTACTGATCAACTGAAATGAAACAACACTACGAACAAGGTCTTCATCAAACTCCTCCTTGAGCTCAGTTGCATCACTCGCACGGTTACATCGGCACCTGCAAACTGGTTTTGGAAGTATCTGTGAGTCACGGGGACTCAGCAATCTCACACCCTCGCGATCAAGACTATTTAATCTTATAGGTAGGGTAAAAAGGTATGAGGTGGAGCTGCAGCAAGCGACTAGCATATTTGGTGGCTAACATATGCAAATGAGAGCGAGAAGAGAAGGCAAAAGCACGGTCGAACAACTATGATCAAGAAGTGATCCTAGAACAACCTACGCCAAGCATAACTCCAACACCGTGTTCACTCCCCGAACTCCAACGAGAAGAGACCATCACGGTTACACACGCGGTTGGTGCATTTTAATTAAGATAAACTTCAGGTTTTCTACAACCGGACATTAACAAATTCCCATCTGCCCATAACCGTGGGCACGGCTTTCAAAAGTTCAAATCCCTGCAGGGGTGTCCAACTTAGCCCATCACAAGCTCTCACGGTCAACGAAGGATATTCCTTCTCCCAAGACAATCCGATCAGACTCGGCATCCCGGTTACAAGACATCCTCGACAATGGTAAAACAAGTCCAGCAAGACCACCCGCTGTGCCGACAAATCCCGATAGGAGCTGCACATATCTCGTTCTCAGGGCACACCGGATAAGCTAAATGTACAGGAGCCGACGTAACACAAGTTGCCAAGGGATGGCCCTGCACGATGCTCTAGTTTGGACCAACACTTAGAGAAGCACTGGCCCGGGGGTTTAAATAAAGATGACCCTTGGGCAGGCCTACCCAAGGGAAAGAAAAGGCTAGGTGGCAAATGGTAAAACCAATGTTGGGCCTTGCTGGAGGAGTTTTATTCAAAGCGAACTGTCAAGGGGTTCCCATTATAACCCAACCGTGTAAGGAACGCAAAATCCGGGAACATAACACCGATATGACGGAAACTAGGGCGGCAAGACTGGAACAAAACACCAGGCATAAGGCCGAGCCTTCCACCCTTTACCAAGTATATAGATGCATTAATTAAATAAGAGATATTGTGATATCCCAACAAAATATCCATATTCCAAACAAGGAACAAACTCCAATCTTCACCTGCAACTAACAACGCTATAAGAGGGGCTGAGCAAGGCGGTAACATAGCCAAACAACGGTTTGTTAGGACAAGGTGGGTTCGAGGTTTGGCTTAACAATATGGGAGGCATGATAAGCAAGTGGTAGGTATCGCAGCATAGGCATAGCAAAAGAGCGAGTATCTAGCAAGCAAAGATAGAAGTGATTTCGAAGGTATGGTCATCTTGCCTGAGATCCCGCAAGGAAGAACAAATCCATGAAGGAGACAAGCGGGCGTAGTCGAGCGGATCCTCACAACTCCGAAACGAAACCGAAGCTAACGCGAGAAGTAACCCGGAAAGAAGCAAACAACATAGTAAACAACCATCACATAATCATGGCATGATGCGCAAACAAGTATGATGCATATCCGGTTTAAATATGCATGGCATGGCAAAGTGCACAAACAAAACTACAATTTAAGTGGAGCCCAATATGCAACGAGTTGCATATTGATGAAACACCACATGGCTTATTTAGTTCTCTCTCGTTTATGTACCCAACAATATTAAATGTTGTTAAGCATGGCAAGAGGTGGAGCATAAGTAACTAAACATTTAGGCAAGTTTAAATGAGGCCGGAAATAACAAACAACAATTCCTGTAAAACCCCATATGCATTTAGCAATTTAATGCAAACAACAATTTTAACATTTTAAATGTTATTATCATGATGCGGATGACATGTGCAAGTTTTATGCTATTTTTGTTAAAAGTTGACATGAACATGATAGGAAGCATTTGGTCACCATGGCGGAACTGAAGGGTGCCGCGGCAACATATCGGTATCGGTAACTCGATTGAGATACCGATGCAAAAGAGAAGGATGCGGACATGTGGAACACGCAAGAGATGATGGGGTGCTCCCGGATTCCAGGTGTCCCACGAGTTAGTGGCATGGAAACGAGTGACAAAACAGACACAGTGCAGACAAAGGGTGCATCTCATCCAACATGCATTCATTCGTTTACGGGCATCGTCTCGGGGTTATACCTTCGAGGTGAGACTTTTCGGAACGGAACAAGTTCATAGCGGAAGTAGACGGTCTCGCCATGTTCGTAGTGGTAGTAGTTGTACTGATGCCGTAGTGGAAGTAGTGGTTCACGTAGATGGTAGTGGCACATAGCAATCGTGGATGAACTTGGAGGGTCATCGTTAGTCGTTCACGGGTCTTCAGTGATGGTGTTCTGTAGAAGTACGGGCGGCAGTAGTGGTACATGTCTATCGTTGCACGGGTTTCCGTAGATGTTCGGGGTCACGGTGAGGAACTTGATGCATCGTTGAACTTGGCATCCGAGGAATCCCGCGTAGCCGTACACGAGTCGTAGTCGAACTTGACGGTTCCGTTACACGGTTCTTTGGTGACGAAAATGATGTACAGGTCTTTTGGCCCTGATAGTCGTACACACATCCGAAGAGGAACTCGGTGTTCCGATGCGGTGTAGGGGTACATGCCGATGGTCGTCGTGGTACTTGGCGTTTTGTCGTGTAGCCGTACATGTTCGACCTGGCACACGGTTCGAAGTCGTGCATGTCCCGTAGATATTCAGGGTCACTGTGAGGAACTTGTCGAATCCAGGGTCTCAGTCGTCGATAGTGGTACACGCGTTCTTGGTACTTGGCGTAGCGTTACAAGATCGGTCTCGCCGGTCTCAGTCTCGGCAGCGTAGTTATACAAGCGCGACATCGGACTTGTCGAACCCAAACTCTTTGAGGGGGCGTCGCGGTACTTGGCGAATGCGTAGTCGTGCACGTTCCAACATCAAACTTGGAGGGACACCGACAGCGTGGTACTTGGCGAATCCTGGTCTGTCTTGGCGGTTTCCGGTGGAGGCATTTGTTCGTTTGACCAAGGGAAACAGCGGCAGGCATCGCAGGAGCTAACGGGCCGCTGCGTGTCTTCAGGAGTGAAGCAAGGGTGCAGGCGCGCGTGGAGAGGAGCCCGGCAGCGTTGCAGCAAGAGGACGGTGGCGTCGTCCTGCGGGCATCCATGCCGACGCAAGCAACCAGGTTGCAGCAATGCGGTGCCGGAGCATGGCGCGGGACCCGTGGCCGCTGGAGGCGACGCCGGTCATCAGACGACGAGGCAGGGCAAAGGAGCACAAGGAGGCGACCCCATGGACTGGGCGAGGCAGCGGGGAACCGATTCGGTCCAGCCGGAGTTGAGGCAGAGGAGCAGCGGAAGGAGACTCGGTCGGCGCGGCGGCAGGCTTGGGCTCGCCGGCCGGCAGGGCGCCATGGTGAGGAGGCGGCGATGCGAGGCGCTGCTCTTGGCGTGGAGTGGTCGGGATCGAACTCCTCTCTCCCTAGAGCAGGGTCGCAGGCGCGGGATGGAGGTGGACGCCCGACGGGGATGGTGGCTTGGGCCTCCATGGTGGTGCAACGCGAGGAAGGAGAAGCCGGGGCGACGACGGTGCCATGGGGACGAAGCAGGAGGGAAGAAGAGGGAGGTGCGGCGCTGCTCTCTCTCCCTCTCTAGCAGCGCATCGAGGGAGGAGGGGATCGAGCATGGGGCGCGGGTGAGAAGCGGCGGGCAACAGGGGAGAGATGGGAGGATCGAGTGATCGGCACTCCCCTGGCAGTGCGATCGGGAGGAGGACGAGGGAGGTTGGCGGCGCTGAATGTGTGCGGTGCTGCGGGAGGGAGGAGAACGGGAGATGGGGATCGGGCCAGGGAGAGGGTTAGGGTTAGGAGGGGAGGAACTGGGCCTTGGAGGCCGGCCCAGGGAGGGGAAGTGGCTAGAGGCCTGCTGGCTGGATGGGCCTCGCTGGAGCCCAGTTCGGCTGGGCTCTCTCTACTCTCTTCTCTTAGCCAAATAGATAAGAGAAAAATTAGATAGAAGAAAGAAATAAAATAGAAAGAGAGGGTTAGGGATGGAATATCTCAGAAAATAAAATATTCTTGAAGCGCTGGAAATTGCACAAATAGAATTAAATGGTTTGGCAATTTTTAGAGATTGAAAAATAATTCAAGTTTGAATTTAATTCAAACTTGAGCCATTTTTGAACCCAACCAGACCAAACCCAAAAGAGCTGAAATTTGACAGGGAGGGTGTAGGCATGGTATAAGATTAATAGGGAAAGAATGAACATTTATATGTGACAGAAAAATGTCACTTGCAACGAATGGGTAAATTTGAAGGAAAGAAGCTGGTGATTGGTTTTCAACTAGAAGAGGATTTGGTGGCAAGAGAGAAAGATGCAAGCGTGTTTTTGGTCGATTCCATAAGGATGGAATATTTCATAATATCTCCCTAATATTTGGAGGATATGTTGTAAAGAGAATCACCACGTGAGTTCCCTCGGTTTAAATGGACCGAAGATCCATGCAATTTATTTAAGAGAGTTTTAGTTAGTCTTGAGAAAAAGATGGCATAATGACATGATGCAATGTAAAAATGCAACGAACCAAACAAATCACACAACGAAAACCCGGAAATCATGGAAGGCATCTGAAGCTCTGGTCTTGGGGCATCACAACACTCCACCACTACGAGAGGATCTCGTCCCGAGATCTAGGATGACACCGGAGAGAAAACGGAAGAGAAAAGAGAAGAGGTAAAACTAAGTTGCTTCTTTGACAAACGAGTGAAACCAAAGAACCTTTAGATGTTGAACAAATTTAAGTAAAAAAAGCAACAGGGATGAACGAAGTTGAAAACACTCCGTTAGAAAAGAGGAACAAGGAAGAACAAATTCGGGCAGCATTCCGGTTGAAAAGAAAAGGAATTGAATAAGAACTTGATAAGATGAGAAGATACTTGATGAAATCACAACACAATGCCTCCGGAACTATTGAATGAATGGAACAAGGGGTAAGAAAGATCTCAGATAGCACTCCGGTTGAAAAGAGATGCCAGGCTTGATAAGGCGAAAAGAATTTGAGCAAAAGGGCACAACACTCCGGTTAAATGGATAAGCATGAAAAGACAAACTTAGGAGAATAGAGAAGAAAAAGCCAACTTCTGTCACGAAAGAGCTTGAAAAGGCATACTTAGGAGATGGGTCGAACGGAGTAGTTGGAACACCAACAACGAAAAAGAGTAAGCTTGTAGTGGGCTTATGGAGAACATCTCAAAACTGAGTTGAAATTCTGCCACTAACGGAAAACAATGGATTTGAATTGATCTTTCTTATAAGCACCATAATAGCAACAATCCTTAGGGAAAGCTTTAGGTGAAATATAACCCAATATAACTCCAACGAAGAGGTTGATGGATTTAAAATACCCCATTCTTAACAACCTATGAATCATGAAACATGAACTCAAATTATCAAGAATGACATAATACCACCTCCAATGATATGGAAGAAAGAATTGCACTCCGGATTGCAAGATGAAGAAACTTGAGCTCCTTTGAAAAGAATCTTGATGAACACTTCGAGAAGGAAATTAAATCCTTGATGAACCATCATGTAGAACCTTCATGAAGAACTCCGGTAATAAAATAATGATCAAACAAAAGGAAAGAGAAATTGAAAACACAAGGTGAATCCTTGCAATGATTAGATGGATCTTCGCGATGAAATAATTGAGAGAACTTGGAACTCCGGGAAAAGAATAGATAAAGCATCTCGAACCGAGAATTTGATGAGCCTCCGGAATAAAGAATTAATCATTTGGCTGAATCAAGAATAAGAATTATGTTATGCTCCTCCTTCATCAATCAAATTGATGACGAGCAAACGGATTGCATACAACTTATTCTCGAAGAAAGGATTAGGATAGATATGGCGCCAACTTTAGAAGGTCTTCAACTAACCACCAGAAGGGTTGAAACGACGAATAAATTGATATGATAAAGAAGGAAGAGAAAACTCTTGAATGAACCACCGTAAGGATTGACAAAAAATGAATAAAAGATAACGAATCACCGGGAAGAATTTGCAAATGAACGAAGATGCTTGAGAGAATCTAGATACATGAGAACGAAGGGATCATGAAATGATTACAGATCACTTGAATGAAGCACCGGTAAGATTTGGAGAACCATAGCTGAAAGCTGAGAATGAATAAATCTTAGATGATGGGCTCCGGATAATCAAACTGAATAGAATCTTGAATTGCTCCGGATAGGTGAAAAGAATTCTCACAATCGAAAACAATTATGAGAGGATGGTATCAAGCTTGAACTACGCATCTCTGAGAGAATGGTTAAGATTTTGAAGAAAACTCTTCTTCGGTCTTCAAAATCTGAGAATGACGATGAGAAACACCACGATGAATTATTTAGACACTCCGGGAGAATCAAAAGCAAAGAGGTTGAGCCAACAATGGAAAAAAGAAAGATCTTGGAGAAAAGCATTTGACTGATGACAATTCATTCTTAGGTCAAACTTTGAAAATAAATTTTTTTTAGGATAGCTTCGGGAGAATTAGAAGAGTCAGGTAAGATCCCGGGAAAAGACCTGTGGGTTAGGACCCACTCAAAGAAACACCGTTGAAAAGGTCGCTTGGAAGATAGATTAGACCGGTTGAATTAAAAGACTTGAATGAGAGAACATCCTCGAAAGATCTTGAACGAATGCAGAGTGGAAACACGAATCTTCGAGATATCTTGAGCACTCTGGAACAATTGAATAGTGAGAAGTGGATGATTAAGAGGTGCATCGGCATGAGAAGGCATTTGAAATAAGGAAAAGAATATGATCAACAACGGAAGCTTGAATTGGTTCCACCGGAGAAGAAAGGGAATGAATAATGATGAACTTGAGGCTCCGTTAGTATCATTCTGAGAATCACCAGATAAGAACATTGAAGAAAAAAATGGAGAGACTTCACATGAATAAAATGGATACTTGATTAAGAAATCTGAATCCTTGAAGAAAAACAAGGGTGGGAGGGCGGGAAAAACAAAGACAACTTGGGATGGATGAAATGAACACCGTTGAGAAGAACTGATGATTGATCTTGCTGATATTGAAATGGTCGGATCCACTTGAAGAGAAACACGCCAGATGAAAAGGATTGACATGACAATCTCGATTATCATGAAGGATTGGTATTCACGTCGGAGTATGAGAACACCGGTTCGGAAAGGTATGGAATCAACACTTGACTTCGAAGCAACTCGAATACCACAACTGAAAACAAAACAAAGGATTGGCTTGCGAAATAAGCCGGAAGAAACATATGATAGAGATTTCATCCGAATTTATCGTGGTGGGGCCTACACGGGCTCGATCGTACAGCACCATCATGTACAAGGCAGTGCACATGACATACGAAGCGTCCCCGAGTCAGCATAGCCAAGGACTCTTTAAGACACAACGAGACCACTATAAAACCAACCGTGGATAGGCGGACCACTAGACGTCGAACCCCAATCTCATATCATACATCTGTCGGAAAAGATATCCTAAGAGCTACTTGAATTCCCACTTATAAACTCCCGAAATTTTCCAGTTATGCAATCAGGTGTTGGGGATACATGGGAAGCATAGTATCTCACCCAAAACTAGCAAATCCTACATCCAGTTGTATCCATCCTTCAACACATAACCAAGAAGCCTTCGGAAATCATTTACCTCAACCTTCAAAAAGCATCCGTTATACGAGTTATGGCAATACTCCCGAACTCCCGCCCCAGTACTGGGTGGCGTCAAGGTTATCTCACCAACAACTGCATAAAAGAGATTTTCGATGTCGGCGAAACTCAGGTATTCCAGAACTGCAACGATAAAATTGTGACGACAACACCTCGGAGCTCAACTCCCCGGGACACTGCCACAACCCCTAAATGTCAAGAGGCACCAAGAACAATGTTCTCGTCACAAAACCATCGGAACAATTCCAAGATACCCGCGTGATCCTAAAAAAATTTAGTGAAATTTGAGAAGAGAAGAGTCAAAACTCTACGTCAGGATGCCACACCAGAGCGACGAAGGGACCGAGGAGTAAAAAGAATCCTACTCTCCGATATATATAATTCCTAAATGACTCAAAACATTTTTATAGACTCAACAACGCCAGCGATTCGATCAAGAAGGGGGCTCCTAAAGTCGGGGAAGGCTCTGATTACCAACTTGTAACGCCCTCGATGCGGCTATATCTCCCATGTGTAGAAGCACGACTTAGAGGCATAACCGCATTGAAAGCAATGTCGCAAGTGAGGTAATCTTCACAACAACCCATGTAATAAATAAGGGGAAAAGATACATAGTTGGCTTACAATCACCACTTCACACAATACATGAATAAAGCATTACATCATCCAAATACAATCAAGGTCCGACTACGGAACCAAAATAAAAGAAGACTACCCCAAATGCTACACAGATCCCCGATCGTCCCAACTGGGCTCCACTACTGATCAACTGAAACGAAACAACACTACGAACAAGGTATTCATCAAACTCCTCCTTGAGCTCGGTTGCATCACTCGCATGGTTACATCGGCACCTGCAAACTGGTTTTGGAAATATCTGTGAGTCACGGGGACTCAGCAATCTCACACCCTCGCGATCAAGACTATTTAAGCTTATAGGTAGGGTAAAAAGGTATGAGGTGGAGCTGCAGCAAGCGACTAGCATATTTGGTGGCTAACATACACAAATGAGAGCGGGAAGAGAAGGCAAAAGCACGGTCGAACAACTATGATCAAGAAGTGATCCTAGAACAACCTACGCCAATCATAACTCCAACATCGTGTTCACTCCCCGAACTCCACCGAGAAGAGACCATCACGGTTACACACTCGGTTGGTGCATTTCAATTAAGATAAACTTCAGGTTTTCTACAACCGGACATTAACAAATTCCCATCTGCCCATAACCGCGGGCGTGGCTTTCAAAAGTTCAAATCCCTGCAGGGGTGTGCCAACTTAGCCCATCACAAGCTCTCACGGTCAACGAGGGATATTCCTTCTCCCAAGACAATCCGATCAGACTCGGCATCCCGGTTACAAGACATCCTCGGCAATGGTAAAACAAGTCCAGCAAGACCACCCGCTATGTCGACAAATCCCGATAGGAGCTGCACATATCTTGTTCTGAGGGCACACCGGATAAGCTAAACGTACAGGAGCCGACGTAACCCAAGTTGCCAAGGGATGGCCCTGCACGGTGCTCTAGTTTGGACCAACACTTAGAGAAGCACTGGCCCGGGGGTTTAAATAAAGATGACCCTTGGGCAGGCCTACCCAAGGGAAAGAAAAGGCTAGGTGGCAAATGGTAAAACCAATGTTGGGCATTGTTGGAGGAGTTTTATTCAAAGCGAACTGTCAAGGGGTTCCCATTATAACCCAACCGTGTAAGGAACGCAAAATCCGGGAACATAACACCGATATGACGGAAACTAGGGCGGCAAGAGTGGAACAAAACACCAGGCATAAGGCCGAGCCTTCCACCCTTTACCAAGTATATAGATGCATTAATTAAATAAGAGATATTGTGATATCCCAACAAAATATCCATGTTCCAAACAAGGAACAAACTCCAATCTTCACCTGCAACTAACAACGCTATAAGAGGGGCTGAGCAAGGCGGTAACATAGCCAAACAATGGTTTGCTAGGAAAAGGTGGGTTAGAGGCTCGGCTTAACAATATGGGAGGCATGATAAGCAAGTGGTAGGTATCGCAACATAGGCCTAGCAAAAGAGCAAGCATCTAGCAAGCAAAGATAGAAGTGATTTCGAGGGTATGGTCATCTTGTCTGAGATCCCACAAGGAAGAAGAACAAGTCCATGAAGGAGACAAGCGGGCGTAGTCGAACGGATCCTCACAACTCCGGAACGAAACCGAAGCTAACGCGAGAAGTAACCCGGAAAGAAGCAAACAACATAGTAAACAACCATCACATAATCATGGCATGATGCGCAAACAAGTATGATGCATGTCCGGTTTAAATATGCATGGCATGGTAAAGTGCACAAACAAAACTACAATTTAAGTGGAGCCCAATATGCAACGAGTTGCATATTGATGAAACACCACATGGTTTATTTAGTTCTCTCCCGTTTATGTACCCAACAATATTAAATGTTGTTAAGAATGGCAAGAGGTGGAGCATAAGTAACTAAACATTTAGGCAAGTTTAAATGAGGCCGGAAATAACAAACAACAATTCCAGTAAAACCCCATATGCATTTAGCAATTTAATGCAAACAACAATTTTAACATTTTAAATGTTATTATCATGATGCGGATGACATGTGCAAGTTTTATGCTATTTTTGTTAAAAGTTGACATGAACATGATATGAAGCATTTGGTCACCATGGCGGAACTGAAGGGTGCCACGGCAACATATCGGTATCGGTAACTCGATTGAGATACCGATGCAAAAGAGAAGGATGTGGACATGTGGAACACGCAAGAGATGGTGGGGTGCTCCCGGATTCCGGGTGTCCCACGAGTTAGTGGCATGGAAACGAGTGACAAAACGGTCATGGTGCAGACAAAGGGTGCATCTCATCCAACATGCATTCATTCGTTCACGGGCGTCGTCTCGGGGTTATACCTTCGAGGTGAGACTTTTTGGAATGGAACAAGTTCGTAGCAGAAGTAGATGGTAGTGGCACATAGTGGTAGTAGTTGTATTCATGCCGTAGTGGAAGTAGTGGTTCACGTAGATGGTAGTGGCACATAGCAATCATGGATGAACTTGGAGGGTCATCGTTAGTCATTCACGGGTCTTCGGCGATGGTTGTGGTACACGTTCTGTAGAAGTACGGGCGGCAGTAGTGGTACATGTCTATCGTTGCATGGGTTTCCGTAGATGTTCGGGGTCACGGCGAGGAACTTGATGCATCGTTGAACTTGGCGTCCGAGGAATCCCGTGTAGCCGTACACGAGTCGTAGTCGAACTTGACAGTTCCGTTACACGGTTCTTTGGAGACGATAATGATGTACGGGTCTTTTGGCCCTGATAGTCGTACACACATCCGAAGAGGAACTCGGCGTTCCGATGCGGTGTAGGGGTACATGCCGATGGTCGTCGTGGTACTTGGCGTTTCGTCGTGTAGCCGTACATGTTCAATGTGGTACACGGTTCGAAGTCGTGCATGTCCCGTAGATGTTTAGGGTCACTGTGAGGAACTTGTCTAATCCAGGGTCTCAGTCATCGATAGTGGTACACGCGTTCTTGGTACTTGGCGTAGCGTTACAAGATCGGTCTCGGCAGCGTAGTTATACAAGCGCGACATCGGACTTGTCGAACCCAAACTCTTCGAGGGGGCGTCGCGGTACTTGGCGAATGCATAGTCGTGCACGTTCCAACATCAAACTTGGAGGGACACCGACGGTGTGGTACTTGGCGAATCCTGGTCTGTCTTGGCGGTTTTCGGTGGAGGCATTTGTTCGTTTGACCAAGGGAAACAGCGGCAGCGGCAGGCATCGCAGGAGCTAACGGGCCGCTGCGTGTCTTCAGGAGCGAAGCAGGGGTGCAGGCGCGCATGGAGAGGAGCCCGACAGGGTTGCAGCAAGAGGACGGTGGCATCGTCCTGCGGGCATCCATGCCGACGCAAGCAACCAGGTTGCAGCAACGCGGTGCCGGAGCATGGCGCAGGACCCGTGGGCGCTGGAGGCGACGCCGGTCATCGGACGACGAGGCAGGGCAAAGGAGCACAAGGAGGCGACCCCATGGACTGGGCGAGGTGGCGGGGAACCGATTCGGTTAGGCCAGAGTTGAGGCAGAGGAGCAGCGGAAGGAGACTCGGTCGGCGCGGCGGCAGGCTTGGGCTCGCCAGCGGGCAGGGCGCCATGGCGAGGAGGTGGCGATGCGAGGTGCTGCTCTTGGCATGCAGCGGTCGGGATCAAACTCCTCTCTCCCTAGAGCAGGGTCGCAGGCGCGGGATGGAGGTGGACGCCCGACGGGGATGGCGTCTTGGGCCTCCATGGTGGTGCAACGCGAGGAAGGAGAAGCCGGGGCGACGACGGCGCCATGGGGACGAAGCGGGAGGGAAGAAGAGGGAGGTGCGGCGCTGCTCTCTCTCCCTCTCTAGCGGCACATCGAGGGAGGAGGGGATCGAGCATGGGGAGCGGGTGAGAAGCGGCGGGCAACAGGGTAGAGATGGGAGGATCGAGTGATCGGCACTCCCCTGGCAGTGCGATCGGGAGGAGGACGAGGGAGGTTGGCGGCGCTGAATATGTGCGGTGTTGCGGGAGGGAGGAGAATGGGAGATGGGGATCGGGCCAGGGAGAGGGTTAGGGTTAGGAGGGGAGGAACTGGGCCTTGGAGGCCGGCCCAGGGAGGGGAAGTGGCTAGAGGCCTGCTGGCTGGATGGGCCTCGCTGGAGCCCAGTTCGGCTGGGCTCTCTCTACTCTCTTCTCTTAGCCAAATAGATAAGAGAAAAATTAGATAGAAGAAGAAAGAAATAAAATAGAAAGAGAGGGTTAGGGATGGAATATCTCAGAAAATAAAATATTCTTGGAGCGCTGGAAATTGCACAAACAGAATTAAATGGTTTGGCAATTTTTAGAGATAGAAAAATAATTCAAGTTTGAATTTAATTCAAACTTGAGCCATTTTTGAACCCAACTAGACCAAACCCAAAAGAGCTGAAATTTGACAGGGACGGTGTAGGCATGGTATAAGATTAATAGGGAAAGAATAAACATTTATATGTGACAGAAAAATGTCACTTGCAACGAATGGGTAAATTTGAAGGAAAGAAGCTAGCGATTGGTTTTCAACTAGAAGAGGATTTGGTGGCAAGAGAGAAAGATGCAAGCGTGTTTTTGGTCGATTCCATAAGGATGGAATATTTCATAATAGCTCCCTAATATTGGGAAGATATGTTGTAAAGAGAATCACCACGTGAGTTCCCTCGGTTTAAATGGACCGAAGATCCATGCAATTTATTTAAGAGAGTTTTAGTTAGCTTTGAGAAAAGATGGCATGATGACATGATGCAATGCAAAAATGCAACGAACCAAACAAATCACACAACGAAAACCCGGAAATCATGGAAGGCATCTGAAGCTCCTGTCTTGGGGCGTCACAAGGCCTCGCTCTGGATCCTTTTGTTAGGGGTCTTATGTTCTATTACGGGCTGGATTTTCACGACCTAGCCCCGGATTCCCTCCTTCACATCTCGTCATTTATTGTCGTTTGTGAGGCCTTCCTCCACATTACCCCTCACTTCGGCCTGTGGCTCAAGACCTTTGATGTGAAGCCGAAGATGGTCGAGGGGCAGTACGCAGCGTGTGGAGATGCTCTAATAGGCAAAATTGCTGGCGCTCCATGGCCGAAGGGCTCCTTTCCAGAGGTGTCAGGACTGTGGCAACGGGAGTGGTTTTACGTCACAGCTCCCCGAAGTGCCAAGTGGGTAGCTGCCCCCACCTTCTGATCGGGCCCTCCACCACAATTGATGTCATGGATCAGCAGGGGCTGAGCTGGGGCCCAACCAAGGATGTGCCCATACTGCAGAGCCGCATCCGAGATCTCTTCGAGGGAGATTTCAGTCTGGTTATGGTGATGCAAGTCATGCTGGTTTGTCGAGTCCAGCCTTGCAAACGCCGACCCCTCCGCATGTGGGAATTCAACCCGGAAGGACCGCGCACTATTCAGAATTTCCTTGGCCTGACGCATGAGGAGATGTATAAATCGTTCTTCGGACCCCAAATAGAATGTCCGGACACTACCGAGGATGTGGGCCTGAGCAGCAACCACACCACGGCCCAAGTAAGTAATCCCATGGCCGAACACACTATCCTTTTCTTTATCATGACATCATTCTGAAGAATCGCTCTTTGACCAAGACTGGATAACAAAGGCGAAGATGATCCAGTGTTCGGGCCCCCTTCCTGAAGGCTTGGACAATCCGGTGCTGGAAAAGATGCTCGAGCTAGCACCTTGCCTGGTGCCCTCAAAGGAAGATGAAGGGGGGGATAAAGAGGGCGAAAGCGGGCCTCCACCGCTACCTATTCCAACCGAGGGAATGAGCGTCTCCGTGAGGGCGGACAACCCAGGGGAAGAATCTGACATTCTCTCGCCCCGGGGAAGGAAGAGGACTACCTCTGAAGATCCGGAAACCAAGGTTTCCAAATGGGAGAAGAAATCTCCCCCAGAGGGTCCTGCCTAGGAGGGTGCTCTTGCCGCACAATGTCCGCGCGGGGATCAGCCCTCTAACGAACTGTAAGTAATCAAAAAAGTACTTAATAGTGAAGATATCCTACCTTACTTCCGAGGAAAATAACCGAAGCGTTTATCTTGTAGTTCGGATCTTAGCCCTTCTCAGCAGAGCTCGTCTTCGGGGGGTCTTCTTCCAGAGATGATGGAGAGCAAAACGCCTCCCCCGGACTGCCCAGCTCAAAAAGCGGGCGACCTTGAAGTGTCGTCGCGGAGGGCCTCTCCGGATCCAGCGAGGCCAGAAGACAATCCTATGGCCACCCAAAGTCCCCAGTATCCGGCTCTTGAAGAGAGCAACCAAAAGAGTCCGACACCGTCTGGTATGCGGTCGGACGTACTAAGGGATCTGCTAGAGCGAGCGACTATCTCAGAAGAGCACCCTGCGTTGATGGGTACGGTGGTTGAAAGGATTTCGTCCGCTGAAAGCGGGTTGCATGAAGCCTTTATGAGTTGTAACACCCTCGATGCGACTATATCTCCCATGAGTCGAGGCACAATTTAGAGGCATAATCGCATTGAAGGCATATGTCGCAAGTGAGGTAATCTTCACACAACCCATGTAATATAATAAGGGAAAGAGATACATAGTTGGCTTACAATCGCCACTTTACCCAATTACATGAATAAAGCATTACATCAATCAGATACAATCAAGGCCCGACTACGGAGCCAAAATAAAAGAAGAACCCCAAATGCGACAAAAGGTCCCCGATCGACCCCAACTGGGCTCCACTACTGATCAACTAGAACGAAACACCACAAAGGACAAGATCTGCATCGAGCTCCTCCTGAGCTTGGTCGCGTCATCTGCACGGACTCATTGACACCTGCAAGCTGGTTTGGAAGTATCTGTGAGCCACGGGGACTCAGCAATCTCGCACCCTCGCGATCAAGACTATTTAAGCTTATGGGTAAGGTAAAAGGTATGAGGTGGAGCTGCAGCAAGCGACTAGCAAGTATGGTGGCTAACTCATTCGCAAAAGAGAGCGAGAAGAGGAGGCAAAGCGCGTGCGAGAAACTAGAGAGCAACCTGCGCAAACATTACTCCAACACCGTGTCCACTTCCCGGACTCCGCCGAGAAGAGGCCATCACGGTAACACACTCAGTTGATTCATTTTAATTAATTAAGGTTCAAGTTATCTACATCCAGACATTAACAAATTCCCATCTGCCCATAACAGCGGGCACGGCTTTCGAAAGTTCAAATCCCTACAAAGGTGTCCCAACTTAGCCCATCACAAGCTCTCACGGTCAACGAAGGAATAGACCTCCACCCGAGACATTCCGATCAGACTCGGTATCCCGGTACAACAAGACATTTCGACAGGGTAAAACTAAACCAGCAACACCGCCCGAATGTGCCGACAAATCCCGATAGGAGCTGCACATATCTCTTTCTCAGGGCACACTCAGATGAGACTAGCTACGAGTAAAACCAACCCTCAAGTTTCCCCGAGGTGGCCCCGCAGGCAGCTCAGTTCGGACCAACACTCAGAGGAGCACTGGCCCGGGGGGGGGGGGGGTTAAAATAAAGAAGACCCTCGGGTTGGCCGACCCAAGGGAAAGAAAAGGCTAGGTGGCGAATGGTAAAACCAATGTTGGGCATTGCTGGAAGAGCTTTACTTAAGGCGAACTGTCAAGGGGTTCCCATAATAGCCCAACCGCGTAAGGGACGCAAAATTCAGGAACATAACACCGATATGACGGAAACTAGGGCGGCAAGAGTGGAACAAAACACCAGGCATAAGGCCGAGCCTTCCACCCTTTACCAAGTATATAGATGCATTAAGATAACATAGCAATATAATGATATCCCAACAAGTAAATAAAAGATGTTCCAACAAGGAACGGCCTCCGATCTTCACCTGCAACTAGCAACGCTATAAGAGGGGCTGAGCAAAGTTGTAACATAGCCAATCAATGGTTTGCTAGGACAAGGTGGGTTAGAGGTTTGACATGGCAATTGGGAGGCTGACAAGCAAATGGTAGGCATCGTAGCATTGGCATAGCAAAAGAGCGAGCAAACTAGCATAGCAAAGATAGTAGTGATTTCGAGGGTATGATCATCTTGCCTGAAATCCCGCAAGGAAGAAGAACGAGTCCATGAAGAAGACAAACGGACGTAGACGAACGGTTCCTCACAAACGCGACGTTATCGGAACCAACCCGAAGAAGCAACACCGGAAAAAGAGCAAACACCCTAGTAAACAACCAACACATAATCATGGCATGATGCACAATCAAGTATGATGCATGTACGGTTTAATGATAGCATGGCATAGCATGGCAAAATGCACAAACAACACTACAAGTTAAGTGGGGCTCAATATGCAACTCCGTTGCATATTGACGAAACACCACATGACTTATTTAGTTCTCTCTCGTTTATGTACCCAACAATATTAAATGTTGTTAAACATGGCAAGCGGGTGAAGCAAAGTAAATCTACCTATCTAGTCAAGTTTAAATGAGGCCGGAAGCAACGAACAACATTTCCGGTAAATCCTCATATGCATATATTAGGTTTGGTACTGTTCTGCCCTAAACATAATTTTAGAGTTATTAAACATGCAAAGTGAAGCCACCATGTTAAACTAGGCAAAATTCTACCCCAATTACATATAAAGTTTATTAAAATCGGAGTTACGGTTATTTAGTTATGAATTAAATCATTTTAACATGGCATAGGAGCAAATTTAAACAAACATCATTTTAGACATTTCAAACATAGATGAAAGTGACATATTATTAAACTAGACAAACTTCTGAGCAAGTTTCATATATAAAACATTTTAATCCGATGCACGATTAGTGAGTTATTAAATGCATGAACAAAAGGGTCTTTTCTGTAAAACTGTAATTCCCCGGTTAAATAGCAGAATCGCAGAACTAGGAAAAAAACTGCACTGGGCCGAAACTAGCTGGCCCAACAACTGGAAAAAAAGATGGGCGCTGGGGGAGTTCTCACCATGGGCCAAGCCCAGTCGGTGAGGAGGAGGAGGTAGCAGGCCGGGTGAGGCCGGCGCGATCTGGGCCTTGGGGAGGCGCTGGGCCTGCTGGATCTGGCTTGACGCCAGGGAGTGGGCGACGTGGAGAGGGGCCGGCTCGCGAGGAGCTGGGCCTCGAGCGAGAAGACCCAGGCGCGGGCGACGTGGATCTCGTCCACGCTGGCGCTGGGACAAGTCAACGAAGGTGCGGCGCCGGTCTTCTCGTTCACGAAGCAGGGGATGCAGGCGACTTGGGCAGCGAGGGCGCAGAGGAGCGGCGGTGCTGGCGGGGGCTCTTCCTGGATCCGCGCGACGAGGAGGAAGACGGGGCACTCGTGCCCGAGCTAGCGAAGCAGGACGGCGGCGGGCTGCGTCGATCCGGCCGGGGTCCAGGTCGAAGTGGCTCCATGGTGCGGCGGCCATGGCGTTCCCTGGTGAGGCGTCAGATCCGGCAGCTTGTCTCCTGCTGGGACCGAAGAAACAGGGGGGGTCGGCGACGAGTGTCGAGGAAGGAGCTCCGGCCATGCTGCGATGCGGCTCCTGCGCGAAGAAACAGAGAGAGAGGGAACCGGGTGAGAGAGAGAGAGCAACGAGGGAGAGAAAATGGAGGCGAGGTCGGCCTGGCAGGGGAGCTCGACTCCTGGATCGAGAGGGTGGGCGCTGGTTGGTTGGTAGCTGAAATCGAGGAGGAGGGGATTCGGTGGCTGGTTCGAGTGGATAGATCGGGAGGGATCCCGAGGGGAACCAGAAGAGTGGCGGCGGAGGTGGGACAAACCTCCTGGATCTTAGGGTTGGACTGATACATATATAGCAGGTGGATATTAGGTTAGGGGCTATGTCGACCCTACGATCGCAAACGGACGATCGCGGATAAAATAGTTAGGGAGTCCAAATAAGAAAACGGAGACGTTTTGTAGATGTTTGGGGATGTTCCGGACACGGCGGTAACGACTGTTCGAGTCGGGTCTGGGACAGCTTTCGGACGCGCGCGAGGGGGGCTGCGGGCTGACGAGAGGTTAGGCCGGGCCTAGGTGGACTACGAGGGGGAGAAGAGAGAGAGAGGGCCCGGCATCTGTTTCCGGAGACCGAAAACGTCCAACGTTTTGACCGACTATATTGTCGCTATAGTTAACGGTTGGGCTATCAAACGGGCTCCGAACGAGATGAAACTTGGCAGGCGGCCTATCTACAACATAAAAACACCGCATGCCAACTTTCATCCCATTCCGAGAACATTTTCTGGCCACTTATAAAATAATATTTCGGACATGTCGCGGGCACGTGCAAGTGTGGTTGGGCTCAGAACGGACAATAGAGAGAACGAGGAGACCGGAATAGATGCAAGTTTTGAAAACATGATGATGCAATGCACATGATGACATGACAAGATGCAACATGCAAGCAAATGACAAGGCAACAACAACGAATAACTGGAGGACACCTGGCACATCGGTATCGGGGCGTCACAACACTCCACCACTACGAGAGGATCTCGTCCCGAGATCTAGAATGGCACCGGAGGGAAAACGGAGGAGAAAGAGAATAGGTAAACTAAGTTGCTTCTTCGACAAACGAGTGAAACCATGAACGTTGAAAAGGTTAAACCATTTCGAGAAAAGAATACAACGAAGATGACGAAGTTGAAAACCACTCCGTTAGAAAAGAGGGACAAAGAACATTGCGAAAAACCCTTGAGGTTGAAGGGCAAGATATATATTGAAAAACGCTCCGGTTAAGGAAGGGGATCAAGGAAAACCAAAATTCAGGCAGCACTCCGGTTGAAAAGAAAAGGAATTGAATAATAACTTGATAAGGTGATAGAACTTGAAAAGAGGGCTCGACACTCCGGTTAAATGGACAATCATGAAAAGAACATGATCTTGACACAACAAGAAGATGGGTTGAAGAGAACAACAACACGATGCCTCCGGAACGAAAGAATAGAAGTTGTATCGACGGAACAAAAGAACGGAGAAGAAAACAACATCTTCTACCTCCAATGAGCTTGAAAGCATCTTAAAGAGAAGGGTCACACAGAGTTGTTGAAACAATCCACCACGAAAAGAATAAACTTGATATGGTCTTATGGAAAACATCTCAAATTATGAGGTGACAGCCTGCCACTCACGGGAAAAGAATTGATTGGATTTATATGAACAAGGAGACGAGAAACTTAATTCACTGGGAGGATAATAGAAGAACTTGGGTCAATTATAAGCACCATAAATAGCAACAATCCTCAGGGAAGGCTTTAGGTGAAATATAACCCAAGCTAACTCCAATGACGAGATTGATGGATTTAAAATATCTCATTCTTGACAACATGTGAATCATGAAACATGAATTCCAATTATCAAGAATGACATAATACCACCTCCAATGATACGGAATAAAGAAAGCACTCCGGATTACAATATGAAGAAAGCTTGAACTCCTTTGAAAAGAATCTCGATGAACACTTCGAAAAGGAATTAAATCCTTGATGGACCATTATGTAGAACCTCCATGAAGAACTCCGGTAAACAAAAGAATGAAAAGAAAGAGAAATTGGAAACACAAGGTGAATCCTTGCAATGATTTAGACGGATCTCCGTGATAATTAGAGCTTGGAACTCCGGGAAAAAGAGAAGATGAAACAAATGAAACCGAGAGTTTGAAGGGCCTCCGGAATAAGAATTAATCATTAGGATGAAACAAGAATAAGAATTATGATATGCGTATCTTCACCAATTTAATTGATGACAATCAACGGATTTGGCACACTACTTATTCTCGTATCAAGGATTAAGAGAGATATAACATAAACTTAAGAAGGTCTTCGACGAACCACCGGTAGAATTGAAATACGAACGAAGAGAAGATAAGGAAACACCAGGAATTAGCAAACGAACGAAGAAGCTTGAGAGAATTTATATACAAGAGAACGAAGAGATCATGAACTGTTTAGAGATTACTTGAACGATGCACCGGTAAGATTGGAGAATGGCAACTGAAAGCTGAGAATGAATAAACATGAATTGATGGACTCCGGATAATCAAACTGAGACGACTCTTGAATTACTCCGGATAGGTGAAAAGAATTCTCACGATCAAAACAATTACGAGAGGATGGCAACAAGCTAGAATCACGAATCTTGAAGAGAATGGAGCAAGATTAAAGAGAAACTCTTCTTCGGTCTTCAAAATCTGAGAATTACAATGGGAAACACCACCAAGAATTGTTGAGGCACTCCGGGATGAAGAATGGAACGGTTGAGCCAACGATGAAAAGAATTTAAAAGATCTTGGAGAAATACATTTGACTGATGATAATTCATTCTTACGTCAAACTTTGAAAAGAATTTGAGAATAACTCCGGGAAAATAAGAAGAGTCAGGTAAGATCCTGGGAAAAGACCAGTGGGTTAAGGCCCACTCAAAAGAAAACACCGTTGAACAATTTAAAAGAGAGGTTGCACCGGTTGAATTAAATGGCTTGAATGAGATAACAACCTCGAAAGATCTTGAATGAATGCAGAGTGGAAAACACGAATCTTCTGAGATATCTTTAGCACTGCGGAACAAATGAATAACGAAAAGTTAATGATTGAGAGGTGCACCGGCATGAGAAGATATTTGAAACAAGGAAAAAGATATGATCAACACCGAAAGCTTGAATTGGTTCCACCGAAGAAGAAAAGAATGAAGAATGACGAACTAGTAGAACATCTCCTTGAGAACCACCGGGTAAGAATATTGACGAAAAAGAATGGAGTGACTTCACATGAATTGAATGGATACCCGATGAAGAAATCTGGGTCCTCGAATAAACAAAAAGGGAGGGAGGTTGGAAAAAGAAAGACAACTTGGAGATGGATGAAACGAACGCCGTTGAGAGAGATGATACTTGATCTTGCAGATGTTGAAATAATTGGATCCACTTGAGGAGAGACACACCGATTGAAAAGAAATTGAAATGAGAAACTCGATGATCGAGAAGGATTAGTATTCACATAGGAATATGAGAACACCATTTGGGGAAGGTATGGAATCAACATTTGACTTCGAAGCAACTCGAATACCACAACTCAAAACAAAAACAAAGGGATTCGCTTGCAGAATAAGCCGGAACAAACATATGATAGAGATTTCGTCCGAAGTTTTCGTGGTGGGGCCTACACGGGCTCGATCGTACAGCACCATCATGTACAAGGCAGTGCACATGACATACGAAGCGTCCCCGAGTCGGCATAGCCAAGGACTCTTTAAGACACAACGAGACCACTGTAAAACCAACCGTGGATAGGCGGACCACTAGACGTCGAACCCCAATTTCATATCATATATCCGTCGGAAAGATATCCTAAGAGCTACTTGAATTCCCACCTATGAAACTCCCGAAACTTTCCGGTTATGCAATCAGGTGTTGGGGATACAGGGGAAGCATAATATCTCACCCAGACTAGCAAATCCTACATCTAGTTGTATCCATCCTTCAACACATAACCAAGAAACCTTCGGAAATCATCTACCTCAACCTTCGAAAAGCATCCGTTATACAAGTTATGGCGATACTCCCGAACTCCCGCCCCAGTACTGGGTGGCGTCGAGGTTATCTCACCAACGAACTGCATAAAAGAGATTTTCAATGTCGGCGTGCTAAAACTCAGGTATTCCAGAATTGCAACGATAAAATTATGACGACAACACCTCAGAGCTCAACTCCCTGGGACACTTCCACTAAACCCCTGACAGGAGGCAACAAGACAATGTTCTCATCATAAAACCATCGGAATGATTCCAAGATACCCGCGTGATCCTAAAAAAAATTTAGTGAAATTTGAGAAGAGAAGAGTCAAAACTCTACGTCAGGATGCCTTACCAGAGCGATGAAGAGACTGGGAAGTAAAAAGAATTCCTAATCTCTCCGATATATAATTCCTAAAAGACTCAAAACGTTTTTTTCTAGAAATAACTCGGCCGCTAATAACGATCAAGCAATGGGGCTCCTAAGGTCAGGGAAGGCTCTGATACCAACTTGTAACACCCTCGATGCGAATATATCTCCCACGAGTCGAGGCACGACTTAGAGGCATAATCGCATTGAAGGCATATGTCGCAAGTGAGGTAATCTTCACACAACCCATGTAATATAATAAGGGAAAGAGATACATAGTTGGCTTACAATCGCCACTTCACCCAATTACATGAATAAAGCATTACATCAATCAGATACAATCAAGGCCCGACTACGGAGCCAAAATAAAAGAAGAACCCCAAATGCGACAAAAGGTCACCAATCGACCCCAACTGGGCTCCACTACTGATCAACTAGAACGAAACACCACAAAGGACAAGATCTGCATCGAGCTCCTCCTGAGCTTGGTTGCGTCATCTGCACGGACTCATTGACACCTGCAAGCTGGTTTGGAAGTATCTGTGAGCCACGGGGACTCAGCAATCTCGCACCCTCGCGATCAAGACTATTTAAGCTTATGGGTAAGGTAAAAGGTATGAGGTGGAGCTGCAGCAAGCGACTAGCAAGTATGGTGGCTAACTCATTCGCAAAAGAGAGCGAGAAGAGGAGGCAAAGCGCGTGCGAGAAACTAGAGAGCAACCTGCGCAAACATTACTCCAACACCGTGTCCACTTCCCGGACTCCGCCGAGAAGAGGCCATCACGGTAACACACTCAGTTGATTCATTTTAATTAATTAAGGTTCAAGTTATCTACAACCGGACATTAACAAATTCCCATCTGCCCATAACCGCGGGCACGGCTTTTGAAAGTTCAAATCCCTGCAGAGGTGTCCCAACTTAGCCCATCACAAGCTCTCACGGTCAACGAAGGAATAGACCTCCACCCGAGACATTCCGATCAGACTCGGTATCCCGGTACAACAAGACATTTCGACAGGGTAAAACTAAACCAGCAACACCGCCTGAATGTGCCGACAAATCCCGATAGGAGCTGCACATATCTCTTTCTCAGGGCACACTCAGATGAGACTAGCTACGAGTAAAACCAACCCTCAAGTTTCCCCGAGGTGGCCCCGCAAGCAGCTCAGTTCGGACCAACACTCAGAGGAGCACTGGCCCGTGGGGGGGGGGGGTTAAAATAAAGATGACCCTCGGGCTGGCCGACCCAAGGGAAAGAAAAGGCTAGGTGGCGAATGGTAAAACCAATGTTGGGCATTGCTGGAAGAGCTTTACTTAAGGCGAACTGTCAAGGGGTTCCCATAATAGCCCAACCGCGTAAGGGACGCAAAATCCGGGAACATAACACCGATATGACGGAAACTAGGGCGGCAAGAGTGGAACAAAACACCAGGCATAAGGCCGAGCCTTCCACCCTTTACCAAGTATATAGATGCATTAAGATAACATAGCAATATAATGATATCCCAACAAGTAAATAAAAGATGTTCCAACAAGGAACGGCCTCCGATCTTCACCTACAACTAGCAACGCTATAAGAGGGGCTGAGCAAAGCGGTAACATAGCCAATCAACGGTTTTCTAGGACAAGGTGGGTTAGAGGTTTGACATGGCAATTGGGAGGCTGACAAGCAAATGGTAGGCATCGTAGCATTGGCATAGCAAAAGAGCAAGCAAACTAGCATAGCAAAGATAGTAGTGATTTCGAGGGTATGATCATCTTGCCTGAAATCCCGCAAGGAAGAAGAACGAGTCCATGAAGAAGACAAACGGACGTAGACGAACGGTTCCTCACAAACGCGACGTTATCGGAACCAACCCGAAGAAGCAACACCGGAAAAAGAGCAAACACCCTAGTAAACAACCAACACATAATCATGGCATGATGCACCATCAAGTATGATGCATGTCCGGTTTAATGATAGCATGGCATGGCAAGGCAAAATGCACAAACAACACTACAAGTTAAGTGGGGCTCAATATGCAACTCCGTTGCATATTGACGAAACACCACATGACTTATTTAGTTCTCTCTCGTTTATGTACCCAACAATATTAAATGTTGTTAAACATGGCAAGCGGGTGAAGCAAAGTAAATCTACCTATCTAGTCAAGTTTAAATGAGGCCGGAAGCAACGAACAACATTTCTGGTAAATCCTCATATGCATATATTAGGTTTGGTACTGTTCTGCCCTAAACATAATTTTAGAGTTATTAAACATGCAAAGTGAAGCCACCATGTTAAACTAGGCAAAATTCTACCCCAATTACATATAAAGTTTATTAAAATCGGAGTTACAGTTATTTAGTTATGAATTAAATCATTTTAACATGGCATAGGAGCAAATTTAAACAAACATCATTTTAGACATTTCAAACATAGATGAAAGTGACATATTATTAAACTAGACAAAATTCTGAGCAAGTTTCATATATAAAACATTTTAATCCGATGCACGATTAGTGAGTTATTAAATGCATGAACAAAAGGGTCTTTTCTGTAAAACTGTAATTCCCCGGTTAAATAGCAGAATCGCAGAACTAGGAAAAAAACTGCACTGGGCCGAAACTAGCTGGCCCAACAACCGGAAAAAAAGATGGGCGCTGGGGGAGTTCTCACCATGGGCCAAGCCCAGTCGGTGAGGAGGAGGAGGTAGCAGGCCGGGTGAGGCCGGCGCGATCTGGGCCTTGGGGAGGCGCTGGGCCTGCTGGATCTGGCTTGATGCCAGGGAGTGGGCGACATGGAGAGGGGCCGGCTCGGGAGGAGCTGGGCCTCGGGCGAGAAGGCCCAGGCGCGGGCGACGTGGATCTCGTCCACGCTGGCGCTGGGACAAGTCAACGAAGGTGCGGCGCCGGTCTTCTCGTTCACGAAGCAGGGGATGCAGGCGACTTGGGCAGCGAGGGCGCAGAGGAGCGGCGGTGCTGGCGGGGGCTCTTCCTGGATCCGTGCGACGAGGAGGAAGACGGGGCGCTCGTGCCCGAGCTAGCGAAGCAGGACGGCGGCGGGCTGCGTCGATCCGGCCGGGGTCCAGGTCGAAGTGGCTCCATGGTGCGGCGGCCATGGCGTTCCCTGGTGAGGCGTCAGATCCGGCGGCTTGTCTCCTGCTGGGACCGAAGAAACAGGGGGGGTCGGCGACGAGTGTCGAGGAAGGAGCTCCGGCCATGCTGCGATGCGGCTCCTGCGCGAAGAAACAGAGAGAGAGGGAACCGGGTGAGAGAGAGAGAGAGAGAGCAACGAGGGAGAGAAAATGGAGGCAAGGTCGGCCTGGCAGGGGAGCTCGGCTCCTGGATCGAGAGGGTGGGCGCTGGTTGGTTGGTAGCTGAAATCGAGGAGGAGGGGATTCGGTGGCTGGTTCGAGTGGATAGATCGGGAGGAATCCCGAGGGGAACCAGAAGAGTGGCGGTGGAGGTGGGACAAACCTCCTGGATCTTAGGGTTGGACTGATACATATATAGCAGGTGGATATTAGGTTAGGGGCTATCTCGACCCTACGATCGCAAACGGACGATCGCGGATAAAATAGTTAGGGAGTCCAAATAAGAAAATGGAGACGTTTTGTAGATGTTTGGGGATGTTCCGGACACGGCGGTAACGACTGTTCGAGTCGGGTCCGGGACAGCTTTTGGACGCGCGCGAGGGGGGCTGCAGGCTGACGAGAGAGGTTAGGCCGGGCCTAGGTGGACTGCGAGGGGGAGAAGAGAGAGAGAGGGCCCGACATCTGTTTCCGGAGACCGAAAACGTCCGACGTTTTGACCGACTATATTGTCGCTATAGTTAACGGTTGGGCTATCAAACGGGCTCCGAACGAGATGAAACTTGGCAGGCGGCCTATCTACAACATAAAAACACCGCATGCCAACTTTCATCCCATTCCGAGAACATTTTCTGGCCACTTATAAAATAATATTTCGGACATGTCGCGGGCGCGTGCAAGTGTGGTTGGGCTCAGAACGGACAATAGAGAGAGCGAGGAGATCGGAACAGATGCAAGTTTTGAAAACATGATGATGCAATGCACATGATGACATGACAAGATGCAACATGCAAGCAAATGACAAGGCAACAACAGCGAATAACTGGAGGACACCTGGCACATCGGTCTCGGGGCGTCACATGAGTCTACTAACGGGTTTTGAGGTACGTGAAATGATGTACATTTTTGACAGTATCGCACATTTTAAGGTGTGCCCTGTGTAGATAGTAGCCCCTGAGACTCTGGTTGTCGTCAAGAACGGCGGCAAACAGAGGATCGTAGTCCCAGGTAATAACCAGACCGCCTTTATGTGCAGGTGGTTGAAGCTCCGGTGGCTAGCCGGACTGATGGGTTTGCCGGACTAAAGCGGCAACTGGATGCGGCAGATGCCGATATTGTGCTTGTCAACAAGCGGCTTGACGAGGCTCAGGGTGAGTGATTTTTCTGGTGATCGTCACATAATAAGAGTAGCATGATGCCAGTATCTTTAATATGTTGTGACTGCAGATGGAGCTGCCACCATGGAGGCCCTTCGGGCGGAGCTTGCCCGAGCCAAGGAGCAAGTAAGGAGTAGTAATGCGGCCGCTTTAAAGGCGGCCGAAGAGTTAAGAGCTGAAAAGGCCACGCATTGCGAGAGCAAAGAGAAAATGGTCAAGATGGCTGTAAAGTTAAAAGACACTGCCGACCGTTGCCAGCTTCTTGAAGAAGAAAACCGGGCGAAGGCGATGGACCTGGAAAAGGCCACGATAGCGACCAAAGGCACCCGCTCTGCGATGAGAGCAAAGAAGGAGGAGCTGCGTCAAGCCGGGGATATCGCGGCTGGGAAACCCTTCATGCTACGGAGGAAGTTTGGAGATCCTCAGTATGCCCCTCTGGACCGGCTGTGGAGTTCGGCGGACGCATATCTGGACTTGGCGGCGAGTGCTGTCGATGCGGCTGAATACTTCCGGGATCAAACAGGTCGTGAAGTGGACAAGCTATTCTGGTCACAATTTAATGTTCCAGAGCATCTGCTTCCATTGACTGATCGGCTTGCCGAATGGGCCGAGCTGAATAGATTGTCTGGACTCGCCATGAGGTCTGCTGTGGATCATCTGTGGCCGGAAAGGCCAAAGCCGAACAGCTATTTTAGTTTGGTGCATCAGTTCCTTGGTGCGGTGCCGCGCATTAATGCGATGAAGAGGTCGGCGTGCATAGAAGGCTCGCGGATGGCCCTTGCCCGTGTCAAAACATACTAGGCGGAGATGGATGCCACTACTGTCGCGGCGCAGGGTTCGGCCATAGGCCGAGTGGCTGCCGAGCACTATTTTGAAGAAGTTCTTGAAGGCGCTCGTTCGATAGAGGCCCAGTGCTCGAAGAATATTATGTTTGAATGACATGTATTCCCATTGTAAAAACAATGTTTTATTAAGTTTATCAAGGCTCTATTTATACTTTTGCCCGAAAGTATTATGATGCCTCCTGTGCGGCCGTTTATGTATATATGTATATAACCTGAAAGATTGCAGTCGTCGGCTTCAGCCCCCATGCATATAATGCGGGGGTGTTCGCAGAAGATGCATGTTCACACTTGATCCAACGTCTTGGTCCATTAAGGAGGTGATAGCGCAGCGAACTAGGCAATCGGACTATAATGCTTTACCACTTTCACTTAGCCAGAGGAGTTTGATAGTGGGGCTACTATATAGCCCCTGGTGGCTCCGCACTCATCCGAATTCAGGGTGCGTACATGCCTGGCCGGGAAACGGCCCTTCGTTAAGGCGGAGGAATCCCGAAGATTCCGGTAGGTCATCGAGTGGTTGACCAGTCTCACGCTATATCATGACAGTCAGTTTTCGGCTTTCTCTACTGAGGTGCTCGTCCGGATGAACCAGGACACAATCGCAGTAGTTCTCCTGGTGCCGCCTTAGCCGATAGAGCGTAACATAAGGCAGAAAGGAGCTGGGCAAACCCAACATTTGACCAAAGACATGATTCGGAGCTGATGCATATATGGCCAAACTCGCGACGCCGAACACTCCCTAAGGTAATCGGTCTTTATGGTGTAAACCGGGCCTAAACAGTGCCCTTTGTAATAAGCCCCTGGTGTCCAGGTACGTGCAATATTCTGACGTGGCCACATGACAATACATCAGCATCCTTCTCAATTATACTGAGAATCCGGGTGATGTGTATCAACAAGAGACAGTACAAAAAGGTTTACGCAGAGTCTTAATCTAAAAAGAATCCTTGGAACGGATCCCTGCTGCACGTCTGCGCCTGTGTCTCCGTTGTGCCGTACCCTGGACGGGTGTAGTACGATGGTCATCTGTAAAAGAGAGGAACTTAGTTGAAAAGTTGTCATGCAAAAAAGGTAGGTTGTACTAAAGAAAATATGTACAGTTCAAGATGAGTAAAGTTGAGCCTAATTGCCACTTGTTTGCGCGCGTTGATCCCCTTGTATTGTAATAGGGGTATAGCCATCAAACCTGTATCAATTACATATAACTGCGCCGAACTCATCCAACCGTGTCCGTGGTCTTAACGACCTGTCAGATGCTTTAGTTAGTGAGGCCGTTTAGTGTGCGGCTGCCGAGGTAGCCGCACGGTCTTCCGCGCACAAGGAGCGCTCAATATTTCCATTTACTATAACGATGCCACGTGGACCGGGCATCTTAAGCATGAGGGATGCGTAATGCGGTATTGTGTTAAAGTGAGCGAAAGCTTCGCGTCCGAGTAGTGCTTGATATCCGCTTTGGAACGGAGCGATGTGGAAGGTTAATTTTTCACTGCGGAAGTTATCGGGGAAGCCGAATATAACCTCTAGTAGCAGGGAGCCCATGCAATGGGCTTCTGGGCCTGGCGTTACTCCTTTAAAGGTAGTGTTTCTATGGCTAATTTTTGCTGGGTCTATCCCCATGTTGCGGACTGTGTCCTGATATATCAGGTTTGGACTGCTGCCGCCGTCCATCAGGACTCGTGTGAAGTGGTATCCGTCAATTATTGGGTCTAATACCAAGGCAGCCCATCCTGCATGCCGAACACTTGCTGAGTAATCCCGATGGTCAAAAGTGATCGGTTGGGACGACCAATGGCAGAACTCCGTGGTGATAGGCCCAGGGGCATGTGTCTCTGGGAGTGCCGCTTTGTTTCTCCCCTTTATCACGTATAACACGTTGACTTTTTTGACTTCTAGTGGGAATTTCTTATGTTCCCCAGTGCTTTGCTTGCGAGGCTCGTCCTCGTCTTCGCTTGGTGTATCCTGCCCCTTATGTTCGGCGTTGAGCTTGCCGGACTGCTTGAAGACCCAACATTCTCTATGGGTATGATTTGCAGGTTTGTCGGGGGTACTATGGATCTAACATATTTGGTCCAGAATCTTGTTTAGGCTGGACCACTGTTCAAGATATCTTCTGATATGCCGATAAATCGGCCGATTTATCGCTTACTGCTGTCTGACCGATAAGATAAATCGTCCGATAAATGAGCCGATATGGCAATAAATCGGCCGATATGTCGATAAACTGGCAGATATGCCGATAAACTGGCCGATTTACCCCTTATCATGGGTCGACCGATAAGTTTCCGATAAGCGATATCCCCAACATTGGGCTGGACAGTTCATCTCTGTTGCCTTTGGAGGGCGGCTTTTGCTGACCTGGTCGAGAGCTTCTGAATCCGGCATTTACCGCTGTGCTCTTCGGGCTGCCTTCTTTATTCCGGCGCTTGTTTTTGCTGCATCGTGATTTCCCGTTTCTGTCCCTGACTTTGGATGTACTTGGGTCGCTGGTGCTGCATCGGGCTAACCAGCTGTCCTCGCCCGCGCAAAAGCGGGTCATGAGGCTTGTTAATGCTGACATTGTTCTCGGCTTTTCTTGGCCGAGGTGTCTGGCGAGGCATTCGTCTCGAACACTGTGCTTGAAAGCTGCTAAGGCTTCGGCGTCCGGATAGTCTACTATTTGGTTCTTCTTAGTGAGGAACCTGTTCCAAAGCTTTCGGGCTGACTCTCCGGGCTGTTGAGTTATATGACTTAAATTGTCTGCATCTGGTGGTCGGACATAGGTCCCTTGAAAATTTGCTCGAAAGGCGTCTTCGAGCTCTTCCCAGCTTCCAATGGAATTTTCGGAGAGGCTTTTAAGCCAGTGCTGAGATGGCCCTTTGAGCTTGAGGGGTAAGTACTTGATGGCATGGAGATCGTCTCCTCGAGCCATGTGGAAATGGAGGATATAGTCCTCAATCCAGACCCCAGGGTCTGTTGTTCCGTCGTACGCCTCTATGTTTACGGGTTTGAATCCCTCTGGAAATTCATGGTCCAGCACCTCATCGGTGAAACATAGGGGGTGTGCGGCACCCCTGTATTTGGGCGTACTGTGGTGTTTGGATGTTTGTTGTGTTGTATTGCATACTGGAGTGCGCTTGTGTGGCCTATATATGGATCTGGTTGCGCCGTCCTTTTGATGCGAGCCCTCGCGTGGATCGCGTACTGGCTTATGTGCGGCGTCGTTTGCCGCTCTATATTGGCCGCGAGGTCGTCTATCCGACCGGATGGCCGTTTTATTTTCTAATTGCGGGGGATCTAAGGCCTCCTCGTCGAATTTAGGTAGCAACTTTCGCTTCGGGTAGCTCTTGGTGTGGCGATTACCGCCGTACTTCACTGCAGTGTTGAGTACTTCACTCCATCTGATTCTGAGTGTGTCTTGCGCAGCCCTGAGCCTTTACTTCTGCTTTTTCAGACTCCTCGCAGTGGCAACAAGCCTTTGATGGGTGTTCTGTTGCTCCGGGCGCCTGTCCGGTGTGATATCGTCCGGACTGTTATCTTCGACGAAGTCGGGTTGTTCGGTTTGACCGTGTTGCCCTGGTCGGGCGATGGTTCACCCTGCTCTATCGCTGGGTCTATGTGACCGTTGTTTCTACCGAGGCGGGATTTGGAGCGGCGCTTACGCCGCCGCTTTGACTGCTTCTCGAGGGAACAACCCTTCGTTGCGTCCTTTCATTCCTCGTCGTCGTTTTCTTTGGGTGTGTCCACCATGTATACATCATATGATGAGGTGGGCGTCCAGTGCCCTGTGGGCAGTGGTTCCTGTTCGTCTCATGCATCGTCGTCCATACCGTCGATGTCTTCGGAGTCGAGGTCGAGCATGTCGGTCAAATCGTCGACAGTGGCTACTAAGTGGGTGGTGGGTGGGCGGTGAATTTCTTCGTCATCCGCACCCCAATCCTGCCGGACATAGTTCGGCCAGGACTCTCCTGACAAGGAGAGAGACCTCAATGAGTTCAGTATGTCGCCGAAGGTCGGGTGCTGAAAGATATCCGCGGAGGTAAACTCCATGATCGTCTCCCAATCGGATTCGATAGGCACGGGCGCAGGCGGTTCGGAGTCCGTGGCCGGGGAAGGATCCGGCAGAGTGGCATCATGGCTCTCGTGAAGGGTAAGGTCGATATTCGGCTCGATCGCCGCTGAGGATACGACCTCCGTGGTGGGTTCTATCCACCCGCCCATGGATGGCGCAGCTAACTCCGAATTGAGGGTCGGAGCGGTTGCCGGCACGATCTCCTGGACACTGTCCAATGGCAGAGCTAAATCATGCTCATCGTGACCATGTGGCGCACTAGGCAGGGGCTCGAATCCGTCGAAGATCAAGTCTCCACGGATATCTGCCGTGTAGTTTAAGCTTCCAAACCTGACCTGATGGCCAGGGGCGTAACTCTCGATCTGCTCCAGATGGCCAAGCGAGTTGGCCCGCAGTGCGAAGCCGCCGAATACAAAGATCTTTCCGGGGAGAAAAGTCTCGCCCTGGACTGCATCGCTATCGATGATCGTAGGAGCCATCAAGCCTAACGGCGATGACACAGAGGAACTCTCAATGAAAGCACCAATGTCGGTGTCAAAACCGATGGATCTCGGGTAGGCGGTCCCGAACTATGCGTCTAAGGCAGATGGTAATAGGAGGCAAGGGACACGATGTTTTACCCAGGTTCGGGTCCTCTTGATGGAGGTAAAACCCTACGTCCTGCTTGATAATTCTTGATAATATGAGTAGTACAAGAGTTGATCTACCACGAGATCGAAGAGGATAAACCCTAGAAGCTAGCCTATGGTATGATTGTATGTTGTCCTATGGACTAAAACCCTCCGGTTTATATAGACACCGGAGGGGGCTAGGGTTATACAAGGTCAGTTACAAAGGAGGAGATATACATATCCGTATTGCCTAGCTTGCCTTCCACGCCAAGAGTCCCATCCGGACACGGGACAAAGTCTTCAATCTTGTATCTTCATAGTCCAACAGTCCGGCCAAAGGATATAGTCTGGTTGTCCGGAGACCCCCTAATCTAGGACTCCCTCACCCTTCCTTAACGGAAATTGGAATCTAATATTCCCTTCTTTCATATCAATAATTGCACCAATCATTCTAAAGAAAGGTCTACCAAGAATAATAGGACATGAAGGATTGCAATCTATATCAAGAATAATGAAGTCTACGGGCACATAATTACTATTTGCAACAATAAGAACATCATTAATTCTTCACATAGGTTTCTTAATGGTGGAATCCGCAAGATGCAAGTTTAAAGAACAAACATCAAATTCACGGAAACCTAGCAAATCACACAAAGTCTTAGGAATCGTGGAAACACTAGCACCCAAATCACATAAAGCATAGCATTCATGATCTTTAATCTTAATTTCAATAGTAGGTTCCCACTCATCATGAAGTTTTCTAGGGATAGAAACTTCCAATTCAAGCTTTTCCTCATAAGATTGCATTAAAGCATCAACGATATGTTTAGTAAAAGCTTTGTTTTGACTATAAGCATGCGGAGAATTTAGCATGGATTGCAACAAGGAAATATAATCTACTAAAGAACAATTATCATAATTATATTCCTTTAAATCCAAGATAGTGGGTTTGTTGCTATTTAAAGTTTTGACCTCTCCCATCCCACTTTTATCAATTCTTGCATCAAGATCTAAAAACTCCGAATCATTGGGACGCCTTCTAACTAAAGTTGACTCATCTCCAGTCCCATCATTATCAAGATTCATATTGCAAAACAAAGATTTAATAGGGGACACACCAATAACTTTTAGATCTTCATCATTATTATCATGGAAACTAGAAGAACGCGCTTTCACAAAGCAATCTTTTTTAGCACGCATCCTAGCGGTTCTTTCTTTGCACTCATCGATGGAAATTCTCATAGCTTTGAGAGACTCATTGATATCATGCTTTGCTGGAATAGATCTAAGTTTCAAAGAATCAACATCAAGAGAAATTCTATCCACGTTCGTAGCCAACTCATCAATCTTAGACAATTTTTCTTCAATCAAAGCATTGAAACTCTTTTGCAAACTAATAAATTCTTTAATATTAGATTCAAAATCAGAGGGCATCTTATTATAATTTCCATAAGAATTTTTGTAGGAATTACCATAATTATTAGAGGAATTACTAGGAAAATTACCTCTATACGCGTTATTACCAAAATTGTTCCTACCAACAAAATTCACATCCATAGATTCATTATTATTCTCAAACAAATTAGACAAAGGCATATCATTAGGATCAGAAGGAACACTCTTATTAGCAAACAATTTCATAAGCTCATCCATCTTTCCACTCAAAACATTGATTTCTTCTATAGCATGCACCTTTTTATTAGTAGATCTTTCAGTATGCCATTGAGAATAATTAACCATAATATTATCTAGGAGTTTAGTAGCTTCTCCTAAAGTGATTTCAATAAAAGTGCCTCCCGCGGCCGAATCGAAAATATTTCTAGAAGCAAAGTTCAATCCGGCATAAAAAATTTGTATAATCATCCAAAGATTCAAACCATGTGTAGGGCAATTATGTATCATTAATTTCATCCTCTCCCAAGCTTGTGCAACATGTTCATGATCATGTTGCTTAAAATTCATAATATCGTTTCTAAGAGTGATGATCTTAGCAGGAGGAAAATACTTAGAGATAAAAGCATATTTGCACTTATTCCATGAATCGATACTATTTTTAGGCAAAGATGAAAACCAAGTTTTAGCACGATTTCTAAGAGAGAAAACGGGAATAGCTTCAGTTTAACAATATCATTATCCACATCTTTATTCTTTTGCATATCACACAAATCAACAAAGTTTTTTAGATGGGTAGCGGCATCTTCATTAGGAAGGCAGGAAAATGGATCTTTCATGACAAGATTCAGCAAAGCAACATTAATTTCACAAGATTCAGCATCGGTAAGAGGAGCAATCGGAGTGCTAATAAAATCATTATTGTTGGTATTGGAAAAATCACACAATTTAGTATTATCTTGAGCCATCGTGACAAGCAAGCAATCCAACACACAAGCAAATAAGAAACAAGCAAAAAGAGACAAACTAGAAAAGAGAAGGGGAACAGAAAAAGCGGGCGAATAAAACGGCAAGGGTGAAGTGTGGGAGAGGAAAACGAGAGGCAAATGACAAATAATGTAATGCGAGGGATAAGAGTTTGTGATGGGTACTTGGTATGTCTTGACTTGTGCGTAGAATCCCCGGCAACGGCGCCAGAAATCCTTCTTGCTACCTCTTGAGCACTGCGTTGGTTTTCCCTTGAAGAGAAAAGGGTGATGCAGCAAGTAGCGTAAGTATTTCCCTCAGTTTTTGAGAACCAAGGTATCAATCCAGTAGGAGGCCACACGCAAGTCCCTCGTACCTACACAAACAAATAAGAACCTCACAACCAACACGATAAAGGGGTTGTCAATCCCTTCACGGTCACTTACGAGAGTGAGATCTGATAGAGATGATAAGATAATATTTTTGGTCTTTTTATGATAAAGATTAAAAGTAAAGATTGCAAAATAAAAGGTAATATAAATAGCTTGTTGACGGAAGATTAATATAAAGGAAAATAGACCCAGGGGCCATAGGTTTCACTAGTGGCTTCTCTCAAGATAGCATACGTATTACGGTGGGTGAACAAATTACTGTCGAGCAATTGATAGAAAAGTGAATAATTATGAGAATATCTAGGCATGATCATGTATATAGGCATCACGTCCGTGACAAGTAGACCGACTCCTGCCTGCATCTACTACTATTACTCCACACATCGGCCGCTATCCAGCATGCATCTAGAGTATTAAGTTCATAAGAACAGAGTAACGCATTAGGTAAGATGACATGATGTAGAAGGATAAACTCAAGCAATATGATATAAACCCCATCTTTTTATCCTCGATGGCAACAATACAATATGTGTCATTTCCCTTTTTGTCATTGGGATCGAGCACCGCAATATTGAACCCAAAGCTAAGCACTTCTCCCATTGCAAGAAAGATCAGTCTAGTAGGCCAAACCAAACTGATAATTCGAAGAGACTTGCAAAGATAACCAATCATACATAAAAGATTTCAGAGAAGAATCAAATATTGTTCATAGATAGACTTGATCATAAACCCACAATTCATCGGATCTCGACAAACACACCGCAAAAAGAGTTACATCGAATAGATCTCCAAGAAGATCGAGGAGAATTTTGTATTGAGATCCAAAGAGAGAGAATAAGCCGTCTAGCTAATAACTATGGACCCGAAGGTCTGAAGTAAACTACTCACACATCATCGGAGGGGCCATGGAGTTGATGTAGAGGCCCTCCGTGATCGATGCCCCCTCCGGCGGAGCTCCGGAAAAGGCCCCAAGATGGGATCTCTTGGGTACAGAAGGTTGTGGCGGTGGAAATAGGGTTTCATGGTGCTCCTGGATGTTTTTAGGGTATATGAGTATATATAGGAGGAAGAAGTAGTTTGGTTGAGCCATGAGGGGCCCACGAGGGGGGAGGGCACGCCTAGGGGGGTAGGCACGCCCCCTGCCTAGTGGACTCCTCGTTGATTGCTTGGCGTCCACTCCAAGTCCTGTAGATCACGTTTGTTCCAAAAATAACTCTCCTGAAGGTTTCATTCCGTTTGGATTCTGGTTGATATTCCTTTTCTGTGAAACACTGAAATAGGCAAAAAACAGCAATTTGCACTAGGACTTGGGTTAATAGGTTAGTCCCAAAAATAATATAGAAGTGTAAAATAAAGCCCATTAACATACAAAACAGATAATATAATAGCATGGAACAATCAGAAATTATAGATACGTTGGAGATGTATCAGCAAGCAGTCCCTTGATGTCGCTTGAACTACATCGATATTTCCCCAAAGAGGAAGGGATGATGCAGCATAGCTATAGTAGATATTTCCCTCAGTTATGAAACCAAGGTATCAATCCAGTAGGAGAACCAGGCAACCCTATGTAAATGTTACCTGCACACAAAGAACAAATACTTGCAACCCGATGCTTATAAGGGGTTGTCAATCCCTTTTTCGGCTAACGGCGCTAGAAATTGTCAAGTTGACGGGATAAAAATTGTGTTAGATTGGATAAATAGGTCTCGATAAAACGTGAAATAAAAGATGCAAATAAAAAATGCAGCAAGGTATTTTTGGGTTTTTGGAATAATAGATCTGAAAATAAAAGTGGCAAATAATAGATCAGAAAGCAAATATGATAAAGAATAGACCCGAGGGCCGTAGGTTTCACTAGTGGCTTGTCTCAAGAAATAGCACATGGTGAGTAAACAAATTACTGTTGGGCAATTGATAGAAGATCAAATAATTATGATGACATCCAAGGAAATGATCAATATATAGGCATCACATCCAAGATTAGTAGACCGACTCCTGCCTACATCTACTACTATTGCTCCACACATCGACCGCTATCTAGCATGCCTCTAGTGTATTAAGTTCATGAAGAAACGGAGTAATGCAATAAGAACGATGACATCATGTAGACGAGATCTATTCATGTAGGAATAGCCCCCATCTTGTTATCCTTAATAGCAATGATACATGTGTGTCTAGCTGCCCCTTCCGTCACTGGGAAAGAACACCGCATGCTTGAACCCATCACAAAGCACCTCTTCCCATGGCAAGAAAAATCAATCTAGTTGGCCTAACTAAACCAAAGATTAGCGGAAGAAATATGAGGCTATAAATAATCATGCATATAAGAGACCAAAAGAAGACTCAAATAATATTCATGGATAAACATCTGATCATAAACTCAAAGTTCATCAGATCCCAGCAAACACACCGCGAAAAAGAGTTACATCAAATAGATCTCCAAGATACCATTGTATTGAGAATCAAAAGATAGAGAGGAAGTCATCTAGCTACTGACTACGGACCCGTAGGTCTATGATGAACTACTCACACATCATCAGAGGGGCACCAATGAGGATGATGAACCCCTCTGTGATGGTTTCTAGATTGGATATCGTGGTTCTGGAACTTGCGACGGCTAGAATTGTGTTTCATCGACTCCCCTAGTGTTTTTGGAATATTTGGGTATTTATAGGGCGAAAAGGCGGTGCAGGAGGCCACCAAGGTGGGAAAAACCCACCTGGGGAGCATGGGCTCCCGGGTGCGCCCTGGTGGTTTGTGCTCCCCTCGGAGCCCCCTCTGGTAATTCTTTGGCCCATCAGGTGTCTTCTGGCCCAGAAAAATTCTCCAAAAAGTTTCGCTGTGTTTGGACCCCGTTTGGTACTGATATTCTGCGAAGTAAAAAACAAGCAAAAAATAGCAACTGGCACTGGGCACTATGTCAATAGGTTAGTCCCAAAAATGATATAAAGTTTCTATAAAATGATTATAAAACATCCAAGAATGATAATATAATAGCATGGAACAAGCAAAAAATTTAGATACGTTGGAGACGTATCATCCATCATACTAAGCAGTATTGTTGGTTGCTTCCTCCCGGGGAAAGTGCATTTGAAACACGTACTTGAGATGCTCTCTGGTGGGTGCGATAAACAACACTCCAGCACCGGCACCTTGCAGCGAGAAAGCACCGTCAAAGTACATGATCCAATCCCATTTGGTTTCCCTATTAGGGAGGGCTAACTCCTGGATCTCATCATCTGGCGTTGGTGTCAATTTTGCAATGAATTCGACCAATCCTCTGCTCTGAATAGTTGATGTACTCTCAAACTTGGGTGCAAATCTTAACAGTTCCAATGCCCACTCTACTATTCTGTCGGTCGTTGCTACCTCTTGAGCATGCGTTGGTTTTCCCTTGAAGAGGAAAGGGTGATGTAGAAAAGTAGCATAAGTATTTCCCTCAGTTTTTGAGAACCAAGGTATCAATCCAGTAGGAGGTAACATGCAAGTCCCTAGTACCTGCACAAACAAACAAGAACCTCGTAACCAACGCGATAAAGGGGTTGTCAATCCCTTCACAGTCACTTAAGAAAGTGAGATCTGATAGAGATAATAAGATAAATATTTTTGGTATTTTTATTGTATAGATTGGAAAATAAAGATTGCAAATTAAACAAAGATGGAAATAGCAAGTAGATAGGAAAATAATATGATGGAAGATAGACCCAGGGGCCATAGATTTCACTAGTGGCTTCTCTCAAGATAGCAAATTCTACGGTTGGTGAACAAATTACTGTCGAGCAATTGATAGAAAAGCGCATAGTTACGAGAATATCTAGGAATGATCATGTATATAGGCATCACGAGCGCAACAACTAGGCCAAAATGATTCTGCATCTACTACTATTACTCCACACATCGACCGCTATCCAGCATGCATCTAGAGTATTAAGTTCATAAGAACAAAGTAACGCATTAGGCAAGATGACATGATGTAGAGGGATAAACTCAAGCAATATGATATAAACCCCATCTTTTTATCCTCGATGGCAACAATACAATACATTCCTTGATGCCCCTGCTGTCACTGGGAAAGGACACCACAAGATTGAACCCAAAGCTAAGCACTTCTCCCATTGCAAGAAAGATCAATCTAGTAGGCCAAACCAAACTGATAATTTGAAGAGACTTGCAAAGATATTAAATCATGCATAAAAGAATTCAGAGAAGAATCAAATATTGTTCATAGATAATCTTGATCATAAAATCCACAATTCATCGGATCTCGACAAACACACCACAAAAAGAATTACATCGAATAGATCTCCAAGAGAATCGAGGAGAACTTTGTATTGAGATCCAAAGAGAGAGAAGAAGCCATCTAGCTAATAACTATGAACCAGAAGGTCTGCGGTAAACTACTCAGACATCATCGGAGATTCTATGGTGTTGATGTAGAAGCCCTCCATGATCGATTCCCCCTCCGGAGGAGCGCCGAAAAAGGCCCCAAGATGGGATCTCATGGGTACAGAAGGTTGCGGCGGTGGAAATAAGGTATCATGGTGCTCTCGGATGTTTTCAGGGTATATGGGTATATATAGGAGGAAGGAGTAGGTCGGTGGAGCTACGAGGGGCCCACGAGGGTGGGGGCGCACCTGGTCCCCCTGGGCGCGCCCTCCTGCCTCGTGGCCTCCTCGCTTCTTTCTTGACGTCCACTCCAAGTCTCCTGGATCACGTTTGTTCCAAAAATAACTCTCGTGAAGGTTTCATTCCGTTTGATTTCCTTTTCTGCGGAACACTGAAATAGGCAAAAAACAGCAATTTGCACTGGGCCTTTGGTTAGTAGGTTAGTCCCAAAAATAATATAAAAATGTATATCAAAGCCCATTAAACATCCAAAACAGATAATATAATAGAATGGAACAATCAGAAATTATAGATACGTTGGAGACTATCAAGCATCCCCAAGCTTAATTCCTGCTCGTCCTCGAGTAGGTAAATGATAAAAACAGAATTTGTGATGTGGAATGCTACCTAGCATAATTCTCAATATAATTTTCTTTATTGTGGCATGAATGTTCAGATCCGAAAGATTCAAGACAAAATTTTAATATTGACATAAAAATAATAATACTTCAAGCATACTAACAAAGCAATCATGTCTTCTCAAAATAATATGGCCAAAGAAAGTTATCCCTACAAAACCATATAGTCTGGCTATGCTCTATCTTCACCACACAAAATATTTAAATCATGCACAACCCCGATGACAAGCTAAACAATTGGTTCATACTTTTGACGTTCTCAAACTTTTTCAATATTCACGCAATATATGAGCGTGAGCCATGGACATAGCACTATATGTGGAATAGAGTGGTGGTTGTGGAGAAGACAAAAAAGGAGAAGATAGTCTCACATCAACTAGGCGTATCAACGGGCTATGGAGATGCCCATCAATAGATATCAATGTGAGTGAGTAGGGATTTCCATGCAACAGATGCACTCAGAGCTATAAGTGTATGAAAGCTCAACAAAAGAAATGTCACAGCCCCAGTTCAGCCCTTGCTTGACTTTGCTTGTTCATCATGCCATCATGTTTAAATTCCAAAGAAATTTGAAATGGGGATTGTTGAAACCCTAGCACCAAATGAAATTTAACTAGGTTCAATAAAAATATTTTCAATAACCCAGAATGCCCTTTGGAAATGTTCATGATTTCTGTTAAAGGTGAAAACCTCTTCCAAAAATGATGAACATATTTCTAGGCCATCCTGGATTTTTGAATTAAATTATATAGTATTTGCATTTGGGCATTTAATTGCTAATAATATTTTAAATGCTCAAATAATCACAAACTGAAATGTTTACTGTTGGAAATATTCCAAACAGTGACATGGAGCAGTTTCATGATTTTTGGTAATGCCCTGGCGTTTTTAATAAAGCCCTAAAGTTTACAGAATAATAGAAAACATTAATAAAACAGAAACTAGAGCAGAGAGAGAAACCCACCTGGCTTACCTGGCCTGGCGCTGTTACAGCCCAGCTGGCCAGCACACCTGGCGGCCCAGCCCACCAGGGGCAGCCTTGTCTTCTACCTCTTGCTAGTAGGCAGAGGAGAAGCTGGGCACGGCGCACGCGCGCGCCACCTCCACCCTGCTCGCCTGCCTCCTCGACGGCCTGGACGGCTCCAGACAACGCCACGCAGCCCTCTCGACCCCCTCTCACTCTCCCCCGGCCTCGTCCCCTCCTCTGGCTCTCTCCCTCACACCACCCGAACGCGCCCGCCGCCGCCGACGTGCACCACCGCAGCCACCGCCTCCCCCTTGCTTCCCTGACTGGCTCCCGAGCTCCTGCACCTCGTCGCCAGCCCCCTCACCGAGCCACGCGACTGGAAGACCCCCGAAGCTCTGCCCCCGACATCTTCTTCTTCCTCGGGTCGCCGAGATCGCCGGCGACCTCCTGCCGTCACCAGTCCCTCCCCGAGCTCCCCGAGGCCACCGTCGCAACCGCCGTGAGCCACTGACTCTTCTCCCTTCCTCTGTTTTTCCTCTCGCACGCCGTAGCCGCCGCGCCACTTTCGCCTGATCGCCGGCCGCCGCCCCGAGCTCGTTTCCGACGAGCTCCGGCCTCCCTAGCCGCTGCTGCTTGCTGTGCTGGATGTGGGAGAGCTCCAGCTCCCCGCGGGTGCCCTCCGCCGCTCGTTTGGGCGCCGGGAGAGCGAAACCGAGCCCTCCGCCGCGCCTGTTGCCACTGGCGACGAGCCATCGGCTGGTTAGGCCCTGTTGACCAGGGGTTTGACTTTCACCCTGACTCACTAACACGCGGGCCCGCCCTGTTAATCTCTAATTAGTTTTAGGTTAGTGCTAACTAACTTAGATTAATTAGTATAGTCACTGACTAGTGGGCCCAGTGCCCTAATAGTTTTAACTTAATCTCTAATTAGAGCAAGTGCCACTGACATGTGGGCCCGGGCCTTAACTAATCTAGATTAGGCTAGTTTAATTTTAATTAACCCTGGTAGTTAACTGTGTCACTGACATGTGGACCCCACACATCAGGTTTGACCTGGACCAAGCCGTTGACCTGTTGACGTCACTGTGAGGTCATGCTGACGCAATAATTCCTTTCTGGAATTTAGATAAATCTCAAATGATTTAATATTTTCAGAAAATTCCCAAAACTTCAAAAAATCATAGAAATTCAACCGTAACTCCAAATGAAATAATTTATATATGAAAAATTATCAGAAAAATTCAATCTATCCATCTGTACTAGTTTCATGCATGAAAAACCAACCTAAACCTGCTGTATAGATGAAAACACATAAAGGGCATTTAAAATGCTTAAGTTTGGAGTTGCATTTGAACCCTTGATTCAAATGAGCTCCATTGAACTTGTTGTTGTTTGCATTAGCACAAACAACATCACATATACATGCCATGATCATGCATCATATTGTCGCTTTTGCATTGATTGTGTTCTTCTCTATTGCCGGTGCTTGTCCCCTCTCGGTAGGCGTATCCCGGCGATGAGTTCGATGACACCGATGAAGAACTATACTATCTTCAGAAGTGCCAGGCAAGCAAAACCCCCTTGTTCATTCCGATACAATCCCACTCTCTCGCTCCTGCTCTCTTTTACTGCATTAGGACAACAACGATTCAATGTTACATGCTGCGGTAGTTGAACCCCTTTCCTCTGCATGACCTGTCATTGCCACAGTAAATAGATGAAACCCACTAGCATGAGTAGGAGTTGTTTGAGCCCTGATGTGCCTACTCATTCATGATTGTTGTCATGCCTGCTACTGCTTAGAGTTGAGTCGGGTCTGATTCATCGGGAATGAATTGGAATGTGGTGAACATGTCCTACTGTGTGTGAGCTAAGTGTGTGAACACGATTTGGTAAAGGTAGCGGTGAGAGGCCATGTAGGAGTACATGGTGGGTTGTCTCATTGCAGCCGTTCTCAGGAACTGAGTTCTGTGTTTGTGATCCATGAACAGTTACTACCACACATTGGGTTCCGGTAACTCGGCCCCTCTCAGCTTATTAATCAACTTGATCTCTGTCCAGGAGTTGCAACTAGTTTCTGGTGTTTGTAGGTAGTGTTAGTAGTTTACCAAGTGGCACCCGGTACAGGTGGGCTTGGGACAGACTAGGCACAGTGGCACGGTGTACCAAGTGGCACCCGGATGGTGGGCTTGGGAACCCTGCACACATCGTTTGGGGCCGTGAGCGACACCCCGGCCGGATCTCCTTGCGGATGGAACCCGAATAGGCGATAAACCTGGACTAGAGACTTGTTGGTTAGTCAGGTCGTGGCCGACTCCCTCGCCCGGCTTCCGCTTGAAGGTTGCCGAGGTACATGACGTGTATAGGGCGATAAGTGGCGAGAGCGTGTGTGAAGAAGTACACCCCTGCAGGGTTATCATTATCTATTCGAATAGCCGGATTCCTCGGATATGGAAACTTGGACCCCTTGCATAGTTCATAGACAAGTGAAAGTGGATACTCTAAAATGCGCAAGATAAGTGTGAGTGCTATGGATGGCGTTCTCGTAAGGAGACGGGAGCGGATCCATAGTAGTGGTATTGATATGGTGAATATGTGGACTCGTGTGCGCCACCTCAAAAGAGTTACTTGCAGTCCTAGTTCAGGATAGCCACCGAGTCAAAGCTGGCTTGCTGCAGTCAAACTCCACCACCCCTTTATTGATGCCAATGCATATGTAGTTAGTTCTGATGTAAGTCTTGCTGGGTACATTTGTACTCGCGTTTGCCTATTTTATGTTTTGCAGAGAGACGTCAGTCTCACTAGTAGTTCCGTGTGGACTTCGACGTTTAGCTTGATACCTCAGCTACGATCTTGTGCCCTCGGCAGGATCTAGTAGATAGTCAGGCTTCTCAGCCTTTTTCATTTGTAGTTGTCTGTACTTAGACATGTTAAGCTTCCGCTTGTGCTTTGACTTGTATGCTCTGAATGTGGGGTCATGAGACCCATGGTTGTAATGTCTGGCTCTTCGGAGCCTAATGAATAAATACTTTGAGTCGTAGAGTTATGTTGTGATGCCATGTTGTATTTACACATATCGAGCATATTGTGTGTATGATTGAAATGCTTGGTATGTGTGGGATCCGACAATCTAGTTGTTTATCCTCGGCGACCTCTCTTATGGGGAAATGTAGTCTAGTGCTTCCTTGAGCCATAGTAGTCCGCTACAGCCCGGTTCACCGGAGTCCTGCTAACCCAGCACTACTGCTCAGGACACTTGACTGGCCGGCATGTGTTTCACTTCATTCCTGTGTCTGTCCCTTCGGGGAAATGTCACGCAGTGACATCCGGAGTCCTGCCTAGCCTGCTACAGCCCGGGTTACCGGAGTCCTGTTAGCCCAGTGCTACAGCCCGGATTCACACGCTGCTGACCGACATGCTCGAAGTTGATTCATGTATGCCTGTCCCCATGGGTTAGTGCCACTTTGGGTTCACGACTAGCCATGTCGGCCCGGGTTCTTTGTCATATGGATGCTAGCGACACTATCATATACGTGAGCCAAAAGGCGCAAATGGTCCCGGGCCAGGTAAGGTGGCACCCGTGGGAATACCGTGCATGAGGCCGCAAAGTGATATGATGTGTTACATGCTAGATCGGTGTGACTTAGGATCGGGGCCCTGACAAGAAACTAAGTGGGTGTGCATCCAACTCACTTGCTCATGAAGACCTAGGGCATTTTGAGGAAGCCCATCATTGGAATATACAAGCCAAGTTCTATAATGTAAAATTCCCACTAGCATATGAAAGTGACAACATAGGAGACTCTCTATCATGAAGATCATAGTGCTACTTTGAAGCACAAGTGTGGTAAAAGGATAGTAACATTGTCCATTCTCTCTTTTTCTCTCATTTCTCATTTTTTATTTTTTTATTTAGGCCTTTTCCTCTCTCTTTTTATGGCTTCTTTTTTCTCTCTTTTTTTTCTTTTCGTCCGGAGTCTCATCCCGACTTGTGGGGGAATCATAGTCTCCATCATCCTTTCCTCACTTGGGACAATGATCTAATAATCATGATCATCACACTTTTATTTACTTACAACTCAAAAATTACAACTCGATACTAGAACAAATATGAATCTATGTGAATGCCTTCGACGGTGTACCGAGATATGCAATGAATCAAGAGTGACATGTATGAAAGAATTATAAAGGTGGCTTTGCCACAAATACGATGTCAACTACATGATCATGCAAAGCAATATGACAATGATGTAACGTGTCATAACAAATGGAACAGTGGTAAGTTGCATGGCAATATATCTCGGAATGGCTACGGAAATGCCATAATAGGTAGTTATGGTGGCTATTTCTAGGAAGGTATATGGTGGGTGTATTGTAATGCCCTCGGTGCGCCTATATCTCCCACGTGTCGAAGCACGACTTAGAGGCATAACCACATTGAAAGCAATGTCACAAGTGAGGTAATCTTCACAACAACCCATGTAATGAAATAGGGGAATAAGAGGTACATAGTTGGCTTACAATCGCCACTTCACACAATACATGAATAAAGCATTACATCATCCAGATACAATCAAGGTCCGACTATGGAACCAAAATAAAAGAAGACTACCCCAAATGCTACACAGATCCCCGATCGTCCCAACTGGGCTCCACTACTGATCAACTGGAAACGGAACAACACAAAGAACAAGATCTTCATCGAGCTCCTCCTTGAGCTCGGTTGCGTCACCTGCATGATATCATCGGCACCTGCAAACTGGTTTTGGAAGTATTTGTGAGTCATGGGGACTCAGCAATCTCACACCCGCGAGATCAAGACTATTTAAGCTAATGGGTAGGTAAAAGGTATGAGGTGGAGCTGTAGCAAGCACTAGCATATATGGTGGCTAACATACGCAAATGAGAGCGGGGGGAGAAGGCAAAGCATGGTCGTGAACTAGAAGTGATCAAGAAGTGATCCTGAAACTACTTACGTTCAAGCATAACTCCAACACCGTGTTCACTTCCTGGACACCGCCGGAAAGAGACCATCACGGCTACACACACGGTTGATGCATTTTAATTAAGTTAAGTGTCAAGTTTTTTACAACCGGGCATTAACAAATTCCCATCTGCCCATAACCGTGGGCACGGCTTTCGAAAGTTCAAAACCCTGCAGGGGTGTCCCAACTTAGCCCATCACAAGCTCTCACGGTCAACGAAGGATATTCCTTCTCCCAAGACAATCCGATCAGACTCGGCATCCCGGTTACAAGACATCCTCGACAATGGTAAAACAAGTCCAGCAACACCACCCGAATGTGCCGACAAATCCCGATAGGAGCTGCACATATCTCGTTCTCGGGGCACACCGGATAAGCAATCCGTACAACTAAAACCAGCCCTCGAGTTTCCCTGAGGTGGCGCTGCAAGGGGCTCTAGTTTGGACCAACACTCAGAGGAGCACTGGCCCGGGGGGGTTTAAATAAAGATGACCCTTGAGTCTGCAGAACCCAAGGGAAAGAAAAGGCTAGGTGGTGAATGGTAAAACCAATGTTGGGCATTGCTGGAGGAGTTTTATTCAAGGCGAACTGTCAAGGGGTTCCCATTATAACCCAACCGTGTAAGGAACGCAAAATCCGGGAACATAACACCGAGATGACAGAAACTAGGGCGGCAAGAGTGGAGCAAAACACTAGGCATAAGGCCGAGCCTTCCACCCTTTACCAAGTATATAGATGCATTAATTAAATAAGAGATATTGTGATATCCCAACAAGTATCCATGTTCCAACATGGAACAAACTCCAATCTTCACCTGCAGCTAACAACGCTATAAGAGGGGCTGAGCAAAGCAGTAACATAGCCAAACAACGGTTTGCTAGGACAAGGTGGGTTAGAGGCTTGGCTTAACAATATGGGAGGCATGATAAGCAAGTGGTAGGTATCACGGCATAGGCATAGCAAAAGAGCGAGCATCTAGCAAGCAAAGATAGAAGTGATTTCGAGGGTATGATCATCTTGCCTGAAATCCCGCAAGGAAGAAGAACGAGTCCATGAAGAAGACAAACGGACGTTGTCGAACGGATCTCACAAACGCGACGTTATCGGAACTAACCCGAAGAAGCAACACCGGAAAGAAAGGAAACAACATAGTAAACAACCAACATATGAACATGTCATGATGCACAATCAAGTATGATGCATGTCCGGTTTAATGAAGCATGGCATGGCAAAGTGCACAAACAATCCTACAAATTAAGTGGAGCTCAATATGCAACGAGTTGCATATTGACGGAAGGCCACATCAATTATTTAGTTCTCTCCCGGTTAGGTACTCAACAATATTAAATGTTGTTAAACATGGCAAGAGGTGAGGCATAACAAAACTATACCATCTAAACAATTTAAATGGGGCCGGATATAACAAATAACGAATCCGATAAATCCCCATATGCATTTGGCAATATAATGCAACAACAATTTTAAACATTTTAATTGGTGTTATCATGATGCGGATGACATGTGCAAGTTATGCAATTTAATGAAAAGGTTAATAAGAGCATTTATGAAGCATTTGTCACCGTGGTGGAAAGAAAAAGGGGTGCCACAGCAACGATAACGATTCCGGTAGCTCAATTGAGATACCGATGCAAAGGAGAAGTGTGCGGATGCGTGCAAAAGATGGTGGGGCGCTCCCAGATTCCGGGTGTCCCACGAGTTGGAGACAAGGAAACGAGTGACAATTTGGACACGATGCAAACACGAGCATCTCAAACATCGCAAGCATTCATTCATGGACGTCGTCTCGATGGTTATACCTTCGAAGCATGCGTTATCGGAGGGGTTCATGTTCGATGCGGTGTAGGGGAAGTAGACGTTCTCGGGACGTTCGGTAGTGGAAGTAGGGGTACATGACGACGGTAGAGGTACCCGTGATCTTGGCGGCGGTAGTCGTTCACGCTCTTAGTTGCACAATTTTCCGTAGATGTTCGGGATCATGGCGAGGGACTTGACGTCCACGGAGGTTTCGAGGGTCGACGGTAGTTGTTCTCGTATCATCATGTAAGTAGTCGTACTCGGCGATAGTGGTACTTGGCGTTTCGTTCGGTACTCGTTCGAGCATCCAAGGTCTTCGGCGCTACGGTAGTCGTACACACATTCGGAGAGAAGCTCGGCGTATCCATGTACTTGGCATTATCCGTGCGTAGAGGTACTTTGCAGTTTCGACGATAGGCATACACGTTTTCGTAGATGAACTTGACCGATCCGAGGGATCTGAGTGTCGTAGTACTTGGCAAAAAAACACACGTCGAGGTACTTGGCGATGTTCCCAGTTCAGTGGTCATTGGACTTGGCGTACTGGCCTGTAGTCATTCGGGCTTCGTGGAAGAACTTGACGCTCACGGGGTCTCGGTCTCGACAAGAGAAGGCAGCGGGGTAATGTCCTTGACGGACGCAGCTGGTGCAGGGGAACCGTGGCAAGGCCAAAGGTGGGGTCTCGAGCAGGAGGTGTCCACACTTGGAGCAGGGGAGCTGGTCGATGTCGTGCATGAGGCGAGGTCGAGGACGGTCACAGGAGGCGGGAAGCGCTGGATGACATGCATCCCGTCGAAGGCATGGATCCGGGCGGAGGCAAGCGACTAGGGATGGAACGAGTTGCTCGTCCCCTGGCTCAGGCTCGAGTGCCTGGGGAAAAACGAACGTGGAGCGACTCGAGGCTCCGGCGAGTGGCCCGGCCTGCCGGGGTCCTGGATGCGGCGCACGAGAAAACAGCGGCAGCAAGGCGCTGCTCCGGTGGAGGGACTTGGCGCGCAAGGGCACTTGAGGGCGCGGGGGGCGCGACGGAGCTCGGCGGCGTGCTCCTCTGGGCGCGAACAAGGACGACGGCTGCGGTCATAGGCCGGCGCGGTAGAGGCATGGAGGAAAGAGACATGGGAGCAGGCGGGGCTGTGCTGGGAGGAGCTGGTGCCAATGGCGGCAGGGCATGGCAGGGCGAGGAAGAGGCCGGGCGTCGGGTCTGGTGGTGCGGCGCGAGGAAGAGAGCGCGAGGAGGGAGAGATGGGGATCGGGCTTCCTGGTGGCGCTGGAGGTCGAGCAGGGAGCGAGAGAGGAGGATGCGATCGGGCAGCGCAGCGCTGGAGGGAAGGAGATGGGATCATGGGAGAGATGGATGGGCTAGCGGTTCCCTGGCGGCGCGAGGAAATGAGGAGGAGTGGGATCGAGCACGGGGCGTGTCCTGCAGCTAGGGTTAGTGCGGCTGGGCTGCGGGATGGCCTTGGGCCAAATGGGCCAGCGCGGTGGAGTACTGGTTGGCCGACCTGGGCCTTAGGGAGAAGTGGGGGAAGCAGGCCGGCCTGGCACTAAGGCCCATGTGGCCAACTGGACCTCTCTCACCCCCTCATATTTCTTTAGCATTAAAGACAAAAAAGAGAGGAAAAGAAAGAGAGGTTTAGGAAAAGATTTTGGACAAGGGGATAATTTTCCCGAACTCACAAAAATACGCTTGTTCCGAGAAAATAGAAAAGGCCAAGATTGGAAGATGAAAATTCAAACTCATTTGAATTTAATTCAAATGGGTTTGAACTAGGGCTAGGTTCTAGGAGTATCCAAAAATGTTGAGAATTTTGGTAGAGCTCCAGAAAATGATGAAAGAAATTATGGGCAAAGTTTGGGGCCAAACTTGACGCAGAAAAGACATGTGATTATTTGCTAGTGTGTTAAAGGTAATTCCAAAATAAAGGAATATTTTATAATATCTCCCTAAATATCGGGAGGGTATGTTTTAAAGAGAAACCACCATGTGAGTTCCCTCAATTTAAACGGATCGAAGATCCAAACGGTTTACTTAGTTGAGTTGCAAAAAATTAATGATATGATGGCATGATGACATGATGCAATGCAAAAAATAAAAGGAGCAAGCAAAAATGAAACACACAGAGAAATACGGAACCTATGGAAGTCTTCTCGAGCATCGGTCTTGGGGCGTCACAACACTCCACCACTACGAGAGGATCTCCTCCCGAGATCTAGGATGGCACCGGAGGGAAAAGGAAGAGGAAGAGAAGAGGTAAAACTAAGTTGCTTCTTTGGCAAACGAGTGAAACCAAAGAACCTCAAGAGGTTGGCAAATTGAACGAAAGAAAACAACGAACATGCACAAAGTTGAAAACACTCTGTTAGATAAGAGGAACAAGGAACATTAATAGAACCTTGTAGGTTGAAGACATAAGAAAAAGGTTGCAATGAACAAGAAGTACATGCAAGTACTCCGGTTGAAACGAGATGTACAAGGGACGATAAGGATCAATTACGATAACACTCCGGTTGGAAATGGGAGGCATAGAATATGAACTTGTCAAAATGAAAGCACTTGGATGCGACTCCGGTTAGAAGAGGAATAATAGACACAACACTCCGGTTAAGTGAATAAGCTTGAAAAGAACACGATCCTGATAAAACAAGAAGATGGGTTGAAGAGAGCAACATCACAATGCCTCCGGAACAAAAGTAAGAATGTAATGGAATGAACGAAGGGAACAAAGATCTTGAGAGAGCACGCTTACAACAAATGCTAGAAAGGAGTTGTTGGAAAAAAACAACAATGAAAAGAATAAGCTTGATATGGTCTTATGGAATACATCTCAAATTATGAGGTGACAACCTGCCACTCATGGGAAAATGAATTGGATTGATATGAACAAGGAGACGAGAAACTTATTTCATCGGGAGGATAAAAGAAGAACTTGGATCATTTATAAGCACCATATATAGCAACAATCCTTAGGGAAAGCTTTAGGTGAAATATAGACCAAGATAACTCCAATGACGAGATTGATGGATTTAAAATATCTCATTCTTGATAACTTGTGAATCATGAAACACGAAGGAAAATTATCAAAAATGACATAACACCACCTCAAAAGATAAGATAGAACGAATTGGACTTTGGGATGCAAGATGAATAATGCTTGAACTCCTCTGAAAAGAATCTTGATGAGCACTTCGAGAAGGAATTAAATCATTGGTGAACCATCATGTAGAACCTTCATGAAGAACTCCGGTAACAAAAAGATGATCAAACAAAAAGGAAAGAGAAGTTAAAACACAAGGTGAAGCCTTGCGATGATTTAGATGAAGCTTTGCGATGAGATAAAGTGGAAACTTGGAACTCTGGAAGAAAAGATAAAGCAATTGAAACCGAGAATTTGATTAACCTCCGGAATAAAGAATTAATCGCTTGAAAGAAAACAAGAATAAGAATTACATTATGCTTATCCTTCATCAGTTAAATTGATGAAAAGCAACGGATTTGGCATACTACTTATCCTCGTAGAAAGGATTAAGATAGATATAGCGCAAACTTGAGGAAGGTCTTCGATGAGTCCACCGGTAGGATTGAAACACCGAATGAATTGATATGATAACAAGGTAAGAGAAAATCTTGAACGAACCACCGTAAGAATTAAAAATGAAAGTGGCAAAGACACAAATCACCGGAAAGAATTGGAAAACGAATGACGATACTTGAGGGGATTTGATACATGAGGACGAATAGATCGCGAACTGACAAGAGAATACTTGAGTGATGCACCGGTAAGATTTGGAGAGCGAGAGCTGAAAGCTAGAATGGATAAATCTTCTGAAATGATGGGCTTCGTAGAAAACAAACTGAAATACTCTTGAAATACTCCGGATGGGTGAAAAGAAATTCTCACAACCGAAACAATTATGAGAGGATGGCATGAAGCTAGAGCCAAGAATCTTGAAGAGAATGGAGCAAGATTGAGAGAAAACAAATCTTCTTCGGTCTTCAAATGTTGAGAATACCAATGAGAAACACCACCAACAATTGTTGAGATACTCCGGGATGACGAATAGAAAGGTTGAGCCAACGATGAAAATAATTTGAAAGCGATATTGGAGAAATACATATGGCTGATGATGATTCATTCTTACGTCAAACTTTAGAAGATTTGAGAATAGCTCCGGGAAAATTAGAAGAGTCAGGTATGATCCTGGAAAAAGACCTGTGGGTTAGGGCCCACTCAAAAGATACACCGTTGAAGGATCTTGAAGAGAGATTACACCGGTTGAATTAAATGGCTTGAATGAGATAACAACCTCGAAATAGGTTGAACGGATCTTGAATGACAAGACGAGCCTTTTGAGATATCTTCAGCACTCTGGAACAAATGAATAGCGAGAAATGGATGATTAAGAGGTGCACTGGCATGAGAAAGCATTGAAACGAGGAAAAATGATATGATCAACACCAAAAGCTTGAATTGAATCCATCGGAGAAGAAAAATAATGAAGAATGATGAACTTGAGGCTCCGTTAGTATCTTCATGAGAAACACCGGGTAAGAACTTTGAAAGAAAGGAATGGAGAAAATTCACATGAATAAAATGGACACTTGATTAAGATATATGAGTCCTTGAAGAAAAAGGGTGGGAGGGCGGGAAAACAAAGGCAGCTTGGGACAAATGAAACAAACACCGTTGAGAAGAACTGATAATTGATCTTGCGAATGTTGAAGTGATCGGATCCACTTGAAGAGAAACACGCCGGTTGAAAAGGATTGACATGACAAACTCGAAGATCGAGAAGGATTGGTATTCACATCGGAGTATGAGAACACCGCTTAGGAAAGGTATGGAATCCACACTTGACATTGAAGCAACTCGAATACCACAACTGAAAACAAAACAAAGGATTGGCTTGTAGAATAAGCCGGAAACATACATATGATAGAGATTTTTTCCAAAGTTTTTGTGGTGGGGCCTACATGGGCTCGATCGTATAGCACCATCATGTACAAGGCAGTGCACATGACATACGAAGCGACCCTGAGTCAGCATAGCCAAGGACTCTTTAAGACACAACGAGACCACTGTAAAACCAACCGTGGATAGGCAGACCATTAGACGTTGAACCCCAATTTCATATCATGCATCTGTCGGAAAGATATCCTAAGAGCTACTAGAATTCCCACTTATAAACTCCTGAAATTTTCTGGTTATGCAATCAGGTGTTGGGGATACAGGGGAAGCATAATATCTCACCCAAAACTAGCAAATCCTACATCCAGCTGTATCCATCCTTCAACACATAACTAAGAAACCTTCGGAAATCATTTACCTCAACCTTTGAAAAGCATCTGTTATACGAGTTATGGCAATACTCTCGAACTCCCGCCCTAGTACTGGGTGGCGTCGCGGTTATCTCACCAACAACTGCATAAAAGAGATTTTCGATGTCGGCGAAACTCAGGTATTCTAGAATTGCAACGATAAAATTGTAACGACAACACCTCGGAGCTCAACTCCCCGGGACACTGCCACAACCCCTAAATGTCAGGAGGCACCATGAACAATGTTCTCGTCACAAAAGCATTACATCATCCAGATACAATCAAGGTCCGACTACGGAACCAAAATAAAAGAAGACTACCCCAAATGCTACACAGATCCCTGATCGTCCCAACTGGGCTCCGCTACTGATCAACTAGAAACGGAACAACACAAAGAACAAGATCTTCATCGAGCTCCTCCTTGAGCTCGCTTGCGTCACCTGAACGATATCATCGGCACCTGCAAACTGGTTTTGGAAGTATCTGTGAGTCACGGGGACTCAGCAATCTCACACCCGCGAGATCAAGACTATTTAAGCTAATGGGTAGGTAAAAGGTATGATGTGGAGCTGCAGCAAGCACTAGCATATATGGTGGCTAACATACACAAATGAGAGCGGGGAGAGAAGGCAAAGCACGGCCGTGAACTAGAATTGATCAAGAAGTGATCCTGAAACTACTTAAGTTCAAGCATAACTCCAATATCGTGTTCACTTCCCGGACACCGTCGGAAAGAGACCATCACGGCTACACACGCGGTTGATGCATTTTAATTAAGTTAAGTGTCAAGTTTTCTACAATCGGACATTAACAAATTCCCATCTGCCCATAACCGCGGGAACGGCTTTCGAAAGTTCAAAACCCTGCAGGGGTGTCCAACTTAGCCCATCACAAGCTCTCACGGTCAACGAAGGATATTCCTTCTCCCAAGACAATCCGATCAGACTCGGCATCCCGGTTACAAGACATCCTCGACAATGGTAAAACAAGTCCAGCAACACCACCCGAATGTGCCGACAAATCCCGATAGGAGCTGCACATATCTCGTTCTCAGGGCACACCGGATAAGCAATCCGTACAACTAAAACCAGCCCTCGAGTTTCCCTGAGGTGGCGCTGCAAGGGGATCTAGTTTGGACCAACACTCAGAGGAGCACTGGCCCGGGGGGGTTTAAATAAAGATGACCCTTGAGTCTACAGAACCCAAGGGAAAGAAAAGGCTAGGTGGCGAATGGTAAAACCAATGTTGGGCATTGCTGGAGGAGTTTTATTCAAGGCGAACTGTCAAGGGGTTCCCATTATAACCCAACCGTGTAAGGAACGCAAAATCCGAGAACATAACACCGATATGACGGAAACTAGGGCGGCAAGAGTGGAACAAAACACTAGGCATAAGGCCGAGCCTTCCACCCTTTACCAAGTATATAGATGCATTAATTAAATAAGAGATATTGTGATATCCCAACAAGTATCCATGTTCCAACATGGAACAAACTCTAATCTTCACCTGCAGCTAACAACGCTATAAGAGGGGCTGAGCAAAGCGGTAACATAGCCAAACAACGGTTTGCTAGGACAAGGTGGGTTAGAGGCTTGGCTTAACAATATGGGAGGCATGATAAGCAAGTGGTAGGTATCACGGCATAGGCATAGCAAAAGAGCGAGCATCTAGCAAGCAAAGATAGAAGTGATTTTGAGGGTATGGTCATCTTGCCTGAAATCCCGCAAGGAAGAAGAACGAGTCCATGAAGAAGACAAACGGACGTTGTCGAACGGATCCTCACAAACGCGACGTTATCGGAACTAACCTGAAGAAGCAACACCAGAAAGAAAGGAAACAACATAGTAAATAACCAACATATGAACATGGCATGATGCACAATCAAGTATGATGCATGTCCGGTTTAATGAAGCATGGCATGGCAAAGTGCACAAACAATCCTACAAATTAAGTGGAGCTCAATATGCGACGAGTTGCATATTGACGGAACACCACATCAATTATTTAGTTCTCTCCCGGTTAGGTACTCAATAATATTAAATGTTGTTAAACATGGCAAGAGGTGAGGCATAACAAAACTACACCATCTAAACAATTTAAATGGGGCCGGATATAACAAATAACGAATCCGGTAAATCTCCATATGCATTTAGCAATATAATGCAACAACAATTTTAAACATTTTAATTGTTGTTATCATGATGCGGATGACATGTGCAAGTTATGCAATTTTATGAAAAGGTTGATAAGAGCATTTATGAAGCATTTGTCACCGTGGTGGAAAGAAAAAGGGGTGCCACAGCAACGATAACGGTTCCGGTAGCTCAATTGAGATACCGATGCAAAGGAGAAGTGTGTAGATGCGTGCAAAAGATGGTGGGGTGCTCTTGGATTCCGGGTGTCCCACGAGTTGGCGACAAGGAAACGAGTGACAATTTGGACACGGCGCAAACACGAGCATCTCAAACATCGCAAGCATTCGTTCACGGACGTCGTCTCGATGGTTATACCTTCGAGGCGTGCGTTATCGAAGGGGTTCAAGTTCGATGCGGTGTAGGGGAAGTAGACGTTCTCGGGACGTTCGGTAGTGGAAGTAGGGGTACATGACGAAGGTAGAGGTACTCGTGATCTTGGCGGCGGTAGTCGTTCACGCTCTTAGTTGCACAATTTTCTGTAGATGTTCGGGATCACGGCGAGGGACTTGACGTCCACGGAGGCTTCGAGGGTCGACGGTAGTTGTTCTCGTATCATCGTGGAAGTAGTCGTACTCGGCGATAGTGGTACTTGGTGTTTTGTTCAGTACTCGTTCGAGCATCCAAGGTCTTCGGCGCTATGGTAGTTGTACACACATTCGGAGAGAAGCTCGGCGTATCCATGTACTTGGCATTATCCGTGCGTAGAGGTACTTTGCAGTTTCGATGACAGGCATACACGTTTTCATAGATGAACTTGACCGATCCGAGGGATCTGAGTGTCGCGGTACTTGGCAAAAAAAACACGTCGTGGTACTTGGCGATGTTCCCTGTTCAGTGGTCATTGGACTTGGCGTCCCGGCTTGTAGTCGTTCGGGCTTCGTGGAAGAACTTGACGCTCACGGGGTCTCGGTCTCGACAAGAGAAGGCAGTGGGGTAACTTCCTTGACAGACATAGCTGGTGCAAGGGAACCGTGGCGAGGCTGAAGGTGGGGTCTCGAGCAGGAGGTGTCCACACCTGGAGCAGGGGAGCTGGTCGACGTCGTGCACGAGGCGAGGTCGAGGACGGTCGCAGGAGGCGGGACGGGCCGGATGACATGCATCCCGTCGAAGGCATGGCTCCAGGCGGTGGCAAGCGACCAGGGATGGAACGAGTTGCTCGTCCCCTGTCTCGGGCTCGAGTGCCTGGGGAAAAACGAACGGGGAGCGACTCGAGGCTCCAACGAGTGGCGCAGCCTGCCGGGGTCCTGGACGTGGCACACGAGAAAACAGCGGCAGCAAGGTGCTGCTCCGATGGACGGACTTGGCGCGCAGGGGCACTTGAGGGCGCGGGGGGCGCGACGGAGCTCGGCGGCGTGCTCCTCTGGGCGCGGACAAGGACGACGGCTGCGGTCACAGGCCGGCGCGGTAGAGGCATGAAGGAAAGAGACATGGGAGCAGGCGGGGCTGTGCTGGGAGGAGCTGGTGCCAATGGCGGCAGGGCATGGCAGGGCGAGGAAGAGGCCGGGCGTCGGGTCTGGTGGTGCGGCGCGAGGAAGAGAGCGCGAGGAGGGAGAGATGGGGATCGGGCTTTCTGGTGGCGCTGGAGGTTGAGCAGGGAGTGAGAGAGGAGGATGGGATCGGGCAGCGCGGCGCTGGAGGGAAGGAGATGGGATCATGGGACAGATGGATCGGGCTAGCGGTTCCCTGGTGGCGCGAGGAAACGAGGAGGAGTGGGATCAAGCACGGGGCGTGTCCTGCGGCTAGGGTTAGTGCGGCTGGGCTGCGGGATGGCCTTGGGCCAAATGGGCCAGCGCGGTGGAGTACTGGTTGGCCGGCCTGGGCCTTAGGGAGAAGTGGGGGAAACAGGCCGGCCTGGCACTAAGGCCCAAGTGGCCAACTGGACCTCTCTCTCCCGCTCATATTTCTTTAGCAGAAAAGACAAAAAAGAGAGGAAAAGAAAGAGAGGTTTAGGAAAAGATTTTGGACAAGGGGATAAATTTCCCGAACTCACAAAAATACGCTTGTTCCGAGAAAATAGAAAAGGCCAGGATTGGAAGATGAAAATTCAAACTCATTTGAATTTAATTCAAATGGGTTTGAACTAGGGCTAGGTTCTAGGAGTATCCAAAAATGTTGAGAATTTTGGTAGAGCTCCGGAAAATGATGAAAGAAATTATGGGCAAAGTTTGGGGCCAAACTTGATGTAGAAAAGACATGTGATTATTTGCTAGTGTGTTAAAGGTAATTCCAAAATAAAGGGATATTTTATAATATCTCCCTAAATATCAGGAGGGTATGTTTTAAAGAGAAACCACCATGTTAGTTCCCTCAATTTAAACGGATCGAAGATCCATACGGTTTACTTAGTTGAGTTGCAAAAAATTAATGATATGATGGCATGATGACATGATGCAATGCAAAAAATAAAAGGAGCAAGAAAAAATGAAACACACGGAGAAACCCGGAACCTATGGAAGTCTTCTCGAGCATCGGTCTTGGGGCGTCACATGTATGGTACCGGTGAAAGTTGTGCGGTACTAGAGAGGCTAGCAATGGTGGAAGGGCGAGAGTGTGTATAATCCATGGACTCAACATTAGTCATAAAGAACTCACATACTTATTGCAAAAATCTATTAGTTATCGAAACAAAGTACTACGGGAATGCTCCTAGGGGGATAGATTGGTAGGAAAGGACCATCGATCGTCCCTGACCGCCACTCATAAGGAAGACAATCACTAAATAAATCATGCTACCAACTTCATCACATAATGGTGCACCATACGTGCATGCTGCAGGAATCACAAACTTTAGAACAAGTATTTATCAAATTCAAAACTAATCAACTAGCATGACTCTAATATCACCATCTTAATATCTCAAAACAATCATCAAGTATCAAACTTCTCATAGTATTCAATGCACTTTTTATGAAAGTTTTTAGTATACCCATCTTGGATGCCTATCATATTAGGACTAATTTTGTAGCCAAAGCAAATTACCATGCTGTTATAAAAGACTCTCGAAATAATATAAGTGAAGCATGAGATATTAATAATTTCTATAAAATAAAACCACCACCGTGCTCTTAAAGATATAAGTGAAGCACTAGAGCAAAATTGTCTAGCTCAAAAGATATAAGTGAAGCACATAGATTATTCTAATAAATTCTGATTCATGTGTGTCTCTCAAAAAGGTGTGTACAGCAAGGATGATTGTGGTAAACTAAAAAGCAAAGACTCAAATCATACAAGGCGCTCCAAGCAAAACACATATCATCTCATGAATAAAAATATAGTCTCAAGTAAAGTTTCTTATGGACGAAGACGAAAGAGGGGATGTCTTCCGGGGCATCCCCAAGATTAGGCTTTTGGTTGTCCTTGAATTTTACCTTGGGGTGCCTTGGGCATCCCCAAGCTTAGGCTCTTTCCACACCTTATTCCAAAATCCATCAAATCTTTACCCAAAATTGAAAACTTCACAACACAAAACTCAACAGAAAATCTCATGAGCTCCGTTAGTATAAGAAAACAAATCACCACTTCAATGTACTGTAATGAACTCATTATTTATTTATATTGGTGTTAAACCTACTGTATTCCATCTTCTCTATGGTTCATACCCCCCGATACTAGCCATAGATTCATCAAAATAAGCAAACAACACACGAGAAACAGAATCTGTCAAAAACAGAACAGTCGGTAGTAATCTGTAGGTTTCGAATACTTCTGTAACCCCAAAAATTCTGAAATAAATTGGTGGACATGAGGAATTTGTCTATTAATCATCTGAAAAAATAATAAACCTAATCTCACTCTCCAGTAAAAAATGGCAGCAAATATCGTGAGCACTTCGTGAGCGCTAAAGTTTCTGTTTTTTACAGCAAGATCGCAAAGACTTCCCCCAAGTCTTCCCAAAGGTTCTACTTGGCACAAATACTAATTAAAAACATAAAACCACATCTAAAAATAATCTAGATGAATTATTTATTACTAAACAAGAACAAAAACAAGAAACAAAAATAAAATTGGGTTGCCTCCCAACAAGCGCTATCGTTTAACGCCCCTAGCTAGGCATAAAAACAAGAATAGATCTAGGTATTGCCATGATAATGATAAACAAATTGCGAAAACTCATCTCATACTCCCTACGTTCAGCGGCAAGTTTTCTTTGTGGCAAGAAAAAGTAATCAAAATGGCTAAATTTAATGGGACAAAAGTCCCCAAGATCAAGCTCGGGAGGTATTGATTCCGCCTTTGGCCCCTCATATTGCACAACCAATTCATCGTTATAAGCATTCTTTTGGCAAAAATTCATGAGCTTTTGTTCAAGATAAAAACCTAACCCATTGTTCTGGATAGCAAAATTATTGTTAAGTTCAAAAATCCTGTCAACTAGAACATTGGTAGGAACCTTTTTTCTAAGGTTTTCATTAAAAGCAACATGATCTAAAGATCGTAAGCGCATTATGTCTTCTTGATAAAAAAGGATTGCTTCTATGGGAGGACGGCTAGCATCCACCCTATAATGCGCAAAAATTTCATTGGCTTCTTTTATTATAGATCTGAACTCATGAGCTAAAAAGATGGTAGCTGCTCACTTAACATAAGAATGCTCAATATTGGAAAATTCTAGAAAAATCCTTTGGATGCAAGGGTGCATATGAATAAATTGTCTTTCAAGTTCAACTATGAGCAAAGATATAGCATCCACAAAACTACTAGTTCTATGAAGAATAAACCCTCCCATAGTGGGTAAAGCACTGGCACAAGTAAAGAAATCTTGAATAACTCCTTTTCCAATAATATTACCACTACCGATTCGGAACTTTTTAGTGTGCAAAATAGTAGGTTCTTCATGAGGATAATCAAAAGCATCAACGTTTTCCATGTCATTACCACTATCCTTATGAATGATAACCTCCCCAATTTCAGACATGATGGCAGCAAATTGCACAAAGAACGGGCACACAAAAAGCAAGAAGAAGAGCGAATGGAAAAGAGGGTGAATAAAGCGGCAAAGGTGAAGTGGGGGAGAGGAAAACAAGAGGGAAATGGCAAATAATGTAATGTGAGGGATAAGAGTTTGTGATGGTTACTTGGTATGTCTTGACTTGTGTGTAGATCTCCCCGGAAACGGTGCCAGAAATGGCTTGTTGACGGGAGATCAAATCTTGACTTGACTTGGCGCAACCTCCCCGGCAACGGCGCTAGAAATCCTTCTTGATACCTCTTGAGCATGCGTTGGTTTTCCCTTGAAGAGGAAAGGGTGATGCAGCAAAGTAGTGTAAGTATTTCCCTCGGTTTTTGAGAACCAAGGTATCAATCCACTAGGAGGTAACACGGAAGTCCCTAGTACCTGCACAAACAAACAAGAATCTCACAACCAACGCGATAAAGGGGTTGTCAATCCCTTCACGGTCACTTACGAAAGTGAGATCTGATAGAGATAATAAGATAAATATTTTTGGTATTTTTATTGTATAGATTGGAAAATATAGATTGCAAAATAAACAAATATGGAAATAGTAAGTAGATAGGAAAATAATATGATGGAAGATAGACCCGGGGGCCATAGGTTTCACTAGTGGCTTCTCTCAAGATAGCAAATTCTACGGTGGGTGAACGAATTACTGTTGAGCAATTGATAGAAAAGCGCATAGTTACGAGAATATCTAGGCATGATCATGTATATAGGCATCACGTCCGCGACAAGTAGACCGAAATGATTCTGCATCTACTACTATTACTCCACACATCGACCGCTATCCAGCATGCATCTAGAGTATTAAGTTCATAAGAACAGAGTAACGCATTATGCAAGATGACATGATGTAGAGGGATAAACTCAAGCAATATGATATAAATCCCGTCTTTTTATCCTCGATGGCAACAAATACAATACGTGCCTTGATGCCCCTGCTGTCACTGGGAAAGGACACCGCAAGATTGAACCCAAAGCTAAGCACTTCTCCCATTGCAAGAAAGATCAATCTAGTAGGCCAAACCAAACTGATAATTCGAAGAGACTTGCAAAGATATTAAATCATGCATAAAAGAATTCAGAGAAGAATCAAATATTGTTCATAGATAATCTTGATCATAAACCCACAATTCATCGGATCTCGACAAACACACCACAAAAAGAATTACATCGAATAGATCTCCAAGAGAATCGAGAACTTTGTATTGAGATCCAAAGAGAGAGAAGAAGCCATCTAGCTAATAACTATGGACCCGAAGGTCTGCGGTAAACTACTCACACATCATCGGAGAGGCTATGGTGTTGATGTAGAACCCCTCCGTGATCGATTCCCCCTCCGACGGAGCACAGGAAAAGGCCCCAAGATGGGATCTCACGGGTACAGAAGGTTGTGGAGGTGGAAATAGGGTTTCGTGGTGCTATCGGATGTTTTCAGGGTATATGGGTATATATAGGAGGAAGAAGTAGGTCGGTGGAGATGCGAGGGGCCCACGAGGGTGGGGGCGCGACTGGACCCCCTGGGCGCGCCCTCCTGCCTCATGGCCTCCTCTCTTCTTTCTTGACGTCCACTCCAAGTCTCCTGGATCATGTTTGTTCCAAAAACAACTCCCCCGAAGGTTTCATTCCGTTTGGATTCCATTTGATATTCCTTTTCTGCGAAACACTGAAATAGGCAAAAAAACAGCAATTTGCACTGGGCCTTTGGTTAGCAGGTTAGTCCCAAAAATAATATAAAAGGTATATTAAAGCCCATTAAACATCCAAAACAGATAATATAATAGCATGGAACAACAAAAAATTATAGATACGTTGGAGACGTATCAGCTGCCTCTGGATTCCTCAGAATGCTCTGCAATGGGAAGCGAGTGACCACCATGACCTCATGTGCTTGAAAACAGTGGCCCAACTTCCTTGAAGCCATGAGCAGGCCAAAGAGCAACTTCTGCACACCCGAATACCTCGATCTAGCTACCTGCAAGAGAGAGCTGACAATGTATACTAGCCACTGCACCACTTTCTTCTTCAATGTAACTTGTCGATCATCCATCCTCTCTTGCACCACTCTTCCCTCCCTGGCATCTAGCTCTGCTGGAGAAGATGCCGCTTCGTCGTGGGATGGTTCTGCGTCGTTAGCTTCCCTCTGTGCAACTAGCGCATCACTTACCACTTGATTCGTCACCGCCAAGTATAGAAGCAACGGTTCTTGTGGTTTGGGCGCGACTAGAGTTGGCATAGAGGTCAGGTATCTTTTCAGGTCTTGCACCGCAGCCTCCACTTCCGTAGTCCATTTTACCGGACCTGCCTTTTTCAATATCTTGAAAAATGACAGGGCGTGCTAAGCAGACCTTGAAATAAACATGCTCAAAGCTGCGATACAACCGGCAAGACGCCTCACATCCTTGACGGGTCTTGGGTGCTTGGATATGTTTGATGGCCTTAATCTTGTCGGGGTTTGCCACGATTCCATGCTGAGATATAAAGAATCCAAGGAGCTTGCCGGAGGGGACACCAAACACACACTTCTCGGGGTTCAACTTCATGTCGATCTTTCGCAAGTTGGAAAAGGTTTCCTCCAAATCTTGAATTAGGGTGGATTTGTCCTTGGTTTTGACCATAATATCATCCATGTAAGCTTCTATGTTCCTGTGCAATAGTGGCTCAAAACCAATCTGAACTGCCCTTGCAAACGTTGAACCCACACTCTTTAGCCCGGTAGGCATTTGTACAAAGCAGTACACGCCACATGGAGTAATAGATGCAGTTTTCTCCTCATCTTCCTTGGACATGAATATCTAGTGATATCCGGAGTAGGCATCAAGAAACGAGAGCAAATCACAGTCGGCAGTGGAGTCCACAATCTGGTCGATGCGCGGCAAGGGGAAGGGATCCTTGGGACATGCTTTGTTGAGATCAGTGTAATCAATACAAAGTCTCCATTTCCCATTCACCTTGTGCACAACAATTGGATTCGCCAACCAGGTTGGATGTAGCACTCCTCTGACCAGGCCAGCTGCCTTCTTGATTTCTTCTGTTATAAATTGTTGCCATTCCAAAGCTTGCTTCCCGACATTCTGCTTGACGGGCCGAACATGAGGGAAGACAGCAAGGTGGTGCTCAATTACCTCCCTAGGAACACTAGAGATGTCAGATGGTTTCCATGCAAACACATCTACATTCACTTGTAGGAAGGCAATGAGCGTGCTTTCCTATTTGTTGTCTAGAGTAGCACTGATGGTAAAGGTACCACCAGTGCCATCCTCCCTTGCGAGCACCTTATTCGTCGCAGGTGGAGTGGCCTTGGATCTCTTGTCAGTAGAGCTTTCTGGCAAGTCCTCGATGGGTGCGTGGCACTCCGAGGAGGTGCGCTTCTTGGAAGCCTCACTAGATGTCTTGCCGGGCTTTTTGCTATTCTTAGGCTTGGCGGGAGCTGTTGCCTTGACGGACTCTGCTACTACCGCTTCTCTATAGAGCTTGTCTACACATATGACTGCATCTTTCTTGTCAGAGTTGATAGTGATGACACCCATGGGCCCTGGCATCTTTAGGCTATTGTAGGCATAGTGAGATGTCGCCATGAACTTGGCCAAGGCTGGGCGACCAAGAATTCCATTGAATGGCAAGGGGATCTTGACAACATCAAACATGATCTTCTCGGTCCTGTAATTTAGCTCCCCACCAAATGGCACCGACAGCATGATATTTCCCTTCGGCTGGCTCCTTCTCGGGTCGATTCCCTGAAATGTCCCAGTATTTTGGAGCTCTTCATCAGGAATCTGCAGCCTCTCGATCACCTCTGGGGAGATCAAGTTCAAGCCGGCCCCACCGTCAACTATTATTTTCGTGACTTAGAGGTTGCGTATCGTTGGTGAAACTAACAACGACAAACACCCGACCGCTGTTGTGCGGTCAGGGTGGTCCTAAGCATAAAAAATAATAGGCCTGTGAGACCATTTGAGGGGCCTTTGTGCCTCCACTGTCGGTTCCATTGCATTAACCTCATGTAGCCACTACTTGAGCTAGCGGTGAGAGGAGTGCAAAGATGCACCCCCTTCAATGCACATGGCTTCAGTTGCCTTCTGGAATTCAGGTTCACTTGACTCGTTGTCGTCCTCATCCTCACTCTCTTCATCCTCTCCTTTCTTATATCTGACCCTGGCGGGCTTATCCTTCTTTGGGTTTGCATTGCCGCGGTGTCCTCCTCAACCGCCATGACCCTTCTTGCTGGATCCACCTGTGCCATCCTGGACCTTCTCCTTGTCCCACTTCTCATACTCAGCCTTCTATTTTTCAACCAGCTGTTCAACTTGGCGGCATTCCTGGAGGTCGTGACCCTTGGTATGGTGAACCTTGCAGTACGATCCATCAGAATTTCTAGACTTTTCTCCTGCCACAGCGACTTGGCAATCAACGCATGTAGCTGCTTCCTTGCCAGCACCTTCCGCCTTGGTCTTCTTGGCGGGGCTGGAGTCGCCGGACTTTTCGACAACCATAATTGATTTGCCCTTGCGATTTCTATTGCATCTTTGACCTTTCTTCCCTGGGGCGGTGGCGTCATCGTCATCAGAATCAACTTCAACGCCAGCATCCTCCTCGGGAAGCCTTCTTCCTTCTTCATCCCATGAACACTTGTCTGCCAATGTATAGAGCTCATTGATGGTCTTTGGAAACCATACATACATTTTCTCCCGCATCTTGCGATTGCGCACATTCGTATGGAACTCGGCGATCACAGCTACCGGGTACTCATCCGGAATGCTGCGGTGTACACGACTGAACCACTGGATGTACCTATGCAGATCTTCTCCTTCCTTCTGTGGGATCACTTGCAAGTCACTGGGCAACACGGGGCCCTTCCGTCCTCCGGTGAATGCACCAACGAACTCATTGCCTAGATCTGACCACGAGGAAATGGAGTTCTCTGGTAAGTTCATTAGCCAGGCTCTCACATCAGGTTTGAGTACCAATGGGAAAGTTGGCCAAGATCTTTTCATCCCTTCCCCCGGCAGCCTGCACAACGATTGTGTAAATGCCCAAGAATTCTGCCGGGTTCAACTTGCGGTCATGCTTTTGTGGTACTTCGGGCTTGAACGCGCAGAGAGACGGCCAATGGACTTGCCCTAGATCACATGTGAAGGCAGGGCACCCAACCTCGTAAGGTAGATACCCGCCAACAACGCGCGCTGGCTCATTGGCGGTTGGGCCGTTGCGCTCGTCTGATTGATGGCACGCCTCCCAGCGTCATTGAATGGTGGTGCGAGCATCTTCCGCGCACCTTTCCAGTAGTACTTGCCGCTAATCTTCCTGTGTCCACAGATCTGAGGAGGCCATCGACACGTCGTCGAGCTATACATCCTACTGAGTTCACGACGATTGCTTGGGTGGGTGCTAGGACTGTTACTGTGGGAGTGATTGCACCATTGACGCACCACCCGCCGCACGACCATTAGTTTGAGCTACCAGCACGGCTGGTGGGTGCCGTGAGGCCTCCGCCAATTGCGATCTATTTGCATCAGGAAACTCGATCACGCTCCGAATAGTGGCTCTCCATTCGTCCATCTTGTCAGCTACTAGAGGGAAGTCCAGCGGCATCTGTGCTTGCGCCATTTCTTGTGTCACTATAGAGGGCATGTTGGAGCATGAAGAACATGACGTCGCTCGACTCCTAGTAGAGCCAGCAGGAGCACCGTTATGATCTTGTCGCTGAATTGCGAGAGCGGTAGTGGGTTGGTGTGGCAGGAGTGATGCCTAAAGATCTTAGACCTGATCAACGAGCGATTTGCTATGCGGACGCTGCTGTTGAGGCACCGCAACGTCGCTTGGTGCCATGTCGCGCTCATCTTGTGAAGGACGTGGGACATGTCTCGATGTTGTTCCCCTGGTTGCCGCCATCGGAGTCGTCGTGGTGAGAGGGTCGCGGCTTGCGCTTGACCGGACATGGTCATTCTACTAGCTTCATTCGCCGGTGCGTCGAGGAGGAGGGGGCTACACGCCCGCGCCTCCCTGATGTCTACTACACAACCTTCTCCCTGTAGACGTTCTTGGGCCTCCAAATGCAGAGGTTTGTAGGATAGTAGCAAATTTCCCTCAAGTGGATGACCTAAGGTTTATCAATCCATAGGAGGCGTAGGATGAAGATGGTCTCTCTCAAGCAACCCTGCAACCAAATAACAAAGAGTCTCTTGTGTCCCCAACACACCCAATACAATGGTAAATTGTATAGGTGCACTAGTTCGGCGAAGAGATAGTGAAACAAGTGGTATATGGATAGTAGATAAAGGTATTTGTAATCTGAAATAATAAAAACAGCAAGGTAGCAAGTGATAAAAGTGAGCATAAACGGTATTTCAATGATAGGAAATAGGGCCTAGGGTTCATACTTTCGCTAGTGTAAGTTCCCTCAACAATACTAACATAATTGGATCACATAACTATCCCTCAACATGCAACAAAGAGTCACTCCAAAGTCACTAATAGCGGAGAACGAACGAAGAGATTATGGTAGGGTATGACACCACCTCAAAGTTATTCTTTCCAATCAATCTGTTGGGCTATTCCTATAAGTTTCACAAACAGCCCTAGAGTTCGTACTAGAATAACACCTTAAGACACAAATCAACCAAAACCCTAATGTCACCTAGATACTCCAATGTCACCTCAAGTATCCGTGGGTATGATTATACGATATGCATCACACAATCTCAGATTCATCTATTCAACCAACACAAAGGACCTCAAAGAGTGCCCCAAAGTTTCTACCAGAGAATCATGACGAAAACGTGTGCCAAACCCTATGCATAGGTTCATGGGCGGAACCCGCAAGTTTATCACTAAAACATAGATCAAGTGAATCACGTGATATCCCATTGTCACCACAGATATCCACGGCAAGACATACATCAAGTGTTCTCAAATCTTTAAAGACTCAATCCGATAAGATTACTTCAAAGGGGAAACTCAATTCATTACAAGAGAGAAGAGGGGGAGGAGAAACATAAGATCCAACTATAATAGCAAAACTCGCGATACATCAAGATCGTGCCAAATCAAGAACACGAGAGAGAGAGAGAGATCAAACACATAGCTAATGGTACATACCCTCAGCCCCGAGGGAGAACTACTTCCTCCTCGTCATGGAGAGCATCGGGATGATGAAGATGGCCACCGGAGAGGGATTGCCCCCTCCGGCAAGGTGTCGGAACGGGTCTAGATTGGCTTTCGGTGGCTACGGAGGCTTCTGGCGGCGGAACTCCCGATCTAATCTCCGTTCTGGAAGTTTTAGGATACGTGGGTATATATGGGTGAAAGGAGTACGTTGGTGGACCCAAGGGGTGGCCACGAGGCAGGGGGGCGTGCCCCAGGGGGGTGGGCGCGCCCCTACCCTCGTGAGCACCTCCTTCATCTTCTGACGTAGGGTCCAAGTCTATCCGGTAGGTTTCCTTACAAAAATAAATTCTCCAGTTGATTTCGTTCCGTTTTGACTCCGTTTGATATACCTTTTCCTCAAAACACTGAAACAGGCATAAAACAGCAAATCTGGGCTGGGCCTCCGGTTAATAGGTTAGTCCCAAAAAATAATATAATAGTGGAAAATAAAGCCCAATATTGCCCAAAACAGTAGATAATATAGCATGGAGCAATCAAAAATTATAGATACGTTGGAGACGTATCAGCATCCCCAAGCTTAATTCCTGCTCGTCCTCGAGTAGGTAAATGATAAAAACAATTTTTTGATGTGGAGTGCTACTTGGCATAATTTCAATGTAATTCTTCTTAATTGTGGAAAGAATATTCAGATCCATAAGATTCAAGACAAAAGTTCATATTGACATAGAAATAATAGTACTTCAAGCATACTAACTAAGCAATTATGTCTTCTTAAAATAACATGGCCAAAGAGAGCTATCCCTACAAAATCATATAGTCTGACTATGCTCCATCTTCACCACACAAAATATTTAAATCATGCACAACCCCGATGACAAGCCAAGCAATTGTTTCATACTTTTGATGTTCTCAAACTTTTTCAATCTTCACGCAATATATGAGCGTGAGCCATGGACATAGCACTATAGGTGGAATAGAATGGTGGTTGTGGACAAGACAAAAAGGAGAAGATAGTCTCGCATCAACTAGGCGTATCAACGGGCTATGGAGGTGCCCATCAATAGATATCAATGTCAGTGAGTAGGGATTGCCATGCAACGGATGCACTAGAGCTATAAGTGTATGAAAGCTCAAAAAGAAACTAAGTGGGTGTGCATCCAACTTGCTTGCTCACGAAGACCTAGGGCATTTTGAGGAAGCCCATCATTGGAATATACAAGCCAAGTTCTATAATGAAAGATTCCCACTAGTATATGAAAGTGACAACATAGGAGACTCTCTATCATGAAGATCATGGTGCTACTTTGAAGCACAAGTGTGGTAAAAGGATAGTAGCATTGCCCCTTCTCTCTTTTTCTCTCTTTTTTTGGGCCTTCTCTTTTTTATGGCCTCTTTTATTTTTTTTATTTGGGCTTCTTTGGCCTCTTTTATTTATTTATTTTCGTCCGGAGTCTCATCCTGACTTATGGGGGAATCATAGTCTCCATCATCCTTTCCTCACTGGGACAATGCTCTAATAATGATGATCCTCACACTTTTATTTACTTACAACTCAAGAATTACAACTCGATACTTAGAACAAGATATGACTCTATATGAATGCCTCCGGTGGTGTACCGGGATGTGCAATGACTCATGAGTGACATGTATGAAAGAATTATGAATGGTGGCTTTGCCACAAATACGATGTCAACTACATGATCATGCAAAGCAATATGACAATGATGAAGCGTGTCATAATAAACGGAATGGTGGAAAGTTGCATGGCAATATATCTCGGAATGGCTATGGAAATGCCATGATAGGTAGGTATGGTGGCTGTTTTGAGGAAGGTATATGGTGGGTTTATGGTACCGGCGAAAGTTGCGAGGTACTAGAGAGGCTAGCAATGGTGGAAGGGTGAGAGTGCGTATAATCCATGGACTCAACATTAGTCATAAAGAACTCATATACTTATTGCAAAAATCTACAAGTTATCAAAGCGAAGTATTACGCTTATGCTCCTAGGGGGATAGATTGGTAGGAAAAGACCATCGCTCGTCCCCGATCGCCACTCATAAGGAAGACAATCAATAAATAAATCATGCTCCGACTTCATCACATAACGGTTCACCATACATGCATGCTACGGGAATCACAAACTTCGACACAAGTATTTCTCAAATTCACAACTACTCAACTAGCATGACTCTAATATTACCATCCTCATATCTCAAAACAATCATCAAGTATCAAACTTCTCTTAGTATTCAACACACTCATAAGAGAATTTTATTATTAATCTTGTATACCTAGCATATTAGGATTTTAAGCAAATTACCATGCTATTTAATACTCTCAAAATAATCTAAGTGAAGCATGAGAGTTCATCTATTTCTTCAAAATAAAACTACCTCCATGCTCTAAAAGATATAAGTGAAGCACTAGAGCAAATGACAAACTACTCCGAAAGATATAAGTGAAGATCAATGAGTAGTCGAATAATTATGCAACTATGTGAAGACTCTCTCTCATTTAATAATTGCAGATCTTGGTATTCTATTTAAACAGCAAGCAAAGCTAAAGAAAATGACATTCTAAGAACGGCAAACATCATGTGAAGAGGCAAAAACTTAGGATCAACCGATACTAACCGATAGTTCTTGAAGAAGAAAGGTGGGATGCCAACCGGGGCATACCCAAGCTTAGACGCTTGAGACTTCTTGAAATATTATCTTGGGGTGCCTTGGGCATCCCTAAGCTTGAGCTTTTGTGTCTCCTTAATTCCTCTCATATCACGGTCTCCCTAAATCTCAAAAGCTTCATCCACACAAAACTCAACAAGGACTCGTGAGATAAGTTAGTATAAACCATTGCTAAAACCTTATCATACTCTACTGTAGCAAATCACTAAAGTTATTATTCAACATTGCATACTAAATGCCTCTGCATATTTAGTAGTCCCATCCTCAAATAGAATCATTAAAGAAGCAAACATATGCAAACAATGCAAACATAACAGCAATCTTCCTAAACAGGATAGTCTGTAAAGAATGCTGCAACATCCATACTTCCCTAGCTCCAAAAATTATGAAATAAAGTTCCCACTGTAGTAAATTTATCAGAGCTTAATATGCAAAAGGTTTCAACATTTTATCACATTCTGACTTTTCTAGGGAATTATTGCAACAGCGGTAAACTTTCTGTTTTCAAACAGCAACATGTATACTTGTAACATAGGCATAGTAAAGGCTATCAATGCCACTTTTATTGAAATAAAAGATGCAAAACATTTTTCTAAATAACAGCAAGCAAATCTTAACAAAATAAATTGACGCTCCAAGCAAAACACATATCATGTGGTAAATAAAAATATAGATCCAAGTAAAGTTACCGATGAACGAAGACGAAAGAGGGGATGCCTTCCGGGGCATCCCCAGGCTTAGGCTCTTGCCACTCCTTATTCCATAGTCCATCGAATCTTTACCCAAAACTTGAAAACTTCACAACACAAAACTTAACAGAAAACTCGTAAGCTCTGTTAGTATAAGAAAATAAATCACCACTTCAAGGTACTGTAATGAACTCATTCTTTATTTATATTGGTGTTAAACCTACTGTATTCCAACTTCTCTATGGTTTATAAACTATTTTACTAGCCATAGATTCATCAAAATAAGTAAACAACACATGAAAAAGAGAATCTGTCAAAAACAGAACAGTCTGTAGTAATCTGGATCAAACGTATACTTCTGGAACCCATAAAATTCTCAAATAAATTTCTGGACCTGAGTAATTTATCTATTAATCATCTGCAAAAATAATTAACTAAATAACACTCTCCAAATAAAAATGGAAGCAATTCTCGTGAGCGCTAAAGTTTCTATTTTTTACAGCATGATCGCAAAGACTTTCCCCAAGTCTTCCCAACGGTTCTACTTGGCACAAACACTAATTAAACACATAAAACCACATCTAAACAGAGGCTAGATGGATTATTTATTATTAAACAGTAACAAAAAGCAAGGAGCTAAAATAAAATTGGGTTGCCTCCCAACAAGCGCTATCGTTTAACGCCCCTAGCTAGGCATGATGATTTCAATGATGCTCACATAAAAGATAAGAATTGAAACATAAAGAGAGCATCATAAAGAATATGACTAGCACATTTAAGTCTAACATACTTCCTATGCATAGGGATTTTATGAGCAAACAACTTATGGGAACAAGAATCAACTTGCATAGGAAGGTAAAACAAGCATAACTTCAAAACTTTAAGCACATAGAGAGGAAACTTGATATTTTTGCAATTCCTACAAGCATATATTCCTCCCTCGTAATAATTTTCAGTAGCATCATGAATGAATTCAACAATATAACCAGCACTGATACGTCTCCAACGTATCTACAATTTTTGATTGCTCCATGCTATATTATCTACTGTTTTGGGCAATGCTGGGCTTTATTATCCACTTTTATATTACTTTCGGGACTAACCTATTAATCGGAGGCCCAGCCCAGATTTGTTGTTTTATGCCTATTTCAGTGTTTTGAAGAAAAGGAATATCAGACGGAGTTGAAACGGAACAAAATCAACTGGAGAAGTTATTTTTGGAAGGAAACACACCTGATGGACTTGGACCTCGCGTCAAGAAAGGAACGAGGTGCCCACGAGGGTGGGGGGCGCCCCCCCCCCACCCCTAGGGCACGCCCCCTGTCTCGTGGGGCCCTCGTGGCTCCCCTGACGTACCTCCTGCACCCATATATACCTACGTGACCTAAAACTTCCAGAACGCAAAATAGATCGGGAGTTCCGCCGCCAGAAGCCTCCGTAGCCACCAAAAACCAATCTAGACCCGTTCCGGCACCCTGCCGGAGGGGGAAATCCTTCTCCGATGGCCATCTTCATCATCCCGGTGCTCTCCATGACGAGGAGGGAGTAGTTCTCCCTCGGGGCTGAGGGTATGTACCAGTAGCTATGTGTTTGATCTCTCTCTCTCGTGTTCTTGATTTGGCACGATCTTGATGTATCGTGAGCTTTGCTATTATAGTTGGACCTTATGTTTCTCCTCCCCCTCTTCTCTCTTGTAATGAATCGAGTTTCCCCTTTGAAGTAATCTTATCGGATTGAGTCTTTAAAGACTTGAGAACACTTGATGTATGTCTTGCCGTGGATATCTGTGGTGACAATGGGATACCACGTGCCACTTGATGTATGTTTTGCTGACCAACTTGCGGGTTCCGCCCATGAACCTATGCATAGGGGTTGGCACACGTTTTCGTCGTGATTCTCTGGTAGAACTTTGGGGCACTCTTTGAGGTCCTTTGTGTTGGTTGAATAGATGAATCTGAGATTGTGTGATGCATATCGTATAATCATACCCATGGATACTTGAGGTGACATTGGAGTATCTAGGTGACATTAGGGTTTTGGTTGATTTGTGTCTTAAGGTGTTATTCTAGTACGAACTCTAGGGCTGTTTGTGACACTTATAGGAATAGCCCAACGGATTGATTGGAAAGAATAACTTTGAGGTGGTTTCGTACCCTACCATAATCTCTTCGTTCGTTCTCCGCTATTAGTGACTTTGGAGTGACTCTTTGTTGCATGTTGAGGGATATTTATGTGATCCAATTATGTTAGTATTGTTGAGAGGACTTACACTAGTGAAAGTATGAACCCTAGGCCTTGTTTCCTAGCATTGCAATACCGTTTACGCTCACTTTTATCATTAGTTACCTTGCTGTTTTTATTATTTCAGATTACAAAAACTATTATCTACCATACATATACCACTTGTATCACCATCTCTTTGCCGAACTAGTGCACCTATACAATTTACCATTGTATTGGGTGTGTTGGGGACACGAGAGACTCTTTGTTATTTGGTTGCAGGGTTGCTCGAGAGAGACCATCTTCATCCTACGCCTCCTACGGATTGATAAACCTTAGGTCATCCACTTGAGGGAAATTTGCTACTGTCCTACAAACCTCTGCACTTGGAGGCCCAACAACGTCTACAAGAAGAAGGTTGTGTAGTAGACATCAAGCTCTTTTCTGGCGCCGTTGCCGGGGAGGTTAGCGCTTGAAGGTATATCTTTAGGTCTTGCAATCGAGTCTTTTAGTTTCTTGTTTTATCACTAGTTTAGTTTATAAAAGAAAACTACCAAAAAAATGGAATTGAGTTTGTCCCATACGCTTCATCTTTTTAATATCTTTCGTGAGTATGATGAAAAGGATAATTGTGCTCAAGTGCTAGAAGAAGAAATCTATAAAATGTTTGGCACTAAATATTTGAATGATGAGCATGATTGCAATGTTGTTAGTATGAATTCCTTGAATATCCATGATGCTAATGATATGTAAAGCCACAAGCTTGGGGAAGCTATGTTTGATGAAGATGATATTTTTGTCCCCCAAGCTTTGATGAGCAAATTTATTATGATAAAGCATGCCTCCTATCTATGATGATTATTGTGATGACACATATGCTTTAAAGAATAATGATAGCCATGAAACTTGTCATCTTCATCTTAATTTTCAATCACATGATAGTTATTTTGTTGAGTTAGCTCCCACTATTATTCATGAGAATAAGTTTGCTTATGTGGAGAGTAGTAAATTTTCTATGCTTGTAGATCATGAAAAGAATTCTTTAGGTGCTGGTTATATTTTTGAATTCATTCATGATGCTACTTAAAATTATTATGAGGGAGGAACATATGCTTGTAGGAGTTGCAATAATATCAAGTTTCCTCTCTATGTGCTTAAAATTTTGAAGTTATGCTTGTTTTACCTTCCTATGCAAGTTGATTCTTGTTTCCATAAGTTGTTTGCTCACAAAATCCCTATGCATAGGAAGTATGTTAGACTTAAATGTGCTATTCATATTCTTCATGATGCTCTCTTTATGTTACAATTCTTATCTTTTATGTGAGCATCATTGAAATCATCATGCCTAGCTAGGGGCGTTAAACGATAGCGCTTGTTGGGAGGCAACCCAACTTTATGTTTGTCCCTTGCTTTTTGTTCCTGTTTAATAATAAATAATCCATCTAGCCTCTTTTTAGATGTGGTTCTATGCTTTTAATTAGTGTTTGTGCCAAGTAGAACCTTTGGGAAGACTTGGGGGAAGTCTTGTTGATCATGCTGTCAAAAACAGAAACTTTAGCGCTCACGAGAATTGCTGCCATTTTTATTTGGAGAGTGATATTTAGTTAATTATTTTTGGAGATGATTAATAGATAAATTACTCAGGTCCAGAAATTTATTTGAGAATTTTATGAGTTCCAGAAGTATACGTTTGATCCAGATTACTACAGACTGTTCTGTTTTTGACAGATTCTGTTTTTCATGTGTTGTTTACTTATTTTAATGAATCTATGGCTAGTAAAATAGTTTATAAACCATAGAGAAGTTGGAATACAGTAGTTTTAACACCAATATAAATAAATAATGAGTTCATTACAGTACCTTGAAGTGGTGATTTACTTTCTTATACTAACGGAGCTTACGAGTTTTCTGTTAAGTTTTGTGTTGCGAAGTTTTCAAGTTTTGGGTAAGGATTCGATGGACTATGGAATAAGGAGTGGCAAGAGCCTAAGATTGGGGATGCCCAAGGAACCCCAAGGTAATATTCAAGGATATCCAAGAGCCTAAGCTTGGGGATGCCCCGGAAGGCATCCCCTCTTTCGTCTTCGTTCATCGGTAACTTTACTTGGAGCTATATTTTTATTCGCCACATGATATGTGTTTTGCTTGGAGCGTCAATTTATTTTGTTAGGATTTGCTTTCTGTTATTTAGAACAATTTTTTGCATCTTTTATTTCAATAAAAGTGGCATTGATAGCCTTTACTATGCCTATGTTACAAGTATACATGTTGCTGTTTGAAAACAGAAAGTTTACCGCTGTTGCAATAATTCCCTAGAAAAGTCAGAATGTGATAAAATGTTGAAACCTTTTGCATATTAAGCTCTGATAAATTTACTACAGTGGGAATTTTCTTTCATAATTTTTGGAGCTAGGGAAGTATGGATGTTGCAGCATTCTTTACAGACTATCCTGTTTAGGCAGATTGCTGTTATGTTTGCATTGTTTGCATATGTTTGCTTCTTTAATGATTCTATTTGAGGATAGGACTATTAAATATGCATAGGCATTTAGTATGCAATGTTGAAGAATAATTTTAGTGATTTGCTTCAGTAGAGTATGATAAGGTTTTTGCAGTGGTTTATACTAACTTATCTCATGAGTCCTTGTTGAGTTTTGTGTGGATGAAGCTTTTGAGATTTAGGGAGACCTTGATATGAGAGGAATTAAGGAGACACAAAAGCTCAAGCTTGGGGATGCCCAAGGCACCCCAATATAATATTTCAAGAAGTCTCAAACATCTAAGCTTGGGGATGCCCCGGTTGGCATCCCACATTTCTTCTTCAACAAGTATCGGTTAGTTTCAGTTGATCCTAAGTTTTTCCTTCTTCACATGATGTTTGCTATTCTTAGAATGTCATTTTATTTTGCTTTGCTTTCTGTTTGAATAGAGTATCAAGATCTGAAATTATTAAATGTTAGAGAGTCTTCACATAGTTTTATAATTATTTGACTACTCATTGATCTTCACTTATATCTTTCGGAGTAGTTTGTCATTTGTTCTAGTGCTTCACTTATATCTTTTAGAGCATGGTCGTAGATTTATTTTGAAGAAATAGATGAACTCTCATGCTTCACTTAGATTATTTTGAGAGTCTTAAATAGCATGGTAATTTTCTTAAAATCCTAATATGCTAGGTATTCAAGAATAATAAAATTCTCTTATGAGTGTGTTGAATACTATGAGAAGTTTGATACTTGATAACCGTTTTGAGATATGGAGATGGTGATATTAGAGTCATGCTAGTTGAGTAGTTGTGAATTTGAGAAATACTTGTGTTGAAGTTTGTGATTCCCGTAGCATGCACATATGGTGAACCGTTATGTGATGAAGTCGGAGCATGATTTATTTATTGATTGTCTTCCTTATGAGTGGCGGTCGGGGACGAGCGATGGTCTTTTCCTACCAATCTATCCCCCTAGGAGCATGCGCGTAATACTTTGTTTCGATAACTAAAATAGATTTTTGCAATAAGTATGTGAGTTCTTTATGACTAATGTTGAGTCCATGGATTATACGCACTCTCACCCTTCCACCATTGCTAGCCTCTCTAGTACCGCGCAACTTTCGCTGGTACCATAAACCCACCATATACCTTCCTCAGAACAGCCACCATACCTACCTATTATGGCATTTCCATAGCCATTCCGAGATATATTGCCATGCAACTTTCCACCATTCCGTTTATTATGACACGCTTCATCATTGTCAGATTGCTTAGCATGATCATGTAGTTGACATTGTATTGTGGCAAAGCCACCGTTCACAATTCTTTCATACATGTCACTCATGCATCACTGCACATCCCGGTACACCGCCGGAGGCATTCATATAGAGTCATATCTTGTTCTAAGTATCGAGTTGTATCATTGAGTTGTAAATAAATAGAAGTGTGATGATCATCATTCAATAGAGCATTGTCCCAAAAAAAGGCCAAAAAAAGGAAGGTCAAATAAAAAAAAGGGCAATGCTACTATCCTTTTTTCCACACTTGTGCTTCAAAGCAGCACCATGTTCTTCATATAGAGAGTCTCATATGTTGTCACTTTCTTATACTAGTGGGAATTTTACATTATAGAACTTGGCTTGTATATTCCAATGATGGGCTTCCTCAAAATGCCCTAGGTCTTCGTGAGCAAGCAAGTTGGATGCACACCCACTTAGTTTCTTTTGTTGAGCTTTCATACATTTATCGCTCTAGTGCATCCGTTGCATGGCAATCCCTACTCACTCACATTGATATCTATTGATGGGAATCTCCATAGCCCGTTGATACGCCTAGTCGATGTGAGACTATCTTCTCCCTTTTTGTCTTCTCCACAACCACCATTCTATTCCACCTATAGTGCTATGTCCATGGCTCACGCTCATGTATTGCGTGAAGATTGAAAAAGTTTGAGAACATCAAAAGTATGAAACAATTGCTTGGCTTGTCATCGGGGTTGTGCATGATTTAAATATTTTGTGTGGTGAAGATGGAGCATAGCCAGACTATATGATTTTGTAGGGATAACTTTCTTTAGCCATGTTATTTTGAGAAAACATAATTGCTTTGTTACTATGCTTGAAGTATTATTATTTCTATGTCAATATGAACTTTTGTCTTGAATCTTTCGGATCTGAATATTCATATCACAAGTAAGAAGAATTACATTGAAATTATGCCAACTAGCATTCCACATAAAAAATTATCTTTTTTATCATTTACCTACTCGAGGACGAGCAGGAATTAAGCTTGGGGATGCTTGATACGTCTCCAACGTATCTATAATTTTTGATTGCTCCATGCTATATTATCTACTGTTTTGGGCAATATTGGGCTTTATTATCCACTTTTATATTACTTTCGGGACTAACCTATTAACTGGAGGCCCAGCCCAGATTTGTTGTTTTATGCCTATTTCAGTGTTTTGAAGAAAAGGAATATCAGACGGAGTCGAAACGGAACAAAATCAACTGGAGAAGTTATTTTTGGAAGGAAACACACCTGATGGACTTGGACCTCGCGTCCAGGAAGGAACGAGGTGCCCACGAGGGTGGGGGCGCCCCCCCTAGGGCGCGCCCCCCTGTCTCGTGGGGCCCTCGTGGCTCCCCTGACGTACCTCCTGGACCCATATATACCTACGTGACCTAAAACTTCCAGAACGCAAAATAGATCGGGAGTTCCACCGCCAGAAGCCTCCGTAGCCACCAAAAACCAATGTAGACCCATTCCGGCACCCTGCCGGAGGGGGCAATCCTTCTCTGGTGGCCATCTTCATCATCCCGGTGCTCTCCATGACGAGGAGGGAGTAGTTCTCCCTCGGGGCTAAGGGTATGTACCAGTAGCTATGTGTTTGATCTCTCTCTCGTGTTCTTGATTTGGCACGATCTTGATGTACCGCGAGCTTTGCTATTATAGTTGTATCTTATGTTTCTCCTCCCCCTCTTCTCTCTTGTAATGAATCGAGTTTCCCCTTTGAAGTAATCTTATCGGATTGAGTCTTTAAAGACTTGAGAACACTTGATGTATGTCTTGCCATGGATATCTGTGGTGACAATGGGATACCACGTGCCACTTGATGTATGTTTTGGTGACCAACTTGCGGATTCCGGAAATGAACCTATGCATAGGGGTTGGCACACATTTTCGTCGTGATTCTCCGGTAGAACTTTGGGGCACTCTTTGAGGTCCTTTGTGTTGGTTGAATAGATGAATTGAGATTGTGTGATGCATATCGTATAATCATACCCACGGATACTTGAGGTGACATTGGAGTATCTAGGTGACACTAGGGTTTTGGTTGATTTGTGTCTTAAGGTGTTATTCTAGTACGAACTCTAGGGCTGTTTGTGACACTTATAGGAATAGCCCAACGGATTGATTGGAAAGAATAACTTTGAGGTGGTTTCGTACCCTACCATAATCTCTTCGTTCGTTCTCCGCTATTAGTGACTTTGGAGTGACTCTTTGTTGCATGTTGAGGGATATTTATGTGATCCAATTATGTTAGTATTGTTGAGAGGTGAAGCGTATGAGACAAACTCAATTCCATATTTTTTTTGTAGTTTTATTTTATAAACTAAACTAGTGATAAAACAAGAAACTAAAAGACTCGATTGCGAGATCTAAAGATATACCTTCAAGCGCTAACCTCCCCAGCAACGGCGCCAGAAAAGAGCTTGATGTCTACTACACAACCTTCTTCTTGTAGACGTTGTTGGGCCTCCAAGTGTAGAGGTTTGTAGGACAGTAGCAAATTTCCCTCAAGTGGATGACCTAAGGTTTATCAATCCATAGGAGGCATAGGATGAAGATGGTCTCTCTCAAGCAACCTTGCAACCAAATAACAAAGAGTCTCTTGTGTCCCCAACACACCCAATACAATGGTAAATTGTATAGGTGCACTAGTTCGGCGAAGAGATAGTGAAACAAGTGGTATATGGATAGTAGATAAAGGTATTTGTAATCTGAAATAATAAAAACAGCAAGGTAGCAAGTGATAAAAGTGAGCGTAAACGGTATTGCAATGATAGGAAATAGGGCCTAGGGTTCATACTTTCTCTAGTGTAAGTTCCCTCAACAATACTAACATAATTGGATCACATAACTATCCCTCAACATGCAACAAAGAGTCACTCCAAAGTCACTAATAGCGGAGAACGAACGAAGAGATTATGGTAGGGTACGAAACCACATCAAAGTTATTCTTTCCAATCAATCTATTGGGCTATTCCTATAAGTGTCACAAACAGCCCTAGAGTTCGTACTAGAATGACACCTTAAGACACAAATCAACCCTAATCCTAATGTCACCTAGATACTCCAATGTCACCTCAAGTATCCGTGGGTATGATTATACGATATGCATCACACAATCTCAGATTCATCTATTCAACCAACACAAAGGACCTCAAAGAGTGCCCCAAAGTTTCTACCGGAGAATCACGACGAAAATGTGTGCCAACCCCTATGCATAGGTTCATGGGCGGAACCCGCAAGTTGATCACCAAAACTTACATCAAGTGAATCACGTGGTATCCCATTGTCACCACTGATATCCACGGCAAGACATACATCAAGTGTTCTCAAATCTTTAAAGACTCAATCCGATAAGGTTACTTCAAAGGGGAAAGTCAATTCATTACAAGAGAGAAGAGGGGGGAGAAACATAAGATCCAACTATAATAGCAAAGCTCGCGATACATCAAGATCGTGCCAAATCAAGAACACGAGAGAGAGAGAGAGAGATCAAACACATAGCTACTGGTACATACCCTCAGCCCCGAGGGAGAACTACTCCCTCCTTGTCATGGAGAGCATCGGGATGATGAAGATGGCCACCGGAGAGGGATTGCCCCCTCCGGCAGGGTGCCGGAACGGATCTAGATTGGCTTTCGGTGGCTACAGAGGCTTCTGGCGGTGGAACTCCCGATCTAATCTCCGTTCTAGAAGTTTTAGGATGCGTGGGTATATATTGTTGGAAATATGCCCTAGAGGCAATAATAAAAGCATTATTATTATATTTCTTTGTTCATGATAATTGTCTTTATTCATGCTATAATTGTATTATCCGGAAATCGTAATACACGTGTGAATACATAGACCATAATATGTCCCTAGTAAGCCTCTAGTTGACTAGCTCGTTGATCAATAGATAGTCATGATTTCCTGGCTATGGACATTGGATGTCATTGATAACGGGATCACATCATTAGGAGAATGATGTGATGGACAAGACCCAATCCTAAGCATAGCACAAAGATCGTGTAGTTCGGTTGCTAGAGCTTTTCCAATGTCAAGTATCTTTTCCTTTGACCATGAGATCGTGTAACTCCCGGATACCGTAGGAGTGCTTTGGGTGTATCAAACATCACAACGTAACTGGGTGACTATAAAGGTGCACTACAGGTATCTCCGAAAGTGTCTGTTGGGTTGACACGGATCGAGACTGGGATTTGTCACTCCATATAACGGAGAGGTATCACTGGGCCCACTCGGTAATGCATCATCATTATGAGCTCAAGGTGACCAAGTGGTTGATCACGGGATCATGCATTACGGTACGAGTAAAGTGACTTGCCGGTAACGAGATTGAACAAGGTATTGGGATACCGACGATCGAGTCTCGGGCAAGTAACATACCGATTGACAAAGGGAATTGTATACGGGGGTTGATTAATCCTCGACATCGTGGTTCATCCGATGAGATCATCGTGGAGCATGTGGGAGCCAACATGGGTATCCAGATCCCGCTGTTGGTTATTGACTGGAGAGTCGTCTCGGTCATGTCTGCTTGTCTCCCGAACCCGTAGGGTCTACACACTTAAGGTTCGGTGACACTAGGGTTGTGAAGATATGTATATGCAGTAACCCGAATGTTGTTCGGAGTCCCGGATGAGATCCCGGACGTCACGAGGAGTTCCGGAATGGTCCGGAGATAAAGAATTATATATAGGAAGTGCTGTTTCAGCCATCGGGACAAGTTTCGGGGTTATCGGTATTGTACCGGGACCACCGGAGGGGTCCCGGGGGCCCACCGGGTGGGGCCACCTGTCCCGGGGGGCCACATGGGCTGTAGGGGGTGCGCCTTGGCCTATATGGGCCAAGGGCACCAGCCCTACTAGGCCCATGCGCCTAGGGTTTCCATATGGGAGGAGTCCCACTAGTGGAAGGCACCCGTAAGTGCCTTGGGGGGGAGGGAAACCTCCCCTGGCCGCCGCACCTAGGAGATTGGATCTCCTAGGCTGCGCACCACCCCCCCTTGGCCCTCCTATATATAGTGGGGGAGAGGAGGGACTTCATACCTCAGCCTTTGGTGCTTCCTCTCTCCCCGTTACGTCTCTCTCTCGTAGTATAGGCGAAGCCCTGCTACTGTGACGCCCTGCATCCACCACCACGCCGTCGTGCTGCTGGATCTTCATCAACCTCTCTTCCCCCCTTGCTGGATCAAGAAAGGAGGAGACGTCATCCGTTCCGTACGTGTGTTGAACGCGGAGGCATCGTCCGTTCGGTGCTAAGATCATCGGTGATTTGAATCACGTCGTGTTCGACTACATCATCCCCGTTCTTTGAACGCTTCCGCTCGTGATCTACAAGGTACGTAGATGCATCTAATCACTCATTGCTAGATGAACTCCTAGATGGATCTTGGTGAAACCGTAGGAAAATTTTTGTTTTCTGCAACGTTCCCCATCAGTGGCATCATGAGCTAGGTCTATGCGTAGTTCTCTTGCACGAGTAGAACACAAAGTAGTTGTGGGCATTGATTTTGTTCAATATGCTTGCCGTTACTAGTCTTATCTTGATTCGGCGGCATCGTGGGATGAAGCGGCCCGGACCGACCTTACACGTACTCTTACGTGAGACAGGTTCCACCGACTGACATGCACTAGTTGCATAAGGTGGCTAGCGGGTGTCTGTCTCTCCTACTTTAGTCGGATCGGATTCGATGAAAAGGGTCCTTATGAAGGGTAAATAGCAATTGGCATATCACGTTGTGGTCTTTGCGTAGGTAAGAAACGTTCTTGCTAGAAACCCATAGCAGCCACGTAAAACATGCAAACAACAATTAGAGAACGTCTAACTTGTTTTTGCAGGGTATGCTATGTGATGTGATATGGCCAAAGTTGTGATGAATGATCTATATGTGATGTATGAGATGTTCATGCTATTTTAATAGGAATCACAACTTACATGTCGATGAGTATGACGGTGACAGGATGATCATGGAGCCCCAAGATGGAGATCAAAGGAGCTATGTGATATTGGCCATATCATGTCACTATTATTATTTGATTGCATGTGATGTTTATCATGTTTTGCATCTTGTTTGCTTAGAACGACGGTAGTAAATAAGATGATCCCTCATAATAATTTCAAGAAAGTGTTCCCCCTAACTGTGCACCACTGCTACAGTTCGTCGTTTCGAAGCACCACGTGATGATCGGGTGTGATAGATCCTTACGTTCACATACAACGGGTGAAAGACAGATTTACACACGCAATACACTTAGGTTGACTTGATGAGCCTAGCATGTGCATAGACATGGCCTCGGAACACAGAAGACCGAAAGGTCGAGCATGAGTCGTATAGAAGATACGATCAACATGAAGATGTTCACCGACGTTGACTAGTCCGTGTCACGTGATGATCGGACACGGCCTAGCCAACTCGGATCATGTTATACTTAGATGACTAGAAGAGGGATGTCTATCTAAGTGGGAGTTCATTAATAATTTGATTAGATGAACTTAATTATCATGAACTTAGTCTAAAATCTTTACAACATGTCTTGTAGATCAAATGGCCAACGTTGTATTCAATTTCAACGCGTTCCTAGAGAAAACCAAGCTGAAAGACGATGGCAGCAACTATACGGACTGGGTCCGGAACCTGAGGATCATCCTCATAGCTGCCAAGAAAGATTATGTCCTACAAGCACCGCTAGGTGATCCACCCGTCCCACAGAACCAAGACGCTATGAACACTTGGCAGACACGTACTGATGACTACTCCCTCGTTCAGTGCGGCATGCTTTACAGCCTAGAGCCGGGGCTCCAAAAGCGTTTTGAGAGACATGGAGCATATGAGATGTTCGAAGAGCTGAAAATGGTTTTCCAAGCTCATGCCCGGGTCGAGAGATATGAAGTCTCCGACAAATTCTTTAGCTGTAAGATGGAGGAAAATAGTTCTGTTAGTGAGCACATACTCACTATGTCTGGGTTACATAACCGCTTGACTCAGCTGGGAGTTAATCTCCCGGATGATGCGGTCATTGACAGAATCCTCCAGTCGCTTCCACCAAGCTACAAGAGCTTTGTGATGAACTTCAATATGCAGGGGATGGAAAAGACCATTCCTGAAGTATTTGCAATGCTGAAATCAGCAGAGGTAGAAGTCAAGAAGGAACATCAAGTGTTGATGGTCAATAAAACCATTAAGTTCAAGAAAGGCAAGGGTAAAAAGAACTTTGAGAAAGATGGCAAGGAAGTTGCCGCGCCCGGCAAGCAAGCTGCTGGGAAGAAGAAGTCAAAGTATGGACCCAAGCCTGAGACGGAGTGCTTTTATTGCAAAGGGAAGGGTCACTGGAAGGGGAACTGCCCCAAATACTTAGCAGACAAGAAGGCCGGCAAAACAAAAGGTATATGTGATATACATGTAATTGATGTGTACCTTACCAGTACTCGTAGTAACTCCTGGGTATTTGATACCGGTGCCGTTGCTCATATTTGTAACTCACAGCAGGAGCTGCAGAATAAACAGAGACTGGTAAAGGACGAGGTGACGATGCGCGTCGGGAATGGTTCCAAGGTTGATGTGATCGCCGTCGGCACGCTACCTCTACATTTACCTACGGGATTAGTTATAAACCTCAATAATTGTTATTTCGTGCCAAGTTTGAGCATGAACATTGTATCGGGATCTCGTTTAATACGAGATGGCTACTCATTTAAATCTGAGAATAATGGTTGTTCTATTTATACGAGAGATATGTTTTATGGTCATGCTCCGATGGTCAATGGTTTATTCTTAATGAATCTCGAACGTAATATTACACATATTCATAGTGTGGATACCAAAAGATGTAAGGTTGATAATGATAGTCCCACATACTTGTGGCACTGCCGCCTTGGTCACATAGGTGTCAAACGCATGAAGAAGCTCCATGCAGATGGACTTTTGGAGTCTCTTGATTATGAATCATTTGACACGTGTGAACCATGCCTCATGGGTAAAATGACCAAGACTCCGTTCTCAGGAACAATGGAGCGAGCAACCAACTTATTGGAAATCATACATACTGATGTGTGCGGTCCAATGAGTGTTGAGGCTCGCGGTGGCTATCGTTATGTTCTCACCCTCACTGATGACTTAAGTAGATATGGGTATGTCTACTTAATGAAACACAAGTCTGAAACCTTTGAAAAGTTCAAGGAATTTCAGAGTGAAGTTAAGAATCAACGTGACAGGAAAATCAAGTTTCTACGATCAAATCGTGGAGGAGAATACTTGAGTCACGAATTTGGCACACACTTAAGAAAATGTGGAATAGTTTCACAACTCACGCCGCCTGGAACACCTCAGCGTAATGGTGTGTCCGAACGTCGTAATCGCACTCTATTAGATATGGTGCGATCTATGATGTCTCTTACCGATTTGCCGTTATCTTTTTGGGGCTATGCTTTAGAGACTGCCACATTCACTTTAAATAGGGCTCCGTCAAAATCCGTTGAGACGACACCGTTTGAATTATGGTTTGGGAAGAAACCTAAGCTGTCGTTTCTAAAAGTTTGGGGATGCGATGCTTATGTCAGGAAACTTCAACCTGAAAAGCTCGAACCCAAATCAGAAAAATGCGTCTTCATAGGATACCCTAAAGAAACCATTGGGTATATCTTCTACCTCAGATCCGAAGGCAAGATCTTTGTTGCCAAGAATGGATCATTTCTGGAGAAAGAGTTTCTCTCGAAAGAAGTAAGTGGGAGGAAAGTAGAACTTGATGAAGTATTACCTCTTGAACCGGAAAATGGCGCAACTCAAGAAAATGTTCCTGAGGCGCCTGCACCGACTAGAGAGGAAGTTATTGATGATGATCAAGATACTTCTGATCAAGCTCCTACTGAAATTCGAAGGTCCACAAGGACACGTTCCGCACCAGAGTGGTACGGCAACCCTGTCTTGGAAATCATGTTGTTAGACAACAGTGAACCTTCGAACTATGAAGAAGCGATGGCAGGCCCGGATTCCAACAAATGGCTAGAAGCCATGAAATCCGAGATAGGATCCATGTATGAAAACAAAGTATGGACTTTGACTGACTTGCCCGTTGAATGGCGAGCCATAGAAAATAAATGGATCTTCAAGAAGAAGACAGACGCGGATGGTAATGTGACCATCTATAAAGCTCGGCTTGTTGCTAAGGGTTATCGACAAGTTCAAGGAATTGACTACGATGAGACTTTCTCACCGGTAGCGAAGCTAAAGTCCGTCCGAATCATGTTAGCAATTGCCGCATTCTACGATTATGAGATATGGCAAATGGACATCAAAACGGCATTCCTTAATGGTTTCCTTAAGGAAGAGTTGTATATGATGCAGCCGGAAGGTTTTGTCGATCCTAAGAATGCTGACAAGGTGTGCAAGCTCCAACGCTCGATTTATGGGCTGGTGCAAGCATCTCGGAGTTGGAACATTCGCTTTGATGAGATGATCAAAGCGTTTGGGTTTGCACAGACTTATGGAGAAGCCTGCGTTTACAAGAAAGTGAGTGGGAGCTCTGTAGCATTTCTCATATTATATGTAGATGACATACTTTTGATGGGAAATGATATAGAACTCTTGGACAGCATCAAGGCCTACTTGAATAAGAGTTTTTCAATGAAGGACCTTGGAGAAGCTGCTTATATATTAGGCATCAAGATCTATAGAGATAGATCAAGACGCCTCATAGGTCTTTCACAAAGCACATACCTTGATAAGATTTTGAAGAAGTTCAAAATGGATCAGTCCAAGAAGGGGTTCTTGCCTGTGTTACAAGGTATGAAATTGAGCTCAGCTCAATGTCCGACCATGGCAGAAGAGATAGAAGAGATGAGTATCATCCCCTATGCCTCAGCCATAGGTTCTATTATGTATGCCATGCTGTGTACCAGACCTGATGTAAACCTTGCCGTAAGTTTGGTAGGAAGGTACCAAAGTAATCCCGGCAAGGAACACTGGACAGCGGTCAAGAATATCCTGAAGTACCTGAAAAGGACAAAGGACATGTTTCTCGTTTATGGAGGTGACAAAGAGCTCGTCGTAAAGGGTTACGTCGACGCTAGCTTCGACACAGATCTGGATGACTCTAAGTCACAAACCGGATACGTGTATATGTTGAATGGTGGAGCAGTGAGCTGGTGCAGCTGCAAACAGAGCGTCGTGGCGGGATCTACATGTGAAGCAGAGTACATGGCAGCCTCGGAGGCAGCACATGAAGCAATATGGGTGAAGGAGTTCATCACCGACCTAGGAGTCATACCCAATGCGTCGGGGCCAATCAAACTCTTTTGTGACAACACTGGAGCTATTGCACTTGCCAAGGAGCCCAGGTTTCACAAGGAGACAAGGCACATCAAGCGTCGCTTCAACTCCATTCGTGAAAATGTTCAAGATGGAGACATAGAGATTTGTAAAGTACATACGGACCTGAATATAGCAGATCCGTTGACTAAACCTCTCCCTAGGGCAAAACATGATCAACACCAGAATTCCATGGGTGTTCGATTCATCACAATGTAACTAGATTATTGACTCTAGTGCAAGTGGGAGACTGTTGGAAATATGCCCTAGAGGCAATAATAAAAGCATTATTATTATATTTCTTTGTTCATGATAATTGTCTTTATTCATGCTATAACTGTATTATCCGGAAATCGTAATACACGTGTGAATACATAGACCATAATATGTCCCTAGTAAGCCTCTAGTTGACTAGCTCGTTGATCAATAGATAGTCATGATTTCCTGGCTATGGACATTGGATGTCATTGATAACGGGATCACATCATTAGGAGAATGATGTGATGGACAAGACCCAATCCTAAGCATAGCACAAAGATCGTGTAGTTCGGTTGCTAGAGCTTTTCCAATGTCAAGTATCTTTTCCTTTGACCATGAGATCGTGTAACTCCCGGATACCGTAGGAGTGCTTTGGGTGTATCAAACATCACAACGTAACTGGGTGACTATAAAGGTGCACTACAGGTATCTCCGAAAGTGTCTGTTGGGTTGACACGGATCGAGACTGGGATTTGTCACTCCATATAACGGAGAGGTATCACTGGGCCCACTCGGTAATGCATCATCATTATGAGCTCAAGGTGACCAAGTGGTTGATCACGGGATCATGCATTACGGTACGAGTAAAGTGACTTGCCGGTAACGAGATTGAACAAGGTATTGGGATACCGACGATCGAGTCTCGGGCAAGTAACATACCGATCGACAAAGGGAATTGTATACGGGGGTTGATTAATCCTCAACATCGTGGTTCATCCGATGAGATCATCGGGGAGCATGTGGGAGCCAACATGGGTATCCAGATCCCGCTGTTGGTTATTGACTGGAGAGTCGTCTCGGTCATGTCTGCTTGTCTCCCGAACCCGTAGGGTCTACACACTTAAGGTTCGGTGACACTAGGGTTGTGAAGATATGTATATGCAGTAACCCGAATGTTGTTCGGAGTCCCGGATGAGATCCCGGACGTCACGAGGAGTTCCGGAATGGTCCGGAGATAAAGAATTATATATAGGAAGTGCTGTTTCGGCCATCGGGACAAGTTTCGGGGTTATCGGTATTGTACCGGGACCACCGGAGGGGTCCCGGGGGCCCACCGGGTGGGGCCACCTGTCCCGGGGGGCCACATGGGCTGTAGGGGGTGCGCCTTGGCCTATATGGGCCAAGGGCACCAGCCCTACTAGGCCCATGCGCCTAGGGTTTCCATATGGGAGGAGTCCCACTAGTGGAAGGCACCCCTAAGTGCCTTGGGGGGGAGGGAAACCTCCCCTGGCCGCCGCACCTAGGAGATTGGATCTCCTAGGCTGCGCACCACCCCCCCTTGGCCCTCCTATATATAGTGGGGGAGAGGAGGGACTTCATACCTCAGCCTTTGGTGCTTCCTCTCTCCCCGTTACGTCTCTCTCTCGTAGTATAGGCGAAGCCCTGCTACTGTGACGCCCTGCATCCACCACCACGCCGTTGTGCTGCTGGATCTTCATCAACCTCTCTTCCCCCCTTGCTGGATCAAGAAAGGAGGAGATGTCATCTGTTCCGTACGTGTGTTGAACGCGGAGGCATCGTCCGTTCGGTGCTAAGATCATCGGTGATTTGAATCACGTCGTGTTCGACTACATCATCCCCGTTCTTTGAACGCTTCCGCTCGCGATCTACAAGGTACGTAGATGCATCTAATCACTCATTGCTAGATGAACTCCTAGATGGATCTTGGTGAAACCGTAGGAAAATTTTTGTTTTCTGCAACGTTCCCCATCATATATGGGTGAAAGGAGTACGTTGGTGGACCGAAGGGGTGGCCACGAGGCAGGGGGGCGCACCCCAGGGGGGGTGGGCGTGCCCCTACCCTCGTGAGCACCTCCTTCATCTTCTGACGTAGGGTCCAAGTCTATCCTGTAGGTTTCCTTCCAAAAATAACTTCTCTAGTTGATTTCGTTCCGTTTTGACTCCGTTTGATATTCCTTTTCCTTGAAACACTGAAATAGGCATAAAACAGCAAATCTGGGTTGGGCCTCCGGTTAATAGGTTAGTCCCAAAAATAATATAAAAGTCGAAAATAAATCCCAATATTGCCCAAAACAGTAGATAATATAGCATGGAGCAATCAAAAATTATAGATACGTTGGAGACGTATCACTCCCGCACCATTGTTGCTATCTTCGCTGGAGGGTTGTGGTAGATGCCCATCCCCAGCGTCTCCTCTTCCAGTCTCCGCCGTAGCGGGCACGATGACTGCACCTCCTGTGTCAGTCATGCCCCCCGTGGCATCCGCAGCGCCGCCCGCGGGCGCATGCGGCAGGAGCTTGGATGTCGATGGCTTAGCCATCATGCAACCCTTCTTCTTGGGTGCCCTAAAGGGTGAAGAAGACGGTGATCTTGATGAGGTTGAAGTGTCGTTCGTCGGCTTGATTCACGCCGGTGATGTCCCCCTACCTGGCATGCCAAAGATGTCGGCGTGGAGCCGGCCTATGGGACAAGGCTGCCCCTTTGCTGGTTCGGCAAGGGGGTGCACGCAATGCAAAGAGCAAGACGATGAAGGACACAATTTTACCCAGGTTCAGGCCACCGAGAAGCGTAAAACCTTACCCCTGCTTTTGTGTATTGGATGAGTGTGGAAGAAAATATACAGAGCGCTCTCCCCCGGCAAGTCACTAGGAGAGGGCAGCTGCACAAATACTAATAACCCACAAGTATAGGGGATCAATTGTAGCCTCTTTCGATAAGTAAGAGTGTCGAACCCAACGAGGAGCTAAAGGTAGAACAAATATTCCCTCAAGTACTATCGACCACCGATACAACTCTACGCACACTTGACGTTCGCTTTACCGGAAACAAGTATGAAACTAGAAGTACTTTGTAGGTGTTGTTGGATAGGTATGCAAGATAATAAAGAGCAAGTAAATATAAAGTAGGGGCTGTTTAGATGAAGACACAACTAAATTAGTTTTAGTAAAGAGCTTTTGTCAACAAGAAGGTTATTTGTCCCTAGGCAATCGATAACTAGACCGGTAATCATTATTGCAATTTTATTTGAGGGAGAGGCATAAGCTAACATACTTTCTCTACTTGGATCATATGCACTTATGATTGGAACTCTAGCAAGCATCCGCAACTTCTAAAGATTCATTAAGGTAAAACCCAACCATAGCATTAAAGCATCAAGTCCCTTTTATCCCATACGCAAACAACCTACTTAATCGGGTGTAGGATCAAAAGTATGTCTAGAGGGGGGTGATTAGACTACTTAACCAAATAAAAATCTAGCCTTTTCCCAATTTTAGTTCTTGGCAGATTTTAGCTATCTTAGCACAAGTCAAGCAATCTCCACACAATTCAAGCAAGCATGTAAAAGAGTATATGAGCAGCGGAAAGTAAAGCATGCAACTTACAAGAATGTAAAGGGAAGGGTTTGGAGGATTCAAACGCAATTGGAGACACGGATGTTTTTGTCGTGGTTCCGATAGGTGGTGCTATCGTACATCCACGTTGATGGAGACTTCAACCCACGGAGGGTAACGGTTGCGCGAGTCCACGGAGAGCTCCACCCACGAAGGGTCCACGAAGAAGCAACCTTGTCTATTCCATCACGGCCGTCGCCCACGAAGGACTGCCTCACTAGCGGTAGATCTTCACGAAGTAGGCGATCTCCTTGCCCTTACAAACTTCTTGGTTCAACTCCACAATCTTGTCAGAGGCTCCCAAGTGACACCTAGCCAATCTAGGAGACACCACTCTCCAAGAAGTAACAAATGGTATGTTGATGATGAACTCCTTGCTCTTGTGCTTCAAATGATACTCTCCCCAACACTCAACTCTCTCTCACAGGATTTGGATTTGGTGGAAAGAAGATTTGAGTTGAAAGCAACTTGGGGAAGGCTAGAGATCAAGATTCATATGGTTGGAATGGAATATCTTGACCTCAACACAAGTGTAGGTGGTTCTCTCTCAAAAAATGTGTATTGGAAGTGTAGGTATGTTCTGATGGCTCTCTCCCCCAAATGAAGAGTGGGTGGAGGGGTATATATAGCCTCCACACAAAATCTAACCGTTACACACAATTTGCCAAACTCGGTGGGACCGAATGGTTAAACTCGGTCAGACCGATTTAGCAAACCTAGTGACCATTAGGATTTTCGGTGGGACTGAGATGCAACTCGGTAGGACCGATATGGTTAGGGTTAGGGCATAACGTCATCTCGGTGTGACCGATTACACAAACTCGATGGGACCGATTTTGGTAATAAGCTAACCAGAGAGTTGGTCAGGTAAACTCGGTGGGACCGATTCGCTCATCTCGGTGAGACCGAAATGTTACAAAAGGGAAACAGAGAGTTTACATTGCAATCTCGGTGGGACCGATCGCTCATCTAGGTAAGATCGAAGCGTTACGAAGGGAAACAGAGAGATTACAATCCCATCTCGGTGAGACCGAGATCCCTATCGGTGAGACCGATTTGCCTAGGGTTTGTGGCAGTGGCTATCACATTTGAAACTCGGTGGCGCCGGATAGAAAGAATCGGCGGGGCCGAGTTTGACTTTTGGTTTAGGTCATATATGGATGTGGGAAGGTAGTTGAGGGTTTTGGAGCATATCACTAAGCATTTTGAGCAAGAAAGCCATTAAGCAACACCTCATCCCTCCTATATAGTATTGGCTTTTCCTATAGACTCAATGTGATCTTGGATCACTAAAATATAAAATGTAGAGTCTTGAGCTTCAAGCTTGAACCAAACTTTTTGTCCTTAGAATTTTGAGGGATCCACTTTCCTCATCCATGCCATGCCATTCATTGAGCTTTTCCTGAAATATTAATCTTGGAATAATGTTAGCTCAATGAGCTATATGTTGTTAGGAATTACCAAAACCACCCAGGGATAGTTGCACTTCCATCGGGTCTGTGCTTCTGTCACTCACGCCACCCACCATAAGCAAATCATAAACACATTGCAAACCCTATAGCGGGAATCCCTCACGCTTGCGCGACACGGAGAGCATCATAGGACAACACCAATAATAAAACATACAACTCAAACCAATCACGATCATCAAATAGCCATTAGGACAAAACAGATCTACTCAAACATCATAGGATAGCCATACATCATTGGGAAATAATATATAGCATTGAGCACCATGTTTAAGTAGAGATTACAGCGGGTAAGAGAGAGGTTACACCGCTGCATAGAGGGGAGAAGAGTTGGTGATGATGGCGGTGAAGTTGTTGGTGAAGATCGCGGTGATGATGATGGCCCCCGGTGGCACTCCGGTGCCACCGGAAGCGAGGGGGAGAGAGCCCCCCTCCTTATTATTCCTTGACCTCCTCCCTAGATGGGAGAAGGGTTTCCCCTCTGGTCCATGGCCTCCATGGCGTGGGAGGGGCAAGAGCCCCTCTGAGATTGGATCTATCTCTCTGTCTCTCTCTGGTTCTGCGTTCTCAGATTCTTCCCTCTCACCGTTTCTTATATTCCCGGAGATCCATAACTCCGATTGGGCTGAAATTTTAACACGATCTCTATCCGAAAATTAGTTTTCTTGCGGAGAAATAAGGGCTCCAACCGCCTTACGGGGTGGCCACGAGGGTCAGGGGCGCACCTGACACCCTGGGGCGCGCCCCCCTACCTCGTGCCCCCCTCGGGCACCGTCTTGCGATGATTCCACTTCCCAAAATTTATAAATATTCCAAAATAAATCTCCGTCAGTTTTTATTCCGTTTGGTATGGGTTTTTCTGCGAAACAAAAAACATGCAACAAACAGGAACTGACACTGGGCACTGGATCAATATGTTAGTCCCAAAAATAATATAAAAAGTTGCCAAAAAGTATATGAAAGTTGAATAATATTGGCATGGAACAATCAAAAATTATAGATACGACGGAGACAAATCAAATACCTATGTGTGAAGGTTGCAAAGGGGTACAACCTTGTAAAGGTTGCCTTGACCCTCCTTTTATGGCTAAAGGGATTACCTGCGATGCCGGCATCTTCATCGCCGGCTCGACTGGTCACCTTGGCTCGACCGAGGACCGTGCTTCATCTCCGATCGTCATGTTCAGACGAGGGCCTTCATCAACATCAACCCCGATCTCTATCAAGATCATGGAGGAATCATCCATGGAGCTCGGGGGCTCAACGTCAACATTGCCCTCGGGCGACCGTGCTGTTTTTTCGAACAGCAAACTTGTATCTGCTGCCACCACCTCTTAGAGCATCGTTTTGACGATTCCTTTGGCGGAATTGTGCGGAATTGAGTCTACAACAGCCATGCAAAATTTCGTCGAGTTCCGATGGAGGAATCTCCGACAATCTACGATATACCGGAGCCCTGTCAAATCTGGACGGGAATCTGGACGAGTTTAGGGCGTGGTCTCCAGAGCCTAGCTCGGAGGTCCTTTGGAAGATCCAACCGTTCATCAACTGCGTAATTCCCATATCTACCACCTATCCAAATTTCAGCTCGATCCGATGGTTCAAACTCCAGGAACCTTCCGATGAGTGGATCAATTTTCGGATCCGTTTTCTGCGCGAATACGGATCCGACCCGAATTCATGTTTCTTTATGAACGTGACATTGGACAACCTTTTTAGAGGAATTCTCCTCTAGGGTATTGTGCGTTGTTTTTAAACACGTGCCCCTAAATTTTTAAGCCTCCCCTGAGGTCGCCTTAATCATCATGCTGGTGTCAAACCAGTTCTGCGATATTGCTCCAAGGCCGCCGACCTGCGCTAGACACGTCGTCACTTTGTTGAGCCGAGCTCAACTTCTTCGGATCATCATCTCGGCAAGCCGAACAAGAGTCCGGCATCGCGAAGGATAAATCATCACCAACATCGCCGCCCCACAGATTACACGGAGCGGGCATACCGGCATCGCCGCACTGTCACTTCATCAAGCCGGCATCGACCACGTCACGACCTGCATCGGCAGGGCCGCACTATTGCTTCTTCAAGCCAGTGTCCATCACGCCGACCTACTTTGACTCATCAGCTGACATCGAGGCTTCGACATCTCGGCTGGACCGGGGGCTTCGCCATCTCTTCATCAACCTACTCCGGAGACTTCGGCGTCACTAGCCGACCAGCTCCGTCACGTTAGCTGGACCGAGGGCTTTGCCTCGGCGAGCCAACCTTTGCCAGCATTGACATATCGTCGCTTTATCGCCCATCAGGCAATGGGTGTGCAGATCAAGTCCCAATTTTGGGAATCACCTTTCTTCGGATTGCTACAACAAATAAACCAGGTGTTATTAATCCTAGTATTTTTTTGCTTGTTTGGGTTTATTTTTTCCAAAGAATTATTACTCTGTTTTGTCCATCATCTGTACACAGGTCTATCAAATGATGGCCGCATTAATGACGGTCGTGTGGTGATTCGGTCAGTTTCTACATAGTCCGGCGAACGCCGCATCCAAAACTCGGACCGACATGTGAATTCAGGCTTTGCCATGCCTTTACCGCATCACGCCGACGCCCTGCATCGACATTGACTTCGGCGCTAGGCCATATTTCTTTTATTACTCACTTTGCATAAATTATTTATTATGCAACGATTTTTTTAATTATTATTATTACTACTAGTCATCAACCCGTGCATTCGCACGGGCTAGAATTTTTTTAAATGGATCGATTAGGTATTTGTGACATTTATTAAATTGCAAATGTAGTATAAAATGTAGAAATACTTCATAAATATTCCTTGGAAGTACGGAATTATACTCCTAGATTCTTTAGGGCACATTTCCTTCAATAGATACTTCATTGGACAATATATGTTTGCTGTGTAACTAAGTTTTTCCTATCTTATCTCTCCATTGTCTTCTAACCATTTATATTGTCTTCTAATTCTTTTTGTAATCTAATTCTTTTTCTTGTCTTCTAATTATTATTTTAATCATTACTCACCAATGTTAGCGTTTCCTCTCTGCCAATTGAGTTGTGACTTTTTGTGATTGCTACCTGTCACATCGGAATGTTAGTTATTTTGATATAGTTGTTGAAGCATGGCCTATCTTCAGCATATTGCATAGAAGAATCATTCTGTAAGCATTAGTCATCGAAGTTTCTTGCTTTGTCTACGACAATTGAGTTGTTAGAATCCATTTGGTATTACTGCATAATTGTTGCGGACATGTCATTTTGTAGCACATGGGTCTTCCATTTTGTACACTATCGTAGTGTTCGGTCATGGGTCTCTCTTTCCTAATACTCGTCCTGAATTAGTTATCGCTCAAATTGATGTATCTAGCATTAAAAAAATCTAGACGAAGGGAGTAATATATGTTTAATTAGTTCTTGTTCTTTCTCTGACTAAACTACTATGGAAATTCCTTTATTTTGTACTTTTGAAGTACGTGTATATATACAATGTGAAGATTATATCTAACAGATGTTATGTAGAAAACAATTATACCAATACATCTAGAAGCTAACATATTTTCCCCATATATAAATTTGTGAATCATCATGCCTGGTTACAATTAACTAATCATGTTTAGTATTCAAGTAGGCAAATTAATAAACGTTGTTGTTGGTTTATCGTACTTCTAACTTGCACTAGAATGCTTAATATTATCATTTCCTAGTTTGATAGGGTTAGCTGTTGGATGGTGGGTCATCAACCTTTCTTCCTCTCTCCCTCCCAAATAAAACTAAGCTCAAGGATAAAATAGCCAATTTCATAAAAGGGCGAAAAAGCAAATATCCAATTCTAAGACCGGGCTCATCTGCACCCGGTCAAGAAATAATTCATAAAAAAATCAATAAAATTCAAAAAAAATCAATTTTTTTGTGCATGGTAGATAATATTGTGCGTGAGGTGCGCTCCAAATTTTAGAGCATTTGGACATTTGAGTAGCTCTCAGAAAAAAGACAAATTGGGTCAGAACAGTATACGAACAGTACACTATTTAACAGAACCCAAATTTATCTTTTTTGCCAAAAGCTACTCAAATGTCCAAATGATTTGAAATTTGGACTGGACATCACTCACCAAATTATCTACCATGCCAAAAAAATTGGTTTTTTTTGAATTTTTCTAGTATTTATTTTGATTTTTTTATTCAGCATAGGTGCAGATGCTCCTGAGAGCCAAAACGCCTCACTCACAAAAAAGATCATACTCTACAAAACTGGCAACAGAGAAGGCCATAGCTTCAGGAGTTAAGGTAGTAATGGAAGGAGTTAAATGTTCTAACAACATGCAGCAACATGGGCATGCCATGGACAGGAAGTTAGTGACATGATGGATGATATACTTGAGGACTTTTGTGTGTTATTAGCACATAATACTTATAAATGTTGGAACTTGTTGCCACTAAGATTGAAATAGTTTTTCCCAATGCACACTCGTAGGACCCATTAAAGCCAAAAAAAGTAACACAAAGCATGGAAATCATATATACTTGGAAATCATAAGTTTTTCTCCTTCCTTTCCACGTTGAATGTCATTGCTAACTAATTTGAAATGAACATATAAATGAACTCTGCAAAAGAACACAAAATCCAATCACCCTGTTACCATGTTGTTGACTTCCATCAAGTCACTTTCCATGTGTACTCTAGAACATCACTTAGCCTGCTATGTAACCGGAGTATGTTCCATTAGCTAAGCATGCAGCACTGAGTGAAACCATTGTTCTCATCATCTGGTTTATAATGTTTATTTTTGTTTCTTCTTTCTCTGTACATGAACCATAAAGAAAATAAGCTTATGAAGGAAAGGCTAACTCATCCTTTTCAATATTATATGGGAGTACGGAATTTGTAATACCTTGTGTCCGTGTCAATCCATGTCTCATATTTCCATTCGGTGCCTCGGTGGTAGCCAGCATGTAATCCCTAGTCCATAGCGCCTCTTCTCTGTCCTGGGATGGCGTTCACATATTTTCTGCAGTAGCATTATCAACATGTAACCATATTGTGATGCAACTGTACCCAGCGTATATTGTGATGCAACTGTACCCAACGAAAATCTGCATGAGCGTACAAAATAGAGACTAAAGGTTCATCAAAATAGTTCAAGGATCTGGCTAACAATGTGAAAAAATTGGAGTTTTGACACTGAAAACATAAAATAGTAGTGGTAGCTTCACTACTAAACACGAAACAGAGACTGGGCAGTACCACCCATGGCTCTTTCTATTTTTAAGACGGAGCTCAGCAACCTCTTTGTCAGGTATTACAATATCACGGACTAATAAGTTTACCAATTTCTAAGAGCTTTCTCGCAGTTTGTACCTTGTTTGTAAAGAAGTACCATGTTTCACCTTTTCAATTCTCATGCAGAAGGAATGCGTAAGAAAGATACAAAGATAAATCATACTCCTATATAGTAATTCTGGCCAAAACATTATATAAAAAGATTATATTAGATTAGGCGAGGCTCAACAACCTGAAAGAGTTGTATATAGGGCAGTGAGCCTCTGTAGTTTATAAACAACAGTGGCGGTCAGAGAGATTCTTGAAGTAGTCTACACAGCCAAGCTATCATTTTAGCTGTGACCATCTAGAATTACTATGAACGACATGTAGCTTTGCTTCTAACCCGGTCTGAAATATTCAAGCAACATAAACACGTGAAGATTTTGGTTCATATTACAAACAATGGAAAGCAAGAAATATAAATCAAGTAGTATTTGGGACAAAATAAAAATATAATAATAAAGAAAATATGTGTTGGGGAAAAAATAGAGTTTCCACACTTAAAACAACAAATAGTGGTAGCTTCACTACTGAAAACAAAATAGAGACTGGGCAGTACCACCCTAGCTCTTTCTATTTTTAAGACTGAGCTCAGCAACCTCTTTGTCAGGTATTAAGTTATCACGGGCTAATAAGTTTAACAATTTCTAAGAGTTTCCTTACCGTTTGTACCCTGCTTGTAAAGAAGTAGCATGTCACCATTCCGATTTATGTCAGTATTTGACCTCCTCAATTCTCATGCAGAAGGAATGTGTACGAAAGAGGCAAAGATAAATCATACTCCTATATAGTAATTTTGGCCAAAACATAATTCAAAAAGATTCTATTAGATTAGGCGAGGTTCAACAACCTGAAAAGAGTTTTTTTTGCGGGAACAACCTAAAGGAGTTGTGTATAGGACACTGAGCCTCTGTAATCATACTCCTATATAGTAATTCTGGCCAAAACATTATATAAAAATATTCTATTAGATTAGGCGAGGCTCAACAACCTGAAAGAGTTGTGTATAGGCCAGTGAGCCTCTATAGTTTATAAACAACAGTGGCGGTCAGAGAGATTCTTGAAGTAGTCTACACAGCCAAGCTATCATTTTAGCTGTGACCATCTAGAATTACTATGAACGGCATGTAGTTTTGCTTCTTACCCAGTCTGAAATATTCGAGCAACATAAACACGTGACGATTTTGGTTCATATTACAAACAATGGAAAGCAAGAAATATGAATCAAGTAGTATTTAGGACAAAATAAAAATATAATAATAAAGAAAATATGTGTTGGGGAAAAAATTAGAGTTTCCACACTGAAAACAACAAATAGTGGTAGTCCACTACTGAAAACAAAATAGAGATTGGGCAGTACCACCCATAGCTCTTTTTATTTTTAAGACTGAGCTTAGCAACCTCTTTGTCAGATATTAAGTTATCACGGACTAATAAGTTTAACAATTTGTAAGAGCTTTCTTACCGTTTGTACCCTGTTTGTAAAGAAGTAGCATGTCACCATTCCGATTTATGTCAGTATTTGACCTCCTCAATTCTCATGTAGAAGGAATGTGTATGAAAGAGGCAAAGATAAACCATACTCCTATATACTAATTTTGGCCAAAACATAATTCAAAAATATTCTATTAGATTAGGCGAGGTTCAACAACCTGAAAAGAGTTTTTTTTTGCGGGAACAACCTGAAAGAGTTGTGTATAGGCCACTGAGCCTCTATTGTTTATAAACAACATTGGGCGGTCAGAAATTCTTGAAGTAGTCTACACAGTCAAGCTATCATTTTAGCTGCAACCATCCAGAAGTACTGTGAACCACACTTGATTTTACTTCTATCTCGGTCTGAAATATTCAAGCAACATAAACACGCCAGGTGTTTGCTTCATATTACAAACAGTGGAAAGCAAGAAACATGAATCAAGTACTAAAACTACGGCACTTATGTTGGATCGGAGGGAGCAGTATTTAGCACAAACAAAAAATATAATAATAAATAAAATACGTTTTGGGGAATTTGGAGTTTTCAAACTAAAAACAAAAAATAGTGGTAGCTTCACTACTAAAAAATAGAGACTGAGCAGTGCCACCCATGGCTGAGCTCAGCAACCTCTTTGTCAGGTATTACGATATCACTAACTAATAAGTTTAAAATTTTCTATGAGCTTTCTTACAGTTTGTACCTTGTTTATAAAGAAGTACCATGTGCCGTCGGATAAGTGTATCATCATTCCGACTCAGCACAACCAATTAATATGGATCTGAGGGAGTGGAATTTAGGACAAACGAAAAATATAATAATAAAAAAAATACAAATTAATTGCTACTTCATAGCCCTGGGGGAACCTCCCCTTGCCAAGCCCTCCGACTCCACGGTATCCTTCAAGCCCATGCCATGTCTTTTGAAACACTGATCCAATTATAGTTTGTCACGCCGAGGAAAACCATGGACTGGTTTGAAGATAGAGGAGTCTTACTGAAATTGCTTAAATCAGTGAAGATAATATGCACATTGCATTACGAAAAGAGATGGGGAATATCAATAACACTGCTTTATTTTTACCAGCATAGAGAAACCACAGATTTCAACTTTGATTTGTATAAAATAATAATGCAATTTTCTTGCAACGGAAAGATAAACCCAAAGAGATAGAAACCTATCAAGAGGCAAATCAATTCCTTACCTGTAGAAGTTAGGACTCATGTCAAACTTTCAACGCTAGAAGCAACTTAAGTGACCATATTGGAATTGGCAGTGGCTAAAGCCATTTTAAATCAAACTTTTCATCTGCATACAATGTTATGCTATTGTGTAAGCTTCATTAGAGAATTTCTTGTTCTATGCTAGTGAAGACCGCAGATTACTGTTCGATGAAGTAGCTCTAGAGGCATGCGTAAATATTATGCTGTGCATAATGGGACAACATAAATCAACTATTTTTAGAGCAGATTTATCATTATGCAAAACCCACTACAATAAGCATGAAATTCACTGTGATGGCACTCTGGAAGTGTATCTAAAAATTCTTTAGCATATTTTCTATAAGTGTAGCTCTAGAGGCATGCGTAAATATTATGCTGCACATAATGGGACAACATAAATCAACTATTTTTTAGAGCAGATTTATCATTATCCAAAACCCACTACAATAAGCATGAAATTCACTGTGAGGGCACTCTGAAAGTGTATCTAAAAATTCTTTAGCATATTTTCTATAGGTGGCAACTATGATATCTGGACATTGTAACTGCAAAGGAAGGATCACACATGTTATTAAAAATAAACAATGATATTATGGATTCCATGGTTACACAGATGTAAAAAAACTAATATGGATGTTTTGTATTAAAAATATCATCTATCTAGATCTGTTCCCAATACAACAAAGAAACCAGACACAGAAACATGTGTAACTCCATAATACATACATGAAGCTATTTTTTTTGCACAACCAACAATACTTAAATCTTAAAAATCTACCAAGAAAATATTGTACACTCTATAAGATATGATTCTTAATCCTGGATAGAAGAATTGTTTATCAAAATGCAGATAATCTGAGAGTTGGCACATATTCAAAGAAAAACATGCAATCTCCAAATCCTTTCCATATAAAGTTTATATAAACATCAAACAAATTTGGCTGACAGTGGTTGATTTCTATATTTACACAGCGCTACAAGTTGGCATCAGATGTCATGCAGATTATCTCAGCTGGCTGGTTCTTCTTCACATCCTATAATTCATAATCTGGTAAGAGTTGTGATGTGAAAAAATGTACAGTAGCAATTCTTTTTCTTGGTGAGACTTTACAGCCAAGGTGGAGAAGGGCAGGCCCAACCACTGCAGCGGCCGACTTCCACCAAGGCAGCATGCCGCCGCGCCATGGCACACTGCTGTTCTGCCTCATCTCCTCCTCCCTCATGGCCTATCTCCTCTACAGCCTTCCAAGGCATTGCTGCCTCCCGTGCGCCTCGCCGGCTGCCCATCTGCTCGCCCCACCGCGGCCCTCGCACCATGGAGCTTCTCGAGCTTCGCCGGCTGCCCAACGGCGCCTCCCCAACCCCTGCCATGGTACCGCAGCACCAGCAGCCCCGATCCAACCACCTCCACCCCTTGCTCCCCTTCTCCACCTCTCGGATGCTCTTGCGATGCAACCTTTTCCAAATAAAAAGAACACACAGAGATTGTATTGTAGCAGGGATGGAACGTTGAGATCTGGGACGGGAGGCTATAGGGCATGGAGAGGCGGCGTAGGAATTTTGAGGCGGAGGAGGAAGATGGGCTAATTTGATACCGTGGATGATTTGTGTAATTTTTTTATTACTGTGGGAATTGGCTCAGGATTGCATGGATTAATCACCAACGTTATAATTTGGTCCCACCAGATAAACGGCTCTTGATTTCTAATTAACGTGGTAATTTCATGGGAGTCTGAGATTAGTATAGGTATAGATTATCTCCGGTTTGCACTATTTTTTGTGCACAGAAAAATGATCCGGGGTCTTCGTCGTCACTTTGCCGGTCTGCATTGACCGTGCTATGTCACCACTTTGGCGTGTCGAGCTCTCCACTCCGCCACCTCGGGACCGGCTTGGGGGATGGAACCTTGTCCCGCATCAAGCTCGGACCGCGTCATCAATGCCGAACACATTAACCAGCTAAGTCGCTTTCATGCTCAAAGTTTTAATTTTTAACTTGTGTTCGGTTCGACCAAGCATTATACTTTTTTGGAAAAAAAGTTGCTTGTAAAAAATTTCCTTGTCCAAACTTTGTTTGTGACACACATATTCAAATACCCCGTTTATTTGGGGGCTTCCTTTATGAAGCTTTTCCTCTTGCATATGATTATACTTGTACGGCTTCGTTCCTTGTTCGTGTATTACGCCACAATATGCACCATATTGACTTAAGCGATTTGCAAGCTGGGTTGCATGGCTCCTGTGCTTACCCCTACGTTCCCGATTGTTCGGCTAGGGAGTAAAGGGAGCACCTCTGCGATTGTCACAACCGGGTCCTCCGAGCTCTGACCTCAGACTGGGTGAAGCCGAAAGCTAGCGCTCTTATTGTTTTCAATCATGGTCGGCACACAACGGAACTCATGAGTACAAAAAATCTATTGCACAAGTCTCATAGCAATAATGAGCACCGAAGAAACGTATCGGTGGGGGTACTATTTTCTTCGAAGATGCTTCTTACACTTCGTCTGTAATATAGCATAAGTTCCCTGAGCGTGCTTTGTCTGTTACAGCCTTATGGCCCGGTTGCCTGGTTATCGGAAACACTGTCGATATTCTCGACATGTGGAGTACATAACACTTTTCGGTCCTTGACCGAAGAGGGAGAAGCCGACGGTTGGTTAAGACGCGTTTAAAGTTTGGTTGAACAAAGATATGATATAAGTACTTCGGTACATACAATCATTATACATAAAATTCTTTTACCCAAGTCACTTGGGGGCACTTAAAATTTATATGAGCTATTTTCTAGTAAATGTGTTTTCTTCTTGGTCGTTGCAAAGTCTTTTTCTATCGCTCCTTTTTCGACGTGAGTGTGTGGTCAATAGCCAGATAACCCATTTTCTTTCTAATGACCGCTCGAGTTTAGTTCGCTAAACTGGTCTAACGAGAAGCACTCTGCCTTCGGGATAGGAGGCTGCAGCCGTAGGCTGACCCGTTTGAAGTCTTGAGATCGAATGTGTAATATTAATGCACGACAGAAGCACAATTTTTCCCCAATTTTCGGATTGGCACCGAACACTTGATCTTGTTCAGACGTCAAGTTTTTACTGACGTTTTTTTGGTTTTCCAAGCTTATGGCACTTTTAAACTATTTGTGTGTTTCCAGCACAAGTCTCATAGTGCAATGCCGGACACCTTTATAGATTCGGCAAAAACATTCTCGGATCTCACTATATATGCATTGGTTTCGAATTGTGTCTTCGGTCAATAGTTGGGTTGCCCGGCTCCTGCGCTTGCCTCCTACGTTCCGCTTTATTCGGCTAGTTGTGCAAAGGGAGAACCACTGCGATTGTGCTTCCAGCTCACATGGTTAAGCACCTCAGTGGAGAAAGCCGAAAACTGACTGTCACAATAAGCGTAAACTGGTCAGCAATCCGACGACGGTGTTAAATGAATGGCCATTCATAACATTGGCCGAAGTGTTTACGGCTTGACCTCGACTGTCGCCGAACACTACCGGGGGCTAGTAACTGGCCTCCCAAACTAAATCCTCAATATTTTGCTCTTACATTAGAGCTGAGGTGTCATGATCATGCTCAGCATGACAACCCAAAGAAAGGAACCGATAGCGGGACTATTTTCTTTGGAAAACATTTATTATGTCAAACAGTAATATAACATATCTCTCTGCGTACCTTTGTTTATAAAATCGTATGGCCAGATTGGCTTGTTTGTCGTAAATCTTTGCCCTCATAAAGGCTTTATAAAGTAGGACAAACACTCCTCGGTTACTGGCCGAGGAGGTGGAAGCCGATGGTCGGTCAACAAAGTTTTGTACAATGCGGATCCGGGCATTAATGATGTAAAGTACTTGGATACATAGAATCATTACACATAATTTGTGATTTTACTCTGGATATCGATCCTTAATTCGGCCACCCGTGCCCGCATTAAGGCTTGGGGGCTACTAGGCTTCGGGCTTATCATTTACTAATATTAAAGGGGCATATCGATCCCCTGATCTGGTGTTGCCACCCGAACAGTGTCTCGGGGGCTACTGCATTGGCAATCGAGTGTAGAAAATTTAAGTGCAATATAGTTTCCGAGGAGATTTTGATCCTCAGGTTGGTCGGCCGCACCCAACCTGAGTCTCGAGGACTGAGCACGCTGGTTTTAGTGTCCCAAAGTATTCTGCCGAGCTAGGACTTGATCCTCAGGCCGATTTTGCAAATCAACCTAAGTCTCAACGGTTATTGGGATCAGCGGTCTTACGTCATCCTTCAGGTGCATCTCGGGTTTTAGACCGATACACACCTTGAGGGCTACTGGCTATATATCTCGGCAGAGAATAAATTGCACCAATCAAAACAATTGACAAAAAATCGGCCCACAGTCGGGGTGGTGCACCACCTCGAAAGCAGTCTAGCATAAAGCTCGGGCGTTAGTGGCTGGCTCCATAGAGGGCATTTCCGGCATTAAGCTCGGCTAAACTCCTTTAACTTTTTTGAACCAAGGTGATTTATGACAGTCCGGCATTGGAGCTTGGACATAGTCCGGCGTTGGAGCTCGGATACAGTCCGGCGTTGGAGCCAGAGATATAGTCCGGCGTTGGAGCTCGGATACATTCCGGCGGTAGAGCTCGGAAGCGGTCCGACATTGGTGCTCGGCTGCAAAAGATACCTCGAATGCAGTCCGGCGTTAGAGCTCGGACGCAAGAGGACACTGCCTCCTGGGAACAACTTCAAACCCGAGGTGTGGCATAAAAATAACAAGGCATTGATAAAGGCCGGAAACTTAAAGGGGCTCCTCGGATACCCGACGTGTAAACTAGTCGAATGCATTTCGGCGATCCTCAAGATCGAAGATGGGAAGATTTGTTGAACCAGTTTCCAAGACCGACAACCGAAGATGAAGAACAGTTCGAAAGAATCAAGGAGCGTCTCTAACTTGAAGACTGGTTCAGGGGGCTACTGACGGTGTCCTGGACTAGGGGGTACTCACCACGTCATCTCCCGATCTGTTAGATTGGGCCGAGGACCCCCATGGCCGTATACTCATGGGCCAGTTCGGACAGCTGCCGCATACATGGAAGATTCTACAAGACTTGGTGATCAAGACAAGGACTCCTCCCCACCGGCGTATTCGGCTAGGACTCTTGTTATCCTAGGCCTCTGGTGCATTATATAAACCGAGTCCAGGCTAGTCGATAGATCATATACAACAATCATACCATAGGCTAGCTTCTAGGGTTTAGCCTCTACGATCTTGTGGTAGATCAACTCTTGTAATACTCATATCATCAATATCAATCAAGCAGGACGTAGGGTATTACCTCCATCAAGAGGGCCCGAACCTGGGTAAACATCGTGTCCCCTGCCTCCTGTTACCATCGATCCTAGACGCACAGTTCGGGACCCCCTACCCGAGATCCGCCGGTTTTGACACCGACACAGGGAGATTAGATTGATACAGAACTATCATACCTAACTTGCTAGTTAGGACAAAAATGCATTAAATGCGCTACTAGGTGTCATGTGGAGGAGGAACCCCGGCAAGGTTGCCGCACCGCTCGCTCAACCACCTCTTATTAGCTAGAAACACCATTAGGACGGGTGTCAATAAAGGTAATCTTTCTTACCAGAAAGCTGACACATACGGGTTGTCTCCACCTAACCACCTGCGGGCTCGACACCTCACTGACCAGCGACCAGCTGGTCAGAGAGGTGGAGTGTTGGTGTTTGGCGGCAAGTCTTCTCTCAAGGGGCTTGCCGGGCCTTGTCTTGCCGGCTCGGCTACTTCTGTTGTGAATCTTGTAGCTTGTTCCAAGCCTCGGTCTTCTAAATAGCGGCTTCTCAGGTCTGGTTGTGTATGAAACTTGATACTTGTCGGGGGAGCTACAACTCGTCTGTGCATAGGTTAGGGTAGCAAACGCCCATTTGTTGTTGTACCGACACCCAGGTGCTCTGTCATTTGGAAAATCCTTGACTACTTTGTCAATTTCTTCCATGCTGAATGGCTCATCCAAATGTTCCAGATTATGTGGCTGAATCATCTCAAATAAGTTGAACAACATAGTGGGTTTAATAGAAGTCACTAGTCTCTCTTTGTATGATTGCCATATAACAACAACCTTTTGTTCATGAGAGAAGTGTATTGTATCATCATTTGTAGTGATAGAAGAAATATAGTTCTTTCTATAGCACATGGTAGCCATGGCATGAAAGAATTTGGAGTTTTCACTCTTTGTTCCTCTAATCCATCCATGAGAGTCATCACGCAGCAACATTTTTCAATAGTGGAATTCAGTCTGGATAATTTCCTGCTCCACTGTTTGAGGGCTTTTCTAAGGCATTTGAATCTGGCAGTTACATCTCTTGCGGAGTTGAATAATGTGTCATTAGTGTTCCATGCATTACATACAATATCATAGAATCCCTGAAAATCCATCCAATAATCTTCAAATCTAAATATAGATGCTCTGGGTATGTCACTGCCAATTTTAATATGAATGGGAGTATGATCAGAGGTCACCTTAGCTAGAGGGCAAGCAATAGTATTTGGGAAAGAGATAGTCCATTCATCATTTGTGAATACCCACTCCAACTTTTCTAGTAAGGGGTTGTCCTGCATATTACTCCATGTAAAATTCCTGCCCTTGAGTGGTATTTCCACAAGATTGTGTGCTTGAATTGAGGCATTAAACTTTAGCACGTTATTTACATCTCCTCTTGGTCCGATCCTATCATTGGGGCTTAAGATTAGATTGAAATCACCTAATATCATCCAGTAGTCCATGATGGTGGTGTCCACACTATTGAACCAATTAATGAAATCATCTCTTTAGTCTTTCCTCATTTTAACAGGGGGCATATATGTTGGAGATGAAGAAGATGTTACCAGATAAAATGCAGACCAATTTGACTGTGAGTTGATATGATTCTTGGCTGATAATTTGACCATTAAAAAGGCTGCCATTCCATATTGTAATAATGCCACCTGAGTTTCCCACTAATGGAACGTAGGCAGATTTATTGAATCTTTTGGGAGAGAAATTTCTCAAATATGATATGTCAAAATCCTCTCGCTTTGTTTCTTGAATGTAGGTAATACTCAACTGCTTTCCTCAATTTACTGCCTCAGATCATCCCATCTATTTTGTGAGTTAATGCCCCTGACATTCCAATTCAATATGTCGCGGCTTCTATTCATGATCAACGATGATTTTCAGAAGTTGACTCATAGTGTTTGTAATCACTGTGTTACAAATGATAAGTGCATGTTTCAAATAGGAGGGGTTAACACTGTATGCACATGTCTTTTTTATATATTATGTAATTGCACTATAAGGCCCAACAGATCATTTCATATGCTTGATTATATAGCAGGCATATATCATATATCATCATCATAAAATCACAGCCTAGGGAGTAGGTAGAAGTATCAACTGATAAACTGACATCATCCAAGTACTGACAATAGAATAGATACTAACAGGAGTGCACGCAGGCACAAACAGAGTGAAACACCAAATAGAGTTTGCATACAGGATCATGCCCCAAAGCTAGTATCTTATAATTATTATTACAGACCAAATTATAAATTGGTCTAATGCCTACTGAAGGAAATCTATTCATTGGGAACTGGGGCATTGAGAGCATCATGAGACACCTCACTAGGAGGGATCTATCATTGCATAGTTGCAATGGCTTGGATGGTGCCAATGGGGAGTTTTGGTGGTGGAGGAGCTGCAGGATCATTGATCTCAAAATCAAAAGCACGTGCTAGATTTTGCTTAGTCACTACTGCAGGATGCTGCTAACACGACACTATGATCAGAGACCCTTCGACGAAACTGTGTGCGATGCCATAATCGCAAACAGTGGTGTAAAAAACCCATCAAAAAGGTGCAAAACGTTTGCGATGGAGGATGCATCAAACACGATTCAAATTTTAGTTGCGTGTGCGATGCAGGGCATACGGTTCAGCTCAATTAACTGTTTGCGATGAGGAGGAACAAAAGAAACAGGCAGCCAGATGAAGGTGTGTGCGATATACAGCATACGGTTCACTCGGATGAACTGTTTGTGATTAGGCAACACAAAAGGAATGGGCAGCCAGATGAAGGTGTGTGCGATATACGGCAAGAGGTTCACTCGGATGAACTGTCTGCGTTGAGGCAAGAGAACAGAAACGGTTCAATATAACAAGATGTTTGTGATACGCGACAAACAAGTCTGTAATCAGAAATGTGTGCGAATACAGATAATAACAGAAACGGTTCCCTAGTGTGGTCCGTGTTCATCTAATCATCATCTCCTTCTTGTGCTAGCTCGATGTTCCTTCTATGCTAAGTTTCCATTAATTGATGGCGTTTTATGAACATGCCACCGTTTCCTGCCATTTCCTCACATGTTTCCCGCCACCCAGCGATATTGCGCATAGGCGACACGCAACACATGGAGGCGACAAGCGCAGCCTGTAGCACATCCACCTTTTCCAAGCATACCGACCCACCAAAGTGTCGCCTCTGCCATCAACCTCGTCGACGAGGAAAACGAGCAGGCGCCATGGCCCATCGAGGCCGAGGCGCTCCCCGGCAACGCGATGGACGATGTCATGATGCGCGTCATCGCCAAGGTTGATCAGACCTTTGGCGCATGGCGCTTGAGCGCCGCGGATCAAGATATGCATGTCAGCGCCGACAGGCTATAGCTCGCTGCACAACATGATCGATGACGCGCCGCGAAGCAAGCTAGGCGCGTACGCGCCGATAGGCTGTAGCTCGCCGCACGGTGAGACCGTTGGAACGCCGCAGAGCGAGAGGCACGGCGCGCCGCACAGCAAGAGCGGATCCATCGACGCTTGCCTGCTGTCGACACGATGTCGCAACTAGGTACACGTCCGGTCAGTACTCCCATTCCTCGCCAGGAGTGGGCAGAGGCCCTCAGCGCCGTACTTGCACCAGAGGCCGGCCGTGCCGTACTTGCACCGGACGCCCGCTGCATTGTTCGCATGGGTGCCGCCATTTGTCTTGTCCGCAGCCCGCTGGATGCCTACGCGCTAGTCCGTAGGCTCGACCACCTCCTTGGCCCAGGTGTCCACCTAAGCGCAGTAGAGGAACATGGCCGTCGCATCCTCGAGCTGGTGATCTCCGATGAAATAGCCAACTTGGAGCTCGAGATCGCGCTCCAGATGTACCGCGAGTGTGTCGACCGCTTGGACGAACGCCCGCACGAGTTCAGGCAGAGCCAAGAGCTACCGTAGGCAAGGGCTGCTGGTCATGGTCTCATGGACGCGTTTTATTTTAAAAAGTCATTTTGACGTGGATAACTATGTATTCACAACAATCATAGTATTGCTATGTTTATTGCTCCGTTTCAACGTGTGTACTCTGTTTTCCATTCTTATATGTTCTATTCCAGTGTGTGTATACGCTTTCCATTCTGTATATGTGGATGATAACAGCTAGATTCAAATTAGTATACAAAAATAGATAGAAAATGGAATTCATAATATATATATATATAATATCATCACATATACGTGATGATACTTAACTACTCGGTACAATGCATAAAATTGAAAACGAACAATACTAAAACTAATAATCCCTCCTGGCGCCAGTATTCCGGCAGCCCCTCGCCAGCAGCTCTCTGGTGCGCGGCATCTTCCCAGTGCAGAGGCAGTACTCCGCCTCCTCTGCCTCACATCGTTTGACGTACCAATCTGCCTCTTGCTGGCGGACGCACGTGGCCGACCTTGCCATTTCGTTGGGCGCCCAGCCGCCCACCGGAGCTCCTCGTCGGTGGCACGCTGGAGCTTATTGATACCTCTCCAACGTATCTATAATTTTTGATTGCTCCATGCTATATTATCTACTGTTTTGGGCAATATTGGGCTTTATTATCCACTTCTATATTACTTTTGGGACTAACCTATTAACCGGAGGCCCAGCCCAGATTTGCTGTTTTATGCCTATTTCAGTGTTTTGAAGAAAAGGAATATCAGACGGAGTCGAAACGGAACGAAATCAACTGGAGAAGTTATTTTTGGAAGGAAACACACCTGATGGACTTGGACCCCACGTCAAGGAAGGAACGAGGTGCTCACGAGGGTGGGGGCGCCCCCCTAGGGCGCGCCCCCTGTCTCGTGGGGCCCTCGTGGCTCCCCTGACGTACCTCCTGCACCCATATATACCTACGTGATCTAAAACTTCCAGAACGGAGATTAGATCGAGAGTTCTGCCGCCAGAAGCCTCCGTAGCCACCAAAAGTCAATCGGGACCCTGTTCCGGCACCCTGTCGGTGGGGGGATCCCTCACCGGTGGCCATCTTCATCATCCCGGCGCTCTCCATGACGAGGAGGGAGTAGTTCTCCCTCGGGGTTGAGGGTATGTACCAGTAGCTATGTGTTTGATCTCTCTCTCTCTCTCTCGTGTTCTTGAGACGATACAATCTTGATGTATCGCGAGCTTTGCTATTATAGTTGGATCCTATGTTTCTCCTCCCCTGAGGGAGTCCTAGATTAGTGGGTCTCCGGATAGCCGGACTATCTCCATTGGCCGGACTGTTAGACTATGAAGATACCAGATTGAAGACTTCGTCTCGTGTCCGGATGGGACTCTACTTGGCGTGGAAGGCAAGCTAGGCAATGCGTATATGGATATTTCCTCCTTTGTAACCGACCTTGTGTAACCCTAACCCTCTCCGGTGTCTATATAAACCGAAGGGTTTTAGTCCGTAGGACAACAATCACAACATGCAATCATACCGTAGGCTAGCTTCTAGGGTTTAGCCTCTCCGATCTCATGGTAGATCTACTCTTGTAACACCCATATCTTCAATATTAATCAAGCAGGACGTAGGGTTTTACCTCCATCCAGAGGGCCCAAACCTAGGTAAAACTTCGTGTCCCTTGCCTCCTGTTACCATCCGGCCTAGACGCACAGTTCGGGACCCCCTACCCGAGATCCGTCGGTTTTGACACCGACATTGGTGCTTTCATTGAGAGTTCCTCTGTGTCGTCGTCGTTAGGCTTGATGGCTCCTACTATCATCGATAGCGATGCGGCCCAGGGTGAGACTTTTCTCCCCGGACAGATCTTCGTACTCGGCGGCTTTGCACTGCGAGCAGGTTGAAAGCTACACCCCTGGCCATTAGGTCAGATTTGGAAGTTTGAATTACACGGCCAACATCCGTGGGGACTTGATCTTTGACGGATTCGAGCCACAGCCGGGCGCACTGCACTGTCGCGATGGGTATGACCTAGCTCTGCCACCGGACGGTACCCCAGAGGCCGCGCCCGCATCAGCTCCGACCATTAGCTCGGAGCCAACTGTGCCAATCGAGGACGGGTGGCTAGACATCGCCTCAGGAGCTGCAGTCTCGATGGCGATCGGGCCAAACACCAGCATAATCCTCCGCACGACCCGTGACTCCAAGGTGCCGGACTCTCCTCCGGACCCCGAACCATCCGCGCCCCTGCCAATCGAATCCGACTGGGCGCCGATCATGGAATTCACCGCCGCGAATATCTTTCGGCACTCGCCCTTCGGTGACATTCTGAATTCACTAAGGTCTCTCTCTTTGTCAGGAGAGCCCTGGCCAGATTACGGCCAACAGGATTGGGATATGGACAACGAAGAAATTCGACGCCCACCCACCACCCACTTTGTAGCCACTGTCGATGATTTAACCGACATGCTCGACTTCGACTCCGCAGACATCGACGGTATGGACAACGATGCTGGAGGCGCAGATGAACCACCGCCCACAGGGCGCTGGACGTCCACTTCATCATATGACGTATACATGGTGGACACACCAAAAGAAGACGACGACGAGGAATGGAAGGACGCACCGAAGGCTTGTTCCCTCGAGAAGCAGTCAAAGCGGCGGCGCAAGCGCCACCACAAATCCCGCCTCGCCAGAAATAACGATCACACAGACCCAGCGTTGGAGCAGGGTGAATCACTGCCAGATCATGGCAATACGGAGAATCAAACCAAACAAACCAATTCTGTCAAAGATAATAGTCCGGACGACACAACGCCGGACAGGCACCCGGAGCAGCAGAATGCCCGTCAAAGACTTGTTGCCACCGTGAGGAGCCTAAAAAAGCAGAAGCAAAGGCTCAAGGCTGCGCAGGACACACTCCAAATCAGATGGAGTAAAATACTCAACACAGCAGCAAAGTACGGCGACAATCGCCCCACCAAGAGCTACCCAAAGCGGAAGTTGCTACCTGAATTCGATGAGGAGGCCTCAGACCCCTCACAACCAAAAATCAAAACAGCCACCTGGCCGGATAGACGACCTCACGGCCAGCATAGAGCAGCCAACAATGCCACTCACAAGACAATACGCGATTCACGCGGGGGCTTGCACCAAAAGAACAGCGCAACCAGATCTATCTATGGACCAGGCAAGCACGCCCCAGCATACGATATAACATCCGAACAACGCGGTACACCCAGATACAGGGGTTCCGCACACCCCCTATGTTTCACCGATGAGGTGCTGGATCATGAAATTCCAGAGGGATTCAAACCCGTGAACATAGAGGCATACGACGGAACAACAGACCCTGGGGTCTAGATTGAGGACTATATCCTCCATATCCATATGGCTCGAGGAGATGATCTCCACGCCATCAAGTACTTACCCCTCAAGCTCAAACGGCCAGCCCGCCACTGGCTTAAAGGCCTCCCCGAAAACTCCATTGGAAGTTGGGAAGAGCTTGAAGACGCTTTTCGGGCAAATTTCCAAGGAACTTATGTCCGGCCCCCGGACGCGGATGATTTGAGCCATATAACTCAACAGCCCGGAGAGTCAGCCCGAAAACTTTGGAACAGGTTTCTTACTAAAAAGAACCAAATTGTCGACTGTCCGGACGCCGAAGCATTAACAGCTTTTAAACATAGCGTCCGTGACGAATGGCTCGCCAGACACCTCGGCCAAGAAAAACCGTGAACGATGGCAGCATTAACAAGCCTCATGACCCGCCTTTGCGCGGGTGAGGACAGCTGGCTAGCCAGATGCAGCACCAGCGACCCCAGTACATCCGAAGTTAGAGATGGAAACGGGAAATCATGGCGCAACAGCAATAACAAACGCCGGAACAAAGGAGACAGCATGAAGAGCACGGCAGTAAACGCCGGATTCAAAAGCTCTCGGCCAGGTCAGAAGCCGCCCTCTAAAGGCGCCAGAGACGAACTGTCCAGCCTGAATAAAATTCTGGACCAAATATGTCAGGTCCATAGCACCCCTGACAAACCAGCCAATCATACCCATAGAGAATGTTGGGTCTTCAAGCAGTCCGGCAAGCTCAACGCCGTACACAAGGGGGAGGATACACCAAGTGAATATGAGGATGAGCCTCTCAAGGAAGACACTGGGGAACAAAAGAAATTTCCACCAGAAGTCAAAACAGTAAACGCGTTACACGCGATCAAGGGCAGAAACAAAACGGCACTCCAAGAAAAATACGCCCGAAAGCCTATCACCGCGGAGCCCTGCCACTGGTCGTCTCAACCGATCACCTTCGACCATCGTGATTACTCAGCAAGTATCTAGCGTGCAGGATGGGCTGCCCTGGTATTAGACCCAGTAATTGACGGATACCACTTCACATGAGTCCTGATGGACGGTGGCAGTAGTCTAAACCTGATATATCATGATACAATCCGCGAAATGGGGATAGACCCAACAAAAATTCGCCATAGCAATATTACCTTTAAAGCAGTAACGCTAGGCCCAGGGGCTTGTTGCACGGGCTCCCTGCTACTAAACGTTATATTCGGCTCCCCTGATAACTTCCGTAGCGAACATCTAACCTTCCACATCGCTCCATTCCAAAGTGGCTATCAAGCACTACTCGGACGCGAAGCTTTCGCTCGCTTTAATGCGATACCACACTACGCTTCCCTCACACTCAAGATGCCTGGTCCACGTGGCATCATTACAGTGAACGGAAATATTAAGCGATTTCTGCGCATCGAAGAGCGTGCGGCTGCCTTAATAGCCGCACACCAAAAACGACCTCACCAACTAATTAGCAGGTTCCCTATTACAATACAAGGGGGCTCAACGTGCACAGACAAGTGGCAATTATTACTCACCTTGAATTATACATGGTTTATTTAAAAAACTATCTTTTTGCACGACAGCTTTTTTACCTAAGCTCCTCTCTTTTACAGATAATCATCGTGCTACACCCGCCCAGGATACGGCACAACGGAGACACATGCACAGACGTGCAGCAGGGACCCGCTCCAAGGATTCTTTTTAGATTAAGACCCTGCGTAAACCTTTTTTACTGTCTCTTGTTGATACATATCCACCGAATTCTCGGCACAATTGAGAAGGATGCTGACGTCTTGGCATGTGGCCACGTTAGAATAACGCACGTACCTGGACACAAGGGGCTTCTTACAAGCGGCACTATTTTGGCCCGGTTTATACCATAAAGACCGAATACCTTAGGGAGTGTTCGGCGTCGCGAGTTTCGGCCTTATATGCATCAGCTCCGAATCATTTTCTTTGGTCAAATGTTGGGTTTGCCCAGCTCCTGTGTTTTGGTGCCTTACGTTCTGCTTTACCGGCTAAGGTAGCACCAGGAGAACTACTGCGATTGTGCCCTAGTTCATCCGGACGAGCGCCTCAGTAGAGAAAGCCGAAAACTGACTGTCATGATATAGTGTGAGACTGGTCAACCACTCGATGACCTATCGAAATGTTAGAATTCCTCCGCCTTAACGAAGGGCCGTTTTCCGGCCAGGCATATACGCACCCCGCGATCGGGAGAGTGCAGAGCCACCAGGGGCTATCTAGTAGCCCCACTGTCCTATGGCTAAGTGAAAGTGTTCAAGCATTATAGTCCGGTTGCCTCGCTCGCTGCGCTATCACCTCCTTATCAGGACCAAGACGTTGGGTTAAGTGTGAACACGCGTTTTTTGCGAGCACCTCCGCATTATATGCGTGGGGGTTGAATCCGACGGCTGCAATCTTTCAGGTTATACACATGTATACATAAATTGCCGCACAGGAGGCATCATACTACTTTCAGGCAAAAGTATAAACACAGCCTTATAAAAACTTCATAAAAGAATTATGTATACAATGAGAATACATATCACTCAAACATAATATTTTTCGAGCACTGGGCCTCTATCAAACGAGCACCCTTGAGAACTTCCTCGAAATAGTGTTCGGCAGCCACACGGCCTATGGCCGAACCCTGCGCCGCAATAGTGGTAGCGTCCATCTCCGCCCAGTATGCTTTAACACGGGCAAGGGCCATCCGCGAGCCTTATATGCATGCCGACCTCTTCATCGCATTAATGCGCGGCACCGCATCAAGGAGCTGTTGCACTAAGCTAAAATAGTTGTTCGGCTTAGGCCCTTCCGGCCATAATTGATCCACAACAGACCTCATGGCGAGTCCGGACAACCTATTCAGTTTGGCCCATTCGGCTAGCTGGTCAGTCAATGAAAGCGGACGCTCTGGAACGTGGAATTACGTCTAGAATAGCTTGTCCACTTCACGATATGTCTGACCTTGGAAGTACTTGGCCGCATTGGCAGCGCTCGCCGCCAAATCCATATACGCATCTGTCGAGCTCCACAGCCGATCCAGAGGGGCATACCGTGGATCTCCGAACTTCCTCCGTAACATGAAGGGTTTTTTAGCCGCAGTATCCCCGGCTTCCCGCAGCTCCTCCTTCTTCGCTCTCATAGCAGAACGGGTGTCTTTGTCGGCCGCCGCGGCCTTCTCAAGGTCCGTTGCCTTCGCTTGGTTCTCTTTCTCAAGGACCCGGCAACGGTCGGCAGTGTTTTTCAATTCTACGGCCATCTTGGCCATCTTCTCTTGGCTCTCGCAATGTGCGACCTTCTCGGCTTTCAACTCTTCGGCCGCCTTCAAAGCAGCCGCATTACTACTCCTCGCTTGTTCCTTGGCCCGGGCAAGTTCCGCCCGCAAGGCTTCCACGATGGCAGCCCCATCTGCAGTCACAACATATTAAAGATACTGGCATTATGCTGCTCTTACTATGTGGCGTTCACCGGATAATAACACTTACCCTGTGCCTCGTCAAGCCTCTTGTTAACAAGCTTGATGTCGGCGTCTGCCGCATCCAGTTGCCGTTTTAATTGGGCAAACTCCCTAGTCCGGCTAGCCACCGGAGCTCCCACCACCTGCACATAAAAGCAGATTGGTTATTGCCTGGGAATTTGATCCTCTGTTCGCCGCCGTTCTCGACGACAACTAGAGTCTCAGGGGCTACTATAACATGTGCGGTACTATCACATATTATCTCACATACCTCAAAGCCTGTCAATAGACTCATAAAGGCTTCATGTAATCCGCTTTCAGCGGACGAGATTCTCTCCATCACCGTACCCATCAGCATACGGTGCTCTTCTGAGATGGCCGCGCGTCCCACCAACTCCCTCAGAACGTCTGACCGCACACTAGACGGTGCCGGACTCTTTAGTATGCTCTCTTTAGGAGCCGTACACTGGGGACTTCTGGGGTCTATGGGACTATCTTCTGGCCTCACCGGATCTGGAGAGGCCCTCAGCGACAACACTTCGGGGTCGCTCGCTTCTGGAGCGGAGGAGTCCGAGGGAGGCGTTTCGCTCTCCATCATCTCCGGAAGAAGATCCCCTGAAGACGAACTCATTTGAGAGGACTAAGGCCCGAACTACAAGATATATGCGGTGGTTGTTTTCTCAGAGGAAAAAGATAGCATACTCTTACTGTTAAAATATTTTGGATCACTTACGACTCGTTGGAGGGCAGATCCCCTCGCGGACCTTGTGCGGCAAAAGCACCCCCCGAGGCAGGACCCTCTGTGGGAGACTTCTTCTCCCGTTTGGAGGCTTTAGCTTCCGGATCCTCGGAAGCAGTCCTTTTCCTCCCCTAGTCGTCCTCCTTCGTGGAAACGCTCATTCCCTCGGTCGGAGCGGGTAGCGATGGGGGCCTGCGTTCGCCCGTATTATCCCCCTCGGTATCTTCCTTCAAGGGTTCCGAGCAAGGTGCGACCTCGAGCATCTTCTCCAATACCGGATTTTCCAAACCCTCAGGGAGGGGGGGCCAAACACCGAATCATCTTCGCCTTCGTTAGCCAGTCCTGGTCAAGAGGCGAACTCTCAAAAATAACCTCGAATAAAAGACAGTGTGTTCGGCTAGAGGATTTCTTACTTGTTCGGCGGCGCGATTACTGCTCAGGCCCACGTCCTCGGTGATATCCGGACACTCCATTTGAGGTCCGAAGAATGACTTGTACATCTCCTCGTGCGTCAAGCCGAGGAAACTTTGAATGGCACGTGGTCCCTCTGGGTTGAACTCCCACAAGCGCAGGGGCCGGCGTTTGCATGGCTGGACTTGACGAACCAACATAACTTGTATTACCGCAACCAAATTAAAAGCTCCCTCGAAGAGATCTCTGATGCGGCTTTGCAGTATAGGCACGTCCTTGGCTGGACCCCAGCTCAGGCCCCTACTAATCCATGACATCAGTTGTGGTGGGGGGCCCGGGCGGAAAGCGGGGGCAGCCGCCCACTTGGCACTTCTGGGAGCCGTGACGTAGAACCACTCCTGTTGCCATAATTCGGATACCTCTGGAAAGGAACCTTTCGGCCATGGAGCTCCTGCCATCTTGCCTATTGATGCACCTCCGCACGCTGCATGCTGCCCCTCGATCACCTTCGGTTGTACTTCAAAGGTTCTAAGCCACAGGCCGAAGTGAGGGGTCACATGGAGGAAGGCCTCACACACGACAATAAATGTCGTGATGTGGAGAAAGGAGTCCGGAGCTAGGTCGTGGAAATCTAGCCCGTAATAGAACATCAAGCCCCTGACGAAGGGATCCAGAGTGAGGCCTAGACCTCGGAGGAAGTGGGAGACGAACACAACGTTCTCATTGGGTTCTGGAGTAGGGACGACCTGCCCTCGGGCAGGCAGCCGATGCGAAACCTCAGCGGTCAGGTATCTGGCCTCCCTCAACTTCTTAATGTCCTCTTCCGTCACAGAGGAAGGCATCCATCGGCCTTGAAGGCTGGATCCGGACATGATTGAAGATCCGGAGCACCTAACCTGGGCTTTGGGTGTTAGAACTTGAGGCGGGGGAAGGGTTTGGTTGAGCACGAGAGGGAAAAAGCGAAAACCTTGTCCCCTTATAAAGAGGGTGAATATCAAGCATCCTCTCCGTAGCCGTTTTGGACTTAGCTATACTTTAGGAGTCCTAGACACGGTTGGGTTACCCACGAACCACCTTAATGAGAATCCCGTAATCAGGGGAACACGATCTCCGCTTTGGCAAGACGTGTCAAGAAACCGCCTCGCGTTATGTGTGGAGCTGGTTTAAAGAAGCGGTTCGAATAATCACCGGGCCATGACGTGACGTCATGTTGCCAAAACAAGCTAGCGGATTAGATCTGCGAAAGCATTATTCTCTACGGTGAAACGTGGAACTTATTTTGAAGGGTCGGACACTATCCTCGTATTCAAATTCTTCTGTGATGTATTCAGAGAAGGAACTCGCCTTGCAATGTCGAAGACAACTATGCGTCGGACTCATCATCATTGAAGCCTGGTTCAGGGGCTACTGAGGGAGTCCTGGATTAGGGGGTCTCCGGACAGCCGGACTATCTCCATTGGCCGGACTGTTAGACTATGAAGATACCAGATTGAAGACTTCGTCTCGTGTCCGGATGGGACTCTACTTGGCGTGAAAGGCAAGCTAGGCAATGCGTATATGGATATTCCCTCCTTTGTAACCGACCTTGTGTAACCCTAACCCTCTCTGGTGTCTATATAAACCGAAGGGTTTTAGTCCGTAGGACAACAATCACAACATACAATCATACCGTAGGCTAGCTTCTAGGGTTTAGCCTCTCTGATCTCATGGTAGATCTACTCTTGTAACACCCATATCTTCAATATTAATCAAGCAGGACGTAGGGTTTTACCTCCATCAAGAGGGCCCGAACCTGGGTAAAACTTCGTGTCCCTTGCCTCCTGTTACCATCCGGCCTAGACGCACAGTTCGGGACCCCCTACCCGAGATCCGCCGGTTTTGACACCGACATACACCTCTTCTCTCTTGTAAAGAATTGAGTTTTCCCCTTGAAGTAATCTTATCGGATTGAGTCTTTAAAGACTTGAGAACACTTGATGTATGTCTTGCCATGGATATCTGTGGTGACAATGGGATACCACGTGCCACTTGATGTATGTTTTGGTGACCAACTTGCGGGTTCCGCCCATGAACCTATGCATAGGGGTTGGCACACGTTTTCGTCGTGATTCTCCAGTAGAACTTTGGGGCACTCTTTGACGTCCTTTGTGTTGGTTGAATAGATGAATCTGAGATTGTGTGATGCATATCGTATAATCATACCCACGGATACTTGAGGTGACATTGGAGTATCTAGGTGACATTAGGGTTTTGGTTGATTTGTATCTTAAGGTGTTATTCTAGTACGAACTCTAGGGCTGTTTGTGACACTTATAGGAATAGCCCAATGGATTGATTGGAAAGAATAACTTTGAGGTGGTTTCATACCCTACCATAATCTCTTCGTTCGTTCTCCGCTATTAGTGACTTTGGGGTGACTCTTTGTTGCATGTTGAGGGATAGTTATGTGATTCAATTATGTTAGTATTGTTGAGGGAACTTAGACTAGCGAAAGTATGAACCCTAGGCCTTGTTTCCACACATTGCAATACCGTTTACGCTCACTTTTATCACTTGCTACCTTGCTGTTTTTATTGTTTCAGATTACAAATACCTTTATCTACTATCCATATACCACTTGTTTCACCATCTCTTCGCCGAACTAGTGCACCTATACAATTTACCATTGTATTGGGTGTGTTGGGGACACAAGAGACTCTTTGTTATTTGGTTGCAGGGTTGCTTGAGAGAGACCATCTTCATCCTATGCCTCCTATGGATTGATAAACCTTAGGTCATCCACTTGAGGGAAATTTGCTACTGTCCTACAGACCTCTGCACTTGGAGGCCCAACAACGTCTACAAGAAGAAGGTTGTGTAGTAGACATTAAGCTCTTTTCTGGCGTCGTTGCCAGGGAGGTTAACACTTGAAGGTATATCTTTAGATCTTGCAATCGAGTCTTTTAGTTTCTTGTTTTATCACTAGTTTAGTTTATAAAAGAAAACTACAAAAAATGGAATTGAGTTTGTCTCATACGCTTCACCTTTTTAATATATTTCGTGAGTATGATGGAAAGGATAATTGTGCTCAAGTGCTAGAAGAGGAAATCTATAAAATGTTTGGCACTAAATATTTGAATGATGAGCATGATTGCAATGTTGTTAGTATGAATTCCTTGAATATCCATGATGCTAATGATATGCAAAGCCATAAGCTTGGGGAAGCTATGTTTGATGAAGATGATATTTTTGTCCCCCAAGCTTTGATGAGCAAATTTATTATGATAAAGCATGCCTCCTGTCTATGATGATTATTGTGCTGATACGTATGCTTTAAAGAATAATGATAACCATGAAACTTGTCATCTTCATCTTAATTTTCAATCACATGATAGTTATTTTGTTGAGTTAGCTCCCACTATTATTCATGAGAATAAGTTTGCTTATGTGGAGAGTAGTAAATTTTCTATGCTTGTAGATCATGCAAAGAATGCTTTAGGTGCTGGTTATATTGTTGAATTCATTCATGATGCTACTTAAAATTATTATGAGGGAGGAACATATGCTTGTAGGAGTTGCAATAATATCAAGTTTCCTCTCTATGTGCTTAAAATTTTGAAGTTATGCTTGTTTTACCTTCCTATGCAAGTTGATTCTTGTTTCCATAAGTTGTTTGCTCACAAAATCCCTATGCATAGGAAGTATGTTAGACTTAAATGTGCTATTCATATTCTTCATGATGCTCTCTTTATGTTACAATTCTTATCTTTTATGTGAGCATCATTGAAATCATCATCCCTAGCTAGGGGCGTTAAACGATAGCGCTTGTTGGGAGGCAACCCAAATTTATGTTTGTCCCTTGCTTTTTGTTCCTGTTTAATAATAAATAATCCATCTAGCCTCTTTTTAGATGTGGTTCTATGCTTTTAATTAGTGTTTGTGCCAAGTAGAACCTTTGGGAAGACTTGGGGGAAGTCTTGTTGATCATGCTGTCAAAAACAGAAACTTTAGCGCTCACGAGAATTGCTGCCATTTTTATTTGGAGAGTTATATTTAGTTAATTATTTTTGGAGATGATTAATATATAAATTACTCAGGTCCAGCAATTTATTTGAGAATTTTACTAGTTCCAGAAGTATACGTTTTATCCAGATTACTACAGACTGTTCTGTTTTTGACAGATTCTGTTTTTCATGTGTTGTTTACTTATTTTGATGAATCTATGGCTAGTAAAATAGTTTATAAACCATAGAGAATTTGGAATACAGTTGGTTTAACACCAATATAAATAAATAATGAGTTCATTACAGTACCTTGAAGTGGTGATTTACTTTCTTATACTAACGGAGCTTACGAGTTTTCTGTTAAGTTTTGTGTTGCGAAGTTTTCAAGTTTTGGGTAAGGATTCGATGGACTATGGAATAAGGAGTGGCAAGAGCCTAAGCTTGTGGATGCCCAAGGAACCCCAAGGTAATATTCAAGGATATCCAAGAGCCTAAGCTTGTGGATGCCCCGGAAGGCATCCCCTCTTTCGTCTTCGTTCATCGGTAACTTTACTTGGAGCTATATTTTTATTTGCCACATGATATGTGTTTTGCTTGGAGCGTCAATTTATTTTGTTAGGATTTGCTTTCTGTTATTTATAACAATTTTTTGCATCTTTTATTTCAATAAAAGTGGCATTGATAGCCTTTACTATGCATATGTTACAAGTATACATGTTGCTGTTTGAAAACAGAAAGTTTACCGCTGTTGCAATAATTCCCTAGAAAAGTCAGAATGTGATAAAATTTTGAAACCTTTTGCATATTAAGCTCTGATAAATTTACTACAGTGGGAATTTTCTTTCATAATTTTTGGAGCTAGGGAAGTATGGATGTTGCAGCATTCTTTACAGACTATCCTGTTTAGGCAGATTGCTGTTATGTTTGCATTGTTTGCATATGTTTGCTTCTTTAATGATTCTATTTGAGGATAGGACTATTAAATATGCATAGGCATTTAGTATGCAATGTTGAAGAATAATTTTAGTGATTTGCTTCAGTAGAGTATGATAAGGTTTTTGCAGTGGTTTATACTAACTTATCTCACGAGTCCTTGTTGAGTTTTGTGTGGATGAAGCTTTTGAGATTTAGGGAGACCTTGATATGAGAGGAATTAAGGAGACACAAAAGCTCAAGCTTGGGGATGCCCAAGGCACCCCAATATAATATTTCAAGAAGTCTCAAACATCTAAGCTTGGGGATGCCCCGGTTGGCATCCTACATTTCTTCTTCAACAACTATCGGTTAGTTTCGGTTGATCCTAAGTTTTTCCTTCTTCACATGATGTTTGCTATTCTTAGAATGTCATTTTATTTTGCTTTGCTTTCTGTTTGAATAGAGTATCAAGATCTGAAATTATTAAATGTTAGAGAGTCTTCACATAGTGGCATAATTATTCAACTACTAATTGATCTTCACTTATATCTTTCGGAGTAGTTTTGTCGTTTGCTCTAGTGCTTCACTTATATATTTTAGAGCACGGTGGAGGTTTTATTTTATAGAAAAAGATGAACTCTCATGCTTCACTTATACTATTTTGAGAGTCTTAAATAGCATGGTAATTTGCTTAAAATCCTAATATGCTAGGTATACAAGATTAATAATAAAATTCTCTTATGAGTGTGTTGAATACTAAGAGAAGTTTGATACTTGATGATTGTTTTGAGATATGAGGATGGTAATATTAGAGTCATTCTAGTTGAGTAGTTGTGAATTTAAAGAATACTTGTGTTAAAGTTTGTGATTCCCGTAGCATGCACGTATGGTGAACCGTTATGTGACGAAGTCGGAGCATGATTTATTTATTGATTGTCTTCCTTATGAGTGGCGGTCGGGGACGAGCGATGGTCTTTTCCTACCAATCTATCCCCCTAGGAGCATGCGCATAATACTTTGTTTTGATAACTTCTAGATTTTTGCAATAAGTATGTGAGTTCTTTATGACTAATGTTGAGTCCATGGATTATACGCACTCTCACCCTTCCACCTTTGCTAGCCTCTCTAGTACCGCGCAACTTTCGCCGGTACCATAAACCCACCATATACCTTCCTAAAAACAGCCACCATACCTACCTATTATGGCATTTCCATAGCCATTTCGAGATATATTTCCATGCAACTTTCCACCATCTAGTTCATCATGACACATTCATCATTGTCATATTGCCTAGCATGATCATGTAGTTGACATAGTATTTGTGGCAAAGTCACCATTCATAATTTCTTCATACTTGTCACTCTTGATTCATTGCATATTCCGGTATACCACCGGAGGCATTCATATAGAGTCATACTTTGTTCTAGTTTCGAGTTGTATCATTGAGTTTTAAATAAATAGAAGTGTAATGATCATCATTCAATAGAGCATTGTCCCAATAAAAAAAGGAAAGGCCAAATAAAAAAATAAAGGCCAAATAAAAAAGAAAGGCCAAATTAAAAAAATATAAAAAATATAAAAGGGACAATGCTACTATCCTTTTACCACACTTGTGCTTCAAAGTAGCACCATGATCTTCATGATAGAGAGTCTCCTATGTTGTCACTTTCATATACTAGTGGGAATCTTTCATTATAGGACTTGGCTTGTATATTCCGATGATGGGCTTCCTCAAAATGCCCTAGGTCTTCATGAGCAAGCGAGTTGGATGCACACCCACTAGTTTCTTTTGTTGAGCTTTCATACATTTATAGCTCTAGTGCATCCATTGCATGGCAATCCCTACTCACTCACATTGATATCTATTGATGGGCATGTCCATAGCCCATTGATACGCCTAGTTGATGTGAGACTATCTTCTCCTTTTTTGTCTTCTCCACAACCACCATTCTATTCCACCTATAGTGCTATGTCCATGGCTCACGCTCATGTATTGCGTGAAGATTGAAAAAGTTTGAGAACATCAAAAGTATGAAACAATTGCTTGGCTTGTCATCGGGGTTGTGCATGATTTAAATATTTTGTGTGGTGAAGATAGAGCATAGCCATACTATACGATTTTGTAGGGATAACTTTCTTTGGCCATGTTATTTTGAGAAGACATAATTGCTTAGTTATTATGCTTGAAGTATTATTATTTTTATGTCAATATGAACTTTTGTCTTGAATCTTTCGGATCTGAATATTCATATCACAAGTAAGAAGAATTACATTGAAATTATGCCAACTAGCATTCCACATAAAAAAAATTCTTTTTTATCATTTACCTACTCGAGGACGAGCAGGAATTAAGCTTGGGGGTGCTTGATACGTCTCCAACGTATCTATAATTTTTGATTGCTCCATGCTATATTATCTACTGTTTTGGGCAATATTGGGCTTTATTATCCACTTTTATATTACTTTTGGGACTAACCTATTAACCGGAGGCCCAACCCAGATTTGCTGTTTTATGCCTATTTCAGTGTTTTGAAGAAAAGGAATATCAGACGGAGTCGAAACGGAACGAAATCAACTGGAGAAGTTATTTTTGGAAGGAAACACACCTGATGGAATTGGACCCCACATCAAGGAAGGAACGAGGTGCTCACGAGGGTGGGGGGCGCCCCCCCTAGGGCGCGCCCCCCTGTCTCGTGGGGCCCTCATGGCTCCCCTGACGTAACTCCTGCACCCATATATACCTACGTGACCTAAAACTTCTAGAACGGAGATTAGATCAAGAGTTTCGCCGCTAGAAGCCTCCGTAGCCATCAAAAGTCAATCGGGACCCTGTTCCGGCACCCTGCCGGAGGGGGGATCCCTCACCGGTGGCCATCTTCATCATCCCGGCGCTCTCCATGACGAGGAGGGAGTAGTTCTCCCTCGGGGCTGAGGGTATGTACCAGTAGCTATGTGTTTGATCTCTCTCTCTCTCTTGTGTTCTTGAGATGATACGATCTTGATGTATCGCGAGCTTTGCTATTATAGTTGGATCCTATGTTTCTCCTCCCCCTCTTCTCTCTTGTAATGAATTGAGTTTTCCCATTGAAGTAATCTTATCGGATTGAGTCTTTAAAGACTTGAGAACACTTGATGCATGTCTTGCCGTGGATATCTGTGGTGACAATGGGATACCACATGCCACTTGATGTATGTTTTGGTGACCAACTTGTGGGTTCCACCCAGGAACCTATGCATAGGGGTTGGCACACGTTTTTGTCGTGATTCTCCGGTAGAACTTTGGGGCACTCTTTGAGGTCCTTTGTGTTGGTTGAATAGATGAATCTGAGATTGTGTGATGCATATCGTATAATCATACCCACGGATACTTGAGGTGACATTGGAGTATCTAGGAGACATTAGGGTTTTGGTTGATTTGTATCTTAAGGTGTTATTCTAGTACGAACTCTAGGGCTGTTTGTGACACTTATAGGAATAGCCCAACTGATTGATTGGAAAGAATAACTTTGAGGTGGTTTCGTACCCTACCATAATCTCTTCGTTCGTTCTCCGCTATTAGTGACTTTGGGGTGACTCTTTGTTGCATGTTGAGGGATAGTTATGTGATCCAATTATGTTAGTATTGTTGAGGGAACTTACACTAGTGAAAGTATGAACCCTAGGCCTTGTTTCCACACATTGCAATACCGTTTACGCTCACTTTTATCACTTGCTACCTTGCTGTTTTTATTATTTCAGATTACAAATACCTTTATCTACTATCCATATACCACTTGTTTCACCATCTCTTCGCCGAACTAGTGCACCTATACAATTTACCATTGTATTGGGTGTGTTGGGGACACAAGAGACTCTTTGTTATTTGGTTGCAGGGTTGCTTGAGAGAGACCATCTTCATCCTACACCTCCTGCGGATTGATAAACCTTAGGTCATCCACTTGAGGGAAATTTGCTACTGTCCTACAAACCTCTACACTTGGAGGCCCAACAACATCTACAAGAATAAGGTTGTGTAGTAGACATCACTTATCGGCCCACCTCCACACAACGAAGAGGCGCCCAGCACCTATGACATTCCTCGCGAAGTACCCGTCTTCGTACACCTCCTTGGCACGACAACGCGCCCGCGCCCAAATCTCCGCCGCCTCCTTTTTCCAGGCGGCATCACGGGCTTCACAGGCCGCCTGGTACCTGGCTTCCTCCTCTGCCATCTCCTTCTTGAATGCCACTTGCCTGGCTTTCTCAGCCGGCGGCAGCGACTTCCACAGACAAAGATTGTACTCGCCCCAAAACCAATCCAAAGTTGGGGGGTCCGGCGCAACCTCGTCAGGTGGCGCGTAGGGGTCCTCGTCACTGCTAATCGAGTGAGCGTCCTTGGGGGCGGTGACTCCTCGTCGGCGCATGGGCAGACCGGCGGCACCATGGCAGAGATTTGAGAGAGAGAGAGGGCGAGCGCAGGGAGGATGTAGATGAGAATGCAGGCGGGATGACATGAACAAGGTAGTATTTATTGGCGGCCGGAATCTAGATCGACGGGGACAGTACGCGCGCCGGTCATCGGAATTTACGAGTACTGTAGTTTGAATTACACACGATTTCCGCAGCAAAATCCGTGTGTGAACATAATAGCCAAAATCCGTATGTGAACATAATAGCTCACATTTCCAATGCAGAACCGTGTCTGATTAATGATCCCCGCCACTCACCTATCAAACCTCGAGCCTTGAGATAGAGTGGCAATCGTGTGGGGGGCGGTTGTCTTGCCAGATCTTTACATTTTCATTTTTTAACACCAGATATTTATATTGTCTGATGATTTTTTTAACTCACACACAAGTACACAAAATATGATTTTTAAACCGTTATGGTTAGGCCTTGCATGTAGATGTAGTTCAAATTTGAATTACGGTCATTAAATGGTTAGAAAATCACTTAAATGTCTTTAAAAGGTCAAATGACCGCTGAAATTTTCCAAATATTCACATGACAGTTGTATTAGTGCACGTTAAACATAGAAAAAATTTGAAGGCCGTAAGAGGAAGCTATCTCCCGTTCGTCATCAACATGCATTGTTCCCTCTCGGAACCACGAACCTTCTAGTGAGTTGCTCCGGTTTGTGAGGGGTGTGTCCAAACTTTCATCAAACAGGCCAATTTTTTTAACACATCATCTTGGTGGCATGACATTAAATCAAGCAAGGTTTCATGCTTTCTGATCATTTATTATTATTTGGAATTAAAATGCCATGGCACTCCATGCATGTGTGCCCATGCCTTGAGACCAATATCTTTGAAAATTCCTTCTAATTTACTGCACATGGAATTAACTCGCATACAAGTACACAAAAATATGATTTTTCAAACCGTTATGGTTAGGCATTGCATGTAGATGTAGTTCAAATTTGAATTACATTCATTAAATGGTTACAAAATCACTTAAATGTCTTTAAAAGGTTAAATGACCCCTGAAATTTTCCAAATTTTCACATGACAGTTGTATTAGTGAACGTTAAACGTAGAAAAAAATTGAAGGCCGTAAGAGGAAGCTATCTCCCGTTCGTCATCAAACATGCATTGTTCCCTCTCGGAACCATGAACCTTCTAGTGAGTTGCTCCGGTTTGTGAGGGGTGTGTGTCCAAACTTTCATCAAACCGGCCAATTTTTTTACCACATCATCTTGGTGGCATGACATTAAATCAAGCAAGGTTTCATGTTTTCCTGATCATTTTTTATTTTTTTTGTAATTAAAATGCATGGCACTCCATGCATGTGTGCCCATGCCTTGAGACCAATATGTTTGAAAATTCCTCCTAATTTACTTCACATGGAATTAACTCGCACACAAGTACACAAAAATATGATTTTTCAGACCGTTATGGTTAGGCGTTGCATGTAGATGTAGTTCAATTTGAATTACGGTCATTAAATGGCTAGAAAATCACTTAAATGTCTTTCAAAGGTCAAATGACCCCTGAAATTTTCAAAAATTTCACATGACAGTTGTATTAGTGCACGTTAGACGTAGAAAAAATTTGAAGGCCGTAAGAGGAAGCTATCTCCCGTTCGTCATCAAACATGCATTGTTCCCTCTCGGAACCACGAACCTTCTAGTGAGTTGCTTCGGTTTGTGAGGGGTGTGTCTCCAAACTTTTGTCAAACAGGCCAATTTTTTTACCACATCATCTTGGTAGCATGACATTAAATCAACCAAGGTTTCATGTTTTTCTGATCATTTTTTAATCTTTTGGAATTAAAATGTCATGTCACTCCATGCATACGTATGCATGTATCCATGTCGTGAGACCAATATGTTTGAAAATTCCTTCTAATTTACTGCACATGGAATTAACTTGCACACAAGTACACAGATATGATTTTTCAAACCATTTTGGTTACGCGTTGCATGTAGATGTAGTTCAAATTTGAATTACGGTCAGCAAATGGCTAGCAAATCACTTAAATGTCTTTAAAAGGTCAAATGACCTCTAGAATTTTCAAAATTTTCACATTACAGTTGTAGTAGTGCACGTTAGACATAGAAAAAAATTGAAGGCCGTAAGAGGAAGCTATCTCCCGTTCGTCATCAAATATGCATTGTTCCCTCTTGGAACCACGAGCCTTCTAGTGAGTTGTTCCGGTTTGTGATGGGTGTGTGTCCAAACTTTCGTCAAACATGCCAATTTCTTTATCACATCATTTTGGTGGCATGACATTACATCAACCAAGGTTTCATGTTTTTCTGACCATTTTTTTATTTTTTGGAATTAAAATGCCATTTCACTCCATGCATACGTATGCATGCATGTGTCTATGTCGTGAGACCAATATGTTTGAAAATTCCTTCTAATTTACTGCACATGGAATTAACTTGCACACAAGTACAAAGATATGATTTTTCAAATCGTTTTGGTTAGGTGTTGCATGTAGATGTAGTTCAAATTTGAATTACGGTCATTAAATGGAAAGAAAATCACTTAAATGTTTTTAAAAGGTCAAATGACCTCTAGTATTTTTTTAAACAAATCACATTACAGTTGTAGTAGTGCATGTTAGATGTAGAAAAAAAATTGAAGGCCGTAAGAGGAAGCTATCTCCCGTTCGTCATCAAAGATGCATTGTTCCCTCTCAGAACCATGAGCCTTCTAGTGAGTTGCTCCGGTTTGTGAGGGTGTGTGTCCAAACTTTTGTCAAACATGCCAATTTTTTTACCACATCATCTTGGTGGCATGACATTATATCAACCAAGGTTTCATGTGTTTCTGATTATTTTTTTGGAATTAAAATGCCATGTCACTCCATGCATACATATGCATGTGTCCATGTAGTGATACAACTATGTTTGAAAATTCCTTTTAATTTACTACACATAGAATTAACACGCACACAAGTACACAAATATGATTTGTAAAACTGTTATAGTTAAGCGTTGCATGTAGATGTAGTTCAAATTTGAATTAAATGGCTAGAAAATCACTTAAATGTCTTTAGAAGGTCAAATGACCCCTAGAATTTTCCAAAATTTCACATTACAGTTGTAGTAGTGCACGTTAAACATAGAAAAAAATTGAAGACCGTAAGAGGAAGCTATCTCCCGTTCGTCGTCAAACATGCATTGTTCCCTCTCGGAACCACGAGCCTTCTAGTGAGTTGCTCCGGTTTGTGAGGGGTGTGTGTCCAAACTTTCGTCAAACATGCCAAATTTTTTTCCACATCATCTGGGTGGCATGACATTACATCAACCAAGATTTCATGTGTTTCTGTTTTTTAAAATTTTTAGGAATTAAAATGCCATGTCACTCCATGCTTAATTGTGTCATAGCCGTTAGACCAATATGTTTGAAAATTCCTTCCAATTTACTGCACATGAAATTAAATCGCACATAAGTACAAAAAATATGAGTTTTCAAACCATTATCGTCAGTTGTTGCATGTACATGTAGTTCAAATTTCAATTACGGTCCTTAAGTGGCTATAAAATCACTTAAATGTCTTAAAACGTCAAATGACCCCTAAAATTTTCCAAAATTTTACATGACAGTTGTATTAATACTACAAAATTTCTCATACATTTAAAACACCATCTGTTGCCACTGTACTCCAAATCCGTCTTTCACAGCTAATAAAAAATATCTACAACATCACACATAGTTGTTTTCTAGGAACCGTTTGCGATGAAAATATCTGGGTCTATTTAAGTCTCCCTCCTTAAGCTTCGCCGACTCGTCTGCTCCAGTGTCGGCAACCCCCGAATCCATGAATCCCGATCCCCATTCTCGCACCCCCTTCTTGCAAAGATGACACCGTGGAAACACTTCATGAAGGCCCGTATGATGGCCGCGTCCCCCACCGAGCGCCGCCGCCTACGCTAAGAGTGCCGCCGCATCCGCATTGAGCGCGGCCGCTTTCATCGAGAGGGCATCTGCGGCGGCCGACAGGGCAGCTGCAGCAACCGAGACGGCTGCAGCTACTGCTGCGACAGTGGTTGCAAACGCCGAGAGCGCTTGAGCTGCCGTCCGTGCCGCCGATGTCGCCCTGGCCTAGGTCGAGGCCATCCACGCCAAGATCGAGGATGCACACGCCAAGATATTCCAGGCCACCTCAGACTCCAACATGCAACCCACGTCTGAAAAGGCGGCGGTGGTCATGGAGCACCTGCTTCCTCATGAGGTCGCCGAGCGGGAGCTGGAGATGCAGGAGGCGGCGGAGATCGAGGAGCGCTGGGAGGAGGAGTTGCGCGTGGCCGAGGTCGAGGTAGAGAAGAGTCTATCCGTCAAGGAATCGGAGGTGAAGTACCAGCGTGAGCTCTGGCGCAGGCACTACTACAAACCTTGAGGGGGGCGCCAAGGACGAGGACGAGGACGAGGATGCGGTCGACTTCATGAAGGAAATATTCCCTAGAGGCAATAATAAAGTTATTATTTATTTCCTTATATCATGATAAATGTTTATTATTCATGCTAGAATTGTATTAACCGGAAACATAATACATGTGTGAATACATAGATAAACAGATTGTCACTAGTATGCCTCTACTTAACTAGCTCGTTGATCAAAGATGGTTATGTTTCCTAACCATAGACATGAGTTGTCATTTGATTAACGGGGTCACATCATTAGGAGAATGATGTGATTGACTTGACCCATTCCGTTAGCTTAGCACACGATCGTTTAGTATTCTGCTATTGCTTTCTTCATGACTTATACATGTTCCTATAACTATGAGATTATGCAACTTCCGTTTACCGAAGGAACACTTTGTGTGCTACCAAACGCCACAATATAACTGGGTGATTATAAAGGTGCTCTACAGGTGTCTCCGAAGGTACTTGTTGGGTTGGCGTATTTCGAGATTAGGATTTGTCACTCCGATTGTCGGAGAGGTATCTCTGGGCCCTCTCGGTAATGCACATCACTTAAGCCTTGCAAGCATTGCAACTAATGAGTTAGTTGCGAGATGATGTATTACGGAACGAGTAAAGAGACTTGCCGGTAACGAGATTGAACTAGGTATTGAGATACCGACGATCGAATCTCAGGCAAGTAACATCCGATGACAAAGGGAACAACGTATGTTGTTATGCGGTTGGACCGATAAAGATCTTCGTAGAATATGTGGGAGCCAATATGAACATCCAGGTTCCGCTATTGGTTATTGACCAGAGACATGTCTCGGTCATGTCTACATAGTTAACGAACCCGTAGGGTCCGCACGCTTAAAGTTTCGATGACGGTTATATTATGAGTTTATATGATTTGATGTACCGAAGGTTGTTCGGAGTACCGGATGTGATCTCGGACATGACGAGGAGTCTCGAAATGGTCGAGACATGAAGATTGATATATTGGAAGCCTATGTTTGGATATCGGAACTGTTCCGGGTGAAATCGGGATTTTACCGGAGTACCGGGAGGTTACCGGAACCCCCCGGGGACTTAATGGGCCTTAGTGGGCCTAGGTGGAAGAGAGGAGAGGCGGCTAGGGCTGGGCCGCGCGCCCCTCCCCCCAGTCCGAATAGGACAAGGAGAAGGGGGCGGCGCCCCCCTTCCTTCTTCTCCTCCACTCTTTACCCCTCCCAAGTCCTAATCCAACTAGGAAAGGGGGGGAGTCCTACTCCCGGTGGGAGTAGGACTCCTCCTGGCGCGCCTCCTCCCTAGCCGGCCGCACCCCCCCTTGCTCCTTTATATACAAGGGCAGGGGGACACCCCAGAGACACAACAATTGATCGTTTGATCTTTTAGCCGTGTGCGGTGCCTCCCTCCACCATAGTCCACCTCGATATTGTTGTAGCGGTGCTTAGGCGAAGCCCTGCGTCGGTAGAACATCAACATCGTCACCACGCCGTCATGCTGACAAAACTCTCCCTCAACACTCGGCTGGATCGGAGTTCGAGGGACGTCATCGAGCTGAACGTGTGCTGAACTCGGAGGTACCGTACGTTCGGTACTTGATCGGTCGGATCATGAAGACGTACGACTACATCAACCGCGTTGTGCTAAACGCTTCCGCTTTCGGTCTACGAGGGTACGTGGACAACACTCTCCCGTCTCGTTGCTGTGCATCACCATGATCTTGCGTGTGCGTAGGAAAATTTTGAAATTACTACGTTCCCCAACAGTGGCATCCGAGCCAGGTTTTATGCATAGATATCATATGCACGAGTAGAACACAAGTGAGTTGTGGGCGATATAAGTCATACTGCTTACCAGCATGTCATACTTTGGTTTGGTGGTATTGTTGGATGAAGCGGCCCGGACCGACATTACGCGTACGCTTACACGAGACTGGTTCTACCGACGTGCTTTGCACACAGGTGGCTGGCGGGTGTCAGTTTCTCCAACTTTAGTTGAACCGAGTGTGGCTACGCCCGGTCCTTGCGAAGGTTAAAACAGCACCAACTTGACAAACTATCATTGTGGTTTTGATGCGTAGGTAAGAACGGTTCTTGCTAAGCCCGTAGCAGCCATGTAAAACTTGCAACAACAAAGTAGAGGACGTCTAACTTGTTTTTGCAGGGCATGTTGTGATGTGATATGGTCAAGACATGATGCTAAATTTTATTGTATGAGATGATCATGTTTTGTAACCGAGTTATCGGCAACTGGCAGGAGCCATATGGTTGTCGCTTTATTGTATGCAATGCAATCGCCCTGTAATGCTTTACTTTATCACTAAGAGGTAGCGATAGTCGTGGAAGCATAAGATTGGCGAGACGACAACGATTCTACGATGGAGATCAAGGTGTCACGCCGGTGACGATGGTGATCATGATGGTGCTTCGGAGATGGAGATCACAAGCACAAGATAATGATGGCCATATCATATCACTTATATTGATTGCATGTGATGTTTATCTTTTATGCATCTTATATTGCTTTGATTGACGGTAGCATTATAAGATGATCTCTCACTAAATTTCAAGATTAAAAGTGTTCTCCCTGAGTATGCACCGTTGCCAAAGTTCATCGTGCCCAGACACCACGTGATGATCGGGTGTGATAAGCTCTACGTCCATCTACAACGGGTGCAAGCCAGTTTTGCACACGCAGAATACTCAGGTTAAACTTGACGAGCCTAGCATATGCAGATATGGGCTCGGAACACTGAGACCGAAAGGTCGAGCGTGAATCATATAGTAGATATGATCAACATAGTGATGTTCACCATTAAAAACTACTCCATTTCACGTGATGATCGGTTATGGTTTAGTTGATTTGGATCACGTGATCACTTAGAAGATTAGAGGGATGTCTTTCTAAGTGGGAGTTCTTAAGTAATATGATTAATTGAACTTAAATTTATCATGAACTTAGTACCTGATAGTATCTTGCTTGTCTATGTTTGATTGTAGATAGATGGCTTGTGCTGTTGTTCCGTTGAATTTTAATGTGTTCCTTGAGAAAGCAAAGTTGAAAGATGATGGTAGCAATTACACGGACTGGGTCCATAACTTGAGGATTATCCTCATTGTTGCTCAGAAGAATTACGTCCTGGAAGCACCGCTGAGTGCCAGGCCTGCTGCTGATGCAACTGACGACGTTAAGAACGTATGGCAGAGCAAAGCTGATGACTACTCAATAGTTCAGTGTGCCATGCTTTACGGCTTAGAACCGGGACTTCAACGAAGTTTTGAACGTCATGGAGCATATGAGATGTTCCAAGAATTGAAGTTAATATTTCAAGCAAATGCCCGGATTGAGAGATATGAAGTCTCCAATAAGTTCTACAGCTGCAAGATGGAGGAGAATAGTTCTGTCAGTGAACATATACTCAGAATGTCTGGGTACCATAATCACTTGACTCAGTTGGGAGTTAATCTTCCGGTTGATAGTGTCATTGACAGAGTTCTACAATCACTGCCACCAAGCTACAAGAGCTTCGTGATGAACTATAATATGCAAGGGATGGATAAGACAATTCCCGAGCTCTTCGCAATGCTAAAGGCTGCGGAAGTAGAAATCAGGAAGGAGCATCAAGTGCTGATGGTCAGTAAAACCACCAGCTTCAAGAAGCGCAGAGGGAAGAAGAAGGGGAACTTCAAGAAGAACAGCAAGCAAGTTGCTGCTCAGGAGAAGAAACCCAAGTCTGGACCTAAGCCTGAGACTGAGTGCTTCTACTGCAAGCAGACTGGTCACTGGAAGCGGAACTGCCCCAAGTATTTGGCGGATAAGAAGGATGGCAAGGTGAACAAAGGTATATGTGATATACATGTTATTGATGTGTACCTTACTAGAGCTCGCAGTAGCACCTAGGTATTTGATACTGGTTCTGTTGCTAATATTTGCAACTCGAAACAGGGACTACGGATTAAGCGAACACTAGCAAAGGACGAGGTGACGATGCACGTGGGAAATGGTTCCAAAGTCGATGTGATCGCGGTCGGCACGCTACCTCTACATCTACCTTCGGGATTAGTATTAGACCTAAATAATTGTTATTTGGTGCCAGTGTTGAGCATGAACATTATATCTGGATCTTGTTTGATGCGAGACGGTTATTCATTTAAATCAGAGAATAATGGTTGTTCTATTTATATGAGTAATATCTTTTATGGTCATGCACCCTTGAAGAGTGGTCTATTTTTGATGAATCTCGATAGTAGTGATACACATATTCATAATGTTGAAACCAAAAGATGCAGAGTTGATAATGATAGTGCAACTTATTTGTGGCACTGTCGTTTAGGTCATATCGGTGTAAAGCGCATGAAGAAACTCTATACTGTTGGACTTTTGGAAGCACTTGATTATGAATCACTTGGTACTTGCGAACCGTGCCTCATGGGCAAGATGACTAAAATCCCGTTCTCCGGAACTATGGAGAGAGCAACAGATTTGTTGGAAATCATACATACAGATGTATGTGGTCCGATGAATGTTGAGGCTCGTGGCGGATATCATTATTTTCTCACCTTCACAGATGATTTGACCAGATATGGGTATATCTACTTGATGAAGCATAAGTCTGAAACATTTGAAAAGTTTAAAGAATTTCAGAGTGAAGCTGAAAATCATCGTAACAAGAAAATAAAGTTTCTACGATCTGATCATGGAGGAGAATATTTGAGTTACGAGTTTGGTCTACATTTGAAACAATGCGGAATAGTTTCTCAACTCATGCCACCCGGAACACCACAACGTAATGGTGTACCCGAACATCGTAATCATACTTTACTAGATATGGTGCGATCTATGATGTCTCTTATAGATTTACCGCTATCATTTTGGGGTTATGCTTTAGAGACGGCCGCATTCATGTTAAATAGGGCACCATCGAAATCTGTTGAGACGACGCCTTATGAACTGTGGTTTGGCAAGAAACCAAAGTTGTCATTTCTGAAAGTTTGGGGCTGTGATGCTTATGTGAAAAAGCTTCAACCTGATAAGCTCGAACCCAAATCGGAGAAATGTGTCTTCATAGGATACCCAAAGGAGACTGCTGGGTACACCTTCTATCACAGATCCGAAGGCAAGACATTCGTTGCTAAGAATGGATCCTTTCTAGAGAAGGAGTTTCTCTCGGAAGAAGTGAGTGGGAGGAAAGTGGAACTTGATGAGGTAACTGTACCTGCTCCTCTATTGGAAAGTAGTTCATCATAGAAACCGGTTTCTGTGATGCCTACACCAATTAGTGAGGAAGTTAATGATGATGATCATGGAACTTCAGATCAAGTTACTACTGAACCTCGTAGATTAACTAGAGTAAGATCCGCACCAGAGTGGTACGGTAATCCTGTTCTGGAAGTCATGCTACTAGATCATGATGAACCTACAAACTATGAAGAAGCGATGGTGAGCCAGATTCCGCAAAATGGCTTGAGGCCATGAAATCTGAGATGGGATCCATGTATGAAAACAAAGTGTGGACTTTGGTTGACTTGTCCGATGATCGGCAAGCAATTGAGAATAAATGGATCTTCAAGAAGAAGACTGACGCTGACGGTAATGTTACTGTCTACAAAGCTCGACTTGTTGCGAAAGGTTTTCGACAAGTTCAAGGGATTGACTACGATGAGACTTTCTCACCTGTAGCGATGCTTAAGTCTGTCTGAATCATGTTAGCAATTGCTGCATTTTATGATTATGAAATTTGGCAAATGGATGTCAAAACTGCATTCCTGAATAGATTTCTGGAAGAAGAGTTGTATATGATGCAATCGGAAGGTTTTGTCGATCCAAAGGGAGCTAACAAAGTGTGCAAGCTCCAGCGATCCATTTATGGATTGGTGCAAGCCTCTCGGAATTGGAATAAATGCTTTGATAGTGTGATCAAAGCATTTGGTTTTGTACAGACTTTTGGAGAAGCCTGTATTTACAAGAAAGTGAGTGGGAGCTCTGTAGCATTTCTAATATTATATGTGGATGACATATTGTTGATTGAAAATGATATAGAATTTCTGGATAGCATAAAGGGATACTTGAATAAGAGTTTTTCAATGAAAGACCTCGGTGAAGCTGCTTATATATTGGGCATCAAGATCTATAGAGATAGATCAAGACGCTTAATTGGACTTTCACAAAGCACATACCTTGACAAAGTTTTGAAGAAGTTCAAAATGGATCAAGCAAAGAAAGGGTTCTTGCCTGTGTTACAAGGTGTGAAGTTGAGTAAGACTCAATGCCCGACCACTGCAGAAGATAGAGAGAAAATGAAAGATGTTCCCTATGCTTCAGCCATAGGCTCTATCATGTATGCAATGTTGTGTACCAGACCTGATGTGTGCCTTGCTATAAGTCTAGCAGGGAGGTACCAAAGTAATCCAGGAGTGGATCACTGGACAGCGGTCAAGAACATCCTGAAATACCTGAAAAGGACTAAGGATATGTTTCTCGTTTATGGAGGTGACAAAGAGCTCATCGTAAACGGTTACGTTGATGCAAGCTTTAACACTGATCCGGATGATTCTAAATCGCAAACCGGATACGTGTTTACATTGAACGGTGGAGCTATCAGTTGTTGCAGTTCTAAACAAAGCGTTGTGGCAGGATCTACATGTGAAGCGGAGTACATAGCTGCTTCGGAAGCAGCAAATGAAGGAGTCTGGATGAAGGGGTTCATATCCAATCTAGGTGCCATACCTAGTGCATCGGGTCCAATGAAAATCTTTTGTGACAATACTGATGCAATTTCCTTGGCGAAGGAATCCAGATTTCACAAGAGAACCAAGCACATCAAGAGATGCTTCAATTCCATCCGGGATTTAGTCCAGGTGGGAGACATAGAAATTTGCAAGATACATATGGATTTGAATGTTGCAGACCCGTTGACTAAGCCTCTTCCATGAGCAAAACATGATCAACACCAAGGCTCCATGGGTGTTATAATCATTACTGTGTAATCTAGATTATTGACTCTAGTGCAAGTGGGAGACTGAAGGAAATATTCCCTAGAGGAAATAATAAAGTTATTATCTATTTCCTTATATCATGATAAATGTTTAGTATTCATGCTAGAATTGTATTAACCGGAAACATAATACATGTGTGAATACATAGACAAACAGATTGTCACTAGTATGCCTCTACTTGACTAGCTCATTGATCAAAGATGGTTATGTTTCCTAACCATAGACATGAGTTGTCATTTGATTAACGGGGTCACATCATTAGGAGAATGATGTGATTGACTTGACCCATTCCGTTAGCTTAGCACACGATCGTTTAGTATTCTGCTATTGCTTTCTTCATGACTTATACATGTTCCTATAACTATGAGATTATGCAACTCCCGTTTACCGAAGGAACACTTTGTGTGCTACCAAACGCCACAATATAACTGGGTGATTATAAAGGTGCTCTACAGGTGTCTCTGAAGGTACTTGTTGGGTTGGTGTATTTCGAGATTAGGATTTGTCACTCCGATTGTCGGAGATGTATCTCTGGGCCCTCTCGGTAATGCACATCACTTAAGCCTTGCAAGCATTGCAACTAATGAGTTAGGATGATGTATTATGGAATGAGTAAAGAGACTTGTCGGTAACGAGATTGAACTAGGTATTGAGATACCGACGATCGAATCTCGGGCAAGTAACATACCGATGACAAAGGGAACAACGTATGTTGTTATGCGGTTTGACCGATAAAGATATTCGTAGAATATGTGGGAGCCAATATGAACATCCAGGTTCCGCTATTGGTTATTGATCGGAGACATGTCTCGGTCATGTCTACATAGTTCTCGAACCCGTAGGGTCCGCACGCTTAAAGTTTCGATGACGGTTATATTATGAGTTTATATGATTTGATGTACCGAAGGTTGTTCAGAGTCCCGGATGTGATCTCGGACATGACGAGGAGTCTCGAAATGGTCGAGACATGAAGGTTGATATATTGGAAGCCTATGTTTGGATATCGGAAGTGTTCCGGGTGAAATCGGGATTTTACCGGAGTACCGGGAGGTTATCGAACCCCACGGGGACTTAATGGGCCTTAGTGGGCCTAGGTGGAAGAGAGGAGAGGCGGCTAGGGCTGGGCCGCGCGCCCCTCCCCCCCCAGTCTGAATAGGACAAGGAGAAGGGGGCGGCGCCCCCCTTCCTTCTTCCCCTCCACTCTTTCCCCCTCCCAAGTCCTAATCCAACTAGGAAAGGGGGGAGTCTTACTCCCGGTGGGAGTAGGACTCCTCCTGGCGCGCCTCCTCCCTGGCCGGCCGCACCCCCCTTGCTCCTTTATATACAGGGGCAGGGGGGCACCCCAGAGACACAACAATTGATCGTTTGATCTTTTAGCCGTGTGCGGTGCCCCCCTCCACCATAGTCCACCTCGATATTGCTGTAGCGATGCTTATGCGAAGCCCTGCGTCGGTAGAACATCAACATCGTCACCACGCCATCGTGCTGACGAAACTCTCCCTCAACACTCGGCTGGATCGAAGTTCGAGGGACGTCGTCGGGCTGAACGTGTGCTGAACTCGGAGGTACCGTACATTCGATACTTGATCGGTCGGATCGTGAAGACGTACGACTACATCAACCGCGTCGTGCTAAACGCTTCCGCTTTCGGTCTATGAGGGTACGCGGACAACACTCTCCCCTCTCGTTGCTGTGCATCACCATGATCTTGCGTGTGCGTAGGAAAATTTTGAAATCACTATGTTCCCCAACACTTCAGCAGGGGGGCGCGGAGTCCACCAACGGCGGCATGTCACCAGGACAAGTCATCAACGTCTCATCTCACACCGGCGATGTCTAGGCTGGCGCGGCGGCCGATTTGTTAAAATTATGCGTACTTAGGCTTTGTTTTTAATGCTGGTCTTTTGTTAGAGCAATGTCTAGGTCAAATGGCTATGTTTAATTACTAAAATTGCTTTATTCAGTAAGTGTGGTATGTCTACTGTACGCTCTTTTGTGTGCCCAAATTAGCAAGCGATATTAAATTATGCAATGATGTACCTGGGGAAATTTCCACCAAAATTTGAATCATCAAACTCATCCCATGCACGTAAAGCAGAAGAATCATTTGCGATGCACACAATCGTTCAAAGTGAAAGGTCCGTCGGCACCGCGCGCAAAGTTTTCCTCCACTTCTCCAAAATTTTGGCCTAACGCCAAAATATCTACCCTCGACCCCCTTTCCCACCCCCTTTTCTCGCCGACCACAAGTCACATTTCCCTTGTTTCCTCCTTCCTTCCTTCCTTCCTTGCTAAGCTATAGCCGCTTCCTCGCTCTCGCTGTCTCGCATCCTACCGTCGGAGTCGCCATGGTATTCTTCAAAGACCTCGCAAGCGGTTCCTCCTCCGGCGACAACTCCTTCACCATCCGGGTATGCCTCTCTTCTCTCTCTCGGGCTATGACTTGGAATGAATGATTTTTACCTGGCGGTCGATTTGAGTCATTTCTTCCTCTTGTATCTCCCTAGGACCATCAGTGGCAACGAATGGGGCGGGGTGGCTGAAGATCTATCTACTCGTTGTCACCATCAATCTCCATGCGTGAAGCTAGTTGCGTTTGATTCTATGGACAGTGGGAGGAAGTTTCTGGCATGTGCAGAGAAGGTTAGTCCCTCTTTCGTCGTTACAAATCATTTGTTAGATGTGATTTAGACACTATCACGGTCCCAACCCATTCATACCACACCTTCGACCAAACGCATCCTAAGACAATGTCACAGTTTGTACCTAGTATCTTAAATTGTTGCCATCTCATCAGCGATGTCATTAGAAAATTAGCACCGCTTCAGTAGTTTGTGCAACCAACTTTGGTCCACACATCTAAGCAGCCAAGCAGTAAAATACTAAATCTTTATGGCACGAAGGAACTGGGCAGCAGAACAACTACGTGCTCCGGAGTCCGGGTCCCTGTTTTTGTTTCCGCTGCATCGGCTCACCACTGCAGGGTACTGGTACGAGATGTAGCAACCAATGTTGGGGATATCGCTTATCGGGAACTTATCGGTCGACCTACAATAAGGGGTAAATCGGCCAGTTTATCGGCATATCGGCCAATTTATCGCCATATCGGTTGATTTATCGGCCGATTTATCTTATCGTTCAGACCACGATAAGAGATAAATCGGCCGATTTATCGGAATATCGGAAGATATCTTGAACAGTGGTAGCAACAGTTGTCTTTACCCTAATTTTGGCATACATAGTGGACGACCTTAGTGCTATTAGTCCTATGTTACTAAAATTGTGCATGTACACACCTGTTAGTATCAATTTGTTGTCATCCAAACACTGTCGCTATGCTGTTGCAGTTATATTTACCTTCCTCGTAAAATGTTCAATTTGTTATTTATTGTACATGAGTAAGAACTTGTAGTATCGTTGTAGTTAATTATAGCTTCTGATATTCCAGAATTTGGTTGTTTCTTTTGCACATTGATCTTTTTGAGAAGATATGTCACAATTAACATGTTTCTTCAGTTTTTCAAAATAAGCATTGGTGATTCTCTATGTTGCTATAAACTCATTTCCCCTACAATTGTTACTGATCTAGTTTTAAATATTATAGGATGAATGGAAGTGTTCTTACTTGGAGTGGGTTGATCAAGACTGGGCACAGTCTTTGAAGATGTGCCTGGCGAATCTCTGGAGCATGTATGATGAATAGAATAGACGTAGGCTTACATAAACTGTTGTCAACACTGAAGAATATTTGAAGATGTGGGATAAAAAGTTGAAGGTGGAGAATGAGCTCAGATTTTTTAAATCAGACTTTGCTAAGATGGTGTTGGCGAAGGAGGAGGCACTTTCCCAGTTGGCTCGTGCAAAACAGGTTCTTACTGAACTGAAAGCAGAGGTGGATAAGGCGAGCCTGGATGATCTCGATTAGGGAAATGAATATATTGTTCTTATGAAGTTGAACTAGCTATATGTTGTATCGTGTTGTTTTCATGTAGCTACCGTACTGTGATGTTATAATATATTTATGTGCCTGATATGAAATTGGCAAACAACTGTTCGATATGAAATGTGAATTTGCGTAATACTGAATTATTAATTGTAAACTAATAAACCTGCTAAATGTGTCATAGACCTTTGCAAATGGTTCTCGCAGTAAAAGTGCTTGCGATGGATAGCCCAATGCCACACAGTTTTCTTCATCAAATCGGGTGTGATATAGTTGATAAAAGCAAATAGTTAACCAAGGCAGATCGTGTGTGATAGTTACACCTTTCACACACGAGCCTACAAATAAAACTGTGTGCGATGTACGTACGAACGAAAATGTTTTCCCTAAATTGACTATGTGAGATGTACATAAGAACGGAAATGTATTCCTTGAATTGACTGTGTGTGATATACATACGAACAGAAATGTTTTTCTGGGATTCACCGTATGGGATGTACATACCTACGGAAATTATTATCTCGGATTACCGTGTGGGATGTACATACCTACGGAAATGATTGGGTTTTGATGCCTCGCCCGATCGCACATGGCCCCAGCCTGGGTCCCAGGAGGGCCTATCCCTGACGATTTTCTGGATCGTGTGGGAAGGACCCCCTATCGCCCACACTCACTTGGAGACGGTTCCAAATGTCGTCGCGGAAAGGGGTTAAAAACCGTTTGTTTAGGACCGACGCGTACCACTGAGTACTAGCTCTGACAGTTCTACCAACTCTTTCTGCAACTGCCTGATCCTTTAAACCAACACTTAAACCAGCCAATCTGATCTGCCGCGTCTGACATCCATCACATTTACTGGAGCAGCGGTTTTCTTCCTTTTACAAATAGGGGTTATCATCATAGCTTCCTTTGTAACAACTTTGTTATGCAGAGTAGTTGGCATAGCCTCCTGGTCAGTAATTTGAATAGCTTCCTCAGTACTAACTATGTTATCCAGAGTGTTTGGCATACCCTCCTGATCACTAATTGGAATATCCTGAAGCAGGGCAGGTGCATGGGTATAGGAGTTGACTTCATTACTGCACTCATTGTTGGTCATCCTAGTTGCTTGCACCTGATCAGTAATGTTTTCATTGATCCCAATGATCATACATGTGCTTGGTTGTGGTGTCACATTAGTAGAAATAAAAATAGAGACCAGACACTTCCTAACAGATCCAAACTCATCTTCAACATCCATCATCTGACACCTAGTGCTTTCCACGGTGTATCCCGCGAGTTTACTGAGTACTTCAGGCGCAGATGCCATAAATTTGTGCATAATGTCTTTCATGCCAACATAACAGTTAAAAGCCTCTACAGCAGGCTGAACATTGGCAGCATTATCACCATGGGCTCTGGGGGGGGGGGGAGTAGGTACCATAGGTATACCATTTCCACCATGTGCTGGCTCATGTTGCATGTGGCGATCTCCATTAAAATCATCATCCTCCCAAATACCACCAAAAAGAGCATTGGGCATAGGATGAATCTCACCATCTGGTGGGATAGGATCTTCATCTCCCCCAATTGGCCCAAGCAAATCAGTATGTAATATGTAAACAACAGTTGTCCATGATTGACCATGACCAAGATCATCAAGATTTTCACAAATAACATGACTAATAGGGATGTTCAGCAGATCTGGTACACGGATTCTGACTAAAATTCTAGCTCTGTTTGACATGTCCATGTCTCTTGTCAGAAACTTTCCAAAACCATTAACAGATTCTCTGACTTTGTTTGGCCTCCAGCACTCAAGAGGATAATTAACCACCATGATCCAAGCATCATGGGTGAAAGTACAATCGCGATAGTTGATACCTTTGTCATGGCGAATGATTTGGGGAGTAGAGTCACCAATGAACAAAGGGCCATGGTTGATGGTCATGGCGAGGTCACATGCATGCGCAAAGAGGACCAGAGCCGCCCCGATGGCACACGGATAAGACTCGGCAATGCGCCATCCACCCTCGTGGTCAACGAAGTGGCGGATGATCTGGATGTCCGCAGCATAATGAGCAGGGGCCGGTGGCGGGGCAAGGGTGACGATAGCCCTCTCGTTCGATTCGACGAGCAGCTGGCCACCGAGAAAGTGGTAGGTGCAACGATGAAGGTTGCCATTGAGCTCAAGAATTCTAGTGACCGATGGGAGGTGGGGGATGGGGTCGCTGGGGTGGTGGTTTTTTCAGAAAACTAAGGAGACGAAGTCGAGGAGGAAGCTGAAAGGGGAGACGAGTCATCAACAGATGGGTAGGTAGTTTGGATATTGATTGAGACGATGGGTTTAGGGCGATAAATCACGCGTTTGTTTGGTTGGTTGAAACAATATTTTGCGATATGACCATAGCGATAACAAGATTTGCAGCGAATATCGCTAGGACAGTCCTTGCTGTTGTGGCCAAAACCGAGGCATCGTGGGAAGGGAGTGGGCATGGAAGTTGGGGAGGCGGGCTGAGCGATCGATGTATTGGGCCGCATGGGAGGTGGGTTGCGGTCAGTCGGGTGATGAGTGGGCTGGACTGGGCTCGTGGTGTGGGGTGGTTTGGGCTAGAGATGGATAGAGTTTAAAAACGAGAAAGTGCCAACAATGAGGCGACCAATGTGCTCGTGATACGAGGAAAGCGTCGGAGCGTTGCGACCAAGGTTGCTGGAAACTAGGGTTTTTTTCGGGTGGGGACCAATCGAGGTAGCATTTGCATCGGTGAGGTCACCGCTGCGTTTGCAAGGAGAGACAGTCGTCCATGATTGATCCTCTTCCCGCAACCAAACAAAGTGTTCACGTTTCCATAATGGACCGCAAAAACCCCATAGGTGGAAGAAGTAGCGGAAAGAAGGGCAAGAGAAAGATGTGAGGTTGTAAACAAAGAAACCAACTGCTTTGGAGGTGACCGAGAATTTTAAAACCGATCCTCTAATATGTGAAACATGAAATCCAATCGGGTCACCTCCGAGGCATGCATACCCCACTGATGAGGACATGACTACCTTAGATACGACCGAAAATATTGCATACATGCATATTTGTCAGGTGATTTCTAGTGTCTATTCAATAATCTATTTATGTTATCCAGAACAAAAATAATTCCCACACTTTTGTGTTTTGTCTATTTGCAGGTGTACGAGACATTTGTACAATCCACATATGAAGATAAGGGAAAAAGAGAAGTTTAGGTGTTGTTCAAAAAGTCCTCTCACGTCACTTTTGGACCAAGAGAAGATAGAGTCCAAGTCTCACGTTCTGGATTCAGATTCGGACTGCACAGACATACCTGACTCAAAACAGAAATAACTCTTTCATACGGACTCTGAATTGGGTGATTCTTTTTTTGTTGGAAAATAGATTCCGTGATCTTTCCAACCCAATTGAATTCACCCTTAAATTCGTGCAGAGCGTTGAGTTATGGACGAAACAATCTGATGCTGCAGCAGAATCCGAATCAAACTACAAGTCCAAAGGTGTTACATCACCTCCACTTGGGCCCATTGGCCTTGTACGACCTAGGGTTAGTTTTAGGTTGCCTTGGGATGTCCTCCCACCTCCTTGGCCGCCACCCCTTGCTCCTATATAAGTAGATCCATCTAGTAGTTTTTTCCTTGGGATTTGTTTAGTTAAAAGTTAGCCATTGCAACTTCGTGTACTTCATTTGTGTCCAACGACCAGACCAAGACCGCTTGTATCCCCACCATTATAGATACTTCATATATATTCACAATATTCAGATTGCAATATCATATTCTTGCTTGTTCTTCGATTGCTTGCAGGAATAGACCTTCGTGGTGAGGCTGACCGTACTTCCGGCATCGTTAGTAACCTCAGGAGATTGGTTTAGCGATTGTTAAGGCGCAACGTCATGCATGTTTATAGTCGGATCGTCAAAGTCGTCTCCACCAAATCGATAGTTATCATCTCATCGAAAGATCGGGACATCCTCGCCTCTATCAAGTGGTATCAGTTTTCAGGTTGCTCGGTGAGAATTTCCTGTTTTCCTATATTAGATTTATTTTCTTACCTATTGTCCAAGAAAAAGCCACAAAAAAGTTAGATCTATTCATCCTTTGTCCAAGCCAGTATGAGCCTTTGCAATTTTCTTTTCATTGCTTGCATAGTTGAATTATCGGTTGCATCATCGTGTCGAGTTGCTGGTCTTAGTGTCTAGTTCGTTTAGAGTTTCGAGTTCTGTTCATATTAGTCACGCCGCCGCTGCATCGTTATCCCATTCGCTGTCCACCACCCATCCATCAATTTTCACCACGTGCTACCCATTATTCATTGTCACAATCATAGTTGAGGTCGTTCACATCTTTGCTAGATCCAATCTGCATCTTATCTAATTTGTCTTGGAAAGAGGGAGAGAGAGAAAAAAGGCAGAGAAAAAAAAGAGAGAGAAAAAGTTTAAAAAAGTCAGAGAAAAAAAGGAGAGAAAGAAAAAAAAGTGTGAGGAAAAAAAAGAGAAGAAAAAAAAATCGGATCTATCTAGACTCAATCTCGTAGTTGAATTCGGATTGGAATCTGTTTTGTGCACTGTTCAGTAAAACAGGCATAACTTCCTCATACGAAGTTCGTTTTGGCTCCGCGAGTACTCAAATGAAAGCTAGCGACGAGTCGCATCTAAATAGTTATAGAAGCTAGTTCAATATTTGGCACCTCAAAATCAGCTTCTAAATAGGCCATTTTGCCCTCTGAAGTTCGCGAACACAGCTTATTCCAGTTTTCAGGCCAGTTTTAGAATTTTTTGACTCCTCATATCAACTCGGAATTGAGTGATTCCTGTTGCGTTTGAAAGCTTGAGTTAGTAACTTTCTTGAGGAAAATTATCAAAAAAATTGGCACAAACTTTTCCAGAGGAATGTTGAAGAGAAAGTTGTTGTATATCCTGCTTGGCAGTTGTTTTTCATCATTATCTTTACTGCTGTTGTGATCTTCACTTATATCTTGCTGTCCAGAGCTACTTAGTATCCTTCATTGATGCTAGTTGTGCTACATCGTGACCTCATTAGTGTTCTAGGCTCGCGTCTCTAGTCCGGTCTAGTCTAGGACCAGCACAATACCATCGTTGAACATTTATTCAACATTGCATCTTTGAATTGATTATTACTAATATTTTGCTACCATATATAGCCAACCCAGCTCCACATATTTCTACAACGTGTATACGTACATTCCACTGGCAATCGCTTTACTCAATCTTCAGAGTTATTTGACACCGCTGGCTGCCGATCACCACCTGCTGCATGGTAAGAACTTGTAAGATATTGAGATTTGCTATACTGTGAGCATTTTACCACCACTTCCAAGTAGTTCATAGGAACATTTTTTGGATTCTATTTCTTGTTTCTACTAATCATGACAGGATCCAGAGTTATGTCATGGGCTTTGTCGATCGTGGGAGACGTGCCACCACCTTTGCAAATACCACAACCGTCACAAGAGGTGCACAAACATCCAAATGCACATGACCAGGTTAATGTATCTATACCACCATTTAATGGCCGTTTTAGACCTGCTTTATATATTGAATGGGAGTTCAACATAAAAAATATATTTGCTTCCCATAATTTTGATGAACATAAAAAGTTTAAGGTTGCGGTTGGTTCTTTCACTGGTTATGCTTTGGTTTGGTGGAGTGAATATTGTCGGTTACACCCTGATTATATACCTACTACTTGGGATGATTTGAAACTTGCCATGCGACATACTTTCGTTCCCGCTTATTATACTCGCGACATGATTAAAAAGTTGCAACATTTAAAACAAGGTAGTGACACTGTAACAAAATATTATGATGATTTACAAACTATCTTGTTGCATTCCTCTTAGAAGAAAGTGAAGATGACTTTATGGATAGATTTTGGGGAGAATTAAACCGTGATATTCAAGAGATATTAATTCATGAAGAGTGTTATCCTATGGACCATTTGTTTCGTCTTGGACGACGGACACACCGGAGATAGAAGTTCTTGGACGACGAACACATCTTCACCATCATGAGAGTTGGGACAACACACACAAGCACATGGTCAGGTTATCTTTTTACCGTCATTTGAGGGTAGATTTAATCCTGCTATTTATCTAGCTTGGGAGCTTGAAGTAGAACAAGTTTTTAGTCACCATGACTTTTCTAAACTTGAGTGAGTGCGAGCTGCCACTAGAGCATTTACTGGTTTTGTTTCTGTTTGGTGGAGTGTGTATTGTAAGAAAAACATTGATAACCAACCCACAACATGGAAAGATGTGAAATATGTAATGAGACAACAATTTTTCCCTCCTTACTATCGTCGTGAATTGCTTCGCAAATTTGAACAGTTTAAACAAGGCAACAACATTGTTCATGCTTACTACCAAGAGTTCAAATCTTATATGCATCATTATGACATAGAAGAATCTGAGGATGATACAATAAATAGATTTTTTGATGGTTTGAACCATGATATTCAGGCAAGATTTCAGTATATTTCTCGTTGCATTACTAGTATGTATGTTCGTGCTTGTACCTTTGAGAGACAGATACATGAGGATGCATTGGGTGACTACAACAACTACTATTCCAGTTCATGCTCACCATCGCCGGTCGGTTCCTCCACCGTTGCACCTACTAGAGCAGCCCCACCTCAGATTGTGAGCGCGACATCATGTCAAGAGTATGGTACATTTTCAACGTCCGTACCTACATCAACTACGTCTTTGCGACAAGGTAACAGTAAAGGTATTGATGATATAACTTCACATGAGAATGATGCATGCCTAGTTAACTTGAATGCATCATGTGTTGAGTTACCTATTGATTTGAGCACACCATCTATTTTAGAGAATCTTGTTACTGTCATGAATGCGTCATGTGATCAAACAACTGAAATATCAACAATTTTGAGTGCACCCATTGAATTAACTGTTGACGCAAAAGAACCAATGTTTAATCATTTTGATATGACCTCTAATCTTGGTGATGATTGTGTGTCATATGACTTATTGCATGTTTTCTTATTTAAGCATGTTGTAGCATGTAAATTTGATGCACGCAAGGTTTATTCACCAATGTTGGGATGGTTTAATGATGAATATTATCAACCTTTTGATATGAATAAGAGCTTCACTTATATGTGCAAACTGAGTTGCAATATTTGCATGCCTTCTACTTATGATAATATTTTGGCTTTTATATTTTATGATCTATGAAAGTTACTCATGTATACATGTGTCATATGTGCAAAAATCAAGGGAAGTAAAAATGGATGACATATACATATACAACATGTACACCTTGTCTCTTTTGTTAGCCACATTTCAGATTAAGCAACGCCGATGACGGCTTTGTTTTCAAAAAGGGGAGGATGATGAGGACATGACTACCTTGGATACGACTGAAAATATTGCATACATGCATATTTGTCAGGTGATTTCTAGTGCAAACTATTCAATGATCTATTTATGTTATCCAGAACAAAAATACTTCACACACTTTTGTGTTTTGTCTAATTGCAGATATATGGGACATTTGTACAATCCACATATGAAGATAAGGGAAAAAGAGAAGTTTAGGTGTTGTTCAAAAATTCCTCTCACGTCACTTTTGGACCAAGAGAAGATAGAGTCCAAGTCTCACGTTCTGGATTCAGATTCGGACTGCACAGACATACCTGACTCAAAACAGAAATAACTCTTTCATACGGACTCTGAATTGGGTGATTCTTTTTTTGTTGGAAAATAGATTCCGTGATCTTTCCAACCCAATTGAATTCACCCTTAAATTCGTGCAGAGCGTTGAGTTATGGACGAAACAATCTGATGCTGCAGCAGAATCCGAATCAAACTACAAGTCCAAAGGTGTTACATCACCTCCACTTGGGCCCATTGGCCTTGTACGACCTAGGGTTAGTTTTAGGTTGCCTTGGGATGTCCTCCCACCTCCTTGGCCGCCACCCCTTGCTCCTATATAAGTAGATCCATCTAGTAGTTTTTTTGCTTGGAATTTGTTTAGTTAAAAGTTAGCCATTGCAACTTCGTGTACTTCGTTTGTGTCCAACGATCAGATCAAGACCGCTTACGGATCCCCACCATTATCAATACTTCATATATATTCGCAATATTCAGATTGCAATATCATATTCTTGCTTGTTCTTCGATTGCTTGCAGGAATAGACCTTCGTGGTGAGGCTGACCGTGCTTCCGGCATCGTCAGTAACCTCAGGAGATTGGTTTAGCGATTGTTAAGGCGCAACGTCATGCATGTTTGTAGTCGGATCGTCAAAGTCGTCTCCACCAAATCGATAGTTATCATCTCATCGAAAGATCGGGACACCCTCGCCTCTATCACCTACAGTATCAATCGATAGGGGGAAAGATGATCTACCAAAAGAAACTACAAGATGGAAGGCAGTATGGGGGCTAAGGCATTGAACATGAGATGCAAAACGGGCTCTAACCTTGCCGGCGATGCCAACACCTAGCATGGGGTCCAGGTTGGTCGCCATGGAGAGGGTAGAGGAAGATCATATGAGATCGGCGCCTTGCTGCCGTGGGATCGCCGGAGTCGCCAGAGGGGTGGGAGCCATGGTTGAATTGCGTGCATTTGACTATGTGTTCAAAAAGTGTTATTTTTTTATTTGAAAACTATTAATCAAGAATTTTTAAAAATGTAAAAACTTATACAAAAAATGTTGACCATGTGTTAAAAAATGTTACAAATGTGTAGGAAAAATGTTGTCCATGTATTAAAAAAATATGTAAAAATAAAAATAAACTAGAGCAAAAAGAAAATAAAAAACCCGAAGAAACAAACACAAAAGAGATAACAAAAAAGAGAGAAAGAAAACAAAGAGAAATGGAGAAAAAGTAGAAAGAAAAAAATCAAAGAAAAAGGAGAAAGAAAAGAAATATGGATAGAAACAATAAAAAGCCAAAACAAAGAACAATAAAAAACTAAAGTATAACAACAACAAAATGAAAACCGAAGAAGAAATAAGAAAAGCAAAGAAAAAATAAAAGTAAACAAAAAGCACAGCTCTTCTCCTTTTAGTAGGTCGCGGCCTGCTTGTTGAACACGAAGTTGCTGTTAGCTCAGTGACAACAGGGACTTCCTATCTGCCGCACCGCATTCTGCGGCAGAATGTCGAGGGTTCGCACAGGTTAGTCGCCCTACTAGGCTGGCCCACGCAAGCAGCGCGCGGTGTCAAAAAAGGAACGAGAAATTGAGAGTTGGGATTCGAACTCGCAATCATGATCTTGTGAACAAACCTAGCTAGCCACTACGACTGATTCATGCACGTGGTGAAATGGTAGTGCGAGTACTTTAGAACTAGTCACATCGGCAAATTCACATTATTTTTTCTTGTAAATTGTGAAAATATTTTTTAAAGCCCAAACATTTTTGGCAAAAACACACGCGAGTTTAAAAAAATGTAAGAAATTATTCAAATTTGTAACCAAAATTTAAAAACAGGAATTTTTTTGAAGTTCTGGACAATTTTTAAAGAGGGAACATTTTGAAAATTCCGACAAATTTTGGTAAACACAAACAAAAGTTTGAAGTTTAAAATGCGTGAATATTTTTTAAATTGTGAACCAAATTTAAAACAGAAATATGTTTTGAATTTGTGAACAAATCTTGGAAAAATGGAACATTTTTTCAAATTCCGAACAATTTTTGACAATCATGAACAAGTTTTGAAAAAATGCGAACAATTTTTGATTTTTTTTGAAAAGGAACATTTTGTAATTTGTGGACAAATTTTGAGAAAAGGAACTTGTCTGAATTCATGATTTTTTTAAAAGGGAACAATTTTTTAGAATCATAAACAAGTTTTAAAGATGTGAACAATTTTTGAATCTGCGAACAAATATAAAAATGGAAACTTTTATGAATTTGTGAACAGATTTTGTGAATTTTTAAAAGATTTAAATAATTTTTGAATCTGCGAACAAATTTTAAAAATGGAATTTGTCTGAATTTGTGATCAAAGTCTGAAAAAAGAACAGTTTTTTAGTATGAACATTTTTGTAAAAAGTGGACATTTTTGCATATGCGAACAAATTTTGGAACACTGAACAAAATATGGAAAGAGCAAACATTATTTGTAATTTGTGAACAATGTTTTTGAAACAGAAACATTTTTTGAACTTATAAATAATTTTTGAAATTCTGAACATTTTTTCAAAGATGTGAAGATTTTTGAAAAAATGAAGAACATTTTCGAATTTGTGAACAACAAATTAAAATTAAGGGCATTTTCTTAACTTCTGAACATTTTGAAATTTTTCTAATTTTTTTAATTTTGAAAAAAAAAAGAGAAGGGAAAGGAAATAAAAAATTGAAATAAAGAAACAGAAAAACGAAAAAAATAAAGAATGAAACAGAAAAATAAAAAGAATAAAAAACTGTGAAAACCGGTTCAGGAACCTTCTAGAAGGTTCACACAACCGCTCAGGAACCTCCTGGAAGGTTCCCAAAACTGTATACTGTAGACCTCATAATTGGGATAATTGGGGCGGCCCATCTTGGTCGCTAGTCCCTCGGGTCTGGCGAAACAGGGACAACTTCACGCAACGTGCGTCCATTAGGAATTTCCTTGACAACACTGCTGCGTAGCAACAAGCAGATAGCAGGATTGATCCCTGCGCGGCCAGTTAGCTGCAGATGCTTCAGCAATAGAAACTTTTAACGTCGCTTAATGCGATAAATAGTCTCCGCGGGGAAGGGGATTGACCGCGGCGGCATCTGGCCAACGACGCTGTACCGTAAAGCCCAGAACAAACAACACCTGGAGACGGAAAGCCCACGCCCGAGTCCTGAGTCACCCCATTCCTCCGGCCGTCGTCACGGCTCCGCCGTCCTCCTCTCCGAGCGTCGCCTCCCACCCCAACCCGCCAAGCCGGGGCCCATGGCGTTCGCCGCACGGAGGAGCCTCGCCTCCCGCTTCTCCCACCACCTCACTCGCCGCCTCCACCCGTCCGTCCCGCATCTGCTCTCCCGCTCCAACGACGATGACCCCCCATCTCAGCCACTGCCACAGCCACTCCCGTCACTCCGCTCTCCGCTCCCACCCGCTTCCGGAGCGGCCCAAACCCTACACCACCCCTTCCCCTTCTCCCTCCACCACTCGGGGCTACCCCGCCGTAGCTTCTCCTCCTCCGCCCCCGCCCCGGACCCACCCGGAGAGGTTGATGCTGCTGCGAGCGTCCTTGTCGACGCCGCGGAGGCGGTGGCTTCGTCGGTGCCGGCGCCGTTCCCGGGGGAGGTGGTAGCCGCCGCCGCCGACTCCTTTTTCCCCGTCGCCGCGCTGCAGCACCTCATTGATACCATACATACCTTCACCGGGCTCAACTGGTAAGCTTCGCCATCCGTTTCTTTGGGTCGTGTGCTTGGTTTGCTCATATCCGCCTCTCATGTGGGATTTGGTCTGGTGCTCAGGTGGGCTTCTATCGCGTTAACGGCGGTGCTGATCCGGACCGCGGTGATACCATTCGAGGTTAGCCATCACAAGTCCAGCGAGAAGATACATGTAAGGCGCCCTCCGTCTAATTCAGCGTGCATTTCTAGCCCTTTTGTTTGCTTGTAAAGTGCCCATGGTCTGATTCAGCGTGCATTTTCTAGCCCTTTTGTTTGCTTCATGTGCTAGTGTACGTGTGGGTCAAAACCTATGCAGATCTAACTGTAAGGTTGCTTCAAGTTGCTGAACTGTGCTGCACCGTGCTTATTTTATAATCCGCTGCCAGAAAATAGCCATGGAACTACAGATAAGTTGGTTAAACAAACACCAAAATAGATAAAGGCCGGTTGGATCAGCTGGATTATCGTAATCCACCGCAATGCCAAAAGCAGCCTAAGTAGTGCCATTGGGGGAACATGCAACCACCGTCCTCCCTACATGACCAGACCAGCGCATGAGCAGTTGAGTTGTTGTAGATAGTGGGTGAGGCTGTTAATCTACATGCAATACAGATATTTGTGTTTTTTCTACTGTACATATTACTTATTATTATTCATGCATACATAGTTCGGTAGTTCCCCTGTTCAGTTCTGAATCCTGCTTCACTATGTGATTTTTGGGTGTTACCAAGTACATTATCATGGTACTCAATCTTGAAACCTTATATCTTTACCACGTGAAATCATGTGGTGATGTAATTTGCTGCACAGCTGCTCCCTCCTGTCCAAAACACTTGCCCCTTGCACCACCGATAATCAGTTTTTTTTGTTTGTAATTTTGACTCATTGTAGGCTTTTAAATACTGCATTCCAATCAGCAAACCCTTCTATGCATCATGTAGATGTATTTTTTATACCTGTCTGTCAGCGGCTTGGTCCTGCCCCAGGCTTTCTTTTCAGCCCGGAAGCTTGAAATTATTATGAAACAAATGCTTCATTGAAAAATGATTACAAGACAACTATTTTTCTTACTTAAATTAATCAATTTAATATTTTGATTGAAAAAATGTTTACATGCTTCGGGCTGGGCTGCCCTATGCTTGGAATTGACATTTTTGGGTAGGTCTTGTATTCATAAGATGATAAGATATCTTTTGTGAGTCACATGCTAACTGTATTTAGTTTTGTTCTTTACTCTTCCAGTCTTCTGAACAATTATTTCTTTGACAGTAGTACTTTATTAGGCAATGAATGATTGCCCTTCATGTAAATTATCAGCTGATTAATTCTTTCTTTCAAACTTGTTCAATTTTCAGGCAATGAAACCAGCGATGGATGCCATTAAGCACGCAGTGGATGTGAGATTTTGTGGTTTTGTTGTATAGAATGTACTATGTATTGCCAACTTATGGGAGAATGGGTCATGGAGAACAGTTATTTAACTTCTGATAGTTAGATACTTCATACAGCTCATGCTTTAACCCTTCAAGTTTATTTCATACAGCGTACGGATCCGAAATCAGTGCTAGTGGGGAAATATAAAATGACCGCACTCTATCGGAAGTATGTAACCTTCAGTAGATTATTCTTGTCTTTATTTTAATGAAAATGACAACTGATGTCTCTTTCCTGGTTAATGTATAATGTCATGGTCTAAAAACATGTTAGCCAGGTTTTTGAGTCTTGAATTATTTTTGTGTTAAATGTCCATGTTCAAAATTTTGTGAACACATTACTCACCATTGAACACATTGTGATGATAGCTTTTCTTTTATGTGGTACATGATGTATAGCAATACTGCTCTTTGGTGAAGTTCCTCTAACTTTTGGTAATTTTCCTTTAGCCATGGTGTTACTCCATTTACTCCATTAAAAGGAGCCCTAATCCGACCGCCAATTTTCATGAGCTTTTTCTTTGCTGTGAGTAATGCATCTTTCTGCCCCTCTGATTGTTCTATGTTGTAATATCTTTTGAAGAAAATAAATCTGTATCCTTAACCATGCTTTTTCTGATTGTAGATAAATAACATGGTTGAGAAAGTCCCTTCGTTGAAAGGAGGTGGAATATTTTGGTTTACTGATCTGACAACCTCGGATCCTCTTTACATCCTTCCTGTGTTAACATCACTGACCTACTTGGCTATAGTGGAGGTATGCAATGTCTGGTGTGATTGTGGTGTCTGTGTATCTGTCCATCATTGTGCATTTAAACTTGGTGTGCCACTGCTTCTAGTTTGTATGCTTAGTGTTGTAGGATTTAGGGGTGATCATTTTCCATATACAACCTGGACCTGAATTTCCTTCCATTTCTGTTCCAACCATATTGCCTCCATAAGTGCATAGGCATGTATCCCTGTCATTCGTTTGTAAAACTTACAAAGGTAAACAAGCAATTCATGTCTGCATCCAATTGGCTACTCTGCTTGCATGGCACCTTTTTTCTTAATGAACATCCAGAATATCAAACCACCAATTCTGAATTTGAAAACTTTACTGTGCCCAGCTTTGTTTTCCAATACTGCAGTCTAATATGGTGAATATATTGTGTTATGTCAGCTCGGCCATCCTTATACTTCCAGTAAAATGAAGATGCTTGATAGAGGAATGGGAGTCATGGTAGTCCCATTCACAATGAATTTTGCCAAGGTATGACAGTATTGAGATCTTTCACCAATGGGTATTTTCTAGAGGAGCTAGTCAAGTGTGCTAGATATATCGACTTTCACAGTATTCAACAATATTGTCCTAATCTCCTAATGGTCTGCCTTTCTCCAGGGATTTTTCTTTTACTGGATCATGGCAAACTTGTTCACAATTGTATATCATATTGGTGAGTATGGTTCGAGTCTTTAAGAACTGAGACAACGACGATTGCTGTAAGGCATTAGGGTCTGTTTGATGGTCTAATAGCTCATAACATGTGATACTTTGAATTTTTATCAGTTATGCGTCAACCCGCTGTGAGGAAGTTGTTTAATTTTCCTGATTTGGAAGCTCAGTCTGCACCTGCACTGAATTCAGCCTTGGATATGTTTGGTGGATCCAAGGCAGTACCTTCAGCAAAGCCACCTTTAGCACTCATGGAATTGGAGGAAGTAAGAAGCAAAATAGAATACATGGCCGCCCAGCCCAGAGGATCGCCGGAGTGGAGGAAATTGATGGCACTCTATAAGCATTGTTCTTCGGGTTTTGGTGATGCTGCCGCTCTTGGGTATCGGCCAAAAAATATTGAAAAGAAGGGGAAATCTAGAGGCAAATCTCGTAAGGGCAGGTAAACCATGCAGCAAGTAGGAGCTTAATGAGAGAGTAAAAAAAGCCCTTTTGATTTCATGGACGGCCGAGACTTGATTTATCCTGACATGCTTCTAAGATTTGGTTTTGCGCAAGGAGGCCGCCATTGTTTCTTCATCGTGTGTGGGGCTGCTGTGGCCACTTTCAGTGAATAGGATCGGTTTTGATACTGTATCATAATAGAACCATGCGCTAATGTAACTTGAGAGCAAGTTACAACAATTAATCTTGGTGTTCATCTTCCGTAAATGGAGATTAACCAGTTCCTCTTGAGTTTTAGAGACAAAATGGGGTTAACTGTGATGATCGTGTTCCTATCTTCCGTGTACGCACTTGCTTGTGCCTGTGTGCAGTTCAACTCATGATATCTACTACTATATGGGAGTATTTGTTCTTTGTTCCACCTGCTGCTAAGTGTGGTTTTATGTACCAGTGACTATATTTGTATGCCTTCTCGATGTTTTCAGACCTAATCAAAGGGTCACTCCCTCCGGAATAACGTAACATGAGCGTGTTCTTTCTTTCAGTTGTTGGTGAGATATTGTTGGCCTTTTTTCATAAGGGCGCTCACCAACTCCGGGATGTGATATCAACACTTTACAATTCATCACAAAACCAAAGCAGCTTAGCGTGGAAGCCGAAGCATGCAGTGTACGTCAGCTCACTTTTGTGTGTGCCTGTGGCTGTTTGTGATTGGTTACAGAAGCAACCGACGGCTTGAGCTGAAAAGAAACGCAGACAGATAAGCTCCCTCCCTTTGAGACCAAGAATAAAATGAGTCAAGGTCGTGCGTGTCTCGTTGCTGGCTACACACAGTTTCTATTTTATTTTAGCGAAAAGCTAAAAATGATCAACGTGCGGTTCACACGGCCGTTTTCCAGCTCCGACGGGTAGAACGATTCTGTCTAAAATAAGATAGCTCTTTCGAGTTTATGGTACTACATATATTCAACTATTCACTGATAAGTATATCGCGTAACACCCCTGGAATGAGGCGAAGCTTTTGCATCCATTCTGAAAAGATAAAGTATGAATTTAGTAATGTCAATGTGCCAAACGTGGCTTGCATGAAAGGACAGGCCCACCAGAATCTGGTAAGGTCAAGCCGGCCGGTTACTTGCACTTGCACATTCCCAAAATTTGTATCGGTTCGTTGAGCGTGCGCAGTCGTACCTGAACTGGGGCATTATTTCCTAATTTTGTTGTTGAAGATGGGGGCATTCTTTCCTGATGACACTGCCTACATACGACTCTTTTTTTTTTTTGCGGGGATACATACGACTCTTTTTTGGGTGGGAACTTACATACGACTCGAGGAGACTAACGCTCGGAGTCCGAGTGTAGTAGGTAGAAGAAGAAACCGTGAGACAGAGGACGGTCAAACGGAAGGACAGAAATGCAGAACCGGTTTCCAAAGAGCGTACGTGCGCATCTACACAGGTGCAATCGAGGGAGTCCACTTTACAACCCCTCTCCCACCGAACTACTCCTGCCTTCCTGGTTCCTGCACAATCCGTCAAAGACAACCAACACCTTCCATGTTCCATCCACAATCGATCGCCACTCCATTGCAGTCTCGGTGGACGACAACGACGTAGGCATCTAATCTAATCTTTGGGACTTGATCTGCTGCCCAGAGCCAGGTCCCGAGCATGCATGTCTACGGCGTGTACGTACGTGCTTCGGTGCCTGCATGCACGAGCTGAACAGCCCGCGTAGGTGCGTGCGTGTGTGTCATTTCCATGCGACGTTTCTCTGCTCCTGTGTCCCGCCCATGCACCTGCAGCGGCCGATCGAGTAACAAATGATACACTGACAAGCGGCGGCCAATACCTGCTATATCGTACGTACTACCGTGTCACTGTCTTCAGTATTACTATTACATCTCATCGGTGGATCGGCTGACGATGGAGTATTTCAGATATGTGAGGTTTGATTTTCCAGTTCCCCCCTAGACGGGAGGTCAGTTGGCCATGTTTTGGTTGGGCTGTTGGCGTCGGTTCACCCGCCAGCGGAAGCATTTCCGTCAAACCTAACTTCGGTTCTCACGTTACTACCCGCCTCACGCATATTGAATTCATGTTCTAGTCAATTAGGAGTACTTCAAAAGAGAAGTGCATAGATGAACCCACCTTGGAAACTTATTTCTAGATGGCAAAAAATTCTGGAAAAAGTCTCACGCATACATCTTCAATTCTATGCGCGTGCAAAAAGAAAATCACGGAAAAACAACTTTTAATTTGGCCTGTGCAAAAGGACAAAAAATGTGTTGTAGAACGCTACTTAGAAGCACTGAAATTTATCTTTTTTGCGGAGGCAAAACCAAATGAGATTTTTTTTCTCAAAACTTTGTGCCGCACACATGTTATGAAGATGTATGCGTGAAATTTTCTTTTGATTTTTTGACATTTTAAACTGTGTTTAAAATGTATTGTTTGAAAAGTGGGTTCATATGCCCACGTGTTCAGCATGTCCACACTCTACTTCAAAAGTCCAAATAAATGAAAACATGTGGGCGATGTACTTCAACATCATCCCACACATATGTTTTTTAGCTCTTAGATGTGGGATTGATGGAAGACACATTTTTTTGAATGTTGTGTTGGCATGGTCTTAAACTTCATACCCGTTAACTCGGATAGCATATAAATTTATGCTCTAGCCGGTTACTCAAAAAGATATCAACTCATTAATCATCTTAACAACGTGGGCTATCTGGAAGTACCGGAACACCGTTATCTTCAACGACACTAGACCCCCATCCACCCAGCTATCTAATGTCATCATGAAGGGGGTGTGGCTATGGGCCAGAGCCGTCGCCAAAGGCCTACATTGATTAATGCATGGAAGGGCATCCTCAACGGTAACCTGTAAATTTCCTTCTGCATCCTTTCACGGACGGGGGACCAGTCCACGGACACGGATGCGGGAGACCGCCATTCAACTGTAGCCGCATACATTTCAATTTTTTTTTCAACAAACGGGATGAAATTCATGCAAACACGGTCAGATTTCATATAAACATGACAAATTTTATACAAACACGGCAGATTTCCATTACATTTCGAACATTTAGAAAAAAAGAACACATTACTAGATCATGTCAACAATAATTACTAGAGGGAGTCCCCCAAACCCTAGTCGTCCGGGGCATGATCTTCCTCTTCCCCTTCCTCCTCCGCCGCCGCCAAGGGACGCCGCCGGGCTAAGCCCGAGGCCGACGGCGGTGGCGGAGGACTCCCTCTCTCCCGCGTCTTAGGGGTGGTGCGGGCCCCTAAACGTGTGGTGGCACGGCCGATCCAATCTATGCGGTGCGGCGACGGTGGCTGCAGGCGCTGCGGACGGCCCTATTCGGGCGGGGCGGCGACTGTCGGATGCTGCGGCGGCGTGCCATCGGGCGTCGGATCAATGGCGGCGACATGGAGAGCTTGTGGACTGGTCGGCGGCGCCTCTGGTCAGATTAGATCTGGCCGGTGCAGCTGGCGGTGGTGGTCATCTCCTCCGTCTGAGGTAGTTGGCCTGAGGCTGGGTGGTCAGATCTCAAGATTCGTCATCTAGTACCTGCTGCGAGACGGGGGTCATAGTTGCCGGTGAAAACAGAGCGAATGGCAGGCGATGGCAGCATTTTGCATCGTTACCTTGATGAAGGCATCGTCGTGTAACTATTGTCGACCCACTCATGCTGCTACAGGGGAAACCCTAGGATCTGGTCTTCCAGATCGGATGATGGCGACACTGCGGTGTCATTTCGTGGGAGCATTGTTTGTGGAGCAGCGCCAAAAGACAAGGCAGGAGGTGGAGCGGGTTCGTCTTGCACGGAGCTTCGGTGGAGATGTCAAGTCATGCCTGGCCGACAGGTGCTACGCTGTGTCATGCCTGTTCGGCAGGTGCTACACACGACAGATCTTCCAGAGATTTCAAGCCGTGTTAGCCGGTGGTACTTGTCTGCATGGTGCTGCGGTGTACCGGCTGCGACCGTGACGTGCTCAGTAGTTTGTGCGCAAGGAGGTGGTGTCGTTGGGCACCATGGTGGCTTCGACAGATGGCCGGACCGGCAAGGATGATTCAGATCTCTTTCCTGAAGATGGGTCAGTGGTTCGATGATGATGGCGACTTCTTTAACGTGCATGTGGTGTACGCTTTAGGTTTGCTCCACCGGCTGTAGGTTCCAATATGTTATGTGGATGGATCAACGACGACACCGGTTTTAGATATGGGAAGTGAGAGCACTCCCCATTATCTAGTTTGTAGGTGTGAGTGGTGGCTTCAGATGGCTTGATGTGTGTTCTTGTCAGATCTTTGTTGAATAATTAATAAAGATGGTTGTATGCATCGATTGATGCAGTGGCCAGGGGTTTTAACCTCATTTTCCCAAAAAAGGCAAAAATACCCGCCACTAAACCTATCCTACGGCGACGGTGCCCGGTGTCCAAGCCCATGTCTTCCTCCATCCGCCGTCTCCATGATCATCGGCGTTAAGACCCGTGAAGTGAAGGTGCGGTCTCCAGCGAGAAAGAGTACAACACGTGAGACGGACCGGCCCACATGAGACACCAGGCCCTGCCGCCTCCCGTGGCCTACTCATCCTCGGAGGAGTCTGTGACCTATCCGTCATCGATGGACATGAGGTCCATGATGGAAATGGTGGCACCGGCGCTGTCGTCGTCCCACTGGGCTGCCTGATAGTTCATCGGTGGCATGTAGGAGGCGCAAATGGCGTTGTTCTCCTCTACGATCGCCTGGAGCCATGCCTCGACGGCGTCCGCTTCCTGCTGAGCAGCGGCTTGAGCGCGTACGTCATTGTAGATGGCACGCTACTCCGCGACGAAGTTGGGATTTGTCACGGCCATGGCCGCCACAGCCTCCTCGCTCATGCGCTCGCCGTAGATCTATCCCTCCGCCAGTCGGTGCGCTCCAAGAGGAACAAGTTGTACCACTGTTCCTCCTGCGCCTGCTGGAATGCCGACAAAGGCGCTGGCGCAGGCCGCACCTCTGCCATGACGGCGTTGTAGTGCACGCATGCCCTCTCCATGGTGAAGTCGGCGTGCACAGGAGGCGCGGGAGCCAGGACGGTGTCGTCGAAGCCCCTCTCCGTCGTGGTCTTGTCCTCGTCGTTAGAGACCTCGGGCGAGCTGGCTGGCAAGCCAACCTCAATCCTGCTAGCACGGCGGCTCTGCCAGGCGGCGGCAGGGGCGGCCATGGTGTGCTTCATCTCTGTGGACAGGCTCTCCCACGGAGTTTCACCGCCAGCAGTTGATACGTCTCCAATGTATCTATAATTTATGAAGTATTCATGCCATGTTTGCAACAATTTTATATGGTTTTGGTATGATTTTATTAGAACTAACCCGGACTGACGCTGTTTTCAACAGAACTACCGTGGTGTCGTTTTTTGTGCAGAAATAGAAGTTCTCAGAATGGGCTGAAAATTACGGTGATTTTTTATGGACCAAGAGAGACCCCCGAAAGAACTGGAGCTGGGCCAGAAGAGTTTCGAGGAGGCCACAAGCCTCCAGGGCGCGCCCTGAGGGCTTGTTGGCCCCTCGGGAACCCTCCTGACTTGTTTCCGATGCCAAAAATTCCTATAAATATAGAAACCTCCAGAAATAAACCTAGATCGGAAGTTCCACCGCCGCAAGCCTCTGTAGCCACGAAAAACCAATCGGGAGCCCATTTCGGCACCCTGCCGGAGGGGGAAACCCATCACCGGAGGCCATCTTCATCATCCCGTTGGCCTCCATGACGAGGAGGGACTAGTTCACCCTCGGGGCTGAGGGTATGTACCAATAGCTATGTGTTTGATCTCTTTCTCATGTTCTTGATTTGGCACGATCTTGATGTACCGCGAGCTTTGTTACTATAGTTGGATCATATGGTGTTTCCCCCCTCTACCTTCTTGTGATGAATTGAGTCTTGCTCTTTGAGGTTTCGTTATGTTGGATTGAATATTGGATTTGAGAATACTTGATGTATGTATTGCGATGGGATATCTGTGGTGACAATGGGATGTTATATTGGTTCACTTGATGTACGTTTTGGCACTCAACTCGCGGATTTCCGAGGTGACATTGGGGTAATCTATGCATAGGGGTTGATGCACGTTTTCGTCCTATGTTCTCCTATAGAAATTTTGGAGTGATTCTTTGTTGCACGTTGAGGGATTGCCATATGATTCAATTATGTTATCATTGTTGAGAGAATTTGCACTGGTGAAAGTATGAACCCTAGGCCTTGTTTTCAAGCATTGCAATACCATTTTTGCTCACTTTTGTTACTAGTTACCTTGCTGTTTTATATTTTCATATTACAAAAACCTATATCTACCATCTATATTACACTTGTATCACCATCCCTTCGCCGAACTAGTGCACCTATACAATTTACCATTGTATTGGGTGTGTTGGGGACACAAGAGACTCTTTGTTATTTGGTTGCACGGTTGTTTGAGAGAGATAATCTTCATCCTACGCCTCCCACGGATTGATAAACCTTAGGTCATCGACTTGAGGGAAATTTGCTACTGTCCTACAAAACTCTGTGCTTGGAGGCCCAACATGAGTCTACAAGAAGAAGGTTGCGTAGTAGGCATCAACAGTCATGGCAGATGAAGTGCAAGGGAGGAGGATGGGGAGCAGCTTGTGTTGTGGTGTGAAGTTAGTTCGGTGTGGCCGCATTTAAATAGCGGATTCCGGTGAGGCGAGGCATCCGAATGCGTCAATGTGTGATGCCAGAGTGGGTTTCTCGACCGGCGAGCCTACTTATGGCGGCACACGAACGAATGGGGCATTGAACATGCGTGGACATGGAGATGCGTCGCAGACGTTGTCCTCAGCCGGCGCGCCGCTTCAATGGCCGAGGCAGTGAGAGGTCGCGTCGCCCTAAGCTGTCTTCAATGTGGCGAGGCATGCTCTACATCGGCACGAATGCAGGCAGCTGGTGCCAAGCGGGAATTCGCATGGGCGAGGAAGGAGGTGTTTGGGTTGGCCAGGGAGATCAGAAGCGGGCATGGGATTGGTCCGGACTCTCGCAAAGCCCTCCCCCCACACGTTTGTCTCCGATTTAAGAAAGAAAATGCGCCGCGGACTGATACAAGCCCGCGTTGGATGGCTTCCACGGTCCGGACACCGCGGCCCGGATGGATGCGGGAAGTTTGAGGGTCGGCATTGGAGATGCCCTAATATGCCTGACCGAGGCCGAGCAACCTCACCTCTCTCTACTCAATTTGCACTCTTGGGTTCGCCATCCATGTGTACAACACCAAGAGTTGCACCCCTCCTTAACTCTTTTTCTCTCCTACCTATGAATGGAATGATACACATCCTTACGTATTCGTGAAAGAAAAAGAAAAAGAACTTACTTGAAAAGTTTGAACTGGTGGAGAGAGGCTAACAATATACTTCGACAAGGCAGATGAGACAAAGATGGGAACGCGAGCCGGGCACAAGAGAAGTGTACACAGAAAACATGTTCTATTGCTATAGTGGTGAATCAGGCATACCCAAGGCGAGCATATCCAATGCTGACCCGCAAATTCTCTCCCGCATCTGTCAACAGATAGGGGGGACCAGTTCACGGACAAGGATGCGGGAGGCAGCCATCCAACATTGCCCGCGTACATTTCGAACCAAATTTCAACACACTAGATGAAATTCATGCAAACACGGTGGATTTTCATATAATCGGGAGCGCATCCATTACAATTCAGACATTTTTCATATAATCTAGACGAAATTCATTATATTTTGAACAATTTTAAACTAAACCCTATTCTAAACCTAATGTAAATGATCGCCGGTGCCGTTTCCCATGTTCGGCCATGAGCTTCGAGAACTAAAGCTCCGGCTCTTGCCTTCGCCTTCTCCAGTTCCGCCTTGGTGCTCTCCAGCTCTGCCTCCGCATGCCACTACAAACTGAGTGGCTAACCAGCTGACGATTTTCAGCCCTCTAAGCTTGGATTCAACGGGAGGGGAAGAGCGGTGTCCTTCTTGGGACCTGAGCGACGGTGACCTACCATGCACTACTCTTTCTCGTTGTCGGTGGAACCGACAGACGTGTCGGCTTCGTGGTCGTGGTGGCAGGGCGCGGCCTTGGTGGAGCCGAGGATGTCCTCCTTATCGCCGCTCTTGCCAAACACCTTGTTCGCCGCCTCTTCCATCTCCTTCTAGGTGGCCTAGCTATAATTCTTCCTGATATTGGCGGTACCGCCAGCGGTCACGACGGTGTCGTGGGTGGAGCGGTAGGACTCGAGCAGTGTTGTGCTCCACCACGTACGCATCCGACGCGATGGCCGTGCCGGTGACGAGTTGCTCCTCCGCTAGCAGGTGCTTACTACTTGTGAGCTGCGTTGGGATTTCCCCGAAGAGGAGAGGATGATGCATTATAGTAGAGATAAGTATTTCCCCCAGTTAAGAACCAAGGTTATCAATCCAGGAGGAGAACCAAGCAACACCTTGTTAGCAGCACCTGCACACAAATAACAAATCCTTGCAACCTAATGCAAACAAGGGGTTGTCAATCCCTGAACGGTTACGAGCAAGATTAAATTGTATAGTGATACACAGATAGATCAAACTAAAATACAAAATAAAATAAATAAAGTAAAAACACAGCAAGGTATTTTTGGTTTTAATATATGATAAAAGTAGACCCGGGGGCCATAGTTTTCACTAGAGGCTTCTCTCTTGAAAATAGCATATGGTGGGTAAACAAATTACTGTTGGTCAAGTGATAGAAAAGCGAATAATCATGACGATATCCAAGGCAATGAACATGTATATAGGCATCATGTTCGAGAAAAGTAGACCGAAGCGATTCTGCGTCTACTACTATCACTCCACACATCGACCACTATCCAGCATGCATCTAGAGTATTAGGTTCATAAAGAATGGAGTAACGCCTTAAGCATGATGTAGACAAAGTAAACTCACATATGAATATACCACATATTTTTATCCTTAATAACAACCACACAATACGTGTCATGTCCCCTTCTGTCGCTGGGATTGAGCACCGCAAGATCGAACCCATTACAAAGCACCTCTCCCATTGCAAGATAAATCAATCTAGTTGGCCAAACCAAATCAATAGATCAGAGAGAAATACGAAGCTATAGTAATCATGCACAAAAGAGCTCAGAGAAAACTCAAATAATATTCATGGATAGATCTGATCATAAACTCACAATTCATCAGATCCCAACAAACACACCGCAAAAAGTCATTACATCAAGTAGATCTCCAAGAACATCAAGGAGAACATTGTATTGAAGATCAAAGAGAGAAGAAGAAGCCATCTAACTGCTAACTATGGACCCATAGGTCTGTGGTAAACTACTCACACATCACCGGAAGGGTAGCAAGGTTGATGCAGAGACCCTCCGTGATCAATTCCCCCTCCGGCAGAGTACCGGAGAAGGCCTCCAGATGGGATCTCGTGGTTCTGGAACTTGCAGCGGCGGAAAAAGTTTTCCAGGTGGCTCTGTGATGTCACAGGAATATTTGAGTATTTATAGTGGTGGAATTAGGGTTGGAGGTGCCACGAGGGGCCCACACGCCTGGGGGCGCGCCCCCTATTGCGCGCCCTAGGGCTTGTCACTCCCTCATGGCTCTTCTGGCCTTCTCCCAAACCTTCTAGGGTCTCTTCTGGTCCAGAAAAAATTAATCCAAAGTTTTTTCTCCGTTTGGACTTTTTTTGACATTGATTTCTTGAAAAGCCAAAAACATGCAAAAAAAACAGCAACTGGCACTGGGCACTAAGTTAATAGGTTAGTCCCAAAAAATGATATATAACTGCATATAATGACATATAAAACATCCAAGATTGATACTATAATAGCATGGAATAGTAAAAAATTATAGATACATTGGGGACGTATCAGTGCTCGTTGAGGAGACGGAGGTTTTAGGTTTGGTTGGCCTATGCCTCCCAGAACTTGGCCTCACGCTCCTCTTGCACCAAGTCCATATAGTGGGCATGGGCCTCGCCGATAGTGATGCTGGCATGCACCTACGAGGAGGGTGGTACCAGCGCGTCCTCTATTGGGATGTCGTTGGCCTCTGTCTGCCTGCCGGCCAGCCAGCCAGTAGCAATGGCGGCTATCTCCTTCTTCTGGTCAAATGAGAGGCCATCCTAGAGGGTTTTGGAGCACGAAGAGGCCATGGTGAGCATGGTGCGAAGAGGAGAAAGGGACATGAGGAGGATGACTGCATCTATGGGCGGGGCTGGAGTTTATATAGCGGGTGGATGGCAATGGTGGGCGACAGAAGGATGGACGGGTGGCGCTGGAGTAGGTTGATAACCCACAAGTATAGGGGACCGCAATAGTTTTCGAGGGTAGAGTATTCAACCCAAATTTATTGATTTTACACAAGGGGAGCCAAAGAATATTTGCAAGTATTAGCAGCCAAGTTGTCAATTCAACCACACCTGGAGATTAATTATCTGCAGCAAAGTGATCAGTAGCAAAGTAGTATGACAATTTTGATAGTAGTAGCGACAACAATAGTAATAGTAATAATGATAGCAATGATTTGGTTGCAAGTGTAATAGTAACAGTAGCAGTAGTAACTTAGCAAGAACAATATAAGAGAAATTCGTAGGCATTGGATCGGTGAATTTGTTGGATGATATTCATCATATAACAGTCATAACCTAGGGCGATACGGCACTAGCTCCAGTTCATAAATATAATGTAGACATGTATTCCGTAAATAGTCATACATGCTTATGGAAAGAACTTGCATGACATCTTTTGTCCTACCCTCCCGTGGCAGCGGGGTCCAATTGGAAACTAAGGGATATTAGGCCTCCTTTTAATAGATAACCGGAACAAAGCATTAACACATAGTGAATACATGAACTCCTCAAACTACGGTCATCACTAGAAGTATCCCGACTACAGTCACTCCGGGGTTTACGGATCATAACACGTAATAGGTGAATATAACTTGCAAGATCGGATCTAGAACATAGATATAATGGTGATAACATAAATGGTTCAGATCTGAAATCATGGCACCTGATACTTCTTGAGCTTGCATTGATTTTTCCCTTGAAGAGGAAATGGTGATGCAACAAAGTAGAGATAAGTATTTCCCTCAGTTAGAGAACCAAGGTATCAATCCAGTAGGAGACAACGCACAAATCACCAATACCTACACAAACAATCAAACACTTGCACCCAATGCGATAAGGGGTTGTAAATCCCTTCATGGTCACTTGCAAAAGTGAGATCTGATAGAGATAGATAAAACTAAACAAAAGATAAAGTAAATATTTTTGGGGTTTTTTGTTTATAGATCAGAAAGTAAAAGATTGCAAAATAGTAGATCGGAAACTTATATGATGGAAAATAGACCCAGAGGCCATAAGTTTCACTAGAGGCTTCTCTCAAGATAACAAATAATACGGTGGCTGAACAAATTACTGTCGAGCAATTGATAGAAAATCGCAAAGTTATGACGATATCTAAGGCAATGATTATGAAATATAGGCATCACGTCCATGTCAAGTAGACCGACTCCTTCATGCATCTACTACTATTACTCCACACATTGACCGACTACTGCCTGCATCTAGAGTATTAAGTTCATAAAGAACAGAGTAAAGCTTTAAGTAAGATGACATGATGTAGAGAATAAACTCAAGCAATATGATGTAAACCCCATCTTTTTATCCTCGATGGCAACAATACGTGCCTCGCTGCCCCTACTATCACTGGGAGAGGACACCACAAGATTGAACCCAAAGCTAAGCACTTCTCTCATTGCAAGAAAAACCAATCTAGTTGGACAAACTAAACTGATAGTTCGAAGAGAATTACAAGAGATATCAAATCATGCATAAAAGAATTCAGAGAAGATTCAAATAATATTCATAGATAAGCTGATCATAAATCCATAATTCATCGGATCTCGACAAACACACCGCAAAAGAAGATTACATCGGATAGATCTCCAAGAACATCGAGGAGAACATGGTATTGAGAATCAAAGAGAGAGAATAAGCCATCTAGCTACTAGCTATGGACCCGTAGGTCTGTGGTAAACTACTCACGCTTCATCGGAAGGGCAATAGAGTTGATGTAGAAGCCCTCCGTGATCGAATCCCCCTCCAGCAGGATGTAGGAAAAAGCCCCAAGATGGGATCTCCCGGGAACAGAAGGTTGCGGTAGTGGAAAAGTGTTTTCGTGGATGCTTCTGGAGGTTCAGGAATATATGTGAATATATAGGAGGAAGATCTAGGTCAGGGGGTCACTAAGGGGCCCACAAGGTAGGGGGCGCGCCCTACCTCCCCGGGCGTGCCCTCCACCCTTGTGGCCTCCTCATGGCCCTTCTGACTTGCACTCCAAGTCTCATGGGTGTCTTCGGGTCCAAGAAAAATCATCGCGAAGGTTTTATTCCGTTTGGACTCCATTCGGTATTCCTTTCCTGCGAAGCTCAAAAACAAGGAAAAAACAAAAACTGGCACTGGGCTCAAGGTTAATAAGTTAGTCCCAAAATAATATAAAATAGCATATTAATGCATATAAAACATCCAAAACAAATAATATAATAGCATGGAACAATAAAAAATTATAGATACGTTGGAGACGTATCAAGCATCCCCAAGCTTAATTCCTGCTCGTCCTCGAGTAGGTAAATGATAAAAACAGAATTTTTGATGTGGAATGCTACCTAAAATATTTATCCATGTAATTTTCTTTATTGTGGCATGAATGTTCAGATCCATAAGATTCAAAACAAACGTTTAATATTGACATAAAAACAATAATACTTCAAGCATACTAACAAGGCAATTATGTCTTCTCAAAATAACGTGGCCAAAGAAAGCTTATCCCTACAAAATCATATAGTCTGGCTATGCTCCATCTTCATCACACAAAATATTCAAAACATGCACAACCCCGATGAAAAGCCAAACAATTGTTTCATACTTTTGGTGTTCTCAAACCTTTTCAACCTTCACGCAATACATGAGCGTGAGCCACGGACATATCACTATAAGTGGAACAGAATATGGTGGTTGTGGAGAGGACAAAATAAGGAGATAGTCTCGCATCAACTAGGCGTATCGACGGGCTATGGAGGTGCCCATCAATAGATATCAATGTGAGTGAGTAGGGATTTCCATGCAATGGATGCACTAGAGCTATAAGTTTATGAAAGCTCAAAAGAAAAGTAAGTGGGTGTGCATCCAAATTGCTTGCTCATGAAGACCTAGGGCAATTTGAGGAAGCCAATCATTGGAATATACAAGCCAAGTTCTATAATGAAAAATTCCCACTAGTATATGAAAGTGACAATATAGGAGACTCTCTATCATGAAGATCATGGTGCTACTTTGAAGCACAAGTGTGGAAAAGGGATAGTAACATTGTCCCTTTTCTCTTTTCTCTCATTTTTTATGTGGGATTCTTTGGCCTCTTTTATTTTTTTGCAAAGTCCGAAGACTCATCCCAACTTGTGGGGGAATCATAGCTTCCATCATCCTTTCCTCATGTGGGACAATGCTCTAATAATGATGATCATCACACTTTTATTTACTTACAACTCAAGAATTACAAATCGATACTTAGAACAAAATATGACTCTATATGAATGCCTCTGGCGGTGTACCGGGATGTGCAATGACTCAAAAGTGACATGTATGAAAGAATTATGAAAGGTGGCTTTGCTAGAAATACGATGTCAACTACATGATCATGCAAAGCAATATGACAATGATGGAACATGTCATAATAAAATGGAACGGTGGAAAGTTGCATGGCAATATATCTCAGAATGGCTATGAAAATGTCATAATAGGTAGGTATGGTGGCTGTTTTGAGGAAGGTATATGGTGGGTGTATGGTACCGGCGAAGGTTGTGTGGCACTAGAGAGGCTAGCAATGGTGGAAGGGTGAGAGTGCGTATAATCCATGGACTCAATATTAGTCATACAGAACACACATGCTTATTGCAAAAATCTATTAGTCATCGAAATAAAGTACTATGCGCATGCTCCTAGGGGGATAGATTGGTAGGAAAAGACCATCGCTCGTCCCCGACCGCCACTCATAAGGAAGACAATCAAAAAATAAATCATGCTCCGACTTCATCACATAACGGTTCACCATACGTGCATGCGACATGAATCACAAACCTTAACACAAGTATTTCTCCAATTCCCAATTACTCACTAGCATGACTCTAATATCACCATCTCTATATCTCAAAACAATCATAAGGAATCAAACTTCTCATAGTATTCAATGCACTTTATATGAAAGTTTTTATTATATCCCTCTTGGATGCCTATCATATTAGGACTAAATTCATAACCAAAGCAAATTACCATGCTGTTTAAAAAGACTCTCAAAATAATATAAGTGAAGCGTGAGAGTTCAAAAATTTCTATAAAAAAACCACCGCCGTGCTCCAAAAAGATATAAGTGAAGCACTAGAGCAAAATTGCCTAGCTCAAAAGATATAAGTGAAGCACATAGAGTAATTTAATAAATCACGATTCATGCGTGTCCCTCTCAAAAGGTGTGTACAACAAGGATGATTGTGGCAAACTAAAAAGTAAAGAGTCAAATCATACAAGACGCTCTAAGCAAAACACATATCATGTGGTGAATAAAAATATAGCCTCAAGTAAAGTTACCGATAGACGAAGACGAAAGAGGGAATGCCTTCCGGGGCCTCCCCAAGCTTAGGCTCTTTGTTGTCATTGAATATTACCTTGGGGTGCCTTGGGCATCACCAAGCTTAGGCTATTGCCACTGCTTATTCCATAGTCCATCAAATCCTTACCCAAAACTTGAAAACTTCACAACACAAAACTCAACAGAAAATCTCATAAGCTACGTTAGTATAAGAAAATAAATGACCACTTTTCGTACTGTTGTGAACTCATTCTTTATTCATATTGGTGTAATACCTACTGTATTCCAACTTTTCCATGGTTCATACCCCCCGATACTACCCATAGATTCATCAAAATAAGCAAACAATACAAAGAAAATAGAATCTGTCAAAAACAGAACAATCTGTAACTATCGAATACTTCTGTAACTCCAAAAATTCTGAAAATTAGGAAAACCTGGAAATTTGTGTACCAATAATTTTCAACAAGAATTAGTATTTTATCATGCTTTTGTTAAAAAAGAGAATTGTTTTCCTGAGTGCAAAAGTTTCTGTTTTACAGTAAGATCAAAACAACTATCACAGTAAGCCATCCCAAAGGTCTTACTTGGCACAAACATTAATTAAAACACAAAAACACATCTAACCAGAGGCCAGATGAATTATTTATTTAAAAACAGAACCAAAAAGCAAAGAACAAAAATAAAATTGGGTTGCCTCCCAACAAGCGCTATTGTTTAACGCCCTTAGCTAGGCATAAAAACACATAAGTAGATCTACGTCGGTATTTCCCCAAAGAGGAAGAGATGATGCAGCACAACTACCGTAGGTATTTCCCTCAGTGATGAGACCAAGGTTATCGAACCAGTAGGAGAACTACGCAACACCACGTAAATAGCTCCTGCACACAAAAAACAAATACTTGCAACCCGACGTAAGAGAGGGGTTGTCAATCCCTCACGGGTAAAAAAGATAGGTAAAATTGTAGTAGATTGGATAAATAGATCTCGCGGGATCGTGAGATAAAATAAATAAATAAAAATTGTAGCAAGGTATTTTTGTATTTTTGGATTAATAAATCTGAAAATAAAATCAAATAAAAATAGATCGCAAAGGCAAATATAATAAAGAAGAGACCTGAGGGCCATAGATTTCACTAGTGGATTCTCTCGAGAAAAATAGCAAGGTGGGTAAACAAATTACTGTTGGGCAATTGATACAACTTCAAATAATCATGACGATATCCAAGCAATGATCATTATATAGGCATCACGTCCAAGATTAGTAGACCGACTCCTGCCTGCATATAGTACTATTACTCCACACATCAACCTCTATCCAGCATGCATCTAGTGTATTAAGTTCATGGAGAAATGGAGTAATGCAATAAGAATGATGGCATGATGTAGACAAGATCTATTTATGTAGAAATAGAACCCATCTTGTTATCCTTAATAGCAACGATACATACGTGTCGGTTCCCCTTCTGTCACTGGGATCAAGCACCGTAACATCGAACCCATCACAAAGCACCTCTTCTCATGGCAAGAAAAATCGATCTAGTTGGCCTAACTAAACCAAAGATTCAAAGAAGAAAATACGAGGCTATAAGTATTCATGCATATAAGAGATCAAAAGACTCAAATAACTTTCATGGATAAAAACATAGATCTGATCATAAACTCAAAGTTCATCGGATCCCAACAAACACATCACAAAAAGAGTTACATCAAATGGATCTCTAAGAGACCATTGTACTGAGAATCAAGAGAGAGAGAGAGGAAACCATCTAGCTACTAACTATGGACCCTTAGGTCTACAAAGAACTACTCACGCATCATCGGAGAGGCACCAATGAGGATGATGAACCCCTTCATGATGGTGTTTAGATTGGATCTGTGGTTTCTGGAACTTGCGGCGACTGGAATTGATTTTCATCGACTCTCCTAGGGTTTTTGGAATATTGGGGTATTTATAGAGCAAAGAGGCGGCGCGGGAGGCCACCGAGGTGGGCACAACCCACCTGGGCGCGCCTCGTGGCCCAGGTGCGCCCTGGTGGGTTGTGCCTGAAGGAAATATGCCCTAGAGGCAATAATAAAGTTGTTATTTATATTTCCTTATATCATGATAAATGTTTATTATTCATGCTAGAATTGTATTAACCGGAAACTTGATACATGTGTGGATACATAGACAAAACACTGTGTCCCTAGTAAGCCTCTACTAGACTAGCTCGTTGATCAAAGATGGTTGAGTTTCCTAACCATAGGATAATGATGTGATGGACAAGACCCATCCGTTAGCTTAGCATAATGATTGTTAAGTTTTATTGCTATTGCTTTCTACATGACTTATACATATTCCTTTGACTATGAGATTATGCCACTCCTGGATACCAGAGGAATACCTTGTGTGCTATCAAACATCACAATGTAACTGGGTGATTATAAAGATGCTCTACAGGTATCTCCGAAGGTGTTTGTTGGGTTGGCGTAGATCGAGATTAGGATTTGTCACTCCGAGTATCAGAGAGGTATCTCTGGGCCCTCTCGGTAATGCTCATCATAATAAGCCTTGAAAGCAATGTGACTAAAGAGTTAGTTGCGGGATGATGCATTACGGAATGAGTAAAGAGACTTGCCAGTAACGAGATTGAACTAGGTATGGAGATACCGACGATCGAATCTCGGGCAAGTAACATACCAATGACAAAGGGAATAACATATGTTGTCATAACGGTTTGACCGATAAAGATCTTCATAGAATATGTGGGAGCCAATATGAGCATCCATGTTCCGCTATTGGTTATTGACCGGAGAGGTGTCTCGGTCATGTCTACATAGTTCTCGAACACATACGGTCCGCACGCTTAACGTTTGATGACGATTTGTATTATATGAGTTATGTGATTTGGTGACCGAATCTTGTTCGGAGTCCCGGATGAGATCACAGACATGACGAGGAGTCTCGAAAGGGTCGAGAGGTAAAGATTCATATATAGGACGATAGTATTTGGACACCGAAAGTGTTCCGGAGGTACCAGGTATGTATCGGGTCACCGGAAGGGGTTCCGGGCAACCCCCGACAAACTATATGAGCCTAATGGGCCAAGAGAGGGACAAACTAGCCCCTAAGGGGCTGGTGTGCCCCCCATACGGGCTGGCCAAATTGGAGTAGAAAAGGGGAAGGCGGAAAGGAAAAAGGGAATAGGATTCCCCCTTCCCCCTCTTTCCTTCCTACTCCAAATAGGAATAGGAAAGGGGGAGGCCGAATTGGGAGGACCCCAAGTAGGATTCCTTCTACTTGGGGCGCCCCCTTGTCTGCCTTTCCTCCCCTCCAACCTATATATATGAGGGGGGGGGGCATCGCTAGAAGACACACCAACAATTGTTAGCCGTGTGCGGCGCCCCCCTCCATAGTTTACACCTCCGGTCATATCTTCGTAGTGCTTAGGCGAAGCCCTACGCGGATCACTTCACCATCACTGTCACCACGCCGTCGTGCTGACGGAACTCTCCCTCGACACTTTGCTAGATCAAGAATTCGAGGGACTTCATCGAGCTGAACGTGTGAAGAACTCGGAGGTGCCGTACGTTCGGTGCTTGATCGGTCGGAACAAGAAGAAGTTCGACTACATCAACCGCGTTGTCAAACGCTTCTGCTTTCGGTCTACGAGGGTACGTGGACATAGTCTACCCCTCTTGTTTCTATGCATCTCCCAGATAGATCTTGCGTGAGTGTAGGAATTTTTTTGAAATTAGATGCTATGTTTCCCAACAGTGGCATCCGAGCCAGGTCTATGCGTAGATGATATGCACGAGTAGAACACAAAGAGTTGTGGGCAGTGATAGTCATACTGCTTACCACCAATGTCTTATTTTGATTCGACGGTATTGTTGGATGAAGCAGCCCGGACCAACCTTACATGACCACATTCATGAGACCGGTTCCACCGACAGACATGCAACTTGTCTTGCATAAATGTGGCTGGTGGGTGTCTGTTTCTCCAAATTTAGTTGAATCGAATTTGACTACGACCGGTCCTTGTTGAAGGTTACAACAACAAACTTGATGAAACATCATTGTGGTTTTGATGCGTAGGTAAGAACGGTTCTTGCTAGAAGCCCGTAGCAGCCACGTAAAACTTGCAACAACAAAGTAGAGGATGCCTAACTTGTTTTTGCAGGGCATGTTGTGATGTGATATGGTCAAGACATGATGTGATATACGTTATTGTATGAGATGATCATGTTTTGTAAAAGTTATCGGCAACTGGTAGGGGCCTTATGGTTGTCGCTTTATTGTATGAAATGCAAACGCCATGTAATTGATTTACTTTATCACTATGCGTTAGCGATAGTTGTAGAAGCAATAGTTGGCGAGATGACCACGACGCTACGATGTAGATCAAGGTGTCAAGACGTGGACGATGGAGATCATGACGGTGCTTTGGAAATGGAGATCAAAGGCACAAGATGATGATGGCCATATCATGTCACATATTTTGATTGCATGTGATGTTTATATTTTATGCATCTGATTTTGCTTAGTACGGCGGTAGAATTATAAGATGATCCCTCGCTAAATTTCAAGGTATAAGTGTTCTCCCTGAGTATGCACCGCTGTGACAGTTCGTCATGTTGAGACACCACGTGATGATCGGGTGTGATAAGCTCTACGTTCACATACAACGGGTGCAAGACAGTTTTGCACACGCGGAATATTCGGGTTAAACTTGACGAGCCTAGCATGTAAAGACATGGCCTCGGAACATTGGAGACCGAAAGGTCGAACGTGAATCATATAGTAGATATGATCAACATAGAGATGTTCACCATTGAAAACTACTCCATCTCACATGATGATCGGACATGGTTTAGTTGATATGGATCGCGTGATCATTTAGATGACTCGAGGGATGTCTATCCAGCTGGGAGTTCTTAAGTAATATGATTAATTGAACTTAATTTATCATGAACTTAGTCCAGATAGTATTTGCAAATTATGTTGTAGATCAATAGCTCGCGATGTAGCTCCCCGTTTATTTTTGATATGTTCCTAAAGAAAAATAAGTTGAAAGATGATAGTAGCAATAATGCGGACTGGGTCCGTGATCTGAGGAATATCCTCATTGCTGCACAGAAGAATTATGTCCTTTATGCACCGCTAGGTGACAGACCTATTGCAAGAGCAGATGCCAATGTTATGAACATTTGACAAGCTCGGTATGATGACTACTTGATAGTTTAGTGCACCATGCTTTACGGCTTAGAATCGGGACTTCAAAAACGTTTTGAACGCCATGGAGCATATGAGATGTTCCAAGAGTTGAAATTGGTATTTCACACTCATGCCCGTGTTAAGAGGTATGATACCTCTGATAAGTACTTTGCCTACAAGATGGAGGAGAATAGCTCAGCTAGTGAGCATGTGCTCAGAATGTCTGGGTACTACAATCGCTTGAATCAAGTGGGAGTTAATCTTCCAGATAAGATAGTGATTGACAAAGTTCTCTAGTTACTATCACCAAGTTACTAGAATTTCATGATGAACTATAATATGCAAGGGATAACGAAAAACGATTTCCGAGCTCTTCGCTATGCTAAAATCGGCGAAGGTGGAAATCAAGAAAGAGCATCAAGTGTTGATGGTTAACAACCACTAGTTTCAGGAAAAAGGGCAAAGGGAAAGAAAGGGAACTTCAAGAAGAATGGCAAGCAAGTTGCCACTTCGGAAAGAAGCCCAAAGCTAGACCCAAGCCTGAGACTGAGTGCTTTTACTGCAAAGGGACTGGTCACTGGAAGCGGGACTACCCCAAAAACTTGGCAGATAAGAAGGATGGCAAAGTGAACAAAGGTATATTTGATATACATGTTATTGATGTGTACTTTACTAGTGTTCATAGTAGCCCCTGGTTATTTGATACCGGTTTAGTTGCCAAGATTTGTAACTCGAAACAGGAGTTACAAAATGAACAGATACTAGTTAAGGGCAAGGTAACGATGTGTGTTGGAAGTGATTCCAAGGTTGATAAGATCAACATCGCGTACTCCCTCTACCTTCGGGATTAGTGTTGAACCTAAATAAGTGTTATTTGGTGTATGATACGTCCATTTTGCATCATTCTTTTATATCGATATTTATTGCATTATGGGCTGTTATCACACATTATGTCACAATACTTATGCCTATTCTCTCTTATTTTACAAGGTTTACATAAAGAGGGAGAATGCTGGCAGCTGGGATTCTAGGCTGGAAAAGGAGGAAATATTATAGACCTATTCTACACAGCTCCAAAAGTCCTGAAACTTCACGGAAGTCATTTTCAGAATATATAAAAAATACTGAGCGCAAGAAGTTCCAGAGGGGGGCCACACCCTGGCCACGAGGGTGGGGGGCGCGCCCTACCCCCTGGGCGCGCCCCCTGCCTCGTGGGCCCCCTGGTGGCCTTCCGATGCCCATCTTCTGCTATATGGAGTCTTTCGATGAGAAAAAAATCATAAGCAAGCTTTCGGGACGAGACTCCGCCGCCACGAGGCGGAACCTTGGCGGAACCAATCTAGGGCTCCGGCGGAGCTATTCTGCCGGGGACACTTCCCTCCGGGAGGGGGAAATCATCGCCATCGTCATCACCAACGATCCTCTCATCGGGAGGGGGTCAATCTACATCAACATCTTCACCAGCACCATCTCCTCTCAAACCCTAGTTCATCTCTTGTATCCAATTCTTGTCTCCAAGTCTAGGATTGGTACCTCTGGGTTGCTAGTAGTGTTGATTACTCCTTGTAGTTGATGCTATTTGGTTTATTTGGTGGAAGATCATATGTTCAGATCCTATATGCATATTAATACCCCTCTGATTATGAACATGAATATGCTTTGTGAGTAGTTACATTTGTTCCCGAGGACATGGGAGAAGTCTTGCTATTAGTAGTCATGTGAATTTGGTATTCGTTCGATATTTTGATGGGATATATGTTGTCTCTCCTCTAGTGGTGTTATGTGAACGTCAACTACATGACACTTCACCATTATTTGGGCCTAGAGGAAGGCATTGGGAAGTAATAAGTAGATGATGGGTTGCTAGAGTGACAGAAGCTTAAACCCTAGTTTATGCGTTGCTTCGTAAGGGGCTGATTTGGATCCACATGTTTCATGCTATGGTTAGGTTTACCTTAATACTTTTGTTGTAGTTGCGGATGCTTGCAATAGAGGTTAATCATAAGTGGGATGCTTGTCCAAGTAAGGACAGCACCCAAGCACCGGTCCACCCACATATCAGATTATCAAAGTACCGAACGCGAATCATATGATCGTGATGAAACCTAGCTTGACGATAATTCCCATGTGTCCTCGGGAGCGCTTTTCTCTATATAAGAATTTGTCTAGTCTTGTACTTTGCTACAAAAAGGATTGGGCCACCTTGCTGCACTTTATTTACTTTTGTTACTTGTTGCTCGTTACAAATTATCTTATCACAAAACTATCTATTACCTATAATTTCAGTGCTTGCAGATAATACCTTGCTGAAAACCGCTTATCATTTCCTTCTGCTCCTCGTTGGGTTCAACACTCTTACTTATCGAAAGGACTACGATAGATCCCCTATACTTGTGGTCATCAAGACTATTTTCTGGCGCCGTTGCCGGGGAGTGAAGCGCCTTTGGTAGGTGGAATTTGGTAAGGAAAAAATTATATAGTGTGCTGAAATTTACTGTCACTTGTTACTATGGAAAGTAATCCTCTGAGGGGCTTGTTCAGGGTATCTTCACCTCGACCAGTAGAGCGAGTTGCTCCTCAACCTACTCAACCTACTGAAAATGAACATGTCTACTTTGAAATTCCTTCGGGTATGATAGAAAAACTGCTAGCTAATCCTTTTGTAGGAGATGGAACATTACATCCTGATGAGCACCTAATATATGTGGATGAAGTTTGTGGATTATTTAAGCTTGCAGGTATGCCCAATGATGTTATCAAGAAGAAGGTCTTCCCTTTATCTTTGGAGGGAGATGCATTGACATGGTATAGGCTATGTGATGATATGGGATCATGGAACTACAAATGATTGAAATTGGAATTTCATCAGAAGTTTTATCCTGTGCATCTTGTTCATCGTGATCGTAATTATATATATATATATATATATATATATATATATATATATATATATATATATATAATTTTTGGCCTTGCGAAGGAGAAAGCATCGCTCAAGCTTGGGGGAGGCTTCATGCCCCAATCATGAGCTCTGAAGAGAAATGATTATCCAAAAAATTTATGCTCGGCTTTCTAATAACAATCGCACCATGCTCGATACTTCTTGTGCTGGCTCTTTTATGATGAAGACTATTGAATTCAAATGGGATTTATTGGAAAGAATTAGATGAAACTCTGAAGATTGGGATCTCGACGAAGGTAAGGAGTCAGGTATGACACCTAAGTTTGATTGTGTTAAATCTTTTATGGATACCAATGTTTTCCGTAAATTTAGCACTAAATATGGACTTGACTCTGAGATAGTAGCTTCTTTCTATAAATATTTTGCTACTCATGTTGATCTCCCTAAGGAGAAGTGGTTTAAATATCATCCTCCCAGAGAAGTAAAAGTAGCTGCACCTATTAAAGTTGAAGAAAAGACTATCATCTATAATGATCCTATTATTCCTACTGCTTATGTTGAGAAACCACCTTTTCCTGTTAGGATAAAAGATCATGCTAAAGCTTCAACCGTGGTTCGTAAAAGCAATATTAGAACCTATACACCTCCTGAGCAAGTTAAAGTTGAACCTAATATTGCTATTGTTAAGGATCTCTTGGCTGATAATATTGATGGGCATGTTATTTATTTCTGTGATGAAACTGCTAGAATTGCTAAACTTTATGCTAAAGATAAACATAGACCTGTGGTAGGCATGCCTGTTATTTCTGTTAAAATAGGAGATCATTGTTATCATGGCTTGTGTGATATGGGTGCTAGTGCTAGTGCAATACATATTGACTTATACAGAGAAATTATGCATGATATTGCACCTGCTGAGTTATAAGATATTGATGTCACAATTAAACTTGCCAATAGAGATACTATTTCACCAATGGGAATTGTTAGAGATGTTGAAGTCTTGTGTGGAAAAACTAAATATCCTGCTGATTTTCTTGTTCTTGGTTCCCCACAAGATAGCTTTTGTCCCATTATATTTGGTAGACCCTTCTTAAACACTGTTAATGCTAGGATAGACTACAAAAAGGATGTTATTACTATTGGTTTAGGTGATATGTCTCATGAGTTCAACTTTTCTAAATTTCGTAGACAACACTGTGAAGAAGAATTGCCTAGTAAAGATGAAATTATTGGTCTTGCTTCTATTGCCGTACCTCCTAGTGATCCTTTAGAACAATATTTGCTAGACCTTGAAAATGATATGTATATGAATGAAAGAAGGGAAATAGATGAAGTGTTCTTTAAACAGGGACCTATTCTGAAACACAACTTGCCTGTTGAAATCTTAGAGGATCCTCCTCCACCCAAGGGTGATCCCGTGTTTGAGCTTAAACCATTGCCTGATACTCTTAAATATGCTTATCTTGATGAAAAGAAGATATATCCTGTTATTATTAGTGCTAACCTTTCAGAGAAGGAGGAAGAAAGATTATTGAAAACTCTGAAGAAGCACCGTGCTGCTATTGGATATACTCTTGATGATCTTAAGGGCATTAGTCCCACTCTATGTCAACACAAAATAAATTTGGAAAAAGATGCCAAAACAGTTATTGATCACCAACGATGGCTGAATCCTAAGATGAAAGAAGTGGTAAGAAAAGAAATACTAAAGCTCCTTGAGGCAGGTATAATTTATCATGTTGTTGATAGTCAGTGGGTAAGTCATGTCCATTATGTTCCTAACAAGGGAGGTATTACTGTCGTTCCTAATGATAAAGATGAATTGATTCCACAAAGAATTGTTACAGGTTATAGGATGGTAATTGATTTCCGCAAATTAAATAAGGCTACTAAAAAGATCATTACCCCTTACCTTTTATTGATCAAATGCTAGAAAGATTATCCAAACATACTCATTCTTGCTTTCTAGATGGTTATTCTGGTTTCTCCCAAATACCTGTGTCAGCTGATGATCAATCTAAGACCACTTTTACTTGCCCTTTCGGTACTTTTGCTTATAGACGTATGCCTTTTGGTTTATGTAATGCACCTGCTACCTTTCAAAGATGCATGATGGCTATATTTTCTGATTTTTGTGAAAAGATATGTGAGGTATTCATGGATGATTTCTCCGTTTATGGATCCTCTTTTGATGATTGCTTAAGCAACCTTGATCGATTTTTGCAGAGATGTGAAGAAACTAACCTTGTCTTGAATTGGGAGAAGTGCCACTTTATGGTTAATGAAGGTATTGTCTTGGGGCATAAAATTTCTGAAAGGGGCATTGAAGTTGATAAAGCTAAAGTTGACACTATTGAAAAGATGTTGTGTCCCAAGGACATCAAAGGTATAAGAAGTTTCCTTGGTCATGCCGGCTTTTATAGGAGGTTCATTAAGGACTTCTCAAAAATTTCTTGGCCTCTGACTAATTTATTACAAAAAGATATACCGTTCGTCTTTGATGATGATTGTGTCGAAGCATTTGAAATACTTAAGAAAGCATTAATCTATGCACCTATTGTTTAACCACCTGATTGGAATTTACCTTTTGAAATTATGTGCGATGCTAGTGATTATGCTGTAGGTGTTGTTCTAGGGCAAAGAGTTGATAAGAAATTAAATGTTATTCAATATGCGAGTAAAACTCTAGACAATGCTCAGAGAAATTATGCTACTACTGAAAAAGAATTCTTAGCAGTTGTATTTGCTTGTGATAAGTTCAGACCTTATATTGTTGATTCTAAAGTAACTATTCACACTGATCATGCTGCTATTAAATATCTTATGGAAAAGAAAGATGCTAAACCTAGACTTATTAGATGGGTTCTCTTGCTACAAGAATTTGATTTGCATATTATTGATAGAAAGGGAGCCGAGAACCCCGTTGCAGATAACTTGTCTAGGTTGGAAAATGTTCTTGATGACCCACTACCTATTGATGATAGCTTTCCTGATGAACAATTAAATTTCATAAATGCTTCTCCACTGCTCCATGGTGTGCTGATTATGCTAATTACATTGTTGCTAAGTTTATACAACCTAGTTTCACATACCAGCAAAAGAAAAAGTTTTTCTATGATTTACGACATTACTTCTGGGATGACCCACACCTTTATAAAGGAGTAGATGGTGTTATTAGACGTTGTGTACCTAAGCATGAATAGGAACAAATCCTAAGCAAGTGTCACTCCAAAGCTTATGGAGGACACCACGCTGGAGATAGAACTGCACATAAGGTATTGCAATCCGGTTTTTATTGGCCCACTCTCTTCAAGGATGCCCGTAAGTTTGTCTTATCTTGTGATGAATGTCAAAGAATTGGTAATATTAGTAGATGCCAAGAAATGCCTATGAATTATTTACTTGTTATTGAACCGTTTGATGTTTGGGGCTTTGATTATATGGGACCTTTTGCTGCCTCTAATGGATATACACATATTTTAGTTGCTGTTGATTATGTTACTAAGTGGGTAGAAGCTATTATTTTGTTGAGCTTTCATACACTTATAGCTCTAGTGCATCTGTTGCATGGAAATCCCTACTCACTCACATTGATATCTATTGATGGGCATCTCCAAAGCCCGTTGATACGCCTAGTTGATGTGAGACTATCTTCTCCTTTTTGTCTTCTCCACAACCACCATTCTATTCCACCTATAGTGCTATGTCCATGGCTCATGCTCATGTATTGCGTGAAGATTGAAAAAGTTTGAGAGCATCAAAATTATGAAACAATTGCTTGGCTTGTCATCGGGATTGTGCATGATTTAAATATTTTGTCTGGTGAAGATAGAGCATAGCCAGACTATATGATTTTGTAGGGATAACTTTCTTTGGCCATGTTATTTTGAAGAGACATAATTGCTTAGTAGTATGCTTGAAGTATTATTATTTTTATGTCAATATTAAACTTTTGTCTTGAATCTTATGGATCTGAATATTCTTGCCAAAATGAAGAGAATTACTTAGAGAAATATGTTAGGTAGCATTCCACATTAATAATTCTGTTTTTATCATTTACCTACTCGAGGACGAGCATGAATTAAGCTTGGGGATGCTGATACGTCTCCAACGTATCTATAATTTTTGATTGTTCCATGCTATTATATTATCAACCTTGGATGTTTTATATGCATTTATATGCTATTTTATATGATTTTTGGGACTAACCTATTAACCCAGAGCCCAGTGCCACTTTCTGTTTTTCCTTGTTTTAGAGTATCGTAGAAAAGGAAAAATCAAACGGAGTCCAATTGACCTGAAACTTCACGGAACTTATTTTTGGATCAGAAGAAGCCCGGGAGACTTGGAGTCCACGTAAGGGAAGCTTCGAGGAGGCCACGAGGTAGGGGGGCGCGCCCACCCCCTTGGGCGCGCCCTCCACCCTCGTGGGCCCCTCGTGGCTCCCCTGACGTACTTCTTTCACCTATATATCTCCATATACCCTAAAAACATCCGAGAGCACAATAGATCGGGAGTTCCGCCGCCAGAAGCCGCCGTAGCCACCAAAAACCAATCTAGACCCGTTCCGGCACCCTACCGGAGGGGGGGGGGGAATCCCTCTCCGGTGGCCATCTTCATCATCCCGGTGCTCTCCATGACGAGGAGGGAGTAGTTCTCCCTCGGGGCTGAGGGTATGTGTAGGATCGAAAGTATGTCTAGAGGGGGGGTGATTAGACTACTTGACCAAATAAAAACTTAACTTTTTCCCAATTTTAGTTCTTGGCAGATTTTAGCTATTGTAGGACAAGTCAAGCAATCATCACACAATTCAAGCAAGCATGCAAAGAGTATATTGGCAGCGTAAAGTAAAGCATGCAACTTGCAAGAATGTAAAGGGAAGGGTTTGGAGAATTCAAACGCAATTGCAGACACGAATGTTTTTCCCGTGGTTCGGATAGGTGGTGCTATCCTACATCCACGTTGATCAAGACTTCAACCCACGAAGGGTAATGGTTGCGCGAGTCCACGGAGGGCTCCACCCACAAAGGGTAACGGTTGCGCGAGTCCACGGAGGGCTCCACCCACGAAGGGTCCACGAAGAAGCAACCACCCACAAAGGGTCCACGAAGAAGCAACCTTGTCTATCCCACCAAGGCCATCGCCCACGAAGGACTTGCCTCACTAGCGGTAGATCTTCACAAAGTAGGCGATCTCCTTGCCCTTACAAACTCCTTGGTTCAACTCCACAATCTTGTCGGAGGCTCCCAAGTAACACCTAGCCAATCTAGGAGACACCACTCTCCAAGAAGTAACAAATGGTGTGTAGGTAATGAACTCCTTGCTCTTGTGCTTCAAATGATAGTCTCCCCAACACTCAACTCTCTCTCATAGGATTTGGATTTTGTGGAAAGAAGATTTGAGTGGAAAGCAACTTGGGGAAGGCTAGAGATCAAGATTCATATGGTAGGAATGGAATATCTTGGTCTCAACACATGAGTAGGTGGTTCTCTCTCAGAACATATGAGTTGGAATTGTGTATGTGTTCTGATGGCTCTCTCCACGAATGAAGAGGAGGTGGAGGGGTATATATAGCCTCCACACAAAATCCAACCGTTACACACAGTTTTCCAATCTCGGTGGGACCAAATCAACAAACTCGGTCGGACCGAAAATGTAAACCTAGTGACCGTTAGAGATTTTCGGTGGGACTGACATGCAACTCGGTAGGACCGATATGGTTAGGGTTTGGGCATAACGTAATCTCGGTGAGACCGATTACACAAACTCGGTGAGACCGATTTTGGTAATTAGCTAACCAGAGAGTTGGTCAGGCAAACTCGGTAGGACCGATTTGCTCTTTCGGTGAGACCGAAAAGTTACAAAAAGGAAACACTGAATTTACATTGCAATCTCGGTGGGACCGATCCGCTCTTTCGGTGAGACCGAAAAGTTACGAAAGGGAAACAGAGAGTTTGCAATCCCATCTCGGTGAGACCGAGATCCCTATCGGTAGAACCGAATTGCTAGGGTTTGGCAGTGGCTTATGACAAGTGAAACTCGGTGGCGCCGGATAGAAAGAATCGGTAGGACCGAGTTTGGCTTAGGGTTTAGGTCATATGTGGATATGGGAAAGTAGTTGAGAGTTTTGGAGCATATCACTAAGCACATGAAGCAAGAGGCTCATTAAGCAACACCTCATCCCTCCTTGATAGTATTGGCTTTTCCTAAAGACTCAATGTGATCTTGGATCACTAAAATATAAAATGAAGAGTCTTGAGCTTTTGAGCTTGAGCCAATCCTTTGTCCTTAGCATTTTGAGGGTTCCACTTCCACATCCATGCCATGCCAATCATTGAGCTTTCCTGAAATAGTCATCTTGGAATAGCATTAGCTCAATGAGCTATATGTTGTTATGAATTACCAAAACCACCTAGGGATAGTTGCACTTTCAATCTCCCCCTTTTTGGTAATTGATGACAACATATAGATCAAAGCTTCGACAAATGATAATAAGCATGAAATATATCGTCGCTTTGAGAAGTATGTGACAAGTAAGAGCTCCCCCTAAATTTGTGCATATTTAAAATTTGCTTTGGACTGCAAATGCACAAAGAGTTAGAGTCATGGGTTACTCTTCCATGTCACATACATCTTGGTGGAGCGCTTAAAATGATAAGAATGAAATACATGCACTCATCACCAAGAAAAGTGAATGATCACATAAGATAGATAAGATGATAATATTAAGCAAGCATTAAGTGTAGCTAATGATCAAACACATGATCATCAATGTCTCACAGATAACGGCATAGTATCTCAAGCACTCAAAAGCAAACAAAGTTCGAAAAACCACCAAATAAAGCAAGAGAGAAAAAAGCAACACACACTCTCTCTCGAAGCCTATGATCTATACATTTTCTCCCCCTTTGGCAACAAGTTACCAAAAAGTTCCTAGAAAATGCATAGTGCTAAGTCGACACTCAGGCTTGATCTTCAGGTGGTGGTGGAGTCCGGAGCACTCCAAGGACGAAGCCTTCTGTAGACGTGGTCAGAGTCGAGGCTGAAGTGGACGCTGGAGCTGGTGGAACTGAGGCAGTAGCTGGTGCAGACGTGGTGGCTCTGGAGTCAGCAAATGGCACTGCAGACGACCTCAGACCTCGTGGCACTCTGGCAAAGGCATCAGTTGTAGTCTTGCCTCTCCTCTCCTGCATGTCATCCTGAAGTTGTTCCACTGCAGACTGAATCTCTGTTACTTTGACATCCAAGTCATAGAACTTTTGTTCCATGATCCTCTCTAAGCTCTGCTGATTCTGAGTGAGGGTGGCCAGTCCTTGCTCAATCCTCAGTGTGGATGCAATCAAGTAACCAAGCTGCTCTTGTTTGGTTTTCAAGAAATACTCAGATGCCTCCTCTTGAGTTGGCATCTTGGCAGCTTTATCCTTCCTTGCCTTCTCCTTCTTTGCTTGTGCTTGTGCAGATGATGGTTCATTCTCATTCATCACAACTTGATTGTCCTCAAAATCTGGATGGATGGGCAGGTGTTCCTTGTCCAGTAAGTATATGCCTGTGCCCATCTTGGTGTTAATGAGCTCCTGGATCTGAGGGGCATAACCACAGCTCCTCTTCTGATCTGCTGCAGTCCTCTTGATAGTCTCTACTATGCGGCTCATCACCTTGAACTTCTGTGGCACATCAAAGATATGTAGCAAATTGATCGCATGGCCTCTGATCATCTTGTGATCACCTGACTTGGGCAACAAGGTGTGCCTCAGTATCCAATTGATGGTTGGCAGCCCTGACAGAAGATAGTGTACTGAGCCAAACTTGAAAGTGTCAAGTGCTTCATTTGGAATTTCCTTGTACATGTTTGACATTGAGTTATGATCCATCTTCTTCTTGGCATAGATATCCAAGTCATCCTCATGCTCCTCTGGGGCATTGATGAGCTGTGCCCACTCAGCAACAGTAGATTGGTACCTCGTACCTTCAGACATCCATGTTATCCTTCCATCTGGGTAGAAGTGTGCTGTGGAGTAGAATTGCATAATGAGTTCCTCGTTCCACTTTGTGAGCTTCTGCCCAACAAAGTCTGCAACTCCACAAGCACTAAAGCTGTCAATCACACCAGGATAGTGTTCCTCATTGTCCTTGATGTACTCCCAATCAACCCATCTCATGTCACAAACAATGGGCTTCTTATCAAGCAAAACTGTCTCATAGAAATCTTGCTATTCCTTGGTGTGAAACCTGTAATCCACAGCAGTCCTTCTCCTTGAACCATACGGGTCTGCTTCTCTCCACTTCCTGAGCCCTGAGTCTCTTCTGAGCTTCATGTCCTCAGCCACAGGATGAGCATCATTGTGGTCTGGGATCTTGGGCTTGAGCTTTCTCAAAACATGCTCTTCATCATCTTCTTCAACAACAGTCTTAGGCACTGGGCCTTGTTCTTCTCAGTTGCAGGTATGCTCCTTGTATTTCTCTTTGGAGCTGTCTTGGCCTTTGATGCAGCTGCCCCTGTTCTTATGGCATCACCCATCAGCTTGGGTGCCTTAGGTGCTGGTGCAGCAACCTCTTCTTCTTCCTCTTCTTCCATGATGGAAGCCTTTCCAAGCACTCTGGCTACGGTCTTCTTGACCCTTTCCTTCCATTTCTTTCCTTCAGCAGCAACTGGCTCTATGGTTGCAGGCTTTTCAGGAATCTGAGTTGAGGCTCTGGCCTTTGGCATAGGCTGCCTACCTGCTGGCCTTTTGATTTTCAATCCTGGATTTGTGCCTTGAGCTGAGCCATGTTCCTTCTCGAGCACTACTCTCTTTGAAGTTGCTTCCTCTTCTGCCACATAGTCCTCATCCTCTGATTCTGAGGTTCTCTTCTTCCTTTGTCTTGTGGCAGCTTTTGGCAGATTGCTAGGGGTGCTCCTGCTGCCTTCATCTAAAGAACTTGAGGGACTAGTGCCCTCACTCATCTGCACTTGCTGTTCTGACATGTTCTGGCTATCACTTTGATTAGACAAGTTGCAAACTCTGACTGCTGACCCTGTGAATAGGTTATAGATGAGATAGAGTGGATGAGCATCACAAAATGCAGAGATTTTTGCAAAAGAATGATCCAAAAACTTAATTTTAGTTTCCCACTGAAATCATCTCGGATCTACCGATTTTTAAACTCGGTGATACCGAAGCAGTTTTGGAACCTAAACTAGTGAACTCGGTCAGGCCGAGTCACAGTTCGGTGGCACCGAGACTGCTAGGGTTTCACAAAGTTCCAAAATCGGTCACACCGATAAGTAATTCTCGGTCAGACCGAGTCTCACTTGTGCAATGGCATGAGCCAAATCGGTGGGACCGAGTTTTTCAACTCGGTGGGTCCGAGATGGTTTCGGCGGAAACCTAACCCTAAAATTTTCGAATCAAACCTAATCTACGAGCGCATTGACTGGATAGGAGTGTTTCAATCGTGGCAAGAATCATTAAGAACACAATGTGCTAGGAATCAGACGGGGAATAGCACTGTGATCGAGCCCATACCCTAGTTCGGCGGAGACTCGCTACGGCGGCAACGGCGGGGTTGAATTCCGTTGACGGCGACGGAGACCAGCGACTGGAGGCGGCTGGCGGCGAGGAGACGATCCGGAGACCAAGTTGGCAGAGCAGGCTATCGCGCGGGCGAAGGGGTTCGGAGAAATTTCCAAATTTTTGCCCGTGACTATATATGCCCGACCCTGTCGGTGTGACCGAGTGGAACAACTCGGTGGCACCGAGATTCATAACTGCAAGCAGTTACTGAAACTCGGTGTGACCGAAAGGTTCAAATCGGTTGCACCGAGACCGAAAACCTAGATCAACTTAATGATCTCGGTAGGACCGAAAGTAGGGTATCGGTCAGACCGAGAATCATAAAGAGGTTTTGGAATTTTAAGTCTATGACGAATCAGGGACTCCGAGCGCTCCTCACACAGAGTGGTTCGAATCTGACTTGATCAAATTTTGTGATGTAGCATGAATAGAGTTTGAGACGAGAAAAGCATAGATAGCTAGAGGAGGTTCTTAGGCATTCTTGTCCATCCACTTGGCAAAAGGAAATAAAACCAAACAATCAAAACAACAAGTGGATGTCCTCGAATGAGTAAAATATGCAACCAGCATGCTCACACAATAAGATGGCAAATGAAATATGTGACAAGGCATGCACAACCAATTCTAGCATCTATCAAGCAATTTGCGATGACAAGGTCATCTATATATGAGTATATTGACTTAGGAGTCAAGTGAGAACACTCGATCATAGGTCATACTCATCGTTTAAGCTCAAGTGGGGTTACCACTTTTACATAAAGCATTGTTGTGTTCACATCTTTAGAGTTGCTTTAGCTCAAGTCTTAGAGTAAAGCTCCCCCTAGATGTGATATCCCCCCTTAGAGGGATGAACTAACCTCGGGTTTTGTCGATGATGACTTCATGTAGATGTTGAAGATGTGGATGCTCAATGTTGATGTAGATCACTTGGAGCTATCCATTTGAGTGAATTGCACTTTCAACACCTACATGGGTTAGTCCCACAAGGAACAAACAAGGATATCCATAGACATAGAGTGATGCACACACAAGATGATGTCCATGAAAACTTTTAGGTTACCTTGTCCCTTGTCTTACCAACAAGAGGGTTTGTAACTCCTTGAACTAGTGCAAGATGTGGAAGTTGATTGCACTTGTTCTTGCCAAAATGATAAGAGTGAAGTATGTTGGCGGAGTCACCCTCAAGAACTCTCTAGTTCTTCTTCTTTTGGATCCACACCATCTTGATGGGAATCCTTGGAGTTGTAGTCGTACTTGATGAAGTGGAACTTGAAGTAGTCTTGGGAATCCACTTGACTAAGGTCTTAGGAGCTTCTTCAAATGCATCAATTTCCTCTTGAAGCTTGTCCTTGCCTTTTTGCTTGTAGTCTTGTGGTGGAAGATCATCTTGAGCTTGTGTCCCCTTGAAAGAAGTATCATACTTCTCTTGTTGAGGAACAAACTTTGTCTTGGGGTATTGATATTCTTCCCACTCAACTCCATTGGCATTGAACTTTCGTTCAAAACCAACACCTTGATTCTTCCGGTGCATTCCTTGCTTGCGCACAATTTCCTCGAATTGCTTACTCCCGGCAAGGCTTTTGTACACTCCTTTCTCTATAATTCCCTTCAATAAGCTATTTTCTTGCTCAAGTGTAACTTGGCTAAGAGAATCATTAGTGGAATCAAGAGAACTACTAGAAGCAACAATATTGGATTTAGCATGATCATTGTTACTGCTAGAGGAAGAATCTTTCTTGTTCTTGTTACTAGACTTGACTTGAGGCATGTAAGTGGATGAGAGTAAACGCTTGGCAATGTAAGAAGAACTTTTCTTGCGGAGATCATCATTGATTGCTTTTAAGAACTCATGCTCTTGCTCAAGATTGAGCTTTTCAAAGCGTAATTTCTCATGAGCTCTTAAAAGTTCTCGATGATCTTCGAAGATAGTTTCATGAGCTAACTTAAGAGTGTTTAGTTCTTTAGTTAGAGCCTCAATCTTCTCCTTATCATTGTCATTCATTCTATCTTGATTAGCATGATTAATTGACGTTTCATCATAGTATTCATCACTAGAGTTGTCAACAAGCAAATCATCACCTAACAAGTCATCTTCATCACTATTGAAATCAACATACTCAGGGTGTGTCACCTTAGGACCTTTGGCCATGAAGCATCTTTCAATTCCTTCATTTGGTGAGTCAAATATGTCGTAGGAGTTGGTTGACACAAGTGCTAGACCGGCAACACCTTCATCTTGAGTATCTTCGGAGTCGGAGTGATAACTTCTCTCGGAGTGGCTGTCGGAGTCGGAGCCGGATACCCATTCACCAACATGAGCTTGATGTCTTCGTTTTGTGTAGCTCCTTGATGATTTTTCCTTCCTTTCCGAATCCTTGCTTCTCCGTGAGTATCTTCGTTCATAACGATCATCTCTACTCCTTCTCTCTCTTGGTGGTGATTCTTTGCTTCTTCTTTTTGGAGAATCTTCTGTTCTCTTGTAGGGAGCCGTACACTCATTGGAATAGTGTCTGGGTCTTCCACAACTGTAGCAGTTTCGCTCTCGACTAGAAGATCTTTTGTCATTGTAGGACCTTGACTTGAAGCTTCTATCTTTGCTTCTACTCTTGTAGAACTTGTTGAAGTTCTTCACCATTAAGATCAATTCTTCATTGAAGTTTTGTTTCTCACTTGATGATGTAGGGGCTTCACATGAGGCTTTGTAGGCACCACTTGATTTGTTGTGAAGTTCCTCTTTATCCTTAAGTGACATCTCATGAGCAACAATTCTTCCAATCACCTCCGTTGGCTTGAGATCTTTGTAATTGGGCATCATTTGGATCAATGTGCACACGGTATCATATTTTCCATCCAAGGCTCTTAGAATCTTCTTGATGATGAATCTATTGGTCATCTCTTCACTTCCTAAGCCGGCAATCTCATTTGTGATGAGAGCAAGCCTAGAGTACATTTCAGCGACACCTTCACCATCCTTCATTTTGAACTTGTCAAGTTGACTTTGAAGCACATCCAGCTTGGATTCCTTGACGGAGTCAGTACCTTCGTGCATATCAATCAAAGTGTCCCAAATTTCCTTTGCATTCTCAAGACGGCTGATTTTGTTGAATTCTTCGGGGCACAATCCGTTGAAGAGAATATCACAAGCTTGAGCATTGTATTGCAACATCTTCAACTCATCCACGGTAGCTTCACGGTTTGGTTCTTTTCCATCAAAGAAGTCACCTTGCAAACCAACACACACAATAGCCCAAACGGCAGGGTTATGTCCAAGAATATGCATTTTCATTTTATGCTTCCAACTAGCAAAATTAGTACCATCAAAGTAAGGACCTCTACGGTGATAATTTCCCTCGTTAGACGCCATACTCTCCTAGGTTGTGAAACCAAGGCTATGACCACCAAAAGCTATGGAGATCAAAGCAAATGGAGACCAAAGCTCTGATACCACTTGTAGGATCGAAAGTATGTATAGAGGGGGGGGGGGTGATTAGACTACTTGACCAAATAAAAACTTAACCTTTTCCCAATTTTAGTTCTTGGCAGATTTTAGCTATTGTAGGACAAGTCAAGCAATCATCACACAATTCAAGCAAGCATGCAAAGAGTATATTGGCAGCGGAAAGTAAAGCATGCAACTTGCAAGAATGTAAAGGGAAGGGTTTGGAGAATTCAAACGCAATTGGAGACACGGATGTTTTTCCCGTGGTTCGGATAGGTGGTGCTATCCTACATCCATGTTGATGGAGACTTCAACCCACGAAGGGTAACGGTTGCGCGAGTCCACGGAGGGCTCCACCCACGAAGGGTAACGGTTGCGCGAGTCCACGGAGGGCTCCACCCACGAAGGGTCCACGAAGAAGCAACCACCCACAAAGGGTCCACGAAGAAGCAACCTTGTCTATCCCACCATGGCCATCGCCCACGAAGGACTTGCCTCACTAGCGGTAGATCTTCACGAAGTAGGCGATCTCCTTGCCCTTACAAACTCCTTGGTTCAACTCCACAATCTTGTCGGAGGCTCCCAAGTAACACCTAGCCAATCTAGGAGACACCACTCTCCAAGAAGTAACAAATGGTGTGTAGGTAATGAACTCCTTGCTCTTGTGCTTCAAATGATAGTCTCCCCAACACTCAACTCTCTCTCATAGGATTTGGATTTTGTGGAAAGAATATTTGAGTGGAAAGCAACTTGGGGAAGGCTAGAGATCAAGATTCATATGGTAGGAATGGAATATCTTGGTCTCAACACGTGAGTAGGTGGTTCTCTCTCAGAACATATGAGTTGGAATTGTGTATGTGTTCTGATGGCCCTCTCCACGAATGAAGAGGAGGTGGAGGGGTATATATAGCCTCCACACAAAATCCAACCGTTACACACAGTTTTCCAATCTCGGTGGGACCGAATCAACAAACTCGGTCGGACCGAAAATGTAAACCTAGTGACCGTTAGAGATTTTCGGTGGGACTGACATGCAACTCGGTAGGACCAATATGGTTAGGGTTTGGGCATAACGTAATCTCGGTGAGACCGATTACACAAACTCGGTGAGGCCGATTTTGGTAATTAGCTAACCAGAGAGTTGGTCAGGCAAACTCGGTAGGACCGATTTGCTCTTTCGGTGAGACCGAAAAGTTACAAAAAGGAAACACTGAATTTACATTGCAATCTCGGTGGGACCGATCCGCTCTTTCGGTGAGAACGAAAAGTTATGAAAGGGAAACAGAGAGTTTGCAATCCCATCTCGGTGAGACCGAGATCCCTATCGGTAGAACCGAATTGCTAGGGTTTGGCAGTGGCTTATGACAAGTGAAACTCGGTGGCGCCGGATAGAAAGAATCGGTAGGACCGAGTTTGGCTTAGTGTTTAGGTCATATGTGGATATGGGAAAGTAGTTGAGAGTTTTGGAGCATATCACTAAGCACATGAAGCAAGAGGCTCATTAAGCAACACCTCATCCCTCCTTGATAGTATTGGCTTTTCCTAAAGACTCAATGTGATCTTGGATCACTAAAATATAAAATGAAGAGTCTTGAGCTTTTGAGCTTGAGCCAATCCTTTGTCCTTAGCATTTTGAGGGTTCCACTTTCACATCCATGCCATGCCAATCATTGAGCTTTCCTGAAATAGTCATCTTGGAATAGCATTAGCTCAATGAGCTATATGTTGTTATGAATTACCAAAACCACCTAGGGATAGTTGCACTTTCAGTATGTTCCAGTAGCTATGTGTTTGATCTCTCTCTCTCTCTCTCTCTCTCTCTCGTGTTCTTGAGGTGGTACAATCTTGATGTATCGCGAGCTTTGCTATTATATTTGGATCCTATGATGTTTCTTTCCCCCCTCTACTCTCTTATAATGGATTGAGTTTCCCCTTTGAAGTTATCTTATCGGATTGAGTCTTTAAAGATTTGAGAACACTTGATGTATGTCTTGCCGTGCGTATATATGGTGACAATGGGATACCACGTGATTCACTTGATGTATGTTTTGGTGATCAACTTGCGGGTTCCGCCCATGAACCTATGCATAGGGGTTGGCACACGTTTTCGTCGTGATTCTCCGGTAGGAACTTTGGGGCACTCTTTGAGGTCCTATGTGTTGGTTGAATAGATGAATCTGAGATCGTGTGACGCATATCGTATAATCATACCCACGGATACATGAGGTGACATTGGAGTATCTAGGTGACATTAGGGTTTTGGTTGATTTGTGTCTTAAGGTGTTATTCTAGTACGAACTCTAGGGCTGTTTGTGACACTTATAGGAATAGCCCAACGGATTGATTGGAAAGAATAACTTTGAGGTGGTTTCGTACCCTACCATAATCTCTTCGTTTATTCTCCGCTATTAGTGACTTTGGATTGACTCTTTGTTGCATGTTGAGGGATAGTTATGTGATCCAATTATGTTATTATTGTTGAGAGGACTTCCACTAGTGAAAGTATGAACCCTAGGCCTTGTTTACTATCATTGCAATACTGTTTACGCTCACTTTTATCATTAGTTACCTTGCTGTTTTTATAATTTCAGATTATAAATACCTTTATCTACTATCCATATTGCACTTGTATCACCATCTCTTCGCCGAACTAGTGCACCTATACAATATACCATTGTATTGGGTGTGTTGGGGACACAAGAGACTCTTTGTTATTTGGTTGCAGGGTTGCTTGAGAGAGACCATCTTCATCCTACGCCTCCTACAGATTGATAAACCTTAGGTCATCCACTTGAGGGAAATTTGCTACTGTCCTACAAACCTCTGCACTTGGAGGCCCAACAACGTCTACAAGAAGAAGGTTGTGTAGTAGACAGCAGCGCCCTACCCCCTGGGCGCCCCCTACCTTGTGGGCACCTCGTGTGCTCTTCGGACTCCGTTTTCTTCCACGTTACATATTTTGGTCGGTAAAAATTCACATTATAATCTCCTGAAAGTTTTGACCACAGTATCACGCAAAAATCTCATGTTCTTGTTTTGAGTTGTTTTTCTGACAGATCTAGATCATCATGACGTCTCCAAGTGCCCCCAAGGACAAGTTCTTCGATAAGGTCATCAACCCCTACCTCGCGGAAGTGCTGCAACACCCTCAAACCATTGAGATGCATGAGGGGGTGCTGCACATCCGTGATGTTAAGGGACCAAGGAGGACCGGAAGCGTGGAGACAAGGCTCGAGGCAATGGAGCAACAAGTCTTTAGGTGCCAGGAGATGGTGGAGCGTGGACTTGAATCCAATCACATTATGATCACGGAGTTAACCAACAACCACAAGCTGGACGACAAGGACATTGGGGAGGCCATCTTCAAGCTTCACGAGAAAATTGAGCACCTCCAAGCCCAGATTTATGACCTGCAAAATCAAAACTGTGAGTATGAGTATAGATTCAAGAGGATGAGTTTGGCTGCAGATTTGAGTATTCAGGAGACTCGGTCATCCTTCTATGATGGCGAGCCTATGCCTTGGAAGAGGGAAAACAAGCCTACATCATCAACAACTCCACCCTCTCCACCAACAAAGAAGAATTGAGTATCTAGTATGGGCACTCCCCTTGGCAACTGCCAAGCTTGGGGGAGGTGCCCCGGTATCGTATCACCATCACTTCTATCTTTACCGTTTTTCTTAGTTCGGTCTTTTTGGTAATATCTTGATCTAGTAGCACAAAGTTTTAGTATGATCTAGTTGTGGGTTTTGCTTTATGATCCTTCTATGTAATCGAGTCTGTGAGCTATATATAAAAGATTAGTGTTGAGTCAAGGGCTTGATTATTTTGCCATGATCTTGAGTGAATAAAAGAAAAGAGAAGAAATAAAAAGAAACAAAGAGATCATATGGATCTTATGGAGAGTAATGAGCTCACATAGAAAGAGTATGATGAATAAAAGTTGTTGAGAGTTGACAAACATAGTTTTGGTCATCGTTGCAATTAATAGGAAGTAATAAAGAAAGAGAGGTCTTCACATATAAATACACTATCTTGGACATCTTTTATGATTGTGAGCACTCATTAAAATATGACATGCTAAAGAGTTGACATTGGACAAGGAAGACAACATAATGGGATATGTTTTCTTACATCTGAGATAAATTATATTGTCATGGATCATCCAACATGATTGAGCTTGCCTTTCCCCCTCATGCTAGCCAAATTCTTTGCACCAAGTAGAGATACTACTTGTGCTTCCAAACACCCTTAAACCAGTTTTGCCATGAGAGTCCACCATACCTACCTATGGATTGAGTAAGATCCCTCAAGTAAGTTGTCATTGGTGCAAGCAATAAAAATTGCCCTCTAAATATGTATGACTTATTAGTGTGGGAGAAAATAAGCTTTATACGATCGTGTGATACGAAAGAAATAAAAGCGACGGAATGCATAATAAAGGTCCATATCACAAGTGGCAATATAAAGTGACGTTCTTTCGCATTAAGATTTTGTGCATCCAACCATAAAAGCGCATGACAACCTCTGCTTCCCTCTACGAAGGGCCTATCTTTTACTTTTATCTCCTACCTTGCATAAGAGTCATGGTGATCTTCCCCCTTCCTTTTTACATTTTATCTTTTGGCAAGCACAACATGTTGGAAAGATCCTGGTATATATGGCTAATTGGATGTGAGTTTTCATGAACTATTATTGTTGACATTACCCTTGAGGTAAAACATTGGGAGGCAAAACTATAAGCCCCTATCTTTCTCTGTGTCCGATTAAAATTCCATACCCATAAGTATTGCGTGAGTGTTAGCAATTGTGAAAGACTATATGATAATTGAGTATGTAGACTTGCTGAAAAGCTCTTATATTGGCTCTTTCCTATGTTATGATAAATTGCAATTGCTCCAATGACTGAGATTATAGTTTGTTAGTTTTCAATGAAGTTTATGATTCATACTTGAAATTGTGATTGAATTGTTACTCTTTCATAAGAGATCATATGACAAGAATTATATAAGTTGTTGGTCTAAGAATGATCATGATGCCCTCATGTCCGTATTTTATTTTTATCGACACCTCTATCTCTAAACATGTGGACATATTTTTCGATTTCGGCTTTCGCTTGAGGATAAGCGAGGGATAAGCTTGGGGGAGTTGATACGTCCATTTTGCATCATGCTTTTATATCGATATTTATTGCATTATGGGCTATTATTACACATTATGTCACAATACTTATGCCTATTCTCTCTTATTTTACAAGGTTTACATAAAGAGGGAGAATGCCTGCAGCTGGGATTTTGGGCTGGAAAAGGAGCAAATATTAGAGACCTATTCTACACAGCTCCAAAAGTCCTGAAACTTCACAGAAGTCATTTTCAGAATATATAAAAAATACTGAGCGCAAGAAGTTCCAGAGGGGGGCCACACCCTGGCCACGAGGGTGGGGGGTGCGCCCTACCCCCTGGGCGCGCCCCCTGCCTCGTGGGCCCCCTGGTGGCCCTCCGATGCCCATCTTCTGCTATATGGAGTCTTTCGATGAGAAAAAAAATCATAAGCAAGCTTTCCGGACGAGACTCCGCCGCCACGAGGCGGAACCTTGGCGGAACCAATCTAGGGCTCCGGCGGAGCTGTTCTGTCGGGGACACTTCCCTCCGGGAGGGGGAAATCATCGCCATCATCATCACCAACGATCCTCTCATCAGGAGGGGGTCAATCTCCATAAACATCTTCACCAGCACCATCTCCTCTCAAACCCTAGTTCATCTCTTGTATCCAATTCTTGTCTCCAAGTCTGGGATTGGTACCTGTGGGTTGCTAGCAGTGTTGATTACTCCTTGTAGTTGATGCTAGTTGGTTCATTTGGTGGAAGATCATATGTTCAGATCCTATATGCATATTAATACCCCTCTGATTATGAACATGAATATGCTTTGTGAGTAGTTACGTTTGTTCCTGAGGACATGGGAGAAGTCTTGCTATTAGTAGTCATGTGAATTTGGTATTTGTTCGAAATTTTGATGAGATGTATGTTGTCTCTCCTCTAGTGGTGTTATGTGAACGTCGACTACATGGCACTTCACCATTATTTGGGCCTAGAGGAAGGCATTGGGAAGTAATAAGTAGATGATGGTTTGCTAGAGTGACAGAAGCTTAAACCCTAGTTTATGTGTTGCTTCGTAAAGGGCTGATTTGGATCCACATGTTTCATGCTATGGTTAGGTTTACCATAATACTTTTGTTGTAGTTGCGGATTCTTGCAATAGAGGTTAATCATAAGTGGGATGCTTGTCCAAGTAAGGACAACACCCAAGCACCGGTCCACCCACATATCAGATTATCAAAGTACCGAACGCGAATCATATGATCATGATGAAACCTAGCTTGACGATAATTCCCATGTGTCCTCGGGAGCGCTTTTCTCTATATGAGAATTTGTCCAGACTTGTCCTTTTCTATAAAAAGTATTGGGCCACCTTGCTGCACTTTATTTACTTTATTTACTTGTTGCTCGTTACAAATTATCTTACACAAAACTATCTATTACCTATAATTTCAGTGCTTGCTGAGAATACCTTACTGAAAACCGCTTATCATTTCCTTCTGCTCCTCGTTGGGTTTGACACTCTTACTTATCGAAAGGACTACGATAGATCCCCTATACTTGTGGGTCATCAAGACTCTTTTCTGGCGCCGTTGCCGGGGAGTGAAGCGCCTTTGGTAGGTGGAATTTGGTAAGGAAAAATTTATATAGTGTGCTGAAATTTGCTGTCACTTGTTACTATGGAAAGTAATCCTCTAAGGGGCTTGTTCGGGGTATCTTCACGTCGACCAGTAGAGAAAAGAGTTGCTCCTCAACCTACTGAAAATGAAAATATCTAGTTTGAAATTCCTTCGGGTATGATAGAAAAACTGCTAGCTAATCCTTTTGCATGAGATGGAACATTACATCCTGATGAGCACCTAATATATGTGGATGAAGTTTGTGGATTATTTAAGCTTGCAGGTATGCCTGATGATGTTATCAAGAAGAAGGTCTTCCCTTTATCTTTGGAGGGTTATGCATTGACATGGTATAGGCTATGTGATGATATGGGATCATGGAAGTACAAACGATTGAAATTGGAATTTCATCAGAAGTTTTATCCTATGCATCTTGTTCATCGTGATCGTAATTATATATATAATTTTTGGCCTCGCGAAGGAGAAAGCATCGCTCAAGCTTGGGGGAGGCTTAAATCAATGTTATATTCATGCCCCAATCATGAGCTCTCAAGAGAAATGATTATCCAAAAAATTTGTGCTCGGCTTTCTGATAACAACCGCACCATGCTCGATACTTCTTGTGCTGGCTCTTTTATATATTAGACTAGCTCATTGATCAAAGATGGTTTATTTCCTAACCATAGACATGTGTTGTCATTTGATTAACATGATCACATCATTAGGAGAATGATGTGATGGACAAGACCCATCCGTTAGCTTAGCATAATGATCATTAAGTTTTATTGCTATTGCATTTCTTCATGACTTGTACATATTCCTTTGACTATGAGATTATGCAACTCCCGGATACCGGAGGAATACCTTGCACTACAAAAAACACTTCCGCGATGATACGTGTTTGTCACAGTAGGTTGTGTTTTTGTCATGCATGTACATCCATGACAATTTTATGACAGAATCAAGATAGTCATACCTGTGCCGTCGTACAAGTGTTCCATGACATTACCAAAATTATCATCATGGAAGTTTCCACTTCCATGACGATAAATCACGCGTCATAGAAGTGCTTTCGTCAAGGGTGATCGACATGTGACATCCACCATAACGGGTCAACGTTAAGCTATCGGGTCCGGTTTTGGATCCGATAACGCTAACAAACATGACCAATACCAATTTTCCACATGTAAAATTCTCATTGGCTGAAGGAACCATGTGTCAGCTTCGCGTTGGCACACATGGCACTCATCCAATGGGCGAGATGCGCCTATGATATGTTGACACGTGGACCGGCCCAAAAGTGGCCCATGAATATTAAATGGGCCGGCCCAACTAAAGGCCCACAAGATTTAGCGGATCATAACAGGCCGACCCAGCAAAAGGCCCACAAGATTTTGCAGACCATAATGGGCCGGCCCAGCTAAAGGCCCAACATTCTTAGTTAAGGCATGTACGGCTAGTGCCAAATCGGCTCGTCAACGGCCCGTCCTAAACTTGTCATCATTGCGGCCCATGGTCACTTCTGGCCCGTTAACAGTCCGCTAAGTATTCGGGCCGAATTACGACCCGGTGTGTTTCCGGCCTGTAAAAGGTCCTGCTTCATTTGGGCCCATTTATAGGCCATTGAAACTTTCGGCCTATAAATGACCGTGAAGGGATATGGGTCATATTCGACCATGTCTGACATTCGGCCTGTTAGAGGTCCGCTATAAATTTGGGCCACTTTCAGCCTGTTGTGACTTTCGGCCTGTTAACGCTGGACGAAATCCATGGGCCATATGTGGCCCAACATCACATCGGGCCTACTAGCGGCCCATATAAAAATGACACTAATTAAGCCCGACCGAACTTCCGGCCTGTTAAAGGCCCGTGTAGTAGGTCGGTGCAATTACGACCCGTTTGAATTTCGGCCCGTGGACAATCCGCATTGTAAATGGGCCAACATTTCGGCCTGCTAAGACCAGTGGGTTATTTGGCACAATCAGGGCTCGATCTCACTTTTGGCCTATTAAAGGCCCATGTTTTTATGGGCTCGAGATATTAACATCTGTAAACGGCCTAATGTTACCGAGGGCCCAAATTATGTTTAGGCCTATTAGAGGCCCACTATGGGCACAGGCCTAGCAGAAAAATATGAAAGCTTATGCTGATTTAGGCCCAGATATTTTTAGTGGGCTACATGCAAATTTCAGCCCATAATCATTTTTATCCCAATTGGAATGGGCCTGATGAATGTTGGCATGTTGGGCTCGTACGAAGCTTTCGGCCGAATACATTACTAAGATAAACCTACACTATACAAAAATACCGTCGTAATTACTGCAGCCTTTGGCAGCATCATAAATGTTGTATCACAACAAAATAAATTCCAACCATACAACAAAAGGCATTTTGGCATAAAGTTTACAGTCCTTGCAGATAAAAGCACCATCAGATGTATAGAAGCATTGATCATTTGACCTGAGTGCTAATGTTTCAGGTTGTAGAATCTGATGGAGCAACACGATCTTCCCCTTTTTTCGGCCATTGCTATTGAACAATGAAGCAAATGTCTGATAGTCTGGTTTCAAAACCATTCATATCTTCACGACATTTGTCAACCACTATTCTTGTTTTCGAAACAACGTCCATTAGGGATTGGACTTGTGTCTGGAGCATAGATATATCACTCTGTCTAGCCAGAAGATTTTATTCAGTAGGCGATTTGGACGAGGTTACCTTGACAACCAACCCAGAATTACGCAGGAAGGTGCTTTTTCACTGTTAGTGGAGAGATACTGACGCACTACAGCAAGAGGTGACATTGTGCCTGTGGTAGCCTCATCACCTTCAGGTGGTTGTGGCCGTTCAATCATTTGTTCCATAGCTTGCTGAAAGTTTGAACTTATATATTAGTGTACCAGATAAGTTATTAATGAGACAAAAAACAAACAAAGTAGGTTTCACGTTTATACATAACTTATGTTGGTGAACTACTGTAATACATTAGCATGCATTGTAGTGCCAACTACATAATAAAATCACTTTCGGAACATATGCCCATGTAGCATGCCTACTGTATTGTCTATTTCCTCACATTCGTTGACATCTAAGGATAAAGAGACATGGTTTAAAGTAGGATGAACATAGTATGACATCACTCATATCATGGGCAAACAGATATAAAACAAACAGGCTATTGTATCATTGTGTGCGCACGTGAACATCACAACTAGACTACAGATCAAGACCAAAAGAATATCCTTCATCTCTTTTAAACCATGTAAGGTGAAATGATACGTTAAAACAACTGTGTATAAAAGTGAACAACGTAACTGACATTGGCTGCAAACCAAGTAGTTAAATGAACACATCACAGTACCAATCAGTTCAAAGGCAGGAGGAGTAAGGACTTACAACAACGGCTTGAACTGGTGTGCTCATGCCCTTCATCTTGCTGGCGTGGCAATCCTTGAAGATTTGCACTGCATTCGGTTCAGGTTCTTTTTGGTCCTCACGGGTTTTCCTCTGTATTTGGAACAAGTCAATATAGATATGATAATATGGCACAGAAAAAAGAGGGAACTAGCAACTATTTACAAGAGCCTCGCAGTGTGCAATATAGCTTCAAGATCCTGTTGTCTGTTGGAATTTCACTTTAGAACAGTTGGTCTTGTTCTTCAAATAGTTAGCCTAGAAGAAGATACACTTGTAAGGCACATACATAAATACAAGTTCAATATGTGGTATGTTCAAATACATATACCCTACCTGATACTTTGGATCAGACCAGTGTTTAACAAGGGATGTCCAGTCTTCATCTGTAATATATTCCACTCGAGATGTTTGGGAGATTTCATTGTTAGCCTTGCCTTCAAAGTGAGATTTTCTAAGGTGGTACCGATATTGTCGCAAAGCAGACTGAAAAACATGAGTGCATGCTTGTTTAGTTGCATCATCTTTCTGATCCAACTTGAACCTCATCTGTTGAAAAAAGAATGTGAGTCTTATTAGGAGGAAGCTAGAAAGTATGGCACAGAGCAAGACAATATTACAAATTGCGATGAATAACATTACTTATGGATAAATGGTCAAGGGAGGTGTTAAACTGGTATTGTCTTTCTCATTCCTGTACTGGATCCACGTTGGGAGGATACGTGCATGACACCTAACGGCAATGGCTGCTTCTGATACTAACTTGGCTGACTCTGTAGCATCATATGGCCTTTTTAAACCTGCCTCAAAATGGATCTCCATTCTTCCTACTTTAGATTTTGTTAATCTGTCAAGCATTATCCCTGATATCTGTTTCCGCTTGCGCCGTGGTGCTAGTTCAACAAAGAATATGGAAAGTGTTAGTGAACATCAAACTGTGAGAGTACATATAAAGCAGCATGCAACTGCAAATTGACTTGGTCAGGTACCATCTTGGTGTTGATGCTCATGAGGTTCATCTGATCTTGCCAAGTCTTGTTGTGTCAGCAGTGCTTCGGAAGTACTGTTAGGTGTGAAGGTAGCTTGGGAACTGGCCAGTTCCGGAGCAAACGAACGAGTAACTCGTTGAGATGCTGGTACAGTTGAAGCGGATGCTGCAGCTGGTGGAGCAGGTGATGCTGTGTTTGTAGATTTAGCCGGTGGACTTGGACCTTCTACTGCACTATAAGTACCAGCAGAATCTCGAGGGCAGATCCTTTTCTGTTTCACTCGACAAGTAACACCATTCCCTACTATATTATTTTCCTTGCTCTTTTTTGACTTTGCCATGTCAGGCCGTACCCACAACATAAAAGAATAAAATTTCTCTTCAGAACTCATTGATGCATGATACGGACAAGCAATACTTTGATGTAAGACAACCATATGAGGATGGAATATGTAAGAAAAACAGGACGGCGTGACATATTCACATCTACGATGTGTAAACTAAGCAGAAGGATTTTCAAGAAAATAGAAGTAATGCAAGCTAGACACCATATGAAAGATGCAACCAATATCACTCTGCCAAGTTAAAAGTGTCATGTCATAAGTGGCATTTCGAAAAATTAGAAGCAATACAACATAGAAATCAATGCAATATGCAACCACTATCAAACTCCCATGTTAAAAGCGTCCAATCATGAGTGACTGATGCGGGATACACAACAACAGTACTTTGATGTATGAACATGGTATGATTGATAGATGCAGTGTATTCTAGACACAGAAAGGCATGTCATATGCACATGTATAACGTATAAACTCAAAAGGTGTAATTTAATCAAAATAGAAGAAATACAGGCTAGACAACATATGCAGCATGAAGCCAATTATCACACTATCAACTTAGAGCAAGCACGTGCGATGGTGGAGTATGAGAGATGAACTCATCATGTAGACTTGGGACTTCAACTTCATTAGCAGTAGCAGCGGCAAATCTAGAGAGTCCCTATTTACGTCGGTTCGGAGGATCACCAACATCCCCTAACTTACTCTTTTCCTTTCTATTTTCTAATTTTGCCTTATGAAGTCAAAACCAAAAGAAGATGAATAAAATTAGCTCTGCATAACTGGTTGATGCATGATACAGACGAACACTACTTTGATGTAAGGCAAGCGCAGGATAGGAGGAGAGAATATATACAAAAAAAGATAGCATTGCATATTCAGACGTACGATAGGAGGATGGAATATGTATGAAAAAAGTAAGCATAAGGCATTTCAAAAAAACTAGAAGAAATGAAAGCTAGGCACCATATGAACATGCAACCAATATCACTCTATCAGGTAAAAAGTGTGTTGTCGTAAGTGCCATTTCAAGAAATTAGAAGCAGTACAAGCTAGAAGACAATGCAAGAAGCAACCTACATCACACTCCCAAGTTAAATGTGTCTTATGGGTAAGTGATCGTTGCAAGTATAAGTTGTAAGCTACGCAGATGCAATTCAACAAAATCAGAAGCAATACAAACTAGACATCATACGGAACACACAACCACATATAACCGTTCCAAGTTAGAGCAAGCATCTGTGATGGTGGAGTAGGGGAGATGTGCTCATCATCTACACGTATGTTCTAGAAACAGGAACATGTGTCATATTCACAGGCATTATGTGTAAAGTAAGCAGATGCAATTCAACAAAGTTAGAAGCAATACAAGCTAGACATCATACACAACATGCAACCACATATAATAGTGCCAAGTTAGAGCAAGCACCTATGATGGTGGAGTAGGGGAGATGTGCTCATCATCTACATAGCTACATTGACTGTCCAGCCTTGTGTTATCTTGCGAATCTTGTTGGGAGGATGGCGGAGTAGAATCTATAGAGACCCTCTATTTGAGTTGCTCTGAAGGACGACCATCATCCACTGTCGGACTAATTTCCTTCAGCTGTATTGATTTTGCATTGTAAAGTCAAACCGATAAGAAAAAGGCATAAAATCCGCTCTTCAGAACTCATTCATGCATGATACTGACAAACACTACTCGGATGAAAGGCAAACACATGATACGAGGATGGAATATGTACGAAAAATAGGACGGCGTGACATATTCACACCTATGATGTGGTAACTAAGCAGAAGGCATTTCAATAAATTATAATCACGGCAAGCTAGACACCATATGAAAGGTGCAACCAATATCACTCTGCCAAGTTCAAACTGTCTGGTGTTTCAACAAATTAGAAGCAGTACATGCCAGAAATCATATGAAGACACAACCAATATCACAGTGGCGACTTAAAGGTGCCTTATCATAAGTGACTGATGCGGGATATGCAAGAACAATAGTCTGATTTAAGAATATGGTGTGATCAGATATAGTATGTTCTAGAAACAGGAACACATGTCATATTCACAAGCATTATGTGTAAAGTATGCAGATGCAATTCAACAAAGTTAGAAGTAGTACAAGCTAGACATCATACGCAACATGCAACAACATATAATAGTGCCAAGTTAGAGCAAGCACCTGTGATGGTGGAGTAGGGGAGATGTGCTCATCATATACACAACTACGTTGATTGTCTAGCCTTGCATTGTCTTGCGAACCTTGTTGGGAGTATGGCGGAGTAGAATCTATAGAGACCCTCCGTTTAAGTTGCTCGGAAGGACCACCATCATTCAATGGCTTACCAATTTCCTTCTGCTTTATTGATTTTGCATTGTGAGGTCAAACCGACAAGAAAAAGGAATAAAATTCGCTCTTCAGAACTCATTCATGCATGATACTGACGAACACTACTCCCATGAAAGGCAAAGTCATGATACGAGGATGGAATATGTATGAAAAACTGGACGTCTTGACATATTCACACCTATGATGTGGTAACTAAGAAGAAGGTACTTCCAAATTAGAAGCACTGCAAGCTAGACACCATATGGAAGGTGCAATCAATATCACTCTGCCAAGTTAGGACTGTCTCGTCATAGGTGGCGTTCATCAAACTAGAAGCACTACATGCTAGAAATCATATTCAAGACACAAACCAATATCACACTGCCAACTTAAAGGTGTCCCATCATATGTGACTGATGCAGGATACAAAAGAAGAGTAGTTTCATGTAAGAACATGGTGTGATAGATAGATATAGTATGTACCAAAAATAGGAAAGCATGTCATATTGTGACGCCTGGATAATCAAGCTACAGTAAAACTCTGCTAATGGTGCCATGTCACCTCGGTTACTGTTGATAAACTCGAGTTAGTTCGAAACCGATTCAAATTAAAATTCAAAATCAAGCAAACAATAAAAGTTTTCAAATATTAAATCTAAAGTGTTCGAAATGTAGCAAATAAATCCTAGATGATTATGGTGGTGAAACCACATTTTTATAAATTATTTTAATACACTACGATAAATAAAACAACATCTTAAACAATTAAATAAATGCCTTTTATTTTTTAGTAAAATACTAAACTATTTTATTTGGGTGCCATAGTTAATATGGCAGTAGTATATTTAGTTATACTAAATCAGGAACTACTTTTATCTTTTTAGAATAGTAAATAAATTAGAGACTAAAAGAAAACATAATAGGAAAATAAGTAAAAGGAAAAAAAACAAAAAAAACCAACAAGCTCCTGTGCTGGTGGGCTCTATGTAGCTATAGTGTTTTGGCCCAGCCCACAAAGGCTTTTCCTCCCACCTCTGTACAGTGCAGAGGAGGCCATGGTGCTGTGCACGCATGCACGCCGTCCACGCTGCCGATTGTCGCCGTGTCGATCATCTGAAGTACCCTGGAGATGGATAAGAAGACCCCCAACCCCATAGACAAACCCTAATCGTCACTTATCCCCTCGTGCTCTCTCTCTTTCGTTTGTTCGTTGCCTGAAGCTCATGGTCGTCATTGTCGCGTCGATCCCATGGCCACCGGCATCCCCGTCACCCAAGAGCATGCCCTGGAGCTTCAGCGCCTCCGCCTCCACCGACTACGTGCATCGGTTCGAGCTCGGACGCACCGGATGCTCGCCATCGCCAGTCTTCTTTGCCACGGCCACCGATGTTCGTTGTCATATGCGCCACCTCCCGAGGGCCCCCGACCTCCTGACCACGTCCACGAGCTCCGTGGTGAGCACCTCCACCATTTCCCCCCCTTTTTTCCTGTCGAACCCGTCGCCGTAGAACTTGTACGCCACCGCGCCGGAGCTCGCGCTCACCACTGTCACTCACCACTGTGTGGTCGCGCTCACGGCGTCCTGGCCGCCCCAGGGGCACTCCCTGGCCGCGTCCCACGTCCGCTTGCCATGGCCGTTCGCGCCGCTCGCCGGCCGTGCCCCATAGCTGCCTCAGTCCCCTCGTCGACCCTGCTCGCCCCCACTGCTACGCCCCGCTGCGCTGCTGCGTTCTTCTGTGGCTCGCTGGCCCGAGCCGATGCTGTTGGCCCCGCCGCGACTAGTCGCACCCGTCTCCGGCCGTCGCTACCGCGTTGCTCTGCTGCGCCGGACCGTTCGCTCGCGCCCCACTCCCCCCGATGCCGCTGCTCCTCTCTTGCGCCGCCACTCGCCGTCGCCGGCTCCGTCCGCCACTCGCCCCGACTAGCTGACCGCGCGCCCGCGCGCTGGCCTCGCCGGCCTCGCCCACCTCGTTCGCCCCTGCGCTGCGCCTCCCCGTCATGCGTCGTCACCGCCGGCGTCTCTCTGGGAGCGCCTGTGTGCGTTCCCAGCCACCCAACCGTGGCCTGAGCCACTACACGTGGGGCCGGCCTATTAAAAACAAGAAGAAAAGAATTAAGGAATTAGAATAAAATAAAAATAGATAAGCAATAGATGAGACACTGACATGTGGGTCCCGCCAGACCCATTGACTATTCAACCATGGACCAGTCCACTGGTGACTGGGCAGTTGACTGGCCCCATCGCCAGCCCGTGGTGCACTCTGGGTGCACTGCACTGAGTGCACTGCACCGGGTGCACTTAGAATTTTCGCTATTTGATTTTCATATTAATAATAGATCTAGTAATTCTAGAAATTGATTAAACTTCGAAAAATTAATATAAAAGAAACCGTAGCTCGGATGGAA